>NC_143140.1:7530000-8155000 GCF_059928025.1 Delphinapterus leucas
CTTTTTAACTTAAATTCCAGATATAGTTCACCCATATGAATTTCCATATGTCTTATCTAAAAGACAAGGATTCTTTAAAAATAACATAATTAGTTTTAATCAGCTCATGGTTCCATAGTTACCAAGAGCCAGATCCAGGATTGGACTTAGGCTTCCTGGTTTCCAAGTTTGAGCTCTTAACCCCTCACATGTACGATATATGATTCCTTCTAAATTTCCACTATAAACATTGGTTTTTAAAAATGCCTAACAGAGGAGCTGAGAGACAAGATGATGGGGTAGAAAGACTTGAGCTCACCTCCTCTCATAAAAACACCAAAAAAAAACCCCTAACTGCTGAACAAGCACTGACAAAAAAGTCTGGAACCTACCAAAAAATATATTCTACATCCAAAGACAAAGAAGAAGCCATAACGGGATGGTAGGAGAGGCACATATGTGATACAATCAAATCCCATACCCACCAGGTGGGCGACCCACAAACTGGAAAATAATTATATTGCAGAGATTCTCCCACAGGAGTGAGAGTTCTGAGCCCCACATCAGGCTCCCCTGTCAGGGGGTCTGGCATCAGGAGGCGGAGCCCCAGAGCACTTGGCTTTGAAAGCCATCAGGGCTTGATCACAGGAACTCCACGGACTGGTGGAAACAGAAACTCCACTCTTGGAGGATGCACACAAGGTCTTGTGTGTACTGGGACCCAGGGAAAAAACTGACTTCATAGGATCCTGGCCAGATCTACCTGTAGGTCTTGGAGGGTCACCTGGCAAGGCAGGGGGTGGCTGTGGCTCACTGTGGGGACCAGAACACTGGTGGCAGAGGTACTGGAGAATATTCATTGGCATGAGCTCTCCTGGAGACCACAATTTTGACACCAAGAGCTGGCACCACCCAACAGCCTGTTGGCTTCAGTGCTGGGATACCTCAGGACAAACAACCAAAAGGGCAGGAACATAGCCCCACCCATCAGCAGACAGGCTGCCTAAAGCCTTCTTGAGCCCACAGCTGCCTCTAAACACACCCCTTGATACACCCCTGCCCACCAGAGGGACAAGACCCAGCTCTACCCATCAGGAAACCTGCACAAGCCTGTTAGACCATGGGTGTCACCCACCAGGGGGAAGACACCAGAAGCAAGAAGTACTACTATCCTGCAACCTGCACAACAGAAACCGCAAACACAGAGAAAATGAGACTTTGGGACAACATTAAATGCACCAACATTCACATTATAGGATTCTCAGAAGGAGAAGAGACAGAGAAAGGGCCTGCAAAAATATTTGAAGAGATAATAGCTGGAAACTTCCCTACACAAGTCCAAGAAGTGTGGAGAGTGCCATACAGTATTAACCCACAGAGGAATACACCATGACACACTATAATCAAAATGATAAGAATTAAAGATGAAGAGAAAATATTAAAAGCAACAAGGGAAAAGCAACAAATAATATACAAGGGAATCCCCATAAGGTTATCAGCTGATTTTTCAGCAGAAACTGCAGGCCACAAAGGAGTGGCATGATATATTTAAAGTAATGAAAGGAAAAAACCTACAACCAAGAATATTCTACCCAGCAAGGCTCTCATTCAGATCCAGTGGAGAAATCAAAAGCTTTACAGACAAGTAAACGCTAAGAGAATTCAGCACCACCATATCAGCTTTACAAAAACTGCTAAAGGAACTTATCTAGGAGGGAAAGAAAACGCCACAACTAGAAACAAGAAAATCACGAATGAGAAAGCTCACCAGTAAAAGCAAATAAACAGTATAGGTAGGAAATAATCCACACACAAATATGATATGAATACTAGCAATCATGAGAAAAGAAGAGTACAAACACAGAATACTGGAAATGCATTTAAAATTAGGAGACTGGCAACTTGAAACAATCTTGTGTGTGTGTGTCCGTGTGTGTGTGTGTGTGTGTGTGTGTATAGAGAGAGAGAGAGAGAGGGAGAGAGAGAGAGAGAGAGAGGGAGAGAGAGAGAGACTGCTGTAGCAAAACCTCATGGTAAGTGCAAACGAATATACACACAAAAAAGAAAAAGGAATCCAAACACAACACTAAAAAGAGTCATCAATCACATGAGAAGAGAAGAAAAAAGACTTAAAAAAACAAATCCAAAACAATTAACAAAATGGCAATAAGAACGTACATATCTATAATTACCTTCAAAGTAAATGGATTAAATGCTCCAACCAAAAGATATAGACTGGCTAAATGGATAAGAAAACAAGACCCATCTATGTGCTGTCTAAAAGAGATCCACTTCAGATCTAGGCACACATACAGACTAAAAGGGAGGGGATGGAAAAATGTAGTCCATGCAAATGGAAACCAAAAGACAGCTGGAGTAGCAACACTCATATCAGACAAAATAGACTTTAAAATAAAAACTGTTACAAGAGACAAAGAAGGACACTACATAATGATCAATCCAAAAGGAGGGGATCAATCCAAGAAGAAGATTTAATCATTGTAAATATATATTCACCCAACATATGAGCACCTCAATATATAAGGCAAATGCTAACAGCCATAAAAGGGGAAATCGAAAGTAACACAAAAATAATGGGAGATTTTAACACTCCACTTTCATCAATGGACAGATCATCCAGACAGAAAACCAATAAAGAAACACAGACTTTAAATGACACACTAGACCAGATGGACTTAATTGATATTTAAAGAGCATTCCATCCAAAAGCAGCAGAATACACATTCTTCTCAAGTGTGTATGGAACATTCTCCAGGATAGATCACATTTTGGGTCACAAGTCAAGCCTCAGTAAATTTAAGAAAATTGAAATCATATCAAGCATCTTTTCCAACCACAGTGCTATGAGACTAGAAATCAATTACAGAAAAAAAAGATGTAAAAAACACAAATACGTGGAGACTAAGCAATATGTTACTAAATAACCTATGGATCACTGAAGAAATCCAAAAGGAACTCAGAAAAATACCTTGAGACAAATGACAAGGAAAACACAATGATCTAAAAAAGCAGTTCTAAGGGGAAGTTTATAGCAATACAATCTTACGTCAGGAAACAAGAAAAATATAAAATAAACAAGCTAACCTTGCACCTAAGCAACTAGAGAAAGAAGAACAAACAAAACCCAAAGTTAGTAGAAGGAAAGAAATCATAAAGATCAGAGCAGAAATTAATGAAACAGAGACGAAGGAAACAGTAACAAAGGCCAATGAAACTGATAAACAAAATGATAAACCTTTAGCCAGACTCATCAAGAAAAAAAGGAGAGGACTTGAATCAATAAAATTAGAAATGAAACAGGAGAAGTTACAATGGACACTACAGAAATACGAAGGATCATAAGAGACCACTACAAGCAACTATATGCCAATAAAATGGACAACCTAGAAGAAATGGACAAATTCTTAGAAAGGTACAACCCCCCATGACTGTACCAGGAAGAAACAGAAAACATGAACAGACCAATCACAAGTACTGAAATTGAAACTGTGATTAAAAAACTTCCAACAAACAAAAGTCCAGGACAAGAAGACTTCACAGGTGAATTCTATCAAATATTTAGAGAAAAGTTAACACCTATCCTTCTGAAACCCTTCCAAAAAGTTGCAGAGGAAGACACACTCCCAGATTCATTCTATAAGGCCACCATTACCCTGATACCAAAACCAGAGAAAGATACACACAAAAAAGAAAATTACAGGCCAATATCACTGATAACATAGACACAAAAATCCTCAATAAAATACTAGCAAACTGAATCCAACAATACATTAAAAGGATCAAGTGGGATATATCCCAGGGATGCAAGGATTCTTCAATATCCACAAATCAATCAATGTGATACACCACATCAACAAATTGGAGAATAAAAATCCTATGATCATCTCAGTAGATGCAGAAAAAGCTTCTGACAAAATTCAACACCAATTTATGATAAAAACTCTCCAGAAAGTGGGCATAGAGGGAACATACTTCAACATAATATAGGCCATATATGACAAGCCTACTGCCAACCTCATATTCAATGTTGAAAACTTGAAGCATTTCCCCTACAATCAGGAACAAGACAAGGATGCCCACTCTCGCCACTTTGATTCAACATAATTGTGGAAGTCCTAGTTATGACAATCAGAGGAGAAAAAGAAATAAAAGGAATCCAAATTGGAAAATACGAAGTAAAACTATCACTGTTTGCAGATGACATGATACTATACATAGAAAATCCTAAAGATGCTACCGGAAAACTACTAGAGCTAATCAATGAATTTGGTAAAGTTGCAGGATACAAAATTAATACAGAGAAATCTGTTGCATTTCTGTACACTAACTAATTCAATACAATCCCTATCAAATTACCAATGGCATTTTTTGTAGATCTAGAACAAAAAATCTTTAAATTTGTATGAAAACATAAAAGACCCTGAATAGCCAAAGCAATCTTGAGAAAGAAAAATGGGGCAGGAGGAATCAACTTCCCTGACTTCAGACTATAATATAAAGCTATAGTAATCAAAACAGTATAGTAGTGGCACGAAGACAGACTTACATATCAATGGAACAGAATGGAATGCCCAGAAATAAACCCACACACCTATGGTAAATTAAACTATGACAAAGGAGGTAAGAATATACAATGGAGAAAAGACCGTCTCTTCTATAAGTGGTGCTGGGAAAACTGGATGGCCATATGTAAAAAAATAAAATTAGAACATTCTCTAACACCATACACAAAAATAAACTCAAAATGGTTTAAAGTTCTTAATATAAGACCAGATACTCTAACACTTTTAGAGGAAAACATAGGCAGAACACCCTTTGACATAAATTGCAGCAATATCTTTTTGGATCCACCTCCTAGGGTAATGAAAATAAAAACACAAACAAACAAATGAGACCTAATTAAACTTAAAATCTTCTGCACAGCAATGGAAACCATAAACAAAACGAAAAGACAACCCACAGAATGGGAGAAAATATTTGCAAACAAAGTGACCTACAAGGGATTAATTTCCAAGATATACAAACAGCTCATGCAACTCAATATCAAAAAAACAAACAACCCAATCAAAAATTGGCAGAAGATCAAAATAGACATTTCTCCAAGGAAGACATAAAAAGATGGCCAAAAAGCACACAAAGAATGCTCAACATAGGGCTTCCCTGGTGGCACAGTGGTTGAGAGTCCGCCTGCCGATGCAGGGGACACGGGTTCGTGCCCCGGTCTGGGAAGATCCCACATGCCACGGAGTGGCTGGGCCTGTGAGCCATGGCTGCTGAGCCTGTGCTCCACAACGGGAGAGGTCACGGCAGTGAGAGGCCCGCGTACCGCCAAAAAGAAAAACAAAAAAGCTTAACATAGCTAATTATTAGAGAAATGCAAATCAAAACTCCAATGAAGTATCACCTCACACCAGTTAGAATGGCTATCATCAAAAAGTCTACAAAAAATAAATGCTGGAGAGGATGTGTAGAAAAGGGAAGTCTCCTACACTTTTGGTGGGAATATAAATTGGTACAACCACTATGGAGAACAGTATGGAGTTTCCTTAGAAATCTAAAAATAGGGGGCTTCCCCTGTGGCGCAGTGGTTGAGAATCCACCTGCCAAGGCAGGGGACATGGGTTTGAGCCCTGGTCCGGGAAGATCCCACATGCCGCAGAGCAACTAAGCCCGTGTGCCACAACTACTGAGCCTGTGCTCTGGAGCCTGCGAGCCACAACTACTGAGCCCACGTGCCACAACTACTGAAGCCCATGCATCTTGAGCCCGTGCTCCAGAACAAGAGAAGCCACCGCAAGGAGAAGCCCGTGCACCACAATGAAGAGTAGTCCCTGCTTGCTGCAACTAGAGAAAGCCTGCACACAGTAACTAAGACCCAACGCAGCCAAAAATTTAAGAAATAAAAAAATTAATTAATTAAAAATAGAACTACCATATGATCCAGCAATCCCATTCCTAGGCATATATCTGGAGCAAACCATAGTTTGAAAAAGTACATGAACCCCAATGTTCACTGCAGTACTATTTACAATAGCCAAGATGTGGAAGCAACCTAAATGTCCATCAACAGATAAATAGATAGGGAAAATATGGTTCATATATATATGATGGAATATTAGTCATAAAAATGAATGAAATAATGCCATTTGTGGATTATCATACTAAGTGAAGTAACTCTGACAGAGAAAGACAAATATCATATGATATCACCTATATGTGGAATCTAAATTAATGATACAAATGAACTTATTACAAAACAGAAACAGATTCAACAGACTTTGAAATCAAACTTATGGTTACCAAAAGGGAAAGATGGGAAGAAGGGGTAAATTAGGAGTTTGGAATTAACATATACACACTACTATATAAAAAATAATCAACATGGACCTATTGTATAGAACAGGGAACTCTACTCAATATTCTGTAATAACCTATATGGGAAAATAATCTGAAAAAGGATAGTTATATGTATAACAGAATCACTTTGCTGTACACCTGAAAGTAACACAACATTGTAAATCAACTATACTCCAAGATAACATAAAAATGTTAAAAAAAGAAAAAAATACCATTATCACAACCAAATTTTTTAAATGCCTTAAATACCTAGTCTATGTTCAATTTTCCCTGATTACTTTAAAAGCGTTTTTATAGTTTAGTTATGTTTGTCCAGGTATTAGTTTGTTCAATTGATTATTAGTTTGTTCAAATAAGAATCCAAAGAAGATTCACATCTTGTATTTGTTTTGTGTGTTTTTAAAATTTCTTTTAATCAATATATTTCTTCCTTTTTAGTTCTTTTTTATTAATTTTTGAATTTTATTTTATTTATTTTTTATACAGCAGGTCCTAATCAGTTATCTATTTTATACATATTAGTGTATACATGTCAATCCCAATCTCCCAATTCAACCCACCACCACCACCCCTGCCACTTTCCCCCCTTGGTGTCCATATGTTTGTTCTCTACATGTGTGTCTCAATTTCTGCCCTGCAAACCGGTTCATTTGCACCATTTTTAGTTTTTTTTTTTAATGTTATTAATTTGTTGAAGAAACTCTGTAATTTGACTTGTAGAATTTTCCACATTTTTGATTTGCCTATTGTATCTTTGTAGTGAAGGGAACAACAATCTTCAGACTGCTTCTGAAAATAATCAGAAACATCTTTTTGAGTTAGCTCACAAAGCTTTATATCATAGGATGGTCTTAAAAATATACACATATTGAAAGCATCAACCAAATCTTCAAGCCCAGAAGTAAAACAAAATCTTTTCTTTAGTCAGTTACTACTGGAGAGGAAGGAAAGCACAATCCCACCAGCAGCAGCATCAGAGTCAGCAGTACCTACTCTGACAGACCTGGCCATAAACGTATGTAGCTCCTCTAATGACCTCAGGTGAAAGTAAATTATCACAAAACCCCCATTTGATACGTCGTCTCACAAATGCACATAGAGTGACCATAAGAGCAACATCGTGGATGTGGTTGAGTAATGATTTTTCCTGCACTGTAATATCAAACTGTTAAAATTGAACTAATAATAAACCTAATAACAATGAAAAGTTTTTAAATTTCAGATTAATGACTGTTTCATAGAAGTTTATTCTTTTATGGTATCATTTGGTTTGGCATCCAGTTTTGCTGAATATTAACTTTACCATTCAGCCATTTGTTGTTTGCCTAAAATGTTAATCTGTGCATGTCTAAATACTTCATTATAGCATGACAGTGATGCCCACTTCCTCCTACCCCAGCAGAAGCTGGAGCTGGGGTGCTCCAGCCCATCTTTAATATACAGGTATTTGACCTCCTCATCCTCTAGGGAGTGATAACATATTTGAACCAAATATCCCTCCTGCCACCTTTAGTGGGAACAGGCTGGGGAGGCAAGAGTCTCACTATTCCATAACAAATGTCAATGGCTAAGGTTTTTGGTTTAAATATATTTGACTCAATCTGCACGTGAGCTCAGTCTTCTGCTATTATCTTGCCCCCACTTTCCTCACGTTCATTACCTACTAGGTCACTACTATTGTATTTGGGGAGAGGGAGGCATTGCAACAATGGTGATGGCTGGACTAAGGTCACGTCTCTCAGAGCCTCCAAAACTGTGGACTCTTTAAGTTACCAACAAAGCATCACATCCCCTGAAGTCTGGTAGTCGCTAAAGCCATCTGTGTTCTGCTCCAGAAATGGATGAAATGACTCCAACCCTTCTACACCACACTTGGTCTTCTGGTACCAATGGAGCTGAGCTTTGTACCTTCATACCTCTCAGAATCCTTTATTGAACACAGCTCCCTTGGCTTCTGTCTACAGAAGCATTGGGACAAAACTATACTGGGCCTGGCTCATGAGAGGTGTTCAGTCTCATGAGACTGGCTGTTCAGTCTCCACTCCCTTTGATGCCTGGTGCCTGGGGGGGTGCTGGGGTGGGTTGATTGGGGCATCAGTGGGTAAGGACAGAGTAAAGGATGATGATGACACACAATAAAAATCCTTTCATTGTTATATTAAATGGAAAGATATCCTGTGTTTGGGATTAGAAGCATTAATATTGTTAAAATGTCCATATTACTGAAAGCAATCTACATATTTAATGCAATCTCTATCAAAATACCCATGACATGTTTTGCAGAACTAGAACAAATAATCTTAAAATTTGTATGAAACCACAAAAAGACCCCAAATTTCCAAAGCAATCTTGAGAAAAAAAAAAAAGAACAAAGCTGGAGATATCATGCTTCCTGCTTCTACAAAGCTATAGTACAAAACTATAGTAATTAAAACAATATGGTGCTGGCAGAAAACCATAATCATAGATCAATGGAATAGAATAGAAAGCTCAGACATGTAACCATTAAGTAGCAAATCCCCAGTCTCCCGTTCCTGTCCTTATTCTTTTAATTGACCATCTCTCTGTTCCCCAGACAGTCTCATGCCATTTTTTTTTAACTGTGATAGTTATATTAGCTCTTCCATTCTCCTAGATTAACTTCAAAATTCTCTTGCCAAATTAAAAAAGGAATGGTAACACTTTCATGGGTGATTTTGGGGAGAATTGGCATCTTTATTATATTGTTTTTCTCTACCTACAACATAGTATATGTTTTCATTTATTTAAGTTTCCTTTTTAAAAAGTAACAGTTTTACTGAGATGAAATTTACATACCATATGTCACCCATTTAAAGTGTATAATTCAATTGTTTTTAGGAGATGCACAGAGAGGTGTGACCATTATGACAGTCAATTTTAGAACATTTTCATCATCTTGAAATGAAACTCTAAACATTTAGCCATCGTCCCTCTGTCACCCCTTCCCCTCCTAGTTCTAAGCAACCATTAATCTACTTTCTGACTCTATAGATTTACCTATTCTGACCTTTTCATAAAATACATTTTGTATTTTGTGACTGGCTTCTTTCAGTTAGCATAATGTTTTCAAGGTTCATCCATGTTGTAGCACATATTGGTACTTTTTAAAATTACCATATCATATTCCATTGTCCATCGTATGGATGTACCACATTTTGTTTATTCATACATTTACCTTGTTTCCACCTTTTGATATTATGAATAACGCTGCTATGAACATTCATGTACAAGGTTTGGCATGGACATATGTTTTCATATCTCTTGTGTATAAACCTAAGAATGGAATTACTGGGTCATATGGTAACTCTATGTTTAAGTTTAAGAACTGCAGGCTGTTTTCCAAAGCAGCTGCACCATTTTACATTCCCACCAGCAGTGTACAAGTGTTCTGATTTTCCACATCCTCACCAATAATTGTTATTATCTATCTTTTTGATTATAGAAATCCTAGTGTGTATGAAGTAGTATCTCATTGTTTTTTTTTAATTGAAGGAGAGTTGATTTACAATATTGTATTAGTTTCAGGTGTACAGCATAGTGATTCAGGATTTTTACAGATTATACTCCATTAAACGTTATTACAAGATAATGGCTATATTCCCCTGCACTGTACAATATATCCTTGTTGCTCATCTATTTTATGCATAGTAGTTTGTATCTCTTAATTCCCTATCCCTACTTTGTCCCTTCCCTTTCCCTCTTCCCTTTGGTAATCATTGGTTTGTTTTCTATATCTGTGAGTCTGTTTCTGTTTTGCATACATTTATTTGTATTATTTTTTAGATTCCACATATAAGTGATATCATACAGTATACTTATTTCACTAAGCATAATATTCTCTGGGTCCATCCTCACTGTGGTTTTGATTTACTGTTCCCTAAAGACTAATGTTGAGCATTTTTTCATATGTTTATTGGCTATTTTTATATCTCCTTGAGAAATGCATATATAGATACTTTGTCCATTTTAAATTGGGTTATTTGCTTTTTATTGTTCAGTTGTAAGGGTTCTTTATATATTTTGGATACAAGTATCTCATAAGATTTATGATTTGCAAATATTTTCTCCCATTATGAGTTGTCTTTTCACTTTCTTGATAGTGTCCTTTGAATCACAGAAGTTTTAAATTTTGATGAAATCCAATTTATCTATTTTTGTTGTTGTTGTTGCTTGTGCTTTGGTGTCATATCTAGGAAACTATTACCAAATATGAGGTCATGAAGATTTACCATCATGATTTCTTCTAAGAGTTTTATAATTTTTGCCCTTCACTTAGGCCTTTGATCCATTTTGAGTTACTTTTTGTGTATGGTTTGAGGTAAGGGTGCAACTCCATTTTTTTGCACATGTCTATCTAGTTATTCCAGCACTATTTATTGAAAAGACTATTCTTTCCCATTGAATGATATTGAGATCTTTGTTCAAAATCACTTGACCATTACCCATGGGTTTATTTTTGGACTCTCAGCTCTATACTACTGATTAATATGTATATCCTATGTCAGTATCACACTATCTTGATTACTGTTGCTTCACAGTAAGTTTTAAAGTTGGGAAGTGTTCATCTTCCCACTTTCTTCTTTTTTTCAAGATAGTTTTGGCTACTCTGGGTCAAGTTTCCTTTTAAGTATAGTTTTTCTTTTTCTGCATACATGAAAAAAATGCACATTTTTTTCTCGTTAGGTTAAGTGTCATATATTTTTGTTGGAATTTATTTTCCCAATTGTATTATAATTGGCATTTGCTGTTAATGGGAAAGCTATTATTTTTTTTACTGATTTTTTAATAACTGTCCTAGTACTCAGGCAACTCCTTTTTGCTAGTAGTCATTTAATTGATTCTTTTTGGTAGGCAGTTATATCATATGCAGATAACTGTCATTGTGTCTTTTCTTTTCCTGTATCTATGTGTTCTTTCTTTTCTGGCCTTTTTGTATTGGCTAATATTGAATAATAGTGGTCATAGTAGGAGCCTTGCTCATCCCTGGCTTGAGTGAGGATGCTTCTAATGTTTCATCATTAAGTGTGATGGATTCAGACAATTATCATCGAACTGCATCTTAAAAGGATGAAGGAGTGATCTAGATAAAGTGGTGGGAGGAACTGTGGGGATGTTTGGGGTCAGTTGGGAGGAGGGCATTCTTGTCAGAGGTAACAGCAGGAGCAAAGACTTCAGGTTGAGGGACAGTATGGGTGTATGTAGGAAACAGCAAGAAATTATATGTTGCTGTATCATAAATTATAAAAGTAGAGAATAGGGAGAGAGGAGGCTGAGGAGCTGGAGAAGGACCAATCCTACAGGATCCTGATGGCCATATTGAATTTTATTCTTTTTATTTCAGAGAACCATGAAAGATTTCAAGTAGGGAGGTGACATTGTCACTGAGGGACATTATCACACCTTCTTTGTTAAAAGAATTTTAATTATTTTCATGGCTACAATATGTCCAACCAGGTAATGAATCATTTGCAATTCCTGAAACACAGCAGATTCGCTGGTACTTTCTTGCCCTGGAAGGCATCCCCTCTGTCAGAAATGCCCTCTGCCCACTCCGGGCCAGGTAGAGCACTAGTACATGTCTCATGTGCCACCTGCTGTCAAAGCATTTACCAGGTTGCTGTGTAATTGTCCACTGGCCCATCTTTCTCACTCTTCTGAGTTCCTTGAGGCCAGGAAGAAAGGTTTTTATTTCTGAAACCCACTGGGGGTGCATAATGGAATGGATTAAAAAAAGGACCAAATAAATGTAATAGCTGTGGGTTGGCAGGGACAGTATTGTAGAGGCGTTGGGAGAGGTAAGTCATATGGATCGTTAAGGACACAACTGGTTAGAAAACTGGTGTCTCATGTCTCTCTTTGCGCCTTCCTTGTACCTTAGAGTTGCTGAAGTGTGCAAAGCTTCTTTTATACCTTGTGCAATCCTGGTGCATGGAAAAGCTTTATAATATTGTTTGACCCACGCTCTCTAGATCTCCCTGAACTCTGGTATGCTGTGCAAATTATTCACCCTGGGATGAGGCATGCAATTCCTCTTCACCCATTGTTTGCTGCTGAAAGCCTGAGTGGCTGGGAGCCATCTTTCTGAATAAAGCAGGCAGAGAAAGTGTGGGAAGGGAGCAAGCCCGTCAATCATGAGGTGCACAGCATTCTGGACGAAGCCTCTAAATTCCATGATGATCTCAGTAAAATGAGTTCAGGATATTTTAACCCCACTGTTTTGATCCCATGTTTAGGAATAAAAACATTTACATCTCTCTTAAACTAACTTGAAAATGTGTCTGGTGTATAGAAAGTATTTTCCAGAGAAAACCCCATTAAATAAATTTAATATTTTTACTGATTTTCTGTTCATTGCAGTTAACTCTTTCAATTTTTCCCCATCTTTACTCTGATGATACTGTAGGGATCAGTGTTTTAGTGATGACAAGCACTTTTTATGCCAAAATTAACCTTCGTATCTGCATCATGAGCTGTCTTCCATGGCCACACTTTCTGCCAGGCTCAATTTTGCAAAATCCAAATTTTGTCAATTTTCATTCTTTCATTTCTTTATAGTCATTTATAAATGTACTGTCAGTTTTCGCTATTGCTAGTTGTCCTGTTTTCTATCATATTTAATTTTCCTAAGTTAATTTGTAGTTTTCAATATTACCAATACAATCTGATTTTTCAAAACGTCTTTTAACTAAAACAGCGTCATGCATTAAGTTAGAGCTGTTCCCAGTATTATTATGCTGGTCCTTTCTTCTAGTAACCTTTCTATGGATCGGGTAAAGAGACATAGTTTGTGTTTACATCTGGATGCAAAAAGCAAGACAAATGTGAACCTGGGTCCTTGGCTCGTTCAAAATAACAGAGTTAAAACATCATGCTCTGTGGCAAGCTGGTTGGCTTTTTAAGGATAGAAATTTTTGTTTTGTAAATGTGACAGGCTTATGGTTCCTATATTTTTTACTTCCATTTTGTTTTTGCATAAATTTATGAAAATTTCTCTAACAAGATAAGTTTTCCCCCAGCTCCTAGAAGGGGATTTTCCATCTAAGGATTTTCCATTCAAGCTCTACTGTATTGAATTCCTTTAGGGTGGAATTTTGTTTCTGACAATAATCTTACTCTTTTCTAATGACTTCTGCAAATTTCACATTGAGGTCCAGGAGAAGAGTAAAGATAAAGTTAGATTTAGTTTTGCAATTCATCCTAGACATTGCAAGTGAAAAAAACCCTTGACTATTCATTTCTATTCTCCTTTCTCAGAAAAACACTTTAAAAAAGAGAGATTGTAAAACAAGGTTCTGAGGGATTGATGAATCAAGACAGGGGATTGAATTCTAGGATTCCAGAATTAGGACAATCTAAACCTCCTTTGTGGAAGAGCATTTGGTTTGGAGAGTGCTTGAAATGCCACAAGACCGGAGAAAGTAAAGAACAGATCTTCACCACATGCCTGTGAGCTATTATTCTACTTGGCACTGCATCCTACAATGTGGCCTGCTGCTGGCTTGAGGCTTAAATCAACAAGTAAAGGTTTTAGAAGAGCACAGCAGGTGCTGGCTGGCTATCATTTTTTAGTGGGTACTGTCATGGTCCCTGCAGTTAGGAAACATTCCTGGTCCTTAAGGGGCTCATCTTGGTCTGGGGAATGACTAGCCACAATTACCCGACAGTGCTTGTTAAGGGCTGAGATAGAGGTCCGCCCAAGCTGCTGTGGAGGCACATAACCTAAACCAGTGGTTTTCAAACTTTTTGGTCTCAGAACCCCTCTTCGCTCTTAAAAATTACTGAGGGACTTCCAAGAGTTTTTGTTTATATGGGTTAGTGATACGTATTCATATTTACCGTCTTAGAAATTAAACCTAAGAACAATAAAGAACATTAAAAAAAACGAAATTCACTGTTACCATAAATATTTATTATGAAAAATACATTTACCAACAAAATTTAAGAGTGGCATTGTTTTAAATTTTTGCAAGTATCTGCATTGTCGGGCTTCACGGAGGATGGCTGGATTCTCCTTTCTGCTTCTGCCTTAAATCGGTTGCTACACGTTGTTTCGGCTGAGGGAGATGAAGAAAATTGGGCCTTATACACATGCCATTGCAAGAGAACTGGAGACCCTCTGAAAGGGCTTGGGGGCCCCTCCGGAGATCCTCTGGCCACAGTTGGGAACTGCTGACTTAGATCGGGAACATTTCTTGGAGGAGGCAGCTTGAGTCCTGAACGCAGACCGGCTCGCTAACAGGGGAACGACGAGGGCGAGGCGATTCACGACGGGACTGCGGTGCAAAGCCCGCAGGGATTCCTGGGCAAGGGGCTCAGTCCGCGCCACCCTCGCCCGCCATTCTGGAACACACACTCAATTCGTAAAAAGCACCTAAGGGGGAGCAGATCTGCCCATCAATATCACATTAAGCAGGAAGCTTTAGCGGTTACTACAACCGAGAAAAAGCAACTGTGTGTAGCCTTAGCCCTGGCCCGGGCGGTGCCGCGCCCTCGGAAGCCCGGGAGGCTCGCAGCGCGCAGGCGCGGCGCGGCCCCGGAACGGTAAACAGTGCGGTCACGTGACGCGACCCCGCTCCAGCCCCCGCGCCGTCGCCGCACGCCGATGGCTGCGGGGTCTTGCGCCGCCGCACGGTCCCCACCAGGCGAGCGACCCTCGGGCCCTGGGCGGCGGCGGCTGCAACGAGGATAAGGAGGGCGGCGCGGAAGACGGGACGGCGTGGTCCGCAGTGGCCGCCCGGGCCGTGAGGAAGCAGAGGCTGTGGCAACGACGCCTGCGTCCTGCGCGTACCCCCTCTCGGCGTAGCCGGCCCCCTCCTCCGCGGCGGCGCGGCCACCATCTTCCTCTCGCTGCCAGTGGTAGCGCTCGTCGGCGGAGCTGGTGAGTTGCGGCGCGGCCGCGGCCGGGCGACGGGCGGCCCTCCCCTCCCCCAACCCCAGCCCCGCGCCTCCGCGGCCTCCCGCCCTCCGGCGGCTGCACTCCGCGCCTTCCTCCCGCGCAGCGGGAAGCAGCGGGAAGGCGCCTCTCGGCTTCTTGCGCGCCGCCCTCGGCCCGCCCGCGCCGCCTCTGCCGCCCGGGACCGTTTGGGCCGCTGTGGCGGGGCCGCCGGGCGGAGGGTCGGGGCCTCGGCCTCCCCGCCGGCTCCGCGCCCGGGCCTCGGGGTGAGTGCGCCGCCGCGCGGGCGCGCAGGCCGGGCGGCACGGCGGGCGCTGCCGGGGAGGCCCAGCCCGCAGGCCCCGACCCGGCCCTTCGGCATCGAGCTTTGGGCCCCGGCCCGGCAGCCGGCGCTGGCCTTGGCCGCGAAGCCGAGCCGGGTGCCCGCTGGTGGGGACGAGGAGTCGGCGCTCCATCCACCCTCCTGCGACCGCGCGCTTTTGTGCTCAGGACCCAAACTGTCGACTCCTTTTGCATAGTTTGAAATGAGAAGCCAGGAATCTGGCCTTCGATAATACGTGTAATTTAATGAGCCACTTGTCGATACGTGGGTGTTCATGGTGCTAAATAACTGATCACCTGACCCGGGGGGCGGGGAGGAGGGAGAAAGGGAGGGAATGTTGGTACCGCGCACAGTCCAGTGCCCCTTCTTTTCCCCAGCTGTGTATTGCCGGGTCCGATGACTTTTTCCCCATCTTTGAGTTTTTAAATGCTGTTTTTCGAAGACCGTGATTCGAAGTAATTTGAGTGTGTGCTTATTGGTGCTCAGGAATCGTTTGCAGAACATGATCATGAATAGTCATTAATGTAAGTGGCAACAACGACTTACTATCTTCCTAGTCTTGATCTTCATCACATGTAGAGATGCTTAATTTAAAATGAAACATCGGTAGCTGATCCTTAGCAAATACGAGCTTTAGCACGTTATTTTGGGATGGGGGGGTGGAGATACAGTCAGCTACTTAGGGAGTGCTTAGATAGTACCTTGTTCTACTTAGTTACTGTTTTGGGTTCTAACTTGTCTTCGCTTTTCTAAACTGGTTGTTTGAGATCTTCCAAAACTGTGTCTCCATTACTCATTCATTACCTACCATTTTTTGATTACTGAATGAAGTGTTTGGGATTGTGAAAATGTTGGTAGATGTGTTTCTCTGGTAGAGACACTAGTCAAAGAACCAGGAAATCTTTGCAGCATTCTTGTTTTTGAATTTGTCTCTTCATTCCAGAGCATAAAAGGTGTTGTGTTGTGAAGATTATTGTTTCAGATAGTGATTACTTAACCGTCATTAATTACCACTTAGACCTTTCTTATTATTTTTCCCCAGTTCTCTTTACTGGCCATATATTACGATAATGAATTTTCTCTCCATCAGCATTTTCATCATCACTATTTTAAAATATATACTCCATTTCCCCATGATAGTAACAGAATTTAGGGAAGTACTTTTAATAGCTATCATTGCGCTGATGAAGCCACACACAGCTCAGTCAGTTCCTTAGCAGCAGAAAGACAGACACTCAACTGAAGTGAGCCAGTTGTTAAGTACGCAGAACTACAGCCTTAGAGTTTAAGCTTTATTTGGTAGCTGTATGGGAGATTTGTGAGAAGGATAACACATGAGTTAGTGATGGGACAAGTTTTCCCCTGTTCCGTGCATGTTTTGTAGGTCCATTTACTGAAGAGCTTGAAAATATAATTTATTATACTGCTTTTGCATACTTTGGGAGGATAGTGAACTTCCTTATCGATCACACTGAATTAGTTATGCATTCTGTGCTGTTGGGATAGACCTCAGATAACTGTCTAGCTTATCCTGTGATATACTCATCTGTTGCATGTTCAGATAAGTCAAATCTATGAGAAGTGGTTTGTGTAAATGTAGGTGAAAAATAGCTTTGGTCTGAAGCAACTTTCAGGATAGAAAAATGGAAAGGAAGTTGTCTTTATATTAATCATTTAAGACCATAATATTAAAATTTGAATTGTATTGAGTATTGAAATCAGGGAAGGTTGATAATTTTTGACATATAATAGCATGCTAATAAAACTGTTTTTGATAAAAGTTAGTTTTGGGGTACTAAAATATAGATAATGGTTATCTTCCTTGACATGGTAACTTGGTGCTTGCCTTTGTGATACATTTTGCTTTTTTTTTTTTTTTTTTTTTTTTTGCGGTACGCGGGCCTCTCATTGTTGTGGCCTCTCCCATTGCGGAGCACAGGCTCCGGACGCGCAGGCTCAGCGGCCATGGCTCACGGGCCCAGCCGCTCTGCAGCATGTGGGATCTTCCCGGACCGGGGCACGAACCCGTATCCCCTGCATCGGCAGGCGGACTCTCAACCACTGTGCCACCAGGGAAGGCCCAGTTTGCTTTCTTAAATGTGCTATTTTTATTATTTTTTTCTTTACACAGATTTCTCACGAAATCTTTTTTACTTAATAATTTTTGTCTGGAGGTAAGATCTTTATTATATTTAATGAAGAAATGAGGTTTATTGATTAGCATTTCAGGTTTGTGGCTTACCACCACACAGTGTCAGGGAGTGCAAGGTTCTTGGAGAGCTGACTTCTAAATATTTTTGTTCATCTACATCTCATCAATTCTTTTGGACACGTGGTTGCTGGATTTCTTTTCTGCAACAGTACATCTTGGGCTCTATTTCTTTCATTTCTTCTTTGAGCACCCTCTGAGAATCCTGGGGTATCTTTTCAGAGGCATAGACAATTTATTTTTTAACTACAAAAAATGACTTGGCAAGTAGTTACACATTTCTGATGCTGTTGCATTTTTAAGAACAGTAAAAAAACTTCTCTCTTAATGTTGCCCTTTGATTACACAGCAAATGATATTGACAGTATTGATTTGATTCAAAATATTTGAGACCCAGGTGCTGTTTGTACACTCAAGGAACATCATAATCTAGGTTGAGAAACCAGATTCAGACATGAGATGTTAACTCACTGTATTAAGAGTTAAAAGAGGAAGATATTTCAAGAGTTACAAAACACGTTGTGTGAGGAATTGCCAAATGTATAGACTGGACAATTATGGCCATGCATCGTGTATTTAATATAGATCATTTTTTAGTGGTCGGGATTAAAATTTTTATGTTCGTTTGTATAATGGAGAGAGGATGGAGAGAAATAATTAAGCAAAAACTTCAAAATAGTATCCTGAAGTTTTATCTTTTGGCACAGTCTAACTTTATTAGGAAAATTTTGAATGGCTTAGTAGATTGTACAGAAAAGCTGAAGTTTTAATTCACTCATAATTTGTATGAGATGGCCACATGAAACCATTCTAAAATTGTAGTTTTTGAAAATAAATTGTGAAGTTTGTGGTCGATCACTTCCAAACTGATGTTTGTTCTATATACACTGAGGACAGCCATTTTATTTTTTAATATGTAGGGAGTGGCTAAGTGCATATTTCCCAGTTTATTTTGGAAGTGGGCATGTCACTTTGTTTCCAGTATTTTGATATGTGTTATGAATGTAGACTGCATAAAGTATAGTAGTTTAGAAGTGCAGGCTCAGGATTCTCACTGCCTGGATTCCAGTTTGGGTATACGGGCATACCTCTTGTATTGTGCTTCGCAGATACTGCGTTTTTTACAAATTGAAGGTTTGTGGCAATCAAGCATGGAGCAGATCTATTGCCGCCGCCCATTTTTTAAACAGCATTTGCTCACTTTGAGTCTTCTCTGTCACATTTTGGTAATTCTCACAATATTTCAAACTTTTGCATTATTACTATATTTGTTATGGTGTTTTGTGATCGGTGTTGATGTTACTATTGTCATTATTTTGGGGCACCACAAATCACAACTCTGTAAGATGGTGAACTTAATTGTAAATGTGTGTGTGTTCTGACTGCTCCATCGACTGGCTGTTCCTGTCTCTCTCCCTCTCCTTGCGCCTCCCTATTCCTTGAGATGCAACAATATTGAAATTAGGCCAATTAATAACTCTACAATGGCCAGTAAGTGTCTAAGTGAAAGGAAGAGTCCGTGTCTCTCACTTTAAATCAAAAGTTAGAAATGATTAAGCTTAGTGAGGAAGGCATGTTGGAAGCCGAGATAGGCCAAAAGCTCGGCCTCTTGTGCCAAACAGCCAAGTTGTGGATGCAAATGAAAAGTTCTTGAAGGAAATTAAACATGCTATTCCGGTGAACACATGAATGAAGAGAGTGAAACAGCCTTACTGCTGTTACGGAGAAAGTTTTAGTAGTCTGGAAAGAAGATCAAACCAGCCACAACATTCTCTTAACCCAAAGTCTAATCCAGAGCAAGGCCTTATTAACTCTCTTCAATCTTGTGAAGGCTGAGAGAGGTGGGAAGATACAGAAGGAAAACTTGAAATTAGCAGAGGTTGGTTCATGAGGTCTAAGGAAAGAAGTCATTTCCGTAACATAGAAATGCAAGGTGAAGCAGCAAGTGCTGATGTAGAAGCTGCAGCAAGTTATCCAGAAGATCTAGCTAAGATAATTCATGAGGGTGGCTACCCCGAACAACAGGTTTTCAGTTTAGTCAAAACAGCCTTCTATTGGAAGAAGATGCCATCTAGGATGTTCATAGCTAGAGAGGAGAAGTCAGTGCCTGGTGTCAAAGGACAGGCTGGCTCTCCAGTTAGGGGCTGTTGCAGCTGGTGACTTCAAGTTGAAGCCTGTGCTCATTCACCATTCTGAAAATCCTAGGGCCCTTAAAAATTATGCTAAATCTACTCTGCCTGTGCTCTGTAAATGGAACAAGAAAGCCTGCATGACAGCACATCTCTTTACAACATGGTTTACTGAATATTTTAAGCTCACTGTTGACCTACTGTCAGAAAAAAAGATTCCTTTCAAAATGTCACTGCTGACTGACAATGCACCTGGTCACCCAAGAGCCCTGATGGAGATGGACAGTGGGATGAATGGTTTTCATGCCTGCTCACACAACATCCATTCTGCAGCCCATGGATCAAGGAGTCACTTCAACTTTCAAGTCTTATTTTTTAAGAAATACATTTTGTAAGGCTATAGCTGCCATAGATGCTGATTCCTCTGAGGGACCTGGGAAGAGTTAGTTGAAAACCTTCTGGAAAGGATTCACCATTCTAGATGCCATTAAGAACATCGTGATTCATGGGAAGAGGTCAGAATATCAAGATACACAGGAGTTTGGAAGAAGTTGATTCCAGCCCTTTGAAGGGTTCAAAGCTTCAGTGGCAGAAGTAATTGTAGTTGTGGCAGTAGCAAGAGAACCAGAATTAGGAGTGGAGCCTGAAGATGGGACTGAACTGCTGCAATCTCATGATAAAACTTGAATGGATGAGGAGTTGCTTCTGATGGATGAGCAGAGAAAGTGGTTTCTTGAGAAGAAATCTACTCCTGGTGAAGATGCTGTGAAGATTGTTGAAATGACAGCAAAGGATTTAGATATTGCATAAACTTAATTGATAAAGCAGCTACAGGGTTTGAGAAGACTGACTCCAATTTTGAAAGAAGTACTGCGGTGGGTAGCATGCTATCAAACAGTGTGTCATGCTGTAGAGACATTGTGGAAGGAAGAGTCAGTCATTGCAGCAGACCTCATTGTCTTCTGGTTTCAAGAAATTGCCGCAGCTGCGCCAACCTTGAGCAGCCACCACCCTGGTCAGTCAGCGCCACCAGCATCGAGGCAGGACCCTCCACCAGCAAGACGATTACAGCTTGCCGAAGGCTCAGATGATGGTTAGCATTTTTTAGCAATAAAGTATTTTTAACTAAGTTTTATACATTGTTGTTTTTAGACATAATGCTATTGCATATTTAATAGACTACAGTATATTGTAAACATAGCTTTTATATGCGCTGGGAAACCAAAATATTGGTGTGACTTGCTTTATTGCGTGCAATATTCACTCTGTTGTGGTGGTCTGGAACCGACACTGCAGTATCTTTGAGGTACATCTGTCCTGGGTATGTGACCTACACAATGGTCTGGGCCTCAGTTTGCTCCTCTGCAAAATAGAGGTAATAATTGCACCTACCTCACAGGGTTGTTGTGAGAAACCAATGAGATTCTCATACAGCATAGTTAGCACAGAGCCTGGCACATAGTACATGCTCAGTACATGTTAGCTTGGTCTGTTATCACTTAGGCCATAGTGTTGATGACTTGTACTGTTTCTGTGGTTAATCCAAACTGCTAGAGCCTCTCATAATGACAATAGGGAATGATTGTAAACTTGGAAGGTAATTTTCTTACTAATAGCTAAGTAATTCTGCTTTTGCCAGTCTCAACTTGTACTCCATAGTTCTTTTTCTAGGTTCTTAGGTCTGCTTTGGTCTTAGTATGGCAGTCATCTTGGATTCTTATGTATTCTTTTTACCTGATAAATTCAGAAACAAAGTTAACGATCCTTGTTTTTTTCTTATGTAGTATTGCTGGTAGATCCTAACCAATGAAACTGGACCAGAATTTGAAATGGGTGTGTAGAGCAGGTGATGAGGTTGCATTGCTTCTAGAATTGTACTTTTTAGAATTGTGTTACACCACACGTCTTAACCATTTAGTGATTTTCCTTGACTTTGTCTTGGAAGGATAACTTATTCATCTTTAACATTGTTATATCATGGTGGTGAAGAACTGACCTTTGTGTCAGCGGATTTGAGTTCTAGCTCTGTCATTTATTCTGTAATATTGGGTGTAACTGCTAAGCTTTAGCTTTTCTCTTATAAATTGAGAATAATAATAATAGCTGCTTAATTGTGTGGCTGTGAAGTTTAATGACATTATACATTTTAGTTAGCACGGTGCCTGGCACATAATAAATAGTGAATTTAACTGTGTGAGGAGATAATGCAGGGCAGTGGTAAGTGCATTGACTTTTTTTTTTGCGGTACGTGGGCCTCTCACTGTTGTGGCCTCTCCCGTTGCGGAGCACAGGCTCCAGACGCGCAGGCTCAGCGGCCATGGCTCACGGGCCCAGCCACTCCGCGGCATGTGGGATCTTCCCGGACTGGGGCAGGAACCCGTGTCCCCTGCATCGGCAGGCGGTCTCCCAACCACTACGCCACCAGGGAAGCCCTGCATTGACTTCTGAATGAAAATTTTTGCGTTCAGATTTCAGGTCCACCACTTACTATAGCAAGTAATTTAACCTCTCTGATTCCAGTTTTATTTATTTTTGTATAATCAAGATTATAATATAGCATTGTTAGGAATAAACAAATGTAGAGCAGAGTTTCTTAACCTCAACACTGTTTTTTGGCTGGCTAACTCTTTGTGGTGGGGCTTTCCTAGTGCACTGTAGTATGTTTACTAGATGCCAGTAGCATGCCCTCCAGTTTTGATGACCAAAAATATCTCCATTTTCGAATTAAGCCAGATGTCCTCTGGAGAGGCTTAATCACCTCTGATGCTCTGATGGAGAACTAATGTAAAGCATGTCGACCGTTGCCTGTCCTGAAGTTAGAGCACATTAAGTTTTATATATTATCATTGTTTTAGTAGTGGTGCCTTTTTTTTTTTTCCTACTGCTCCTACTACTGCCTGTTAGAAATTTGCTAATAGTGAGCATGCCTGATGAATTGACAGCTTAATTTAATCTATGGTGTAGGGGTTGGAAGGCGACAAGCAGTTGCATTCTCAGTGCCTTTGCATTTAGGTCTTTGCCTGAATAGCTGTTCCCCATTTATGCGTGGATCACTCCCTCATTTCAGGTTTTGGCTCACATGTTGCCCTTAATAGCAAGGCCTTCATTTACTGTCTTACATAGAATGCTCTCCTTCTCCCTTCACTATTACAGTGTTTAATTATTCTTCATAGATTTTATAATCTCCTGATATATATTTGTCCCCCCACCAACATACTCATACACACGCGCGCGTGCACCTTCGATAGCTTTAGTGACTTATTGGTAGGCTTATTCTGTGCAGTTTTTTAAGGAAGATATGATAAAATGCATAGTTTTACTTTCAGGATGTTTTTGAGAAGTTGAGGTAGTCAATTTTAGTTTGCTCTTAATTTAAAGGGGATTTTGGTAGAAGTGTAATTTTTTTCCCCTGTTGGTGTTTTCTAAATCTTTTTGCATTCTATTCATACACAAAACACTTAGAAAACAATATACACTGGTTTTATCAGTGTAAATGAAATTTGGCTGCAGTATAATTCTCTGAGTGACAGATGAAGCAAGTGGGAAATACCTCTGGACTCAGATTAAATTTTATTCAGGGTGTTAGTACTGATACTTATTTTTAGTTGTATTCTGAGTCTTTCTAAATGGTCCATTAGGACCAAACTCTGGCATTCATAATTAGCACCTGCTGTTCTTTTGCCTGGAGTAGCCTCTGGACCTTTAGGACCAATCTCACATGTCACCTGCTTAGCCTTTCTTGGCCTCATGGATTTTACCTTCCTCTGTGGTACTGAGAGCCCTTCAGTATGACACTTTCATATTTTGTTGTGATGTTTATATGTTGTATTTGTTTATATGTCCATACTTGATTTTGGATTATGAGTTCCTTTGTTTTAATTATTAAATTTGTAATGCCAAATGTAAGGAAGCATTTAAGTAAAATTTCAGTGTAAAATTTCAGTGAAATGTCAGGAATTTGTTTGTTTATTTATTTACTTATTTTTTGGCTGTTTTGCACGGCCTGTGGGATCTTAGTTCCCCAACCAGGGATTGAACCTGGGCCCTCAGAAGTGAAAGCGCAGAGTCTTAACCACTGGACCGCCAGGAATTTGTTTAAATCAAGCAATCTGTTTAACAGAGACACTGAATCATCTCTTAAATTTCTCAATTAGATCGATTATCTTTGTCTGTCTACATGGCTGGGTATTTCAGGACATTGTATTTTAGGTTAGTGTTCATTTTTTTTTTTTTTGAGACCTTATTTTGGAGTAGTTTTAGATATATAGAAAAATTGCAAACATAGTGTAGAATTCCCATATACCCTTTATCTAGGTTTCTTGATTGTTACATCTGACATAATACTAATGTCTTTATCAGAACTAGAGGGTAACATTAGTATTAACTAAACTCCAGACTTTATTCTGATTTCACCAGTTTTGTTTTTCCACTACGGTCCTTTTTCTGTTCCATGACCCAAATCAGGATACCACATTGTGTTTAGTAGATTAGTGTGTTCGTGTTAAAGTAAGGTTAATATTTCTACAATTGGCTAACATTTGTTTTACAATTTAGCATGGAGAGTTTTAATTTTATTTTTGATATATTGAGCACTTGATATCTAAAACTGATTTTTTAAAATAAAGGACTGTTTTATATTTCCATTCATTGTCACTTTTAAGATAATCTTGCGATATGGCTGTATACTGTGATTTTGGGCATTCTTCCTTTGGAATTGGCTCCAGAGCCTGTTGGAACGACTTAAGAAAATTCAGTCTTACCAATTTATAACAATTTCACAAAACAGTTCTGTAGAAATTGTTTTCTTTGGACCCATAAGTTTGGGGTGCTTTATACCATATTTTGTCTTGTAAGATCCCCAGTTGCATTGGCATATTAAAGGTGTCTTCCACAATGGTACCTGGTTAGTGAACACTTTTTGAATAAATTAAAGGTATTAAAGAAACATAACTTTGTTATACCAGTCTTTCTCGACATTTGATGCTTTTATGCTAATCTGTTTTTTTAATCCAGGGCAACACACTTTATATAAGTCATACTAGTTTTGGTGGAAAAAACCCCACCCCATACTGGAAAATTAGGTTCACCCATCTTATTTACAGTATGCTTTACTTTTTTTTAAAAAAATTGATCTTTAAAGACTAAATATTGTCTGCTATTGAGATTAAAAAATATGCCACAGGCTCTGAAGGCATGTTTTAGTAAAAGAGTTTAGTAAAAGATTCACTAATAGTATCATTGAAAAAACAATATATTGCTCATTTAGATCACCCTTTAGAATGGGCTGGTTTTCGGTATAGCTAGGTGATTTCGAGCCATGTAACTGTACCTTCTGAATGTTGTGAATGTCCCCACCACTTAAATGTACACAGGCAGAAGTTGGTGCAACAGAAAGACTAACCTCAGGTGAAGTTTGTAGAATTTCCCAGACTTGTGTTGCTATGGGAATGAGTGTGTTGTCAGTAGATTCAGCATATTGTTTTTATAAGGAAAGTCAACCATTTGTTTCTAGAGCTGGAATTGCCTTTGTTTTCTTTGTTTCATCTGGGATGCAACTCTGAAGAGGAGGTTGTTTCGGCTTGTGGTAAACTTTGGATTCCAGCATATTCAGATAAACAAATTTGTTGATAGTTCTAGCTGATTAATTTTGTAATTAATATTTAGTAATGTAATATTTAGTAATGTTTTTGTAAGTTATTTTTAATTACCAGAAATTTATTATACTAAAATTTCTTTGGAACCTAAAAATGTATTAGTGGAAGCATTGGTGATATATGATAATTGAGCCTTTCTTAGGTACTGAGATCAGATAGTTTCAGGGAATTAAAACTTTTCCTGACTTTTCATCACCATTGTAGCTCACAGTTTTCTCTAAATGTTATAAAGAATGCATGTAAGCTAATCAGCCAATCAAACAGTTAACATTTTATTTCGGTGCTTTATTAATATTTCAATATAACTAAGTTGCAAAATTTGAGAAGAGATACTGAAATCCTATATTTAGCAGAGGATTAACTTTTGTGAGAATGAGGAAATTTTCTTTCCTTTTCTTTAAATTTTAAATTGAGTTACAGTGAACTGCATCCATTTAAAGTGAACGGATTGGTGAATTTTGGTGGGTATATACACTCATAAAACCACTACCACAATCCAGATTTAGGACATTTTCATCATCTTCCAAAATATATTCCTGTTCCTTTGCAGTTCCCTCTCTTATCCAAGGCCCCAGGCAACTACTGATTTGTTGGAAAATGTTTTTAAAGAAGATCCTTTAATGAGTCAAATCTAGTCAATTTCTAGCTTTGTAGCTCAGTGTGAAAGGGTAGAGTTACCACCTTGGGCTATGTAGCCTTGAAACCTGGGTTTGATTCTTTGGCTCTGTTTTGTGACTTTGGGGAAGACGTTTAAACTATTTAAATGCATTTTGTCTACAAAACAAGGATAGTAATAGAGTGTATTATTTATTATCACTGGGCATAAATGAATTAAAAATGTAGGTAAAATGTTCAGCAGCATATAATATATACCTGGTAAACTGTATAATATTTTTGAACTTCGTATTCTCTCATTTTTATAGGGGAAAGAATTCAAGGACAGTTGGAGGAAATTTTGGTAGATTTGGAGCTAAGAATTTTGGAATCCAAGAAGTTCTGGGTTAATTAGTGGAATTTTCTAGCTAACTGAATATTACTAGATTTTATTTAGTTGACTCTTGCCCACCACCCAAAATACATTGGTTCAGTATTCTCTGAAACCAGCTTTTGATAATCGAGGCTCTTCCGGAGCATGAAGTGACCTTTTCTGAGCAATGCCTGGAGTGTAGGTGTAGTTCAAATAGGAGATCAGCTCCATATCTTTATAAACAGCACATAACTCACTAAAATAAATTTAAGTCTCTGATATATTGGTTTGTCATTTATCTCATTTTATCTTAAAAGGGGTCCCCCCCCCCACAATGTGTGTATGTGCACGTCTGTGCCTGCGTGTATGTAGTTTTTTGAGTTTTGATTTGTTGGGTTTAGTTAATAGTTTCCGTTTTTTCTCTTTACTCCTACAAAAAAACCTTTTTGTCTTTCTTTAAATAATTTAAATGCATTGTAAATAAGACAAGGCTATTTTACAGTTTTAATAGGTATGGGACAATAATTTAAATGATTTGGTTTTAGCTCTTTTATATGGATTTTTATTAATAAGCAGTGTCTGAGTCTTAATTTATGAAAAGATTACGGTTAAAAACATACGGTTTTTATGGTTTAAGCCATGTAATTCTTTCAAATGTGTCAAATTAATGGACTATATATACAAAGTTTTTTTTTTCCCTAAAAAAGTGAATTAAGTAAACATTTAATAGGATCTCTGGTAAAATGAAATTTTACATGCATGATGAAGAAACATTGTGTAGCAAAGATTCATACTACATGTCCAAATGTATATTCTAAAAGCAGTGAGGATTTTTTTTAAACCATTCAGAAATACCAAAGTGTGTTCTAGACTCAAAACTATTAAAATAATTTGGTTTTAGGTGATTATCAATTGATAGCTTTATTTCTTATGGTATTTTTTTTGTCTTTCTATAGGGCTGAAAGACACACAGAAGTCTTCATGGATATAGTTGATACATTTAATCATTTAATTCCTACTGAACACTTAGATGATGCCCTATTTCTAGGATCCAACCTGGAGAATGAAGTCTGTGAGGATTTTAGTACAAGTCAAAATGTCTTAGAGGACTCGCTGAAGAACATGCTCAGCGATAAGGATCCTATGCTAGGATCTGCAAGTAACCAGTTCTGTTTGCCTGTTTTGGATAGCAATGATCCCAATTTCCAGATGCCTTGTTCAACAGGTAATTCTTACTTTTTTTTTTTTTTTTTTTTTTTAGTCTGCAATTTAAAGTAAAGATTTTTTTTTTTTTTAGTTGAGGGTAGTGCATTTAGGGTTCTTTTCTTTGAATTTAGAGCTCCTTTTCTAGGCATCACAATTAGAATTTAAAATTTAAATTTTCTTCTAAGGAATGTGGAATTATCTTCAAGGATATTGTGGATATATAGGGTTACCATATAATTTGTCATCTAGAATGGGATGCTTTTTTGAGAATCATAGGGGGTGCTGTTAATAATTACATCATGACAACAGGTCATGATTGGGACTCTCTCTAGCAAATAGGGATTGCCTTGCCAATGGGGACATGATGTCATCCCAGGCCTATTGGAGTCAAGGGGAATGTCTGAATTGACCTTTTTCAGTGCCCCTCCCTGCCCTTCAAATTTAATACTTTGTGTGCTCCCATTTCAGATCTTTTAGTATTTTGTATTTGTATTTCAAAAACCAGAGAAAGAACTGTAGACCTTTGCTGTCCAGCATAGCAACCACTAGCCACTTACAACTGTTGGCCTAATTGGAGATGAAATGAGTCTGGTCCTAATTGGAGATGTGCTCTAAAATGCACATTTGATTTCAGTGTGAAAAAGAGATTGTAAAATATTTCATCAAGTTTTAAAAATGTAGATTACACATTGAGGTGATATTTTTGGTTAAATAAAATATTGTATTAAAATTAATTTCACCTGTTTTTACCCTTTTCTTTTTTTAAAGTGGCTCCTTGAACATTTAAAATTACTTATGTGGCTTGCATTATATTTCCATTGGACAGCACTGCTTTAGGATCTATAGTTGAAGTAACTGAAAGATAGTAGCTTTCAGAGGATAATAACTTTCTGTAGGGCTAATCAAATTCTTAGTAAGAGATTACTTCAGAGATACATTAATATGTGGAAAAAATATGTAGGTGTTCCTTTATAAAGCAAAGAAAATATTACAACAAACTTTGGAGCAATTAGCTATTCTGTAAGCTAAAATTAGACGAAGGAAAATCAGCTTCACATGGAGAAGCTAGGCTTTTTTCCCCCTCTCCGTTCCCTAGAGTAGCTCAGGTTTACGTGGTGGTGGTCAGTTTTTCAATAACTCTAGACTTTTTCTGCACTACAGTTTTTCAGTATTTTTCATTTCCTTTTAATATTTTCTGCATAATATTTTGATGTAATAGTAAAGTCTGGTTTAGGTGGCCTGCTATTCATCAGATTTGTCAGATTTCTCTGCCTGAAGACTCAACACTTTGGCTTCTAGGAATTTTTTCATTTTAACAACTCCGTAATACTGAAGTCTTTTGAATTGTTTGTTAATAATGGTATATCTCTGAATTATATACATTGTGTTGTGTTATCTCATAGGTTTACATTGTTTTTGTTGTTGTATTCTTAAATGTTTTAAAGCTTTTAAAATTTTGTTTTATGTTTGCACTGTTCCTGTGTCAGTACAATATATCTAATTATTGTGAAGCACTTTTGACACTGGTTATATGCACAAAGTTTCACAGTTTAGTCTAAATTCAGGAAGAACGTTTATTGAATACATATGTGCTTATTACTAGAAATACAGTAACCGTTTCAGGGATGTTATATTGGGCCTGGAACTGGCAAATGTATCATCCTTTTAGACTTTGTTATAAAATTACAGCCCCTTAGAAATACTGGTATTCTTACTTGCAGTCTTTTTTTTTTTAAATTTCTGTCGATGTGAAAAGTTTTTTTTTTTCATATGAAAAGTCTCTTTGGTTGAACATTTCTTTTGCTAATAGAAGACTTAGAACATCTTTATTGAAGTACTTAAATTTTTTTGAGGTCTGATTAATACTGTGTACGATTTCATTGTAAACTATTTTATTTAAGAATCTGTAAGTAGAAATATTTTCTCAATTTTCCCATTTTAAATTTGTTTGCTACAATTATTTATTTTGGTTTTAAAACAGAACTATTTGTGTTAATATATATGATATATATCTATACGCTTTTAAGATATGTAAGGGAATATGTGGGGGAAACTTAAAATTGTAAACCTCTTTATAGGATTGCTTAGATCTCATTGTGCCATCAGGCAGGGGATTTATTTTGATTGTTTCAAAGTTCCTTTTGCCCTTTGGGATATTTGGTTTGGTAAAAGGCCAGTATATTTTCTAATGATAGCAAACTGGAAAACATTAAAATTAAAACAAATTTGTTTTGAAATAGAAATTCTGTTGTAAACTATTTAGTGAAAACCATACATGGACACCTTCTATAAGTTTCAGCTGTTCACAAACTGCTTCAACTTTTTGCTATAAAATAAAAATGACATAGTTCTTACCCAGATGTTTGTACCTGGCTCTATACATTTTTACTACTTGTCTTGACTGAAGCATAGCAGGGAAATGGCTCTATGAGTATTCCTCAGGCCATTGAAAGCTATAGATTATGGTTATTTTGTAACCTTGGTCTTAACAGTGCGAAAGGTAGCAAACAATAACTGCTGCCTTGTTCTCTACGCTTCTGGTGTAGGTTGGTTTGCTGTAGTTGTTAAAGACCAGTTGTTGAATGTCTTGCATTATATTTCAGCTGTCTCCAGAAATCATAGAGAAGCTTTAACAATTATAAAAATAGGAAAGAAAATGGTAGATCACTTTTAGTGCTCTGCAGGTGCACAAAAGTTAGGATGCTTACTTACTGTTTCATTTTGAGAGACAATAAATAGATTCCTGATCCTCTTTTTGAATGCTTTTGACTCCATAAAGTATTTCTTTATGTAAATGCAGTGTTTGCATATGGTTTTTAGATTTACCCAGCAATACATTTTATTTTTTAAATTTGTTATTTATTTATTTTTTAAAATATCCTTATTGGAGTATAATTGCTTTACAATGTTGTGTTAGTTTCTGCTGAACAACAAAGTGAATCAGCTATATGCATACATACGTCCCAATATCCCCTCCCTCTTGAGCCTCCCTCCCACCCTCCCTATCCCACCCCTCTAGGTCATCATGAAGCATAGAGCTGATCTCCGTGTGCTATGCAACAGCTGCCCACTAGCCATCCATTTTACATTTGGTAGTGTATATATGTCAATGGTACTCTCTCACTTCGACCCAGCTTCCCCTTCCCCCACCGTCTCCTCAAGTCCGTTCTCTACGTCTGCATCTTTATTCCTGCCCTTGCCACTAGGTTCATCAGTACCGTTTTTTTTTAGATTCCATATATATGTGTTAGCATATAGTATTTGTTTTTCTCTTTCTGACTTACTTCACTCTGTATGACAGACTCTGGATCCATCCACCTCATTACAAATAATTCAATTTTGTTCCTTTTTATGGCTGAGTAATATTCCATTGTATATATGTGCCACATCTTCTTTATCCATTCATCTGTCGATGGACATTTAGGTCGCTTCCATGTCCTGGCTATTGTAAATAGTGCTGCAGTAAACACTGTGGTACGTGTCTCTTTTTGAATTATGATTTTGTCAGGGTATATGCCCAGTAGTGGGATTGCTGGGTCGTACGGTAGTACTATTTTTAGTTTTTTAAGGAATCTCTGTACTGTTCTCCATAGTGGCTGTATCAATTTACATTCGTACCAACAGTGCAGGAGGGTTCCCTTTTCTCCACACCCTCTCTAGCATTTATTGTTTGTAGATTTTTTGATGATGGCCATTCTGACCGGCGTGAGGTGATACCTCATTGTGGTTTTGATTTGCATTTCTCTAACGATTAGTGATGTTGAGCATCGTTTCATGTATTTGTTGACAGTCTGTATATCTTCTTTGGAGAAATGTCTATTTAGGTCTTCTGCCCATTTTTGGATTGAGTTGTTTGGGTTTTTTTTGATATTGACCTGCATGAGCTGCTTGTGTATTTTGGAGATTAATCCTTTGTCAGTTGCTTCATTTACCAGTATTTTCACCCGTTCTGAGGGTTGTCTTTTTGTCTTGTTTATGGTTTCCTTTGCTGTGCAAAAGCTTTTAAGTTTCATTAGGTCCCATTTGTTTATTTTTGATTTTATTTCCATTACTCTAGGAGGTGGGTCAAAAAGGATCTTGTTGTTATTTATGTCACAGAGTGTTTTGCCTATGTTTTCCTCTATGAGTTTTATAGTGTCTGGCCTTACATTTAGGTCTTTAATCCATTTTTAGTTTATTTTTGTGTATGGTGTTAGGAAGTGTTGTAATTTCACTCTTTTACATGTACCTGTCCAGTTTTCCCAGCACCACTTATTGAAGAGGCTGTCTTTTCTCCACTGTGTATTCTTGCCTCTTTTATCAAAGATAAGGTGACCATATGTGCTTGGGCTTATCTCTGGGCTTTCTATCCTGTTTCATTGATCTGTATTTCTGTTTTTGTGCCACTACCCTACTGTCTTGATTACTGTAGTATAGTCTGAAGTCAGGGAGCCTGATTTCTCCAGCTCCGTTTTTCCTTTCTCAAGATTTCTTTAGCTATTCGGGGTGTTTTGTTTTTCCATACAAATTGTAAAATAGTTTTCTCTGTGAAAAATGCCGTTGGTAATTTGATAGGGATTGCATTGAATCTGTAGGTTGCTTTGGGTAGTATAGTCATTTTCACAATGTTGAGTCTTCCAGTCCAAAAGCATGGTATATCTCTCCATCTGTTTGTATCATGTTTAATTTCTTTCATCAGTGCCTTATAGTTTTCTGCATACAGGTGTTTTGTCTCCTTAGGTAGGTTTATTCCTAGGTATTTTATCCTTCTTGTTGCAATAGTAAATGGGAGTGTTTCCTTAATTTCTCTTTCAGATTTTTCATCATTAGTGTATAGGAATACAAGAGATTTCTCTGTATTAATTTAGTATCCTGCTACTTTACTAAATTCATTGATTAGCTCTAGCAGTTTTCTGGTGGCATCTTTAGGATTTTCTATGTATAGTATCATGTCATCTGCAAACAGTGACAGTTCTACTTCTTTTCCGATTTGGATTCCTTTTATTTATGTTTCCTCTCTGATTGACGTGGCTAAAGCTTCCAAAACTATGTTGAATAATAGTGGTGAGAGTGGGCAACCTTGTCTTGTTCCTGATCTTAGAGGAAATGCTTTCAGTTTTTCACCATTGAGAATGAGGCTGTGGGTTGGTCACATGTGGCCTTTAGTATGTTGAGTTATGTTCTCTCTGTGCCCACTTTCTGGAGAGTTTTTATCATACATGTTACCCAGTAATACATTAAAAAAAAAATTCCAGTAAGTGAGGAAATTCATTAAGTGTTTGGGAAGTGTTTGATCTTGATCAAACCAATTATTTGTATTCTTAAAAATTCCTGTTATCCTTAAAATAAAACTAATATTTTCCCAAGTAATAGGTTCAAGATACTGACTATATTGGTTATATACTATGTGAGGAATGTATTAAAAATCATTGAAGTGGTGTTTGAAAAACTGGCATTATCAGTGTCATAAAGAAATGTTAATTTTTTCTTACTTTACAAACAAATGTATGCCCCTTTTATGTAGACGGCTATGATTCATAAGTGTGAAACAAACCTTGTATTTATGAACCATTTCTTTACATGGTATATTGAGTAGAAATGTTCAGTGGCTGTAATTTGATTTATTTCTTTAAGACCAGGAAGATGGGCGCACTATAGATAATATGGATATTCAGAGCAGCCTGTCATTTACGTAGTGCTTGTAGCTACTGCATCTTTCAGTGAAACCAAGATGTCCTTTCCAGGCTATATCATGGATTACAAAACCATCATTCACTAAATTAAAATAAAAAAAAATCCCTCCTGTAGCATGATTTTTGGAGATTAAAAACATCAAACAGTGAATTCAGTATCTTACATATTTGTTAAGAGTTGATTCATATTGTGTATTTAAGTGTTTTTTCAGTTGTATAGAAATTCATATTGTTTAGTTTTTTCAGTTGTAAATTTCTGCTAGCATGCATATGTGATAGTTGTTTCCTATCAAGAATGCCATTGATAATATATAACATCAAGTAGCATTGTTTAATAAGAGTTTCAGCTTGTGCTGCCTTTCTTCTAAGCAAAGTATTGTTAATACATGTTAAGACTGGTTTTACAAGTTTTTTAGCAGTAGTGTGATTTGGTCCTTTTTTTAGCACACAGATTTTTAACTTAATCATAGCTCTGTAGTTTGGGGCTTCTTCATCATTAGAGGCAGAATTCATCTGTGTAATATTTTAAAAATTATGGTACTTGTTCTGAAAAGATGATTGTTGTCCTTTTGCATCATTGAGATTTATTTAAAAGGTATTTATAAGTTTTCATGGCTTCGTGCTTCTCTTGTACAACATTTCAAATCAGAACATTGAACTAAACACAGTGGACCTCTGGTCCAATAAAATTCAGTTGTCAGATATTAATTATTGTTTTCCTTATTTGCACTTTATTTGTGGGGGCAGCAAACTCTGTGCAAATTTATTGCACCTGTCGATCCAAGTACACATATACATTCATTACGCATTTACACTGGGGTCTTTTTTTCACTGTTTTTATTACTCTGAGTAGTATTTATGGATTTTTTTTAAACTTATGTGCCTAATGAACATCTTTTTGCCGTTGATCTTATTTTTGAGAGTTGCATTTGAACAAGAAGATACAGATTTATAGTACATGTAAAGTAGTCATGCAAATGAGATGAACATATATTGGTTAAGATAAAGCATGTGCTCTTCAGTTGAATGTTAGTGGCGAGTAACTGATTAGCCTTGTAAGAACATTCATAGTCTTTAAGAATAGAACCTTATTTCTGTAAGATTGATCATTAATATTATATATTTTGAGTTATACTTAGAGGGGTTTTGGTGAAAGTGGGTGTGTATAGAAGAGAGCAACCAGAAAAGAGGCAAAAACACCTTGTAGAATTAGCGGAGAAGAGAAAATGCTGGGAAGTGGAAAGAGTAGGACATGACAGCAGCCATAGATCCTTGAAAGTTTGTCACATTGATAAGAGATTTGACTTTTTTTATGGAAAGTGGGAAAGAGGTAGATCCAGTAGGTTGCAGTTAGAGGAAGACAGAGTTTAATTGGCTAAAAGGAAGAACTTGGGGTTCCCTCAAATAGAGTAATAGGTTCCCAGGGCACGTGGCATTTGCACTTTTGCTGGGTATGACCACCCTGACCAAGGTGTTGTATTTCATTGGGGATTCATGTCTCATGTAGTTTCTGTTAGGTGACTTCTTATGGTCAGTGCCCTCCTAGAGTCCTCTGTCATTGTGTGTTCTAACGTAAAGTGTCTCTGTTTTCTTTATTAGAAATTAGATTGTTTGCTTTAATTCTAAATCTCATTTGTAGGCTTAATGTATTTCAGTGCTTCTTTAAATTATTTGAAATATGACTTTAAAAGCATAGTAATAACTACATTTATGTAAGCAACTTTCATTGCTCTTAATTCACTCTGTTCCATCTTATTTCTTCTACTCCCTCTATGTTCAATTTAGACATTTTAAATAGATTGTCAGTTTTTCTCAAACAGGTAGTTTTCATTAATCACTGCTACAAGTGGTCCTTACTACCAAAATAACAGAATTGAACTCAGAGATAAAACAAATAAGCCCTTTAATACCAACACTAAATATCACTTTCTAAATTCAGAAAATGCAGAGAGAGGGAATTTTTGGCCCAAGGCTAGAGTTTTCCAGTTTATGGTTTTAGTTTGTATATTTTGTGGCCTTTCTCTGTTTTACCTCTATTTGATTCAGTTGACTTTTGCTTTCCTTAGCTTGATATGGTATAAAGCAGAACATATTTTAATTTTACTTTGCATTGACTGAGCATTTAATTTTCTGTCTTTTAAATTAAAAATGTGGAATAAAATTAATCATGTCTTCATCACTATGCCCCTAATATCTTTCCGTTTCTTCCTTTCACCTGTTACTTACAGTTCACTCTGTATTACTATTTTTTAGCTTGCATTTCTGTGCTGTTGTATAGCAGGCCTCTTTATCCACGGTCTTGGGCATGCTTCTGGAGTTACTCAGTCTTCCTGCCTCCCAGCGCCCTCTGTCGCTGTCCTGTCCCTATCTGGGTTTGCTGTTCTCCAGGCCTGTCGTATGTCTGTCGTCCCTAGTGTCGCTGCCCTCCTTGAGTGGAGCTGTTGTCTTCCTGGATTTCATCTCCCTCTCTTTCTCTATGCCCTCTTAATGACATTCTTAGTACCTTTCTAATATTATTACACTTGACTAATAATTTGCCTTTATAGAGAAAAGAATTGATTATCACCTTTTCTTAAAGTTTTGTGTCTGATATTGCTGATGGGTTGGTTGCCTGGGTTTGTATAAGGCTTGTTGCTTTGTCAGGTGGCCTTTTCTGCACCCCCACTTTAGGATCTTCGTATCTTTTGGTGTTTAGTCTTTGACTTATTTTTGCTGGCACTTGGTGGGCCTTTTCATTTTGGAGAGTGATCAGTTCTGGGAAATTTTCTGTGTTTTCTCTGCAAACTCCTAGGAGATGTTGGCCCTTCTGGATTAATTGCCCATGTTTCATGTCTCTTTCTTGCATCTTTACCATCATTTTGCTCAATGTCTTTTTAGAGATTCACTGCCGTATTTTCCGTCTCTTTGAATATTTAATTTTGAGAGTCACTATTTCTAAGAAGTCTTCTGTTCTCTTTATTCATACCATTTTAAAATAGTGTTCTGTGTCATAAATATATGTAAGAGTTTCTTTACAGTCTGAATTTATTTTCCTGTTTGTTTATTTTGATGTTTCCCATAGTGTTGCAACCTTTCCCCAAATGATTATTTTTGGTTGCTTGTTGTTTAAAATGGGAGGAGATAGGAAGTTTTAAGTTTTGCCTTCACATACATGAGTGCTCTTAAGATCAAGGCTCTAGAAAAATTAGGATAAGTTTTCTTTCTTTTTTGTAAGTTCTTTTAAAAGAACAAAGGAGATAGTAGGTATTCAGTAAATTTTTTAACTGAAAAAAAAAGTAAAAGGAAAAGAATACAAGGAACAGAAAGAAGTAGGGTAGTGGGACCAAAGGTAAATAAAGTGCTGTCTGCAGGTGGGGTACAATTTTGGCTCTCAGATTTCTAGCAGTTGTGGAAGAGGAAAACAGGTAAAAACAAATCTGGTGCCCAGGAAAAGGAAGACTATTTCTGATACTAAAACTAGGAAGACATTTTATCCACAGTTTTATTGTGATGTGATATAATAAAAGATAATCCTTAACTACATACTTTCAATGAACATAGGGCTTTTTCTTATGATATCCCTCATTATGTATCCCAGTATAAGCAGTATTACAGGAACTAATATAATGAATGGTCTGACCCAGTCCCCTGTTAGATTTTAGGTTATTTTTCAAACAACTCGCCTTTGATATAATTTTTTAACACCAGATTTCTAAATATATTGAGAAATATAATGTTCTGTCTGAGAACTGTTGGGAATGCAATTATCGCCCCCCCCCCTTTTTTTTTTTGCCAGCTAAGTGCATAGACAAGCTTTATAAACAAACAGGGCTGTGATGGGATATGAAAATTTTTTTTTTTTTTTTTTTTTTTTTTTTTGCGGTATGCGGGCTTCTCACTGTTGTGGCCTCTCCCGTTGCGGAGCACAGGCTCCGGATGCGCAGGCTCCGGACGCGCAGGCTCCGGACGCGCAGGCTCAGCGGCCATGGTTCACGGGCCCAGCCGCTCCGCGGCATGTGGGATCTTCCCGGACCGGGGCACGAACCCGTGTCCCCTGCATCAGCAGGCGGACTCACAAACACTGTGCCACCAGGGAAGCCCCCGGGATATGAAAATTTAAAGGCATTGATGGGGGCATCTGGGTGAATAGGAGGGTGCTCTGCCCTCCCTGGGTAGAGCCAAGATTTTTCTCACAAAATGATTTTGGGACCCTCTGTAATGCATGAATAGGCAGGAGAAGCCTAATTTCAGACATAAATGAAGATCATTCTGGCATAGGTAACTTTTGTTTTATAGCCGTGGTTAAAGTGGCAACTTGTTGAATAAAATTCATAGATTTCTATCCCCTTTAGTTCCAACTGATTATTCTTGCAGTTTTCTTCCAGTCATGGCAGGACTGCAGAATCCCTTGTTGCCATTTTTACCATAATCATTGCCTAGATTCTTTTAGAACTCTTTAGGCCTGTACTTTCTACTTCTACCCCTTTTACTTTTCTCTCTTCATATTTATTTTGTTTGCTTTAGTTGAGAATGTTCTGAAAAGATTTCTGAACTGGAGCTACTGTTGTTGGTACTGCCCTCTGTGGTCTCTTCTTCCCTAAAATACCTTCTTTCTCTAATTTTGATCTTTTATCATAGACTTTTGATTATGTCTCTAAGTCCATCTTGAATGATAAATCAGTCACTCAATGTGTAATTACATAGCAAATAGGCAAATTGTCATGGGATGATTAATTAGAAGTTTACTAAAACAGAGGAATCCAAAATGGTGACATTGTTCCAAACACAATTGATTTTATTCCTTTTGTCTGGTAAAGATATTTTCCTGTAACCAGTTTAAGATTAGGATGAGAGCATTTTACTGCTTGGTTTGTACAACTCCAGTGAGTACCAATCAGAGAATACAGTGTGAATCATGCCCCCTTGAGTGGATAGCAGCCTAGGATAGTTTAAGGGAATGAACATTAATTTATTTTTACGTATTTTAGATTTTTTTAAAAAATTATTTATTTGGCTGTGTTGGGTCTTCGTTGCTGTGCGTGGGCTTTCTCTAGTTGCAGCGAGTGGGAGCTACTCTTCGTTGCGATGCGCGGGCTTCTCATTCTGGTGTCTTCTCTTGTGGAGCATGGGCTCCAGGCGCGCGGGCTTAAGTAGTTGCAGCACGTGGGCTCAGTAGTTGTGGCTTGCGGGCTTTAGAGCGCAGGCCCAGTAGTTGTGGCGCACGGGCTTAGTTGCTCCGCGGCATGTGGGATCTTCCTTGACTAGGGCTCGAACCTGTGTCCCCTGCATTGGCAGGCGGATTCTTAACCACTGCGCCACCAGGGAAGCCCCTATTTTTAGATATTTTAATTTAAAATGATGTCTGATAATTATTTGATTACATTGTGGTGATTCAAATAGTTTTAAGTTTTCTTAAATAGGAGAAATAGCACATCTGACAAATCTCACTGTAAGACCACTGGTTTGGAACCCTAGTCTAAAACTTGATTTCTCTCTGTGATTATTGGACTGCTACCTCCTGGTGGTGGTGTACTCTAATTACAAGAAAAGAGAAAACTGTCACCTGTGTTTTGAGTCAGAAAGGCAAGGTGTTTTTTTCTCTTGTCAGAACAAAGTATAATCTGATAATTTTATTATTTTTGTCACTGTCTGGAAATATTCTTTTTTTGTTATTTAAAAATGTAGAATTCATAAAATATGGCTGGTACAATATTTTGAAGAGAATACATGTCAGATTTTAAAGATATCTTAAATTGTATTAAAATACAATTTAAAATACAAGAAGAACATAACAGACATGAGTCAGTTCTGAAGATGTATAAATTTGAATTTACTTTTCTCTTTAAAAAGGTTAGGAATGGGCATATTTTCAGATTAGCTTTTCACAAGCTTTTTAAACCCATAGCTTTGTTGATTTAGAATAATAATACAGTGAGCCTGACCTGTGCGTCCTGGTTTTGTGCAGAGCTATGGAAGAGAAGTGTTTTTAAACCCCTTGTCCTACACCATTTTGAAAACATGTATTATGCTTGTTGTTGACCATCTTTTATTTTCTTTCTTTTCAGCTGAATTCCTTTCCACCTCATTCTTTATCTGCAAAATGTTTTTTTCCTCCAGAATTAACTGCTTACTCTGTCTATAATGAAAATTAATTTTTATACCTTGTCTGTGATCTTAGCTCAGAATTTAAGCAAGTAGGCTTATCACATTAGTATATAGCTAATTTAAACATGATTGTTAACTCTCTAACAGTTCCAGAACTATTTGCATTATTAAATGTTATCTAATGCAAGTGATCTCGCAATTATTTGAGGTTTGTACATTTTAACATAGTGGAGTAAAAAAGTTTTCTGGTACCATGTGTGGATAGTGGGTAGTATTCTTCAGGCAGAGAGGCTAATAGTCTATGATTTTGCAATTTGAAAGACTAGGGTTCTTAATTTCATAATTGTTTAATGTGGTACCAACTGATCAAATATACTTATTTCTCATAATCATAGAATATTGTTACATACTAGATGTGCAGAAGTTGGTTGAACAGTTGGTATTTATGAATGGTTTATGAACAGCTTTTTAATCTTTAAAGTAGTGAATTCTACTTTGTAATTTGAAAATAATTTTGATATAAAGAAAACTAAGGATCCTTGCTTTCTTGATCTTGATTTTCTATTCCTTTGTCTAATTAATCGCCATAATTTTTATTCTGACCATTTTTTTTCCCCATCAGGGAGAAAAATGAATAATAAAATCTCTAAACTCTGTACTTTGACATCTTTTGAGGATATTGACCAAAAAGGAATTCTGATAAAGGAGCTGCATCTGCAATCTTCTTATGAGATCTCGAGGAGCCTGTTTGACTTAGTGGCCAAAGAGAGAGATTAGCTTGTTTTAGGGCCCTATCCCTGGCCCACCCTCCCTATCCTAGAGATGGGTGTACCTGGCAGCCAGAGGAGTTGATTTTCATAATTCCTTGGCAGTGGAAGATCCCTGTTATTAGAGAATTAGGGAAGTCTGGTTACCTGGATTTTCCCGAATCATAGACCTAGGCGTCCTCAGTCTCCTGGCTGATACCAGAAATCCTTTACCTATTCAAGGCTTCCTGTTCTTTTCTTAGTCTGTTGCTGTCATGGATTTGGTTCTCATGGATTGTGACTCACTGGGTCATCTTAATGAAAAAGTTTTGGCCTTTTGGCCTAGGATTAGGTTCAGCTGGGAGTGACGGAAAACTCCAAATAACAGTGGTATAAAGAAAGAAATGCTGCCAGCTGAGAACTCCCTTCAGAATTGCGTTGGTGGTAGCATTGCCTCACCCAAAATCACACCCTCTTCCCAGGGCAACCTGCATCCAGTGACTGGTTGCCATGGGGGTACAAAAGCCTGGTACCATCACCACAACTGAAGATGACTCTGAAGATTCACCCCAGCTTCCGAGCTCCCGAGGGGTTGGCCGAGTTGAGGCGTCTGTTGCCGCTGCACCACATCCCAACCTTCTCCTCACTCCATCTCTGCTCCCTCCCTCCCACAGATGTCCCTCCCAAGAGCACTCTAATAAATCTGCATGCATTCTGATCCCACCTCCGTCTGGCATACTGGCATAGAGTTAAGCACCCCACATGTGTTTGGTAAGATAAATACATCTTCTGAAGTTTGAGAAAAAAAAAGTTATCACATAATAGCTCAGAAGAAAGTGACTGAGAGCTGGTATGGGGCTCCACAATGTCAGGGACCTAACTTCCCTCTTCGTTGCACTACCAAGTATGATCCCTATCTCCATATTCACCTCATAGTTTCAGATGGCTCTTCCAGCTATCAGGTTGGAGTCTAGCCAGTACAAGAGAAAAGGGAAGGGGAAGGTATGTCCCCTTTCTTTATGCTCATCTTCTGAGAGTTGCACGTACCATTCGTCCTTTAATTCTGGTGGTCGTTACTTAGACATTGGCCACGTCTGGCAGTAAGGTAGATTGAAAAGTGTAGTCTTAATTTGGATGGCCATGTGAAATAACAGGAATTCTGGTGAATGAGGAAGGATGGCTGAACGGACATTGGGCAGCTGCTAGCCAGCTGGCTCAGGCAGTTTTTTTAGTTCACTCTGGGGGGATGCTGAGATCAGGACCTTTTTCTTGGTAGGCCTGTCCCAGCTCACAGGCCAACCTGGGTTTGAATACTTGGCCTGTTTTTAGAGGTGAGCCTGCTTTACTTGTCAAAGATTTTTCTAGGCTATTTTTCACTCCTAACTAATGGAACTTAGATCTTAGTTTGTAAAATTTAGGTCTTTGTTCATAGATCATGATCATCTGCTCATATCAAAAATTTTACAGGGAGGATAAATCCTTGTGTTGTTTCACCCCAAAGAGGGGGTGGGTGTCAGAATTACTATTTGTGTATCAGAGGCTTCATTTCATTGAGGGAGTGGTGTCCAAACCTTTTGACTGTACGTGTTTATCAATAAGACATTTTCGAGTACTCATTCCTACTTGCATGTGTGTTTATATACTTGTCCTACTTTACTAATATATTAATGTCCACTATATAACCCATACAATAGATCTTTTAAATGAGCTATAGATATCATAAATTATATTTCTACTTTAAAATTATTAGAATTATCAGTTGTACAAGAACTTTTTTGGAGTGCAGTATGATTGAATATATTTTTGAGAATTTCACTTTGTCATTCTGATAAAATCTTTTATACATCAAATTCTAAGTTGAGTTTATTAAAGTGTCCAGATAAAAGTTTTCATAGGTGCCACATTTCGTTTTTAGTCACAAATTATATAATGATGGAAACATTTTTAAACGGGCATTTGCTTAGCCAAAGTTTCTTTTAGAGAAGCAATTTTTCTTACTCATTACTAAAATGTCACTTTTATCTAGAAGGGACAGACTAAGGAGCTTATTTTTTCATATGACTTATCATTTACAGCTGCTTTATAATAAAAAAGGCAGTGTATTTGTAGCACTTGTCTCATTTGTAAAGTATTTGTCTCATTTTGTGTGAAAGAAAGATGAATAACTCAATCTTAGGTAAAACAGTTTTTCAGGACTTTGCTGTGAGTTAATGGAGAACCTGTGTGGTATAAAGATTTTAGGGCTTCCCTGGTGGCGCAGTGATTGAGAGTCCGCCTGCCGATGCAGGTGACACGGGTTCGTGCCCCGGTCCGGGAAGATCCCACATGCCGCGTAGCGGCTAGGCCCGTGAGCCATGGCTGCTGAGCCTGCGCGTCTGGAGCCTGTGCTCCGCAAATGGAGAGGCCACAACAGTGAGAGGCCCACGTACCGCAAAAAAAAAAAAAAAAAAAAGATTTTAATAGTCATTTCCCATTTCATTAAAATTACTGTAAGCAATCTACTGTTTATAAAGTTTTTTTAAAAATATAAATAAAAAGCTACATTGATGACGTCCTGGAACACTGTAAAATGTTGAAGGCAAACAAATGCCATTAAAGGTGTCAACTCCTCCATTTTATGAAATTCTCACTCTTCTCTCAGCTCTTTCTCTTTAGATAATTGTGACTAACATGAATACAGCAAAGATTACTAGTGTCAGTTTGATTAACTGTTGGTGAAGTTTAATTTCTTTTTAGTTTTTAGGTAACATTTAACATACATAGTAATTTCTTCGTGGACACAGATTGATTGTGTATGCATCCCTTTAGGTATATTCACTTCCGTAGGAGACCACTGGCTTAATGTATACTTGAAGTCTAATGAAAGCTGCTATGCGGGTGTCTGTTGAAATGGTAAAGTATTTTATTTAGAGGCAGTACTTTTTAAATATATAATGACTGTTTTTTCCCCTGAAGTGTTTTGCTAAATGCCTGACAAACTTTGACTTTTAAGCTTCATTAGAATCAGGGAACTCGTAGTAAAATGTAAATATTTGTAACTCATTCTGGGTACTGACATCATCCTTGACTTCACCTTAGTTTCTTACCTGTATTTTTCTTTTGCTTTTTCTTCCTTTTTTTCTTTTAAAATATTACCTTATATTGTATATCTTTTTATTTTATTTTATTTTTTGGTTTGAAAGTAAATATTTATTTAGAATGAAAAAAGAAATAAAACACAAATTTTAAGAAGCTTTCAAATACCACAACCATTACAAAATCCAGAAAAATAATAAAATTATTTTTGTTAATTGCCTGACACATCTCTATACTGCTTTTTTCAGGGGCGGGGGAGGGTACATCCTCTTCATATTACATTTTGTATAATCATTTTTCTATACAGAGAAGAGAGAATATTCAATCTTGTCTTTAGCATGGTAAATTGACATTTTTTTCCACTGAAATTTTCTTTTATTAGACTTAATATGCTCATGACAAAAATTATTCAAAAACATAATATACATTACAGTACAAAAAGGACAAAAGTAATGGATTAATATTTTTAGTAACATTACTATATTCTTTAACATGTGGGAAAAACACATGAAACATTGGTTCCAGTGGGTAAACTCTGTAAAGATGAGAGATTGATTTGCACTAAGAATAACAGCATTGAAGTAAGTAATTCAAGTTGTTTCTTCAGTTTTACAATCACTGTGCTGTCACTGCTTATTTAAGAGCTACTGTTTAAATGCAGGGTATATATTATCACAGAGGTTAAAGACATATGTGTTTGAAGCAAACTGAAGTTATTCTGAACCATTATGATGAACCTACTCTCAAAAAGACATGTGTGGCTGCATCAGTGTGTGTCTGAGGGTAACTGTATAACTGGGAGTTTATCAAACATAACTCCCATGTGGAATATAATGCTCATTAAAGGATGAGTAATTAAAAATGGACTAATTTAACCTTTATACAACTTTTGTGTTATAAAATCTCAATGGTAAAGGTAGCCATGGCTTTGAACTTAGACCAACAGAAGACTTTTGAGAGAGGATTTTTTTTTTTTTTTTCCTTTGGTACGCGGACCTCTCACTGTTGTGGCCTCTCCCGTTGCGGAGCACAGGCTCTGGACGCACAGTCTCAGTGGCCATGGCTCACGGGCCCAGCCGCTCCGCGGCATGTGGGGTCTTCCCGGACCGGGGCACAAACCCGTGTCCCCTGCATCAGCAGGTGGACTCTCAACCACTGCGCCACCAGGGAAGCCCAGGATTTTTTTTTTTTTAATCACTAACAATGTTAAGGGTTACAGGAACATGGCAGTATTAAAATCTGGATTTTTGTTGATGGTTCAGAAAGCTTCTTGCAGCTGTACAGTTCACTGTTGAAACATGATATAAATATTTAAGATTGTTATCAAATCTAGGAAAACATCTATCAAGTTTTTTTTATATGAGTTATAAGATTCCAGGCCTTTCAAGTTTCCTGTAATTCTCAGTTACTGTATTAGTGACCCATCTTAAATGCTCTGCCAATTGACAGTTCTCATTAACCATTTTGCTATTAATGTTCCTGTGGTAGTTATGTATTCAGTTTGTTTTTTTTTTAAATTTAATTTAATTTATTTTTTTATACAGCAGTTTCTTATTAGTTATCTATTTTATACATATTAGTGTATATATGTCAATCCCAGTCTACCAGTTCATCCCCCCACTGCCGCTGCTTTCCCCCCTTTGGTGTCCATACGTTTGTTCTCTACATCTGTGTCTCTATTTCTGCCCTGCAAACTGGTTCATCTGTACCATTTTTCTAGGTTCCACATAATATGCGTTAATATATGATACTTGTTTTTCTCTTTCTGACTCACTTCACTCTGTATGATAGTCTCTAGATCCATCACGTCTCTACAAATGACCCAATTTCTTTCCTTTTTATGGCTGAGCAATATTCCATTGTATATATGTGCCACATGTTCCTTATCCATTCGTCTGTCGATGGGCATTTCGGTTGCTTCCATGACCTGGCTATTGTAAATAGTGCTGCAGTGAACATTGGGGTACATATGTCTTTTTGAATTATGGTTTTCTCTGGGTATATGCCCAGTAGTGGGATTGCTGGGTCCTATGGTAGTTCTATTTTTAATTTTTTAAGGAACGTCCATACTGCTCTCCATAGTGGCTGTGTCAATTTACATTCCCACCAACAGTGCAAGAGGGTTCCCTTTTCTCCACACCCTCTGCAGCATTTGTTTGTAGATTTTCTGATGATGCCCATTCTAACTGGTGTGAGGTGATACCTCATCGTAGTTTTGATTTGCATTTCTCTAATAATTAGTGATCTTGAGCAGCTTTTCTTGGCCATCTGTATGTCTTCTTTGGAGAAATGTCTATTTAGGTCTTCTGCCCATTTTTGGATTGGGTTGTTTGTTTTTTTAATACTGAGCTGCATGAGCTGTTTATATGTTTTGGAGATTAATCCTTTGTCCATTGATTCATTTGCAAATATTTTCTCCCATTAGGGGGTTGTCTTTTCGTCTTTGTAGTTTCCTTTGCTTTGCAAAACGTTTTAAGTTTCATTAGGTCCCGTCTTTTTATTTTTGCTTTTATTTCCATTACTCTAGGAGGTGAATCAATAAAGATCTTTCTGTGATTTATGTCAAAGAGCGCTCGTCCTATGTTTTCCTCTAAGAGTTTTATAGTGTCTGGTCTTACATTTAGGTCTCTAATCCATTTTGAGTTTATTTTTGTTTATTCTTGTGTATGGTGTTAGGGAGTGTTCTAATTTCATTCTTTCACATGTAGCTGTCCAGTTTTCCCAGCACCACTTATTGAAGAGACTGTCTTTTCTCCATTGTATATCCTTGTCTCCTTTGTCCTAGATTAGTTGACCATAGGTGCATGGGTTTATCTCTGGGCTTTCTGTCCTGTTCCACTGATCTATATTTGTTTTTGTGCCAGTACCATATTGTCTTGATTGCTGTAGCTTTGTAGTATAGTCTGAAGTCAGGGAGTCTGATTCCTCCAGTTTTTTTCCTTCAAGACTGCTTTGGCTCTTTGGGGTCTCTTGTGTCGCCATACAAATTTTAAGATTTTTTTGTTCTAGTTCTGTAAAGAATGCCATTGGTAATTTAACAGGGATTGCATTGAATCTGTAGATTGCTTTGGGTAGTATAGTCATTTTCACAATATTGATTCTTCCAGTCCAAGAACACGGTATACCTCTCTATCTGTATCATCTTTAATTTCTTTCATCAGTGTTTTATAGTTTTCTGCATACAGGTCTTTAGTCTCCCTAGGTAGGTTTATTCCTAGGTATTTTATTCTTTTTGTTGCAATGGTAAATGGGAGTGTTTCCCTAATTTCTCTTTCAGATTTTTCATCATTTGTGTATAGGAATGCAAGAGATTTCTGTGCATTAATTTTGTATCCTTCAATTTTACCAAATTCATTGATTAGCTGTAGTAGTTTTCTGGTGGCATCTTTAAGATTCTCTATGTATAATATCATGTCATCTGCAAACAGTGACAGCTTTACTTCTTCTTTTCCAATTTGGATTCCTTTTATTTGTTTTTTCTCTCTGATTGCCGTGGCTAAAACTTCCAAAATTATGTTGAATAATAGTGGTGAGAATGGGCAGCCTTGTCTTCTTCCTGATCTTAGTGGAAATGGTTTCAGTTTTTCACCATTGAGAATGATGTTGGCTGTGGGTTTGTCATATATGACCTTTATTATGTTGAGGTAAGTTCCTTCTATGCCTATTTCTGGAGGGTTTTAATCATAAATGGGTGTTGAATTTTGTTGAAAGCTCTTTCTGCATCTATTGAGATGATCATATGGTTTTTCTCCTTCAATTTGTTAATATGGTGTATCACATTGATTGATTTGCATATATTGAATATTCCTTGCATTGCTGGGCGAAACCCCACTTGATCATGGTGTATGATCCTTTTAATGTGTTGTTGGATTCTGTTTGCTCGTATTTTGTTGAAGATTTTTGCATCTATATTCATCAGTGATATTGGTCTGTAGTTTTCTTTTTTTGTAGTATCTTTGTCTGGTTTTGGTATCAGGGTGATGGTGGCCTCAGAATGAGTTTGGGAGTGTTCCTTCCTCTGAAGTTTTTTGGAAGAGTTTGAGAAGGATGGATGTTAGCTCTTCTCTAAATGTTTGGTATAATTTACCTGTGAAGCCATCTGGTCCTGGGCTTTTGTTTGTTGGAAGATTTTTCATCACAGTTTCATTACTTGTGATTGGTCTGTTTGTATTTTCTATTTTTTCCTGGTTCAGTCTTGGAAGGTTATACCTTTCTAAGAATTTGTCCATTTCTTCCAGGTTGTCCATTTTATTGGCATAGAGTTGCTTGTAGTAGTCTCTTAGGATGCTTTGTATTTCTGTGGTGTTTGTTGTAACTTCTTTATCATTTCTAATTTTACTGATTTGAGTCATCTCCCTCTTTTTCTTGATGAGTGTGGCTAATGGTTTATTAATTTTGTTTATCTTCTCAAAGAACCAGCTTTTAGTTTTATTGATCTTTGCTATTGTTTTCTTTGTTTCTATTTCATTTATTTCTATTCTGATCTTTATGATTTCTTTCCTTCTTCTAACTTTGGGTTTTGTTTGTTTTTCTTTCTCTAGTTTCTTAAGGTGTAAGGTTAGATTGTTTATTTGAGATTTTTCTTGTTTCTTGTGGTAGGATTGTATTGCTGTAAACTTCCCTCTTAGAACTGCTTTTGCTGCATCCCATAGGTTTTGGATCATTGTGTTTTCATTGTCATTTGTCTCTAGGTATTTTTTGATTTCCTCTGATTTCTTCAGTGATTTCTTGGTTATTTAGTAACGTATTGTTTAGCCTCCATGTGTTAGTGTTTCTTACGTTTTTTTCCCCTGTAATTGATTTCTAACCTCATAGGGGTTGTGGTTAGAAAAGCTGCTTGGTATGATTTCAATTTTCTTAAATTTACTGAGGCTTGATTTGTGACCCAAGATGTGATCTATCCTGGAGAATGTTCCGTACGCACTTGAGAAGAAAGTGTAATCTGCTGTTTTTGGATGGAATGTCCTATAAATATCAATTAAATCTATCTGGTCCATTGTGTCATTTAAAGCTTGTGTTTTCTTATTAATTTTCTGTTTGGATGATCTGTCCATTGGTGTAAGTGAGGTGTTAAAGTCCCCCACTATTGTGTTCCTGTCGATTTCCTCTTTTATAGCTGTTAGCAGTTGCCTTATGTATTGAGGTGCTCCTATGTTGGGTCTGTATATATTTATAATTGTTATATCTTCTTGGATTGATCCCTTGATCATATGTAGTGTCCTTCCTTGTGTCTTGTAACATTCTTTATTTTAAAGTCTATTTTGTCTTATATGAGTATTGCTACTCCACCTTTGTTTTGATTTCCATTTGCATGGAATATGTTTTTCCATTCCCTCATTTTCAGTCTGTACGTGTCCCTAGGTCTGAAGTGGGTCTCTTGTAGACGGCATATATATGGTCTATCTTGCCTATTTTCATTTTGTCTATCTTTCTTTGAATGTGGTTTTTGTTCTACAGGCTGCAGGATTGTAGTTCTTGCTTCTGCTGTCTGCCCTCTGGTGGATGAGGCTATCTAAGAGGCTTGTGCAAGTTTCCTGATGGGAGGGACTGGTGGTGGGTAGAGCTGGGTGTTGCTCTGGTGGGCAGAGCTCAGTAAAACTTTAATCCACTTGACTGCTGATGGGTGGGGCTGGGCTTCCTCCCTGTTGTTTGGCCTGAGGCCACCCAACACTGGATCCTACACGGGCTTTTTGGTGGGGCTAATGGCAGACTTTGGGAGGGCTCACACCAAGGAGTACTACCCAGAACTTCTGCTGCCAGTGTCCGTGTCCCCACGGTGAGACACAGCCACCCCCGTCTCTGCAGGAGAGCCTCCAACACTAGCAGGTAGGTCTGGTTCAGTCTCCTATGGGGTCACTGCTCCCTCCCCGGGTCCCGGTGTGCACACTACTTTGTGTGTGCCCTCCAGGAGTGGATCTCTGTTTTCCCCAGTCCTGTCAAAGTCCTGCAGTCAAATCCCGCTAGGCTTCAAAGTCTGATTCTCTAGGAATTCCTCCTCCTGTTGCCGGAACCCCAGGTTGGGAAGCCTGATGTGGGGCTCAGAACCTTCATTCCAGTGGGTGGACTTCTGTGGTATAAGTGTTCTCCAGTTTGTGAGTCACCCACCCAGCAGTTATGGGGTTTGATTTTATTGTGATTGCGCCCCTCCTACTGTCTCACTGTGGCTTCTCCTTTGTCTTTGAATGTGGGGTATTTTTTTTTGGTGAGTTCCAGTGTCCTCCCATTGATGATTTTCAGCAGTTAGTTGTGATACCGGTGCTCTCACAAGAGAGAGTGAGAGCACGTCCTTCTTCTCCACCATCTTGAACCAATCTGTATATCTTTTTTTTCTTTTAATTATTTATTTTTGACCGTGTCGGGTCTTCGTTTCTGTGCGAGGGCTTTCTCTAGTTGTGGCAAGCGGGGGCCTCTCACTATCGCGGCCTCTCTTGTTGGGAGCACCGGCTCCAGACGTGCAGGCTCAGTAGTTGTGGCTCACGGGCCTAGTTGCTCCGCGGCATGTGGGATCTTCCCAGACCAGGGCTAGAACCCATGTCCCCTGCATTGGCAGGCAGATTCTCAACCACTGCGCCACCAGGGAAGCCCTGTATATCTTTTTAAAGGCCACTTTAAATCTGTTTTGGGATAAAACAGATTGTAAATCATTTATATTATATGCTGTTTAGATACCTGGTTAAGGATATACTTCTATCTTGGCCTTTTTTCTCCGCTAAAAATTTAATTTTGTATTTTGAAAACTTAAAACATACTGGAACAAAGAAGGGTAGAGTATACACACATTTACCCATCACCAAGATTCACCTGTTAATGTTTTGCTGTATTTGCTGCATCCATTTATCAGTTTGCCAGTTCTTCTACCCAATTAGTTTAACTTCATCATACATCTCCAAACAAAGGATTTCTACATAGCAATGCCATAATCACACCTAACAAATAGTTTCTTAAAATCTAATACCTGTCCATATTCAAATTTGCCATTTGTCCCCAAAATATCATTTTCACTTGATTTTTTCAAATCAAGATGCAATCAAGGACCTTGTATTGTCTTTAGTTATATTTCTGAGGCCTCCCACACCCTTTCCCAATGATACTGACTTTTTGAAGAGATAAAACCAAATGTCTCTTAGGATTGTCCCAAGTTTTGGATTTTAATTTTTGTGTGTGTTTGGTGTCCGTTGGCTTATTCCTCTATTTCTTTAATTTCCTGTAAATTGGAAGTTAGGTTTAAAATAAGCTTGATTAGTTTCGGGTTAAACATATTTTGGCAAGACTCCATGGGTGAAGCTGTGTAGTTAATGTTATATCATGTTAGAAGTCTTACACTGGTTTTGATGTTAGATTTGATTGCTGGATTAAGGTGGCAGCAGCCAAAGCTGTCCTTCCTAAATACTTGAGTTATTAGTAGGTAATTTGTAGGGGTATAACTGCAACATGGGAATATTTTGTTCCTCATTAGCCTTTAATGGTTTTGTGCATCCCTTGATGATACTTGGTGGAATCAGTTGTAACGACTAGATGGTCCCATCTGGGGGTGATGGGAGAGAGTGATACCCAAAGTGTGTTGTGTATGTCCAGTCTACTCTGTAAGATGCAGCTTAATAGGGTTTTGATATGAGTCTGCAAGCAGTTGATTTATTATGGTCTCTGTGCAGTCAAACTTCTCTGCTAATGATAATCTGTATTTGCAGCTGCTCCCCAGCGCTAGCAGCTCCACCTCAGATCATCAGGTATTAGATTTTCATAAGAAGCGCACAACCTAGATCCTTCGCGTGTGCAGTTTACAGTAGGGTTCACGCTCCTGTGAGAGTCTAATGCCACTGCTGATCTCACAGGAGGTGGAGGTCAGGCGGTAATGAGAGCAGTGGAGCACGGCTGTAAATACAGATGAAGCTTCACTTGCTCGCTGCTCAACTCTTGCTGTGCAGACCGGTTCCGAACAGGGGGTTGGGGACCCCTGCTCTAGACTATAGTTCCTACTGAAGAGGCAGCTTAAAGGGAAGGAGTTAACATTTGGTTATGAGTTTCCAGAGTAAGAGTTGGTAAAATGATCACATTAATTGCCTGAAGTGGCAAATTATTTTTTTCTTTTTAGGTTGTCATAATGAGTTCTTGGATTTTGAAAATGTTTTGTTACACTCCTTTTTATTTTTCATACCAGATACAATGAATGTGTGTTGATGTCCAACTGTGTAAGTTCTAATAGGGAGAATTATGTACACTGCCATTCTTGCAGAGGCAGAGTGCTTCTTAAAGTACTTACTGCTTTTTTTCTCCTCATTCTTAGATTAAATATTTTAATTTTGGCTTCAGAACCATAATTTCCTGTTTTATGTGTATAATTACAGTTGACTCTTGAACAGCACGGGTTTGAAGTATGGGGGTCCATTTACAAATGGATTTTTTTTTCCATAGTAAATACTGTAGTGCTACACGACTCGCTCATGCAGAATGGTGGGTGGCTGACCATAAGTTATGCATGGATTTTCGACTGCATGGAAGGCCGCCACCCCTAACCCCTGAGTTGTTCAAGGGTCACCTGTACAGTTTCTTTATGAAAGATTTCCTGATATGCAACTTCACAAAAAGTACATCTGATGTCAGTTTGGTAGCTGATCTGTTGATTGGTTTGGTAGAAAATTTTTTTCTGGGTTTAAGGTTTAATATTGATAGAAGTGCTTTAAATCAAGTGTGATAACACACTGGTCACAGGAAAATTGTCAAACAAATGACCTTGACTAATGGACAAGCAGTGTTGTCTTTAATATGGAAATATTCATGTGATATTTTAGGAAAATAGTTACTTCATATAAAAAAATTTTCCAAGGAACACATAGTTTTAAAACCATTTTGGATGGGTCATTTTCTAAAATATATTAATTTAGAAAGCTCTTTTTAAAAACAATATAATGAACATAATTTAACTTTTAACTGTTGATTGAATTATCTTAGGAAATAAATTATTATTCATTATTAGTGATATCCTTAGGTACTGTTTTAGTATTAGGGCTTTTGGTCCCTACATTAATTGGACCTGAGACAAATACACTTGGAAAAATTTTTTTAAATGGTTTATTTCTCTTTTTAATAATAATATCTTTAGACCTAATAGTGTATCTTTCTCAAACATCTGATATAATTCCATCCATCTAATTGAGAGGCCAGGAAACTGAGATAATTAGAAAAACGTGAAATAAAATTAACGTTGTACATGCTTTTGAATTATGGTGTGTGCATGTGTAACACATGGCGGAAATAAATTTTATTAAATTAGTTTTTCTCTGAGGGCTGCTATTTACTTTATTTTCGTTAGAAAGGGCTCTAGAATTAAAATGTTAACTAAAATGAACTTGGTAAGGGATCACCTGGTCCATTACTGCTCATAGGAACCCAGAGAGACTATTAAAGATAACAGAAAGTATTTACTGACTTCTAAGCCTACATTGTGAAATGGAACAAGATACATTTTGCTATATATAGTTGATAAAGGCTAAATACATAAAATATTAATCCATTTTTTACTCATTAAGGCTCTTACCTAGGTATATTCAAAGTTTATCCAGTATGTTTGTTTATTAGAATTCTCTTCTTGTATTCTCCAAGTTCTTACAATTCTCTTATGTGTTCTAAATTTATTGCAGAGTTGATGCTTTTTCTGTCAATTTTTAAAAATTTTCAGTTTTGCGTTATAAGTGACATATAAAGTTATACGATATTTAAAGTATATATCATGGTGATTTGATATACATTGTGAATGGATTCCCCCCATCTAGTTAATTAATATATCCCTCATCTCATATATTTATCTTTGTGTATGTGTGTAGTAAGAACGTTTAAGTTCTATTCTTGTTGCAAATTTCAGTTATACAGTACAATGGTGTCAACTATAGTCACCATGTTTTTACATTAGCTCCTCAGACCTTATTCATTTTAAAGCTGCAAGTTTGTAAGCTTTTACCAACCTCAACCTCTCCTTATTTCCCCCTGTAAACTACCTTTTTACTCTCTTTTTCTCTAAGTTTGACTTTTTTTTTAGATTCCACATATAAGTGATAGCCATGTAGTATTTGTTTCTTTCTTTGTCTGGATTATTTCACTTACCATAATGCCCTCAGGGTCCATCCATGTAATCCCAAATGGCAGGATTTTTTCTTTCTCATGACAGTAGTATTCCATTTATATATACCGCATCTTTATCTAGTCAGCCAGTGATGGACTAGGTTGTTTGCTTATCTTGACTGTTGTAACTAATGCTGCAGTGAACATGGGAGTGCAGGTATCTTTCCAATATCCTGTTTTCATCTCCTTTGGATATACACCCAGGAGTGAAATTGCTGGATTGTATGGTAGTTCTATTTTTAATATTTTGAGGAACTTCCATACTGTTTTCCATACCGATTACAGCAATTTACATTCCTTCCAGCAGTGTGCAAGGGCTCTCTTTCTCCACATCCTTGCCAGCACTTGTTTCTCTTGTTTTTTTGAAGATAACCATTCTGACAGGCATGAGGTGATATTTCATTGTGGTTTTGATTTGCATTTCTGGATGATTAGGGATTGTTGAGCACCTTTTCATATACTTGTTGGCCATTTATTTGTATGTCTTCTTTGGAAAAATGTCTGTTAGATTCCTCGCCCATTTTTTAATTGGATTGTTTGTTTTCTTGCTGTTGAGTTGTGTGAGTTTTTATATATTTTCTATAATTAACCTCATATTAGCTACATAATATGCAAATGTTTCCTCCAGTTCTGTAGGTTGCCTTTTAATTTTGTTGATAGTTTCCTTTGTTGTGCAGAAACTTTTTAGTTTGAGGTAGTCACACTTGTTTATTTTTGCTTTTGTTGCCTTTGCTTTTGGTGTCAAATCCAAAAAATTATTGCCAAAACCAATATCAAGGAGCTTACTCTTTATGTTTTCTTCTAGGAGTTTTATGGTTTCGTGTCTTATGTTCATGTCTTTAATTCATTTTGTGTTGATTTTTGTGTATGGTGTAAGATGGTGGTCTAGTTTCATTTTTTTTCTTTTAATTAATTAATTAATTTTTGGCTGTGTTGGGTCTTCATTGCTGTGTGTGGGCTCTCTCCAGTTGCGGTGAGCAGTGGCCACTCCTTGCTGCAGTGTGCGGGCCTCTCATTGCGGTGGCCTCTGCCGCTGTGGAGCACGGGCTCTAGGCGTGCGGGTCTCAGCAGCTGTGCCACGTGGGCTCCGCAGTTGTGGCGTGTGGGCTCCAGAGCGCAGGCTCAGCAGTTGTGGCACATGGGCCCAGTTGCTCTGCGGCATGTGGGATCTTCTCAGACCAGGGCTCAAACCTGTGTCCCCTGAATTATTGGCAGGTGGACTCTCAAACACTGTGCCACCAAGGAAGCCCTAGTTTCATTCTTTTACATGTAGTTATCCAGTTTTCCCAACACCATTTATTAAAGAGACTACCCTGATTGTATATTCTTGGCTCTGTTGTCATAAATTAATGACCATATATGCGTGGATTTGTCTCTGGGCTCTCTATTCTGTTCCTTTGGTCAGTGTGTCTGTTTTGATGGTTATCGCTTTGTAGTATAGTTTGAAACCAGGGAGTGTGATGCCTCCAACTTTGTTCTTCTTTCTTAAGATTGCTTTGGCTATTCAGGGTCTCTTGCAGTTCCATACAAATTTCAGGATTGTTTGTTCTATTTCTGTGAAAAATCTATTGGAATTTTGTTAGGGACTGCATTGAATCTGCAGGTTGCTTTGGGTATGTTAGATATTTTAACAACATTAATTCTTCCAATCCATGAACATGGAATATCTTCCAGTTACTTGTGTCTTCAGTTTCTTTCATCAATGTCTTAAAGTTTTCATTGTACAGATCATTCACCTCCTTTGTTAAATTTATTGCTAGGTATTTTATTCTTTTAGATACAATTAAGGTTATGTTTTCAATCTCTATTTAATGTACTTGATCAAAGTTCCTTTTAGGTAGAGACTTTTATCTGTTGTAAAGAGGCTTTAGTTCTGATGCATTACTAATTGTATCTTTCTGAGCGGGTAGCTTTTCTGTTTGGTTGTTTCATGTTGGGATATTTCCTTCTAATCTGTGGTTTTTAAAAACTATTAGCATTCTTACTCTGAGTTCTGCAAGGGATCACTCAACACTACTGTGATATGGAGTAGAGGTTTGTTATTCTGTTTCTTTTGTTTACTAATGGTAACTTCCTGATTGGAGTCCAGTTTAACAGCGTGGTTCTAATCTCTTGAGATAAAAATTGGGGAACCTTGAATTTTTGTATACATCCACGCATTTTTCATCCAAGCTGTGCTTAGGACTGAACACTCACTGTAATTTCCAGCTGCTGTTATAGGAGTTACAGATATATCAGAAAGCAATGGCAAATTCCTGCCCTCGTGGAGTTTATATTCTATTTAATGTTGTGTATAATATCATTAAAAGTCTTGTCCTGGGCTTAAGATTAAGATTGTTAATTGTTTCAGTCTTACCTACTGAAAAATATGTAATCCTCTAAGAACTTTTTGCTTGGCCTTGTTTGGGTGAAAGCAAACAAATGTTATGAAACAAAGTGCCTAGTTGGGATCTGGTTCATTGCAATGTGAAACTCAATAAATAATGGTTAAGATCCATATTGTAAGAGGGTTAGTCACATTTTTTTCAACCAATTCCTGTTTTATGGTAACATTCTCATTAAATAGCATTGCAGGCGTCAGCAGCTTACCGCATGATTCCACAGTTGTGAGGTATAATGATTTGCTTTGGTGAAAAGTGGTTGGCAGTGTTTGTTCATTTAACAAACATTTGTTGCGTACCCATCATATGCCAATGCTGGAGGATACAGTTGTGTTTGAGACAAAGTCCCTGTCCTCCTGGAGCTTCCAAGTAGAATGTAAGGTGATAAAGACTGTCTTGTTGGTTGTTTGGTGGCCAAGACCATCTACTTGAGTTGGGCTGAACAGGGCAAGTCTATGTGTGGAGGTGACACAAGAGTAGCAACATGTTTAGACCCATGTAGTGGCCAGCCCTTTGAAGATCCTGGATTCCTGGGTAAGGGAAGTATACTCCCAGTAGAGAAATAGCAAATGAAAAGTATACATTAATTTAAGTGTTGATTAGTCAGTCCTTTTGTCAGATTAAATTAATCCGGTGTTAATAAATACAGTTGAGCCTTGAGCAGTGTGGAGTTAGGGATGCCGGCCCTCAGCGCAGTCAAAAATCCGAGTATAACTTACAGTCTGCCTTCCATATCAGAGGTTCCTTCCTGTCCACAGTTCCACCATATCTGCCGTTTCACGTCCGCAGATTCAGCCAACAGTGGATCATGTGATGCTGAGTATTAACTATGGAAAAAAATCTGTGTGTAAGTGGACCCCCACAGTTCAAGCGCATGTTATTCAAGGGTCAACTGTAGTATCAACTCGGGTTGTATTTATAGGAATACATTCATGTTCAGTTTTTCACCCAAGTTGAGTCTGTAATTGGTAGACTGTGTAAGTGAACTGTAAGACAACGATTTCCCCATATACTATCCCACCAGAGAGAAGAAACCCTAAGAGATAAAAAAAAAGGATTTAAACAACCAAGAAGCAAATCCTTAAGCAACTAAATAATCCACAGTACCCCCTGAACACTCAAGTTTTTATTAATGGTGTTTACCTGGTCACTGTAAGTTTTCCAGAATTGGCTGGTGGATGGCCAAGTGCCTCCTCTCTCTGCTTGTTTTTAGAAATATGGAACGGAGCTAATTCAACTGAAAATTTGTCATGTACATTTTGATATTTTCCTTAATTTCATAATAAATATTGCCTGGTAATTAAAAAAAACTTAGGTACATTTTTTGCCCTTATATCCTATATTTAGGTACATATTGAGATATTTATGAAATCAGATATTTAGATATAGATATTTATGAAATTAGATTTTCATGTTTTCTGATTAGGTTTCTATTCTCTGTTTTTCATGGATATGGTTTGTAGTTACCATGATGTGTTATCTACTCTTTTCTGTGCTTGATAGAATTGAAAAGAAGTCTGAAAGAGTCTCTGTCAGAGTCCTTACAGTTGAATTTCAGTGTTAACCACACATCATCTTTTATATTTATTCATCAGTGTATTTGTCTTGCCCTGCTCTTTTTGCTCTGTTTACAGAAAACTCCTGGAAGAAATTTTAATGCTCTGTATCCCCAATATCTCTCCTTCAAATTCTGAGTTTGCTCTCACCAGCTGCACTGGGTTGCAGGCAGTGTCACTCTGCCAGGTTCAATCTTTGGTTCGCCACTCGCGGTTATTCTCTCACCTTGCTGTCTTCTTCCTCTCAGTTTCTTCTGATTCTTCTCTTCATCTTCCTGACCTCTAGGTACTGGAGTATCTCAGGGTTCAGATTTTAGGCATCTTCTCTATTTCTACTCACTTTTATGGTGATATTATACAATTTTATGACTTAAAAAACGCTTTATAATTCAGCTCCCAAATATATACACTCCAGACCCCTGCGTTTACTTCTTTGGATGTCTCTTGGGCATCTTAAGCTTAAGGTCTAACACTGAATTTTTATTTTTTTTTTATTTTTTAAAGCAACTATACTTCAATAAAATTAAAAAAATATAAAAGGGACACCAGTGCTGTGTCAGTGTCCTGGGGCCACCCTAACAAATCACCCCAGCTTAACAACAGAAATGTGTTGTCTCACAGTCCGGAGGCCAGAGTCCAAGTTCACAGTGTCGGCAGGTTTGGTTCCTTCTGAAAGCTGTGGGGAACAGTGTGCTCCAGGCCTCTCTCCTAGCTTCTCGTGACCTCAGGTGTCCTGGGCTTGTAGACGTAACACTGAATTCTTGGTACCCCACCTCCTAGCCCCCCTTGTACCACTTGCGCCTGCAGCCTCCCTCATCTCTAGAAATGGCACCTTCTTTCGAGTTGCTCAGCAGAAAACTTTGAAGTCATTCTTTACGTACTCTCTTTCACGTTCTGTATTCAGTTGATCTGCAGATCCTGTTGGTATTATTTTCAGAATACATCCAGAATCTGGCAACTTGTACGTCTCACTTTCTCCACTGCCGCTGTGGTTTTAGCGGTTACCATTTCTCATCTGGATTATTGCGTTAGTTTGGAAGTGGCTTCCCTGCTTCTGCCCCTGAGGATTCTCTCCCATCTATTCTAAAAAGAGCACCGAGAGTAATCTTGTTAAAAGTTAGATCCTATCACCCTTGTGTTCACAGCACTCTGGTAACTTTCCATTTCACACAAAGGAAAAAGCTGAAGTCCTCGTGGCCTGCAAGGATGACTTTAGCTTGCTGCCTTACCTCTCTCTTTTTATCTGCCCTTCTCCCCCTTTTCCCTAATCCGGCCTCACAGACCCGCCTGCCTCAGAGTCTAGGTACTTGATGTGCCTTCTAGCTAGCAAGCTACTCCCCCAACTTGTTCAGCTTTGGCTGAGAAGTCACCTCAGCGTTGTCATCCCCAGACTCCTTTGAGCCTGCACAGCGAGCTCCTTTCTTTTGGCCTGGGAGCTCTTGTGCAGGAGACAGCTGGAACCAGTACTCCTGGCTTTCCCTGGCCATTTGGTTTAAAATTACAGACCACCCTGTGTTCCCTTCCTTGTACTCCCTGTTACTCTTTCCTTTTGTTCATATGGCTTATCAGCCAACATGCCGCGTATCTTATGTATTTGTCTCACCCTCGTTAAAATGAAGCTTCATGGGAACAGTTTTTAAAAATTTTTCTATTTTGTGGAAAACATCAAACAAAGCAGCGAGACTTGTATAATGACCCTCATCTACCTGTTACTCATACAGTTAATAGTTGGTCTTTTTTCATTTGTACCCCACTCACTTCTCCTTACCTCCCCCCAACCAAGATTATTTTCAAGCATAGCCCAGAAATCATATTATTTATCTGTAAATATTTCAGCATGTATCTCTAAAATATAAGAAGTCTTGATTTTAGAAAAAGTAATAACACTAATATCCTGCCTAAAACAATTAAAGATAGTTTTTAATATTTCCAGATATGCAGTCAGCGTTCAGTTATTTACCCAGTTCCCACTCATTGTTTTCTTTTTACAGTTTGAATTGGAATTGAAATAGGTCAATCTGTTCATTTGGTTGCTGTGTAACTTTACTATATTTCAGTCTGTGTAAATGCCACCCTCTTACTGTGTGTGTGTGTGTGTGTGTGTGTGTGTATATATATATATATATATATATATATATATATATATATATGTAAAAAAGAAACCAGGTCATTTGTCTTCAGAATTCTGTATCACTGGTATATGGAATAATCTAGGCCAGTGTGCGACACATAGTAGGAGCTCAATAAATATTTTTTAAGGAATTACCTTAAAGGTACATAACTTATGGTGTTTTAGAATGGAATTAAAATGTTAAAAATTTAGGGAATGATTATCATCTCACTCTTGTAGTAGCCTGATAGAGTCATGTTGGCAATAAGCGAAATTATTTTGACAGTTGGGAAGGGGTCAAATGAAGGGCACTTAGGGCTATAGAAAATTGTTTGAAAAAATCTGCCAGGATGTAATAATGGCTACAATTTTATTGTTTGCATGTCATGCACTGTGTAGGAAACTGCAATAGTTTATTCAATTTTCACAGAAACCTTTCAGCAAAGGGTGGTAATGTCTGCATTTTCCCAGTGAAGTAACTGAGGTTCAGTGGGGGAAGTGGAGGGCGATGTGTGTGCTGAGCATTAATGTTTTTCTTAATAAACTTCATAGAACCAGGCACAACTTTTTTTTTGGCAGTGTGCTCTAATTTTTTTTTTATTACCTTTTTTTAACATCTTTATTGGAGTATAATTGCTTTACAATGTTGTGTTAGTTTCTGCTGTATAACAAGTGAATCAGCTATATGTATACATATGTTCCCATATCCCCTCCCTCTTGCATCTCCCTCCCTCCCACCCTCCCTATCCCACCCCTCTAGGTGGTCACAAAGCACTGAGCTGATCTCCCTGTGCTATGCGGCTGCTTCCCACTAGCTATCTATTTTACATTTGGTAGTGTATATGTGTCCATGCCACTCTCTCACTTTGTCCCAGCTTACGCTTCCCCCTCCCCGTGTCCTCAAGTCCATTCTCTATGTCTGTGTCTTTATTCCTGTCCTGTCCCTAGGTTCTTCATTTTTTTTTATATTCCATATATATATATATATGTGTTAGCGTACGGTATTTGTTTTTCTCTTTCTGACTTCACTCTGTATGACAGACTCTAGATCCATCCACCTCAGTACAAGTAACTCAATTTCGTTCCTTTTTATGGCTGAATAATATTCCATTATGTATATGTGCCACATCTTCTTTATCCATTCATCTGTCGATGGACACTTAGGTTGCTTCCATGTCCTGGCTATCGTAAACAGTGCTGCAGTGAACATTGTGGTACACGTCTCTTTTTTTTTTTTTTGCGGTACGCGGGCCTCTCACTGTTGTGGCCTCTCCCGTTGCGAAGCACAGGCTCTGGACACGCAGGCTCAGCGGCCATGGCTCACGGACCCAGCCACTCCGTGGCGTGTGGGATCTTCCCGGACCGGGGCACGAACCCGTGTCCCCTGCATCGGCAGGCGGACTCTCAACCACTGTGCCACCAGGGAAGCCCGGTACACGTCTCTTTTTGAACTATGGTTTTCTCAGGGTATATGCCCAGTAGTGGGATTGCTGGGTCGTGTGGTAGTTCTATTTTTAGTTTTCTAAGGAACCTCCATACTGTTCTCCATAGTGGCTGTATCAATTTACATTCCCACCAACAGTGCAAGAGGGTTCCCTTTTCTCCACACCCTCTCCAGGATTTATTGTTTGTAGATGTTTTGATGATGGCCATTCTGACTGGTGTGAGGTGAAACCTCATGGTAGTTTTGATTTACATTTCTCTAATGATTAGTGATGTTGAGCATTCTTTCATGTGTTTGTTGGCCATCTGTATGTCTTCTTTGGAGAAATGTCTATTTAGGTCTTCTGCCCATTTTTGGATTGGGTTGTTTGTTTTTTTGATCTTGAGCTGCATGAGCTGCTTGTAAATTTTGGAGATTAATCCTTTGTCAGTTGCTTCATTTGCCAGTATTTTCTCCCATTCTGAGGGTTGTCTTTTTGAGAACCAGACACAACTCTTTAAAACCATGTGCATGTATACCTTAAAAAGGAAAGCTTTAAAAAGTGGCACCAACGATACTACTTCCCTCCTCATGGAAAACCTTTCCAGCTTCTTTTTCTAGGCATTCACGCATGTATTACACATTTTTGGGGAAAATTCTTTTTGACAAAATATTTTTAATGTGAGATGAATTAGAAAGTGTGAATAAGAAGAAGGGAAAAATCCTTTCTGAAATAAGCATCATTAGCATTTTGGTGTGTGTTTTATTGGTGTGTGTGTGAGAATGTAAGGCTTGGGAAACAGTTTCATCATGTGCAGTTTTTTTCCCTCATAAGATGCCTTTATTTAGCATATTGAAGGCTCTGTAGATCTGCAGTGAAGAAACTGTTTTAACTCCGTTTAAGCCAGTGTCTTTCTTTTAGATTTGTTTGATAGAAAACCCCTTTCTGTGAAATACTAATCAGTTTTTTCCCAGAGTATGAATTGAGTTTGACAAAAGTTGAAATGTTTGTGCATGTTTAAATATAAGGCTTTAGAATGTGTTAAATTTCAGCAGAAAGGATGGATAATTTAATAGTGTTGGAGTAACTGAAGGCAGCATTCTGAAGAAAAAAATTGACACCAGATAATACTAAAATAAGGTAAGAGAGGGAAAATACTTGCATCAAATAGATAACACAGATATTATATGAAGAGTTCATATAAATTATTGAGAGAGAAACACATTTATTAAGACCTGAGTAGGAGAGTAGGCGAGTAGGCAAAGCTAAAGAAATACAGAAAGGTGGTATATATGTCAAGCTTTTTTAGTCACCGTGTTTCTTTTAAAAATCTGAAACTCAGTGCTAGTAAGTTCTTAATGTGAAGCTTTTTGCACTGTAAATTGTTTATACTCTTTATTGAAAGCCATGTGATGAGATTAAAAAAGGTAAAATCTATAAATTTGCCTTCTTTGACTCAGTAAACCTGTGTTTTAAAGTTTATTGTAAAGAAGAAATTTAAGAGGGAAAAAAGGTAACATTATTTGTGGTGTTCAACTTAGAAACATAATATCTAAAATGATAAATTCACCCACAAATGACTAATTGTATATAACACAACTTGATGGTGTGTATCTGACTGGCCTCTTTTTGGAAGGATGTGTAAATCATCCATAAAGGAAAGAACGCTCACTGAAGGGAGGCCGAGGAGGGGCTGGGTGGTGGTCTCCTGCGGTGTTCAAGGCGGAAGCCGTGGGGACTCTGTTGCGGGGATGTGTCTGTGTGGCTTCTTACTCTCCTTCAAGTCCAGGCCCTGTAAAGTACACACCTAACCTTTATTGTCCTGACAATGGAAAGAGATCATGCTCTTTAGTTTTTTCTCAAGTCTGACATTTAGTGCCACGTTTCATAATAGAGGAGATAAGTGTCCTAGAAGTGGTTGGGTTTGGCCTCTGCGCTGCCAGCGTGAGTTAAGCCATGTCAAATGTGAAGAGTCCCTGCTGTACTATGGTTCTCCCTTTTGTATGGTTATAAGGTGATGTAAACTAATCCCAGTTTTGAGAAATTCAATAAATTTAGCTTTAAATATTTCAGTTTTATTCTTTCTATCTCATTTACCTCCTCTCTTCAAGAAGATAGATGTGAATTAAATAGTCTGGAGTTGAATAAAGTAGTATTTGTGTCAGGAGGGCTTCACATAGGCCTGACTCAGCAGATTTAAGGAGGGCCATTTGTAGGTGAGGATGGGAGGAGTTTTAATGTGATCTAAATTCAGGCTCAAGGAGATTCTGAGTATGATTACAGATTTTGTGCCAGAATTTCAAAATGGGAATTACACCTAATTCTGAAATGTGGGAGGGAGGAAAAACATATTGTTTTCCCACATTATCACGCTTGCCTCCTACATAATTCAGGCCGTTGCTTTTTTTTTTTTTTTTTGATAAACCCAAATTCCCTTTTTAGTGGATGTGTTGAGTAGGACTGGCCACTTTTTTAAAAACTGGAAATCAAATACTGAATCTTAGTTTGCCTGTAGCAGTGGGAGGGGCAGATGTGGGAGGTCCCTGAGAATAAGCAGTGTTTTGAAAAGAACACAGGTTCTCCTTCACTTCTTTCTGTTCATTTTCTTAGTGGAAGCTACGAAAGTTAAGCTAAGTGGAAGTTAAACGATTTAAAAGGTAAATACCTAATTGGGAGGGTTTTGCCAGAGATAATTCATTCTGTACTCTGAATTACTTTAATCAAATAAATGGATTAGAAGAAAGAAATTTCAGGTAGTTTTTTTAATGGTTGATTTGTTCTGGGAGGAGTTGAGGGAAAAAAGTAAGGGAAAAAGAATACATAAATGTTGATGGTGGGGTCCATGATGGGGGAGACTGTGAACAGAAGTCAGCATTTTCTAAGTGCCAGGTTCTGTTCCAAGCCCTTCACACACACTGATTTAATCATCACAGCGCCCCTCTGACTGCTAGCGTGATCTCCATTTTATAGAAGAATTTGAGGCACAGCTAGGTTAAGTAGTTGCTTTGGTTGTTGGGGGCCTACTTCTGCTTGAGAGCCCTGGAAATGTTGGAGACAGTATTAAAGCTTGATTTAATGTCAGGGTGACTTTTTGAGATGAAGGAAACATTGCCAGGAGCTGCAGGAGTACAAAGAAGATGCCATTCTCGGAAACCTCACTTCTGAGAAGCATCTCACATGCAGTCTTAAGTGTTCTAATTGTAGGTTGTTGACTTAATAGGTTTTAAGCTACTGAGGCCTCAGGCATCCCTCAGCTCCCAGAGTTATTTCCAGCAGTGGAAGATGCTCACATCTCTTGCTTTTTCCCTCCTCCGTTCCCACTGTCCTCTTCCCTCTTTGCCCATTCTCTCGCCCTTCTCCTTCCCTCACTCCCTCTTTAGTGTGGAGGGGACTCTACCACCTCCCCTCCTCCACCCCCCCGCCCCCCATTTCTTTTACTTACACAGAAAAATCATCTTTCATCCCTTTAACTTCCTTCAGCCGATGGTCTTCATTTTCTTTTACCCTTAAATTTCTTGAAAATAAATGAAAGAGAAACTGCCGTTGTCATTCTTCACTTACTCACTTTTTAACCTCTTGTCATCTGGTCCTCTGCTTCTGTGTTTCACATTAGTGGATTTTTCTCCTTCCTTTGTTCTCTCTGTAGCAGTTAACCTTCCCGATCTCTGAAATTCTCCTTACCCTTCTTTTGTGATGGTGTGTTAACTTTGATACTTCTTTTGCCTGCTCTTTTTTTTCATGTCACTAACATTCAAAAAGTTAAGTCATTACCTTACTTTCAAATTTATTCTTTCTAACTTCTCTCTTTCAGTTAATTGAAACATTTCTCTCTCGATCATCAAAGTTTAAATTTTCCAGGTCCCTTGTTTCCCCTAATTCTTTTATTTAGCAAGTGTTTCTGGAGTAGCCACTATGACTCTGGGTTCTGGAGTTTCAGTGGTGAATAAGAGACAGAGTCCCTGGATTGTAGAGATTACATTCTAGTGGAAAATTACATGTTTCATTGGATAGTGAAACACATTTTAAAGGATAAAATATGCTAAGGGTCAGGAGGCAGTGGTGGGAGAATGCTGTTTTGGATAAGATCCTCAGGAAAGGTTTCTGTGAGAAGGTCGATTTTGAGTGAAACCTGAACGAAGCGGGAGAGTGAGCCATGTGGCTGTCTGGGAGGAGAGCGCTCCAGGCAGAGGACGATCAAGTGAAATGACCCTGAGGTGTTCCGGAGAGACCAGTGTGACTGGAGCACAGTGAGTCAGTGGTAGGAGAGAAGTCAGGGAATTTGGTGGGGGAAGCCCTTCTTAGGACCCTGGAGACCCTGGCTAGGATTTTAACATACATCTGAGTGTGTTCGTAAGGGTTTGGAGGGTCTTGTCAGAAGAATGGTAACGTGATACAACTTCATATTTTAGAAGACTCTAAAATATAGTTATGGCTGTGTGGAGAATAAACTGTGTGTGTGATGAGTGTATGTGTGTGTGTGTGCATGTGTGTGTAGGAGGTGGCCATAGAGGAACGTGGGACACTAGGAGACTTAAAGTAGTTTTGGTGGGAGAAGATGGTGATGTGGAGTAGAATGTGAGCTGTGGAGGTGATCAGGCGGGTGGTGTGTTCTGTAGATAGAACTAGCAGCTTGAGCAGACCTCTTGGATGTGGGATATGAGGAGAGAGGAGCTGGTTGAATGGAGTTTCCATTACTGGGACTCTCTTAGGACAGTTTTACTGAGGGGAGGGGGAATGGGTGGAATCAGTGTTTATTTTCTATTTGTTAACCTTGAGATACCTGGTAGACAACCTAGTGGACAGGTCAAATTACACTCTTCCAGAGGTCCAGTGTGAGCTTGGGGCTGCGGAAGGTAACTTTGGGGAGTCACGCTTGTATAGATTGACTGGGTGGGATCATTTAGGGAGGGTGGAGTGCGTATAAAGGGTAGGTGGGAGTACTGAGCCCTCAGGTCCTGTCCTGTGTGATCGCTGCAGGAAGAGCTCCATAAAGGGTGTTGAGCAGAAGTAGCTTGTGAGGGAGGAGCGTGTGATTTCAGAGGTTAAGTGAGGAGAAGGGATTCAGGAAGGGGTGAGGGGTCAGCTGTGTCAGCTGCTGCCAGGAAGTGGAATAAGATAAAATCTAATAATTGACCTTTGGATTTGGCTTTGCTGAATCCTGTTGATTCTGCTTTGCAATATAGCCCTAAAATTCGTAACACACCTTTTTACTCCCTGCCAACGAACACTGTCAATCAGATTTTAATTACCTTTCTCCTGGACTGTTTTTTGAATTATTTCTCTCCTGATTACAATACAAAACTCATGTTTATTGTAGAAAATGTGGAAAACACAGAGACAGTATAACAGTGATTTAAAAAACCCCAGTTCTCTACCCCACCTAACCGCTAGATGGTCATTGATAACACAGTGGTGCCTTTCCCCATCCGTTTCTGTCTCTGCATACTTGTAATGCATATAATGCATGACTTCCGCTTTTTAAAATGAGCGTGGTGGAACTGTTAATCTAATGTTAAAAATTCTTTGAGAATGTGTGTGAATGTGTGGCAGCATAAGTATTCCATCATGGTGGAGTAGCCAGCTAACCGAACTCCCCACCTGTTTCCCCTAATTATATCTTAAATGAGTCCTGATCAATTTTCCTAAGATACATTCTTCTTCTCTAAGCTTTTAGTGCCTATAGCGTAGTGATTAAAAGCATGGACTCTGTTTTTGAGTGTAATTCCATGCATATAGCAGGAAATGTGCAAGATAGGAAAAAAGAATACTTATCTTTTATAGAATAGCTATTGTTAAAATTTTCATCTGTTTCCTGCTAATCATTTTTGTCTAAATGTACCTATACGACATTTCATTTGTCTGTTACTAACAAGGATCACACTATGTTTTCTAGCCAGAAATTTTTTTTCCATAATTTATTCTCTCGTCTATACTTTATAATATATTGGTCAAAGTGTATAAGCAGTTTTGTGATTGTTGTCAAATTGCTCTTCGAAAAGATTGTACCATTTGAAAGTATATTTATAAAGAATTTTGTTCTCTTTAAATTTTAGGATAGACCACTATCTTGTTGAACTCTTAAATGAAGTTCTACTTGGATACAAAGATGAGGACTAGATAACTTCTTGAGGTTCCTCCTAACCCCTAGGATGAAGATAATAACTAACATTTGTGTAGTGCTCTAAAGTTTACAAAGTGAGTTCTCATACATCATCTCACTTGATCCTCACAACAGCCCTGTGAGGTAGGTAGGACAGGTATTGTTATTCTCATTTAAGAGATAAACTAGAGAGGTTAAGGGACTTAGTCAGGTTTTATTTAAATGTTTTAGCAGAGACTTGAAACCAGGACGTATGATCTAAATAATCACATTCTTTTTACAAGATTTCATACAACTGCACATTTAGAATTGCTGTATGTCAGCTGGTTAAGTGACATCTGTTAGATACAGAAATAAGCCTGTTGATAATATAAATACAGTGTTCCCCAGTCCTTTTCCATGCCCCCTCCCCTGCTGTTAAATGAATGACTCTATCTCTCTTTTGACTAGGGGAAGGTAATTTAATTGTATAGTTCTATTTAAACACCTATTTTCCCTAGCATTTGGGGGAGGGGAAGTTACATTATGTTTTTTATTTCTGTGTGTGTGCGTGTGTGTGTGCTTGCTACAACTTAAGAGTATATCTCCGTTACTCTCACACATGTAGCGTAAAGTCTTCAAGGAATAGATTACAGTTAGAACTAGAATCTTTTGGTTCTAGCATGAACCTAGAATCATAAGCTTTTCAGGGTATTTACTCTTCTTTGTACTACTTTAACCAACTGGGATAATTAAGTATCCAGGTATAGCTGCTTATGTTCACAAAGGTACAGTGAATGATAGGTGACAGTGAGTGATAGTGGAGGTCAATCAAGAAGAATTACAACTGATCTTCTCTTTGACTAGCTGCCTCGTACGGTAGAAGTTCGTAAAACTGAACTGCGTGCTTGGTAGTGGCAGTATCACATTTTAGGAATAGACCTAGATTTTCAGGACTACTTGGTATTACATTAAACTGTTTCACAGTGTTTTCTGTACTGCCTTTAAATACTTAACATCACCAATATTTTCAAAAAATTTTGTTTTGTTTTTCTTTCTAGTTGTTGGTCTTGACGATATTATGGATGAAGGAGTTGTAAAAGAAAGTGGCAATGATACCATTGATGAAGAAGAACTGATTTTACCTAACAGGAATTTGAGGGACAAAGTAGAAGAAAATTCAGTGAGATCACCAAGAAAATCACCTCGTTTAATGGCACAAGGTAATCCTTCCAGAGAGGACTAGCTAGAAAATCAAGTGTAGGGACAGGTGATAGGTTGATGTGATAGGTTGTAAAGTTGCTGAGCAGTGATAGTAGTTTCTTGGTGTTTGCTAATCTGAGCATTTTGATAATCAACTTTGAGATTGTATCAATTTGTTGGTATGATTTTAAAAAATTTTTATTGAAATTACACATTCACATGATTTAAAGAGTTGACTAGTTCTATGAGTTTCCAATACTTGCCATCCTACTACTTATTTCCCTTTCCCCAGAGGAAACTACTATTACCGCTTTCATCTGGTTTTGTTAATTTTTTGGTATTTACTTCCATGTCTCTAAGTAATATATGTATCTTGCTACTGCTTGATTATTCTGATGTATGTGTTCATTGATTTCCCATTCTGGATGGTGAAGTTAGCATTCTTTCCTCCTCTTGTTCCCCCATCACACAAAAGAACACTTTCTCATCTTTCTGATATATAATTTTGTAAGATCAGTAGTAATTACTTACGTTATTGTGACTCAATATGCTGTTAGTGGTGACCCATTTAGTGAATTATAGTCGCTTTTCCTATACAACTTTTTGTCTTTCTGATTTAATAATTGATTTTGTTGTTCATTTGCTTATAGTTTTATGCATTCGCACACACAGTTTTCAGTGTACGTATCAGTAATTCCACCCCAGCTACTCTGCCAGTTGTCTGAATCTTTCTTAAAGATATTTGTGCATGTCAGGTGTTCTGTCATTTTCATCTTATTGAGGAAGTGTCTCTGGGGCCCTTCTGATCTGCTTCTGTGTGCACTGTTGTGTTAGTTCTGTATAAGTCAGATGCATAGCTGTTGTCCAGAGAGCTCTTTACTATTCTTCTGAGGATTGTGTTCTGTATTGCAGTTTCTGTTTACTTTTCTTTGAAGTAGCTCCTTCGTTTGGTGACATACCTCTTCTAGTACTTTTGTGAGAAAAAGGAATATGGATATATATTTTTGAAACCTTGTATGTTTGCAAATGTATTTAATATGGTCTCACATTGGAATTATGGTCTGATTGAACATAGAATTCAAGGTTGGAAATTGTTTTTCCTCAGAAATTTGAAAGTGATGCTCCATTTTCAGTTCTGGGAAAATCTCTTGAATTATTTCATTGATTATTTTCCTCTTTATTTTGTCAACTCTTGCTTCCTGGAACTCCTGTTATTCAAGTATTAGATAGCAGGGACTGGCACTTCCATTTTCTTCATCTTTCCACCTCTGTGTTCTTCCTCTACTTGTTGAAATTTTCTCATGTTTATCCTTCAACTTTTTCATCAAATTCTGAATGTTCTTTTTTTGTTCTGGGAATAGTCCTTTTTGTAGCATTTTGGTCTTGTTTCATGCATGCAGTATCTTATGTTGTCTTTCATAAGATACGGTGTTTTAAAGGTTTTTTTAGTCTTTTTTTTCTTTTTTTGGTTCTATCTTTCATGTTCAGGGACTTTGCTAAATGTCTGATCATTGATAGCTTGCTCAGTGTTTAGCGTTTTGTCAACTATGAGCATCACTGTATGGTAATCTGGCTGTATTACTTTTTGGAGGAATTCCTGTTGTTAGACTTTAGGCTTGTTAGATTGTTAGCATATCATGGGAGCCCTTGAGGGAAGCTGATGGGGGCATCTCATCTTTCAGTATATACAAATACACATAATCTTACAGATTTCAGGGTACTTTACTGCTGCTCTTATCTATTCTGGATGTTCCTTAGTCTAGAAACTCTGTTTTTACACTCCCCAAAGAGTAAGCCTCCAGTCTTCGATTAGAACCAACCTGGGAAGGGCAGTTGCCCAACGGATGGAGTAGTGGAGAGGGAGCTCGGGGTCTCACTGCTTTTTAAACAGCTTTCGACTCATCCTGATTTTAATTGCCTGCCTTCCTCCCTACTTTAGAATTATCTGGGATCACCAGTTCCTAAGCCTGTTGAGGTGTTAATGGTATTGGTTCCGCCAGCAGTGCCAGATGACTGTTTATCTTTTTATGGATGTCCTGCATCAGTTACTTCTTGATCATCTTTTGTTTGGCTTCCAAAATTGTCAGTGTTTTCTCTTCTCCTGCCCTTTCTTTCCTTTATTTTACTTTTTAAATTAAAAAAAAAAATTAATGTCTTTATTGGAGTATAATTGCTTTACAATGGTGTGTTAGTTTCTGCTGTATAACAAAGTGAATCAGCTATACATATACATATGTCCTCCCTTTTGTGTCTCCTTCCCACCCTCCCTATCCCAGCCCTCCAGGTGGTCACAAAGAACCGAGCTGATCTCCCTGTGCTATGTGGCGGCTTCCCACTAGCTACCTATGTTGCATTTGGTAGTGTATATAAGTTCATGCCACTCTCTCAGTTCCTCACAGCTTACCCTTCCCCCTCCCCATGTCCTCAAGGCCGTTCTCTACGTCTGCGTTTTTATTCCTGCCCTGAATCTAGGTTCTTCATTTTTTTCTTTTTTTTTTTAGATTCCATATATATGTGTTAGCATACAGTATTTGTTTTTCTCTTTCTGACTCACTTCACTCTGTATGACAAATTCTAGATCCATCCACCTCACTACAACTAACCCAATTTCGTTTCTTTTTATGGCTGAGTAATATTCCAGCTTCTTTATCTATTCACCTGTCGATGAACATTTAGGTTGCTTCCATGTCCTGGCTATTGTAAATAATGCTGCAGTGAACATTGTGGTACGTGGCTGTTTTTGAATTATGGTTTTCTCAGGGTATATACTTAGTAGTGGGGTTGCTGGGTCGTATGGTAGTTCTATTTTTAGTTTTTTAAGGAACCTCCATACTGTTCTCCATAGTGGCTGTATCAATTTACATTCCCACCAACAGTGCAAGAGGGTTCCCTTTTCTCCACACCCTCTTCAGCATTTATTGTAGATGTTTTGATGATGGCCATTCTGACTGGTGTGAGGTGATACCTCATTGTAGTTTTGATTTGCATTCCTGTAATGATTAGTGATGTTGAGCATTCTTTCATGTGTCTGTTGGCAGTCTGTATATCTTCTTTGAAGAAATGTCTGTTTAGGTCTTCTGCCCATTTTTGGATTGGGTTGTTTGTTTATTTGATATTGAGCTGCATGAGTTGCTTGTGAATTTTGGAGATTAATCCTTTGTCAGTTGCTTCATTTGCTAATATTTTCTCCTATTCTGAGGGTTGTCTTTTTGTCTTGTTTATGGTTTCCTTTGCTGTGCAAAAGCTTTTAAGTTTCATTAGGTCCCATTTGTTTATTTTTGTTTTTATTTCCATTTCTCTAGGAGGTGGGTCACAAAGGATCTTGCTGTTATTTATGTCACAGAGCGTTCTGCCTACATTTTGCTCTAAGAGTTTTATAGTGCCTGGCCTTACATTTAGGTCTTTAATCCACTTTGAGTTTATTTTTGTGTATGGTGTTAGGGAGTGTTCTAATTTCATTCTTTTACATGTAGCTGTTCAGTTTTCCCAGCACCACTTATTGAAGAGGCTGTCTTTTCTCTGCTGTATATTCTTGCTTCCTTTATCAAGGATAAGGTGACCATATGTGCATGGGTTTATCTCTGGGTTTTCCATCCTGTTCCATTGATCTGTATTTCTGTTTTTGTGCCAGTACCGTTCTGTCTTGATTACTGTGCCTTTTTAGTATAGTCTGAAGTCGGGGAGGCTGGTTCCTCCAGCTCTGTTTTTCTTTCTCAAGATTGCTTTGGCTATTTGGGGTCTTTTGTGTTTCCATACAAACTGAAATTTTTTGTTCTAGTTCTGTGGAAAATGCCATTGGTAGTTTGATAGGGATTGCGTTGAATCTGTAGATTGCTTTGGGTAGTAGAGTCATTTTCACAATGTTGAATCTTCCAGTCCAAGAACATGGTATATCTCTCTATCTGTTTGTTATCATCTTTAATTTCTTTCATCAGTGCCTTATAGTTTTCGGCATACAGGTCTTTTGTCTCCTTAGGTAGGTTTATTCCTAGGTATTTTATTCCTTTTGTTGCAGTGGTAAATGGGAGTGTTTCCTTAACTTCTCTTTCAGATTTCTCATCTTTAGTGTATAGGAACGCAAGAGATTTCTGTGCATTCGTTTTGTATCCTGATACTTTACGAAATTCATTGATTAGTAGTTTTCTGGTAGCATCTTTGGGATACTTTATGTATACTATCATGTCATCTGCAAACAGTGACAGTTTTACATCTTATTTTTCGATTTGGATTCCTTTAATTTCTTTTTCTTCTCTCATTGGTGTGGCTGAAGCTTCCAAAACTATGTTGAACGATAGTGGTGAGAGTGGGCAACCTTGTCTTGTTCCTGATCTTAGCGGAAATGGTTTCAGTTTTTCACCATTGAGAACGACGTTGGCTGTGGGTTTGTCATATATGGCCTTTATTATGTTGAGGTAAGTTCCCTCTATGCCTACTTTCTGGAGGGTGTTAATCATAAATCGGTGTTGAATTTTGTTGAACGCTCTTTCTGCATCTATTGAGATGATCATATGGTTTTTATTCTTCAGTTTGTTAATATGGTGTATCACATTGATTGATTTAGGTATATTGAAGAATCCTTGCATTCCTGGGATAAACCCCACTTGATCCTGGGGTCTGATCCTCTTAACGTGGCTGTTTCCTCTTCATTTGTTTGGTCTGGTTGTTTTTTTCCTTGCTCCTTCGTCTGCAATGGGTTTCTCTGTCTTCTCATTTTGCTTAACTTACTGTGTTTGGGGTCTTGTTTTCACTGGCTGCAGGTTCGTCGTTCCCGTTGTTTTTGGTGTCTGTTCCCAGTGGCTAAGGTTGGTTCAGTGGGTTGTGTAGGCTTCCTGGTGGAGGGTACCCGTGCCTGTGTTCTGGTGGATGAGGCTAGATCTTGTCTTTCTGTTGGACAGGACCACGTCTGGTGGTGTGTTTTGGGGTGCCTGTGAACTTCATATGATTTTAGGCAGCCTCTCTGCTAATGGGTGGGGTTGTGTTCCTGTCTTGCTAGTTGTTTGGCGTAGGGTGTCCAGCACTGCAGCTTGCTGGTCGTTGAGTGGAGCTGGGTTTTAACGTTGAGATGGAGATCTCTGGGAGAGCTTTCGCCGTTTGATATTACATGGAGCCGGGAGGTCTCTGGTGGACCAGTGTTCTGAACTTGGCTCTCCCACCTTAGAGGCACAGGCCTGACACCCGACTGGAGCACCGAGATCCTGTCAGCCACACGGCAAAAAAATGAACGGCAGTTACACTGAAAGGTGCCTTATTAATAGCAAGAATGGAAGCCGGAAAACAGTTGATTGTCATTTGTCACGTGCTGAGGGAAAATAACTGTCACAGTAGAAACTAATGTCCCCCAAACTTTCAGATAAGTGGTTTATTACCGAGGATATTAAAGCACAGGAACCAACAGCCAGATGAAGAGATTCATAGGGTGAGGTCAAGAACAAAGAAACTTCAGTCCAGCAAGCACTGTGGCGCGTGGAGGCGTTCTACTTCACCATTCAGAAGCTCTCTGAAACCCCTCCTTTTAGATTTTAATGGTGCCTTCACTACAGAGGCATGGTTCGTTAAATTCTTAGGGCATTGGTCCTTTCTTTCCTTTTAGGTTCATAGCTTTTGCATAGCTCTAACGTGCGGTTTTGAGAAGTGGATTATTAGCTCAGATGCATATGTTTACTTCATCATCTTTTCCTCAGTTTTTTAAAAAATCGGTTATTTGGTATATATTTGTGACTTTGAGAAGCAAAAAGAGCAGAATGAACATTATAGACAAATAATGGTAATGTTTGGCCTATACCGCCCGGCTTCAAACTAAGGCAGTTTATAGTTAGAGGAGAAAGAGTTACTTTATCCTTTGTCAGTTAATCAGTTACTATTGGAAAACAATTTTTTATCTGAATACCTTCACAGTTGAATGTGCTATTCATTTATCAACCACTTACGTAATGGGTGTTAAAAGTTCTTCATTTATTTTATTTCAGGGCATATAAATATAGTAGAGCTATAAATTATTACAGGCTGTCTTCAGAGCTTTAAAAATTATCTAAATATTAATAACAAACCATTAAAATTTTATTTTAAAATGTTATATATCTGAGCATGAGTGGTTCATAATCCACTAAGTAAGTTTTTTTTTTTTTTTTCGGTACGCAGGCCTCTCACTGTTGTGGCCTCTCCCGTCACGGAGCACAGGCTCCAGACGCGCAGGCTCGGCGGCCATGGCTCACGGGCCCAGCCGCTCCGCGGCATAAACCCGCGTCCCCTTCATCGGCAGGTGGACAAACTCTCAACCACTGCGCCACCAGGGAAGAGCCCCCCTTTTTTTAAAAAAAAAAATTATTTTTTATTTTTGGCTGCATTGGGTCTTCATTGCTGCATATGGGCTTTCTCTAGTTGTGGCAAGCAGGGGCTACTCTTCATTGCGGTGTGAGGGCTTCTCATCACAGTGTCTTGTTGCGGAACACGGGTTCTAGGAGCGCAGGCTTCAGTAGTTGCAGCACACAGGCTCAGTAGTTGTGGCTCGTGGGCTCTAGAGTGCAGGCTCAGTAGTTGTGGCGCACGGGCTTAGTTGCTCCGTGGCATGTGGGATCTTCCCGGACCAGGGCTCGAACCTGTGTCCCCTGCATTGGCAGGCAGATTCTTAACCCCTGCGCCACCAGGGAAGCCCCCACTAAGTAAGTTTTTGAAGTTGTTGGGTACTTACCTGATGACCAAATATTGTGCCAAGTCCTGGGGAATTAGAAAGGGTCTCCAAGATAGGATAACCGTATAATTTATTGTCCAAATGGGGACACTTTTGAGTGTCATGACTACAAGCATCAACTAGGACTGTTAAAGACAAATGAGGAGGACCTGTGACACCTTCTGTAAGAGTTTCACAGGTTCAGTGATACGTGACAAATTAGGAAAATGTTCTAAATACTGGTGCATAGTAGCATTTTGCATTAAAAAGGAAGGAGACTTTTTAAAAATTTGTGATGTTCAGTTTTCATACAGAGTTGATTCAGAGGTATTGGATATGCATAGGCTTGGATATAGCTTCTTATTTTGTATTTCAGTTTTGGGGTTGTTTTTTAACTTAGTGAATTATTATTATTTTTTTTTCTTAGTGAATTATTTAGCTTTCTTTCCAATTTCTTTTCACTTTGTGTTTCTTTTTCCCTTGGAGGATGTATCCAGATAAGGAAAGGAGGAAAGTCTCAGTTAGTGGATTCTTTGTTAGGAGCATTGTTACAAGTGGGAAGCTTTATTAAATTATTTTCATACTTTCAGCATTTTCACTTATGATACATTTTCTTGGTTTAAATCTCTTTAATTATAATTTCTCTTTTTGTTGATCTGTGTCTAGTACTCTAGTGTATATTTCATTTCTTAAAATATTCAAGCTATTCAAGGAATAGCTTGAATGCTAAAATGGAGATATAAGGGAAGCACATTCATAAAGACATTAGAGTTCTTTTGAGGCTGTGCTTTGAAACTCACACAGATCCTGTTTGTGATAGGTGGTTTAGTTCAGATTTTATTGGCACCTGAATTTGTTTGGTTTTATATACTTAAAGGTATTTAATGTTTACAACTGTATGACAGCCTTGCTTTAAGATGGGTAGTAATACCAAGGAACCTCATTGATTTTACCCCCAGCTTACTTGCATAGAAAAGAAGCTTGATGAAAATATTTCTTATTGTAAAGTATAATATCAGTCTGAATTTTATACAGGTTATTTTCTGCCCCAGAATTATAGAACTTTGATAAGTGTATAAAAAATGTAACCATCATCATGAGTAGATGTCAGTACATTTTCTTTGAAATGGGAAAATAAATTTTATAGCTCAGAATAAAGAAGTGATGTATTCTAAATTGCGTTGAAATAAAAACACATGGCAAAATAACTAAGTTTTTTTTTATTTATTTTTTTCCCTTGTGATAGAACAAATAAGAAGTTTGCGACAAAGCACTATTGCCAAGCGTTCAAATGCAGCACCTTTAAATAGCACAAAAAAGGCATCAGGGAAGACTGTGTCCGCCCCTAAAGCAGGGGTGAAACAACAAGAAAGGTGTCAGATGAAAGAAGAAATTGGTACGTCGCCGAAACCCGAGCACCAGAAAGAGAGCAGGAGGGGCCGCCAACACAGTGGACAGATCGAAGCAGCCGTTGCATCTTGTCTGGAAATGAAGGGTGAAGCTGGGTTGGATTCTGAGCAGAAGTGTAATAATCAGGGAGAAGAAAATGTGCCATCTCATGAGTTAAACTGTCCACTCCTTTCAGAGACTTGTGTTAGTATTGAAGAAAAGAAAAATGAAACTCTGATGGAGTGTAAAGCCAAGACTGTTAGCCCATTGTTTACGTTTTCAGGTAAAGAAGAACATGAACGGAACGATTCCATTTCAGGTAAAGTGGATGGGACTGTTGTTGAAGAAATGAAGGTAGAAGGAGAAGTTGAACAAGAATCAAAGGAGACAATGAAATTACCCCACGAAGATGACAGTGTCAGTGAGGAACCCGTATCTTCCGTTGCTTTCTCTGGCAATGCTGCTTGTACAAACCCAAATGAGAAAGAAAAGAACCTTGTCAGTTTGTCTGGCTCTGTGGATGAAGTAAATGAATGTAGTTTGGAATCGAAAGATAGCGTGGAAGTTGCTGATAAAGCTGAGAACTCCCTTCAGAGAAGTGAAATGGAAATGGCTTACTGTAAAGACACAGAGTCTAATGATAAGCAGTTGGAGGGCACCAGATTTAATAAATCAAACTTAGAGGTGGTTAATACTAGTGCTTTTGAACCAGAAAGTAATATTTTAGAAAATGCTATTTGTGATGCACCTGACCAAAATTCAAAACAGTTGAATATTGTTGAAAGTATTAAAATGGAGTCTCATGAAACAGCAAACCTTCAAGATGACAGAGACAGCCAGTCAAATAGTGTTTCTTGCTTAGAGTCAAAAAACATAAAGCCCAAACATACAAAACCTGTAATTCATTCTAAGCAAACCATGACCACAGATACTCGGAAAAAAGTTGTTGGAGCAAAGCATGAATTAATGCATAACGTAACTAAAGTTAATGTCAAAAGTGTGAAGCGAAATGCTGATGAATCAGAATCTAAGCAAAATTTTCATAGGCCAGTCAAAGTGAGAAAGAAACAAGTTGATAAGGATTCAAAGATTCAGAGTTGCAATTCTGGGGTTAAATCTGTGAAAAATCAGGCTCATTCTGTATTCAGAAAGATATCACAAGATCAAAATTTAGTACAGATTTCCAAACCCTTAACTCATTCTTTGAGTGAAAAGCCTCACGGTCACCCTGGTTGCTCAAAAGAACCTCATCATCCTGCACAAACTGGACATTTGTTGCATTCCAGCCAGAAACAGTGCCATAAGCCCCAGCAGCCGGCTCCAGCAGTGAGAACCAATAGTCATGTGAAGGAAGAGCTTGAGCACACAGGTAGTGTAGAACATTTTAAGGAAGAGGATAAATTGAAATTAAAAAAACCTGAGAAGAACCTACAACCCCGTCAAAGAAGAAGCAGCAAAAGTTTTTCTTTGGATGAGCCACCGTTGTTCATTCCAGATAATATAGCTACTGTAAAACGGGAAGGCTCAGATCATAGCTCTTCATTTGAAAGCAAATATATCTGGACTCCCAGCAAGCAGTGTGGGTTTTGCAAAAAACCACATGGCAACAGGTGTGTGTGTGTGTGTGTGTGTATGTATATGTGATATGTACATTAAAGAGAAATTGCATTTTTTTTAGGGTGGGATTAGTGTGAGAACTTTTTATAGAAAGAGATTATTTAACATACAAAGACTTTTGCACAAACAGAAACCCCTCATCAATCCTGGATATATTATAGTAAGATGGAGCCACTGAATTTACAAATATGCCACCCTAGAAACTTTAAAACACATAGTCTGACCAAAAGCTGGTATATATGGAAATGTTTTATCATTGTGACCAGTTAGTGTAATTTAGTCATTGCATCTTAAAAAAAAAATCAGAAAATTGTTATAGTGCTTTGGGTCTGGAGGTTATATATTATTTTGTTTGGCTTGAGAAGAACTGGTAATAAATTGTGAAGGGCATAATGGAAATTCTACATATACTTTCAAATGAAGCACACTTACTATGACTTAATACCACTACTTCATAACTATCAAACTTGACCTTAGAATGAAATTCGGTAGCTAAAACAACTGTTAAATGGCGCAAGGGAATTTTGTATGTAACATGGAATGGAGTGATTTGGGTTTCTTGTGAATTCTAATGTTTTAGGAAGTGATTTTATAGCACTGCCGTTGTCATTCTTTCCTTAGGATTTAGTATTCTATAGTTTTATGACACTGCCACCCTCCCCGCCCATGTATTTTTTATTTGCTAGCTTTTTGAGAAAAAGAGAACAAGAGGTGAAGTGGAGTTTCCAGCTACAAGATTATCCTGTTCAAGTTTTGAGATTGCTGTTGGAACTTCTATCAACATTGATATGATGAAAGAACATTGTAACTTGCACATTGTAATATTATCTTTACTCATGAAAGTAAACGTTAGAACGATTTCCCAGCACAATTAGATTACAGGAAAATGAAACTCCTTAGGGAGGGACAGTTTAGTGCAGTGCAGTGTAACACATTATTTTGGTATGGAGGGTGTGGTTGGGAGTTCTTGGGTCTATTCTGTAAAAAATAACTTTTATGTCAAGGGGTTTTTTCATTTGTGATTCAGCCCATAGCCTGTTTTTAGTGTCAGTGGTTACTTTATAACAGCATGTTCCAGTTTTTAAAACTTGTGACTTGTTTGAATATAGTGCTACATTTGCCCTCACTTTTGTGCTGTTTATTATGCTTTTTTGTTTAAAACACCTTATTCAATTATTCTCAAGTGGGCCTAAGAGAATTAAGGGCTGGATGGTCCTTGTAAGTGCTCTTTTAAGTTAGCCCTTTTTTCTTTGCCAGCATCTTCTAAAAACCATCATACTGACATGTTGTCAGAGTATGAAATAGGAGCCTTAAACTGAATGAGTTTCTGAAATGAAACTTTGGCCTAGAGTTGGAAGACATGTTATAATGTAACCTTTTTGGAGATAAACTTCTGTTATGATGACGTGGTCCTCAGGAGTTTGCCCAGGCTTTTGAATGATGACTGTCACTTCACCAATATCAGTTATTTTCCTAAAATGAAGATGGTTAAGTCCGATTGTTTTTTACCTAAGGCTCCCTTTTGGATCTAACCTATAAAACCTAGAGTTTCTTTGCCCCAGGCTGGAAAATGACATAGAATATTAGATGTGTAGGGATTTTGAGTTTACCCTATGTAATCGACATGAATAATATGTAATAATACTGGAAACTATCAATTTTGGAAGCAGCATTTCACATTCAATTTTGTGAATAAAGAAGCCTAAGTAATTGATTGTTTTTTTCTTTACATATTAACTAGCCTTCACTACTTCTTTGATGCACTCTGCTTGTATATATTGAGGTTACTCAAAAAATGCACCTGTCACGCAGCATGTAGTTTTCCTAGTTTAATCCATGTGTGAGAATATGAATTTATTAGGAAGGACATATGTGGAAGTAACTTTCATCCATATCTTTGATCTCATGCGCCAGCTACATTCATTGAAAGCTATTTCTTAATACATTTTTTTAGCACTTGTGACAAATTTACTTCTGTAAAGATGATTTTATAACTCTTCAGCATTTTACATGTGTTGCAACTGAGGTTAGCTTCCTGTATGTGCTTCCAGTTGGAAATTATATTTTTAAATACGGATTCATTCATGGCATGGCCAAATGTAATATTCGACCATAAGCAACTTCTGTATGTATCCTAAAGACAGTAGGCATTGACTGCCTCACAGTTTACACTTCGTGCTGTTGTTTTGGCTTCCATTTATTTTCCTGATTCAGCCTTGTAGCTAAGGTATATTCATTACTTTAAAAGCCATACTATTTAATACTTTTTAAAAAACTTATCTTTCAACGTCTTTTAAACATAAGCCAGTTTTGGAAGGAAGAAGTCTTAGTCTTTTCATAATACCTACCTTGTACCTACCTTGTAGTTTCTAGTATTTCCCTGCCTCTCCAGATGACATTTGTATCTTCAGTTTGTATTACACTTTCTTGCCCAGTTGTAGAAGATTAGTTCATTGGATGAAATTTAGAAACAAAAAAATATCCTTAGCATAATGGAGTCATAGCTTTATACTCAAACAAGAAACCTTTTTCTGAGAAGGAAATTTTCTCTTAGAGAAAGTGATTCTGGTTTTTCTCAGGAGTTTAAGAGTTTGATAGAAAAGTACTTTTCTCTGCAGACTAGACTGTTAGTGACAAAAACAATGATTTAATGTTTATGTGGAATAAAATCATTTTACCATAGAAAAGAGTGAGTACATATACATTCACAGTAATACAGTCTTAGTTGTTACTTAAAGGAACCACTTACCAGAACTTAACGGCTCATCTTGTAACAGCTCCATTGTTAGTGAATTTGTGACATGACTTTTTAAGAACAGGAATTCTCAATGTTGCTTTTGTGGTTTACTTTGAAGAAACTTGAAAATTTTCTAAGGATATATTTTGGTTTGTGCCAAGAAGATTAGAATTAAGATTACATTTTAAATTAGGTTTAAATTATAGTAGGATTTAAAATTTTGTGAATGAATGTATAACAGTAGGAGAACAAAACATAAATATTTCTGACCTTTTCCATTTAACTGATTTCATGCTGACTTGGTCCAGTTAATTCAGAGTTAATCTTTTACCACACATTAATTTTTTTTAGTGAAATATTTAACACCTGGGTTATAGTCTTATCTTTGAGTGATTTTGCCTTTTGGTAATCAGAACTTCAAGGACAGAGCAGAAAATGGGAGGGTAATTATGTTAGCTATTTGATCCATACTCCCTCTCCCTTTTTAAGCCATGAGAAGTAATATGAAAAGGGAAGACAGTGTATCTTCTCTTTTTGTGATAGGCCACTTAATAAAGTTCATAGTACTGGTAATATTTCCTTTTCTGAAATTTTCCAGTTTCACTTTCAAGTGAATCAATTACATTTTCCCCTAGGACATGTAATTATTTTTATCAATGTCATTTTTTGTTTTGATTTCTCAAAATTTTAACTGCATTATTTTTTATATAAAATCTTATTATTAAGATACGTCTGGATGGCACTGTAGTTTTGAGATTTGTTTTTCAGAGCTTCTCAAGTTTGAGGAGACATTTCCATAAATAAACTGGGGGCATGGTGATACAATGAATACATTCCACATCATAAAATGACTCTATCCTGGTTGAATAAAGATTTGAAGTTTCCTAATGGGTTTGTTAGATTTGGATTTGGGGCAAAAGCATAGCCATGGTCATAGTATGTGTCCTATTGAAACTATTCCAGGCTTGCTTTGAAGGAATTATTAATATAGCTGAGATGGGAAATCACATTAGCTTTCCTTCAATAATTCAAAGAAATTCAGCCTAGATAGTTGCTTTCAAGAAATAGGAGTTCTTACAACTTTGCAATCTGAAATAGAAGAACTTTTAAGTATCTGTATTTTTCAGACTTCGTATTTTTCTGTTGGCTGTATGATCTGTATCACTGAAACATGCATGGACCCATCTAAAGTCTCCCAAACCTAGAGAAATCATTTCTGTCTTGCAGACAAATACCACATTGTTGGAAAGTTTTCTCACTAGGGCTCTGAATCCAAAATATTCTGTATTTTTATTTATTTTTACTTAAGGCATGAGGTGTTTTTTTTTTAATGAATTTGTTTTAAGTTTTAAAATGAACCATTGAGGAAATGATGACTTATCTGAAAAAGGTAGCACAGGCATCGCCAGTTAGGGTAAAGAATGGTGAATTGTAGACATGAAGAAGTCAGGTTTCCTTGGTGCACGGCAGTGGTTGATGCACAGTGGAAAGGCACATGAGAGAGGAAGAATAGAGTGGTCTGCAATTGAGGGGGTGGGGTATTTGGCGTGACTTTTTCAAGATATCCTGTAAGGTTTGAAACTCAGCGTTCTGATTCTTACAGTTTCTGCATTAAAACAGGACCACTGGTATATTTAGAGAGGGTTGGCCATATCACCCAGTATATTAATTACCTTTAACATCTTCCTGTTGAACGATAGGTTTTTAAAAGGACTTTGGTCACTGTTGCTGTTGCCACTGTTCTTATCGAAATCAGCACAAAGTCTTTAGATCATTAAAGAGTATACTTAAATTCTCCTAAATCTTTCAAACATACCATGAATTACTAACCTGAGGAAGAAAAAAGGAAAATGTTAAACGTGATTGAGTGAGCTTTGTCATTTTCTTAATAATGGGTTGAAAAGTATGTGAAAAAGGTAATTTCACCCTCAAATTGCTGTTTATATATCTGTTTTGCTATTTTATTCTAAAATAATTCCAGATATTCTTTCTAAGTTAGAAAAACAAACTCTTTAGAGTCATAAATCTGTCCTTGGACTTTTTCATTGGTTAGTGAAATTATTTCTTAGATAAAATGCAGTAAAGGGAAAATATAAGGAGATCGTTTGGAAATTTAAAAAAAAATTCACCCTGAATAGTAATATCTTCATGTTGATATAATTTGGTCATTATTTGGGAAAACAAGTTTATTATCTAAAGTACAAGGTCACGTAGTAAGGAAGCCCATCCTCAGAAGTACATAAAAGATCCTTTAGCTAAATCATTGTGACACTATGAACCAGAATATTTTGAGCTCAAAGAATAGTTATATATATATATATAGTTAAGGTGGTTAATAACAATTTGTGAGGCTCCACTTTGTTAGTTTTGAGTTGCATTTTTGTTGCATCTGGTTTTTCTCTTTGTTATGTAAAATGATTAGTTGGATAAGTGACTCCAGTTTTATGTATGATTTCAAGTCTATGTGGTAAATGTAGTTGTAACTTTGATGGGTTGTCTGTGATCAGATTATCAGTTTATCACCCTTCTCAGTGGAGAAATACTGTTATTCTATACATTGTTATTCTATACAGTATGCTGACAAAGGTCAGTTGCCCTATATTTTTATCCTTATGTGTCCCCCTCCCGGCCCCCCCCCCAGTATTTTCTCACTCAGAGGGGAAATGTTTGACTTCTTAAAAGTTCCGTTTTCATAGAATGTTCTTTGAAAACTCTCTCCATGTTGAACTGATAGAATGGGTAAAGACAGAAAACATGCAAAATACTGGAAAAATATTAAAAATTCAGTTTAGGCTCACTCAGCATTGGTTTTTAAGAAAATGTATCGAATCAAAGTGTTCTTTTTTTTTTTCTCTCCAGGTTTATGGTTGGCTGTGGGAGATGTGATGACTGGTTTCATGGTGATTGTGTTGGGTTAAGTCTTTCTCAAGCACAGCAAATGGGAGAGGAAGACAAAGAATATGTGTGTGTGAAATGTTGTGCCGAAGAAGATAAAAAGACTGAAATAGTAGATCCAGATATTTTGGGAAACCAGGCTAAAGTTGAAGTCCATAGTGAAGATAAAGCAATGGAATATGAAAAGCTTGGGTTATCAAAGCACACTACAACAAATGACAAAACCAAATATATAGATGATACAGTGAAGCACAAGGTCAAAATTTTGAAACGGGTGAGCCTCTCATTAATGCATTATTTTTACTTAAGAACTTCGGGCTGACTGCGAATTTGAAATTTCTCTTTAGATTTCACTGTTGTGTACATTTTCACATTTATTTTTCAGTAAAAATGGGTTTTTACTTAAAATGTTTTGTCAGGCTTGGTGAAACCAGGTAGTGACATCTTCAAAATACGCAGATCTTACTTCTTACAGTCTTTTGTGCTATTTCTAGTCTCTAGTTTGGTACTTGCATTTTCTGTGGTAGAATGTGTGTGAGATTTTGTGGTGGTAGGTATAAATTGTGCTTGCTGAGAAGTTTTTCTAAAAAGCTTTTCAGTCCGTAAATATCTACGAATCCATAAAACCACATTTGGCATTATTATTTTCAAGTGAAGGAGTTCTCTGTAAGGAAAAGTAATCTTAGTTCTTTTGATTTTTGTTCCAGTATTTGCTTGGAACCCGTATCTCATAATGTTTCTCTTAAAATGTGGCCTTTTAAAAAGTTGTCAGTTTTCCCTCATCTTACATTTTCAACTACCTTGTTAAAGTATTTTCTAAATAGAAATTTCAAGATATTAGTCAATTACAGGAGAAATGTACAAAGGACACAGCACTTTACCTGATTAAATTTTATTTTCATTGTCTACGTTTTTATTTCCTGTGATTTTTCTAATCATTGATTTGTTATTCTTATAGGTAGTGCTAGGGAGGAAACACTGAAACAAATATATGTGGATGGTCAAGTATAATATTCCAAAACACAACAAACATAAATTAGGAACCTTGGAAATATTTTAATTCGACCATTCAGATTGAAGAACATAAGCATGTTTTTTCTAAAGCCGTTTCCATTATTTACAAACTCAGTTCTTGAGACACTCCTTATGTGATAAATCTGGATTAAGTTCCAGTTTGCCAAATCCTTGTGCCATCCAGCGTTTCCTGTCTGCCAAGACTTGCTGAGAATCAGATTATGTCCTTCTGATATTTACTATTACTTTTTCTGTTGATTTGATTAGCACCAAAGTAATTGATAATATAGAACTGAGAGCGCCATTGAAAACAGTTTATAGCAAGCCTTTGGAAAGGTTCTGTTAACTTCTAATCATCATTTCTTGGGTACAATTTCTTGGCCATTCAGAAATACAGCTCATTGTTTAGTCATTCAGTTGAGTTATCTCCATCTTGTCTAAAAAGACATTATAAAACATTAACATGGTGAATGTTTTGAGAAACCCCTCTATCCAGTCTCTGTATCAGAAAAGGAACCGAGGTTAGTCTGATATTGTAAATAAATACATGAGCCAAGTGATTACTGCTTTTCTTTTCTTTTCTTTTTGATACTGAACTGTTGAATCTTATTTGACTACTCTGATTTTAGTTGATGGAATCTGCTTTTTAAATATCACTTCTTATCCCTAGATTTTATGTTGAACCATTTATTGAGTTCCTATTGTGTGCCAAGCATGGTACCAGATTTGAGTATGTATGACTGATTGAAAAATGTTCCTGCTCTCAAGTAAGTCTAGTTGGAGAGGTAGAAAATAAACAAGTAAAGTAAAAAATTATAGGATTCCCAGTCTAGAGAAAATCGATTTTTTGTATATACTCTATCTTCTTAAAAACTATGATTATATTTCTATACACAAGTATTCTTCTCACTGGTATGATGTGATTTTTTGTTTTTATAAATTTATTTATTTTATTTACTTTTTGACTGAGTTGGGTCTTCGTTGCTGTGTGCGGGCTTTTCTCTAGTTTGGGCGAGCGGGGGCTACTCTTCATTGCGGTGCGTGGGCTTCTCATTGCGGTGGCTTCTCTTGTTGTGGGGCACAGGCTGTAGGCTCATGGACTCCAGTAGTTGTGGCGCACGGGCTTAGTTGCTCCGCGGCATGTGGGATCTTCCCAGACCAGAGCTCAAACCCGTGTCCCCTGCATGTTGGCAGGCGGATTTTTGACCACTTCCCCACCAGTGAAGACTGGTATGATGTGATTAATTAACTCCCAAGGGTCTCACAATTCTGGTTTCATTTGTAGTTCTTTGTGGGTTATAATTAGGACAAAAATAGTAGGTGTTCTCATGGTTTGTTCTACCTTATAGGAGTTAAAATTGCCAGTAGGTACACTGAGAATTTGATACATTTATAGGTAAATGTGACTTCATTTGTTCTAGAAAGTAGTAAAAAATACAGATAATTGATTTCTCCACAATCCCCCCCCTCTTTTTTTCATATCTGCAGCCGACGAAGAGGACCCTTACTATCTTATACCTAATTTTCTTTCTAATGCCATTATTTCTCAATGTTTTTTAGTTCCCCATTACAGACTGTTATGTGTTCGGCAGAAAATAGGTGCTTAACAAATGGATTTTGGATGAAACGGTGAAGGTCCTTTTTGCAGTTAATTGAGTTTTATATATCTTCAAAAAACAGTTATTGGGCTAAAGAGTGGAATATGTTTGATATCTTAATAGCTTGTCATACTAATTTTTTCAATCCACATGCTCAGGAGGCTTGCTTTGTATTTAAAGATAGTTTAGTAGTTTTCATTCTAATTAATTAAATACTATTTTTCCTAGGAGTCTGGTGAAGGCAAAAACTCATCAGACTGTAGGGATAGTGAAATAAAAAAATGGCAGCTAGCTCCTCTTCGAAAGATGGGACAACCAGTTTTACCTCGGAGATCCTCAGAAGAAAAAAGTGAAAAAATAACAAAAGAGTCTACAGCTGTTACTTGCACAGGAGAAAAAGCTTCAAAACCAGGTAGTAAGAATAATAGAAATTACTATATACTAATGTATTTATATTTTATTTCATATACTTTCAGTTAGTATATTTAGGGAAATTTAAAAACTTTTACATTTTAAAGGCAAGAAAAACAGTTTAGGCGATTGACCCTACTTGAAATAAGAATTATTGGTCCAAATTCTGAGAAAGTACTAATGAACTTAGTAAGATAAGGCCCCTGCCCTCATGGCACTTAAATACCAATGGGAAATGACAGATAACAGGTAGATAGATAAAATGGTGTGCTATTTTTAGAGAATTTAGGCACTATAAAGAAAAAGTTGAGTAATGGGATAGAGAGTCAAGGTCAAGGAAAGTGGGAGGGAGTTTGTTTCAGAGAGAATGGAGGTGGTAATGTGCTGTGGGATCTAAAGGGATGCAGAGTTGTTTGGGAGGAAGGAATCCATAGAGGGCACAGCCAAGCTGAAGGCTTTGAGGTGGAGATAGCCTCTGCATTTGAGGAGCAAGAAAATCCCTGTGGAATGATTAGAATGTAATACACGAGGGATAGAATGGTGGTGGAAGGTGAGTTTAGACAAAATTATGTAGGAACTTTGAGACCATGACAGGAGTTTACTTTTTTTTGTTCTCAATATAATGGGGAACCTTTAGAGGAATTTGTACAAGAGAGTGATGGCTCACTGTGGTTTCCTGTGGAGCCTGGACTGTAGTAGGATAGGAGAGAAGGAGAGTAGACTGGTTAGGAGTCTTTAGCCGTATCCTAGGAAAGAAAGAGTGGTAGCTTGGAACAGAGGTACAGTGAGGGAAGTGGTCAGATTCATATATATTTTATAGTAGACTTGGCAGAACTTGCTGTTGGATTAGGTGTAGGTAGGTGAAGGAAAGAAGAGTCTTAGGAGGTGATTAGATCAGTGTTGGTGCTATCTGCAGAGATGAGAAAGAGATTGGGGAGGAAAATTGAAAAATATGGGTATTTTAACTTTGAGATGGGTATTAGAGATCCAAGTGGAGATATTTTGAGTAAATTTTTGGCTGATGAGTCTGGACTTTGGGCAATGGTATATAAATTTGGGATCTGTCAGTGCATAGGTGTTATTTTAAATCAAGCACTTAGATATAAAGAGCTACAGAGAGAGTTTGATAATGAAGGGGCAGAAGCAGAGGCCTTGGGGTGCGTCAGCAATTAGAACTTGGGAGGAAGAGAGGATCCAGCAAAGGAGACTAAGAGATGGCCTTTGAGGTAAGAGAACTAAGAGACCATGGTGGCCTGGAAGTCAGGTGAAGTTCCAAGAAGGAGGTGATGATCGACTGTGTCAGATGCTGTCTAGACAGTTTTGGTGGAGCAGTGGGGACAAAAGCCAGTTGCAGTGGCGTGTGGAAGGATGGAGGGTGAGGAACTGGAGATAGTGATTATGAATAACTCTTTGAAGGAATTTTGCTGTTAAAGGGAACAGAAATGGTGTAGTGGCTAGAGGTGGATATGAGGTCAGGATTTCTCTTTAAAGAGATACTATAGCATGTTTGTAAGACTAATGGGAATGATCCAGTAGCGAGAGAATTTGAGGATGTGGGCGACAGAGAGAGGCGATAGTTGAGGTTCAAAATCCATGAAGAGATCAGAGGGGAATAGGATTCTCCTGGAGGGGTTGGTCATAGGAAAGGACGGCTGATGCATTGTAACAGTAGGGAAAGCTGCATGTGGAAGGAGCGGGGACACATGAGGTATGTTAGTAGCTTTGGTGATGGGAAAATAGCTGACACTGCTTTGCTTCCTCAGTGAAATATGAAGTGAGAAAATCAAATGAGGTCCAAGTTGAGGTATCATTGGTTTGAGAAGAAAGGAGAAAAAGCATAAAATGCATTTTTGGAAAGTGGGAGAGCAAATTTACTAGGACAGTTTAATAGGATTAGGGTGGCAGATTGAGCTCTCTACTTGAGATTTGTGGTTGTAAATTTAAAGTGAGATCTGTCAGCACCAGTGCTTACTTTCTCCAGTTACCTTCAGCTATTTGTTGGCTATTTGGGTGAAGGATAAAAGTTAGCTTTCACCAGGTTGTGGTTTTTGCCAGTGCTGATGTTTAAAGGAGAGAGAATTAAGATGTTCAGGCTGCAACAGAATGGCAGGTGTTGGGCTACCTGGCCAAAGTTGGTTGTGTGGGAAAGTGAGGACATGAATGGTAAAAAAATGATCGATTTAAGAATTGTTGGAATGAGGAGTTTGTAGGACACTGAGATTCTGAAGATGTGCATAAATTAGTAATGATGGAATGAAAAATCATTTGAAAAGCTTAACATTCAAATTAACACAATTGTTTTAAAACCAGAGGAGATTCATCAATTTTGTGGTATTAGTAAGGACATTACATTATCTGCACACCTAATAAGTTCAGATCAATTTTTCTAAATAGTTTTTTACAGGTATATATATTTTATATATATATATGAAAAGTAGCTCTAAAAACCATTATCTAATATGGGAAAGGGGTATATACATTTTATAGCATTAGGGCCACTTTTTACTCACTTAATTTCTAATTAAAATTCATTTAGAACTTTTTTTTCTTATTGAGGTATAATTGACATATAACATTAGTTTCAGTTGTACAATGTAATGATTTGATATATGTATATATTGCACAGTGACCCACTACAATAAGTTTAGTTATCATCTGTCATCATGCATAGATTAGAATTTCAATGTCAGGAATATTTCAGTGTGGAATATGGAGTCTGATCTTATGATTTTAAAACAGTGATTTTTAATCAGTCCACTTACATTGTGCATTAAAAAGGAAAATATCTTTTTAAAAGCAATTTAGTGAGTTTTGATATTTATTTAAATTAGGTGCTCATGAGAAGCAAGAGACAAAGAAGAAGAAAACCGAAAAGGGCCCCCCTGGTGCACATCCTCCGGCGGCTCTTGCCTCCAAGCCTTCCACAGACCAGATCCGACAGAGCGTCCGGCATTCTCTCAAAGATATTCTTATGAAAAGGTAACACGCGTTGCTATTGTAGAAGATTGAATAATATACGCTTCATGTATTTGGAAAATAATTGAATTATTCTCATTTTAAGACTTACAGACTCAAATTTGAAGGTACCAGAGGAAAAGGCAGCAAAAGTTGCCACAAAAATTGAAAAAGAGCTTTTCTCTTTTTTTCGGGACACAGATGCTAAATATAAGAACAAATATAGAAGTTTGATGTTCAATCTGAAAGATCCTAAAAACAATGTAAGTATGTTTTGTTCATGTCTGGATCTTTATGCTTCCAACTTTCCTAATACATAGAGATTTATGATTTTCATACAATAGATCTATAATTTATTTCTTGAAGCGAGACCTAGTCTTTTGCTACTGAACTGAGTTATGAATTCTGAACAGTGGTGACTAGTGTTATGCAGTGTCTGTTAAAATATAAAATACTAAATCTGTCTTAACCCGATTGATGTGAATTTTCTTTCCTTTATGTCCCTTGTTTAATCCAGTTTATTAAAAAATTCATTCATATGTATTCTTCAAAAACACTGTTAAACCAAAATTTGTAACACTATGTATTTAATACTTCTGATGTAAATTTGAAAATAGAGTTACACTGCTTAAGAAAATAATTTACATTTTGATAAAAAAGAAAGCTGTTTTAAAATATTGTTATTAATTTAAATATGACTAGTTCTAAGAATCTTAGCAGTGGAGTAAACTTTAATTGAATCCTTAATCTTTTCCTGGGACTTAGAGGAAATCTGAAAGCTGTGGGTGTAGATGCAAACTCCTTACACATTTGTTTAAGTTTTACAACGTTTTCACACGAGTGATATCAGTTTGTCAGTTTGTGTAATGGTATTTGCCGTAGTGTGTGATATGAGGTATTTTCTTGAAGTATGCTAACAGCTACATAAGAAAAATCTACATTGTACAATCTGCCATCATGGTGCAGGGGATCAGATACTTTTTGAATTACGTAATCTGAAAGCTTTTCTTCAAGTAAATATTTACTTCCTTCAGGTTTTTTCTTAACAGTTGGTTCTTTGCTCTGGAGTCCCCTGTAAGCCTGTTAGGATTTAAACATACGAAATCTTAAAAATATGAAAGACATCACATTCAATAAAGTTCTTTTATGCAGTATCTTTCATATAGTCATGGGTTGGCTATTGTGACAGTGTCTGTCCCTGGGAAGACTTAATACAACTTTGCAAAGATGTTGTAATGACTTCACCATACATGCTTCTCCATTGTGTCTTGGTTTTTATACAAAATGTGTATTTAGCTACCTTAGATGGTAAGTTTCTAGAACACAAGGCTGTCATTTATTCTCTTTGCAGGAGGTAATACGTGAATCATTAAACATTTGTAAATTAGGTTTCAAAATTTCATCTTCATTTATTACAAGTTTCTATACAGCAGCTTCTCGTTCTTTTAAAAATGTTTTTCTCTCCTTTCCTTCCCATTTTTAAATACCTCCAGATATTATTTAAAAAAGTGCTAAAAGGAGAAGTAACCCCTGATCACCTTATAAGAATGAGTCCAGAAGAACTAGCTTCTAAAGAGTTAGCTGCTTGGAGACGAAGAGAAAATAGACATGTAAGATTATCTGTAAATATGTGTTTGTCTCTATCAAAATATCTACAAATATGTGTTTGTCTATATCAAAACATATTTTTTAGCCATAGAGAAAAACGCTATACACAGATGTAGTAATTCACCTCAGAGTGCACAGCAACAGACTTTTTGTTCTGTGTTTTTTTGTTACTGATCCTCCATTAGCCTATTCTTAAATTTTTTGTTGTTGATTTTTCCTGATCTCTTCTGCTTTTTTCTCATTTCCTCCAGTTATCAACTTACATAATTACCTTATATTTTGTAAATCAGAAGGATGGGAAAATAAGTGTATCTTTTCTTACATTTGCACGTTTCAAAAGCATAGTTTGAAGGTTTTATGAATATTGGTAATTTGTGGAGCCAGGTTAAGTCAGAATGAAAATTTTATAGGTTTATAGTCCTTTAATATTCATTTTCAAATGCCAAAAGATTTCAAGAACAAGGGTTTTTTTCATTAACAATTTATTGATAAAATGTGACCCTGAAGTATCACGTATGAATGTTTATATACACAGAAATACCTTGTGTATAGGTAGTTAAGTAGTGCTGTCCCAGACCTAACTGATGTGTTATATAACATATGTAGTACGTGCACCGTATTGCATTTTTTTTAAACATCTTTATTGGAGTATAATTGCTTTACAATGGTGTGTTAGTTTCTGCTGTATAACAAAGTGAATCAGCTATAAATACACATATGTCCCCATATGTCCTCCCTCTTGCGTCTCCCTCCCACCCTCCCTATCCCACCCATCTAGGTGGTCACAGAGCACCGAGCGATCTCCTTGTGCGATGTGGCTGCTTCCCACTAGCTGTCTGTTTTACATTTGCTAGTGTATATATGTCCATGACACTCTCTCACTTCGTCCCAGCTTCCCCTTCCCCTTCCCTGTGTCCTCAAGTCCATTCTCTACATCTGCGTCTTTATTCCATTCCTGCCGTGCCCCTAGGTTCTTCAGAACCATTTTTTTTTTTTTTAGGTTCCATATATATGTGTTAGCATATGGTATTGATGTTTTTCTCTTTCTGACTTACTTCACTCTGTATGACAGACTCTAGGTCCATCCACCTCACTACAAATAACTCAATTTCATTTCTTTTTATGGCTGAGTAATATTTCATTGTATATATGTGCCACATCTTCTTTACATTCATCTGTCTTTGGACACTTAGGTTGCTTCCATGTTCTGGCTATTGTAAATAGAGCTGCAGTGAACATTGTGGTATGTGACTCTTTTTAAATTACGGTTTTCTCAGGGTATATGCCCAGTAGTGGGATTGCTGGGTCGTATGGTATTTCTATTTTTAGTTTTTTAAGGAACCTCCATACTGTTCTCCATAGTGGCTGTATCAATTTACATTCCTGCCAACAGTGCAAGAGGGTTGCCTCTTCTCCACACCCTCACCAGAATTTATTAGATTTCTTGATGATGGCCATTCTGACTGGTGCGAGGTGATACCTCATTGTAGTTTTGATTTGCATTTCTCTAATGATTAGTGATGTTGAGCATTCTTTCATGTGCTTGTTGGTTCTGTATATCTTCTTTGGAGAAATGTCAATTTAGGTCTTTGGTCCATTTTTGGATTGGGTTGTTTGTTTTTTTGATATTGACCTGCATGAGCTGTTTGTATATTTTGGAGATTAATTCTTTGTCAGTTGCTTTGTTTGTAAATATTTTCTCCCATTCTGAGGGTTGTCTTTTCATCTTGTTTATGGTTTCCTTTGCTGTGCAAAAGCTTTTAAGTTTCATTACATCCCATTTGTTTATTTTTGTTTTTATTTCCATTTCTCTAGGAGGTGGGTCACAAAGGATTTTGCTGTGATGTATGTCAAAGAGTGTTCTGCCTATGTTTTCCTCTAAGAGTTTGATAGTTTCTGGCCTTACATTTAGGTCTTTAATCCATTTTGAGTTTATTTTTGTGTACGGTGTTAGGAAGTGTTCTAATTTTACTCTTTAACATATAGCTGTCTGGTTTTCCCAGCACCACTTATTGAAGAGGCTGTCTTTTCTCTGTTGTATATTCTTGCCTCCTTTATCAAAGATAAGGTGACCATATGTGTGTGGGTTTATCTCTGGGCTTTCTATCCTGTTCCATTGATCTATATTTCTGTTTTAGTGCCAGTACCATTTTATCTTGATTACTTTGTAGTATAGTCTGAAGTCAGGGAGCCTGATTCCTCCAGCTCCATTTTCCTTTTTCAAGATTGCTTTGGCTATTCGGAGTCTTTTGTGTTTCCATACAAATTGTGAAATTTTTGTTTTTAGTTCTGTGAAAAATGCCATTGGTAGTTTGATAGGGATTGCATTGAAACTGTAGATTGATTTGGTAGTATAGTCATTTTCACAGTGTTGATTCTTCCAATCCAAGAATATGGTATATCTCTCCATCTGTTTGTATCATCTTTAATTTCTTTCATCAGTGTCTTATAGTTTTCTGCATACAGGTCTTTTGTCTCCTTAGGGTGGTTTGTTCCTAGGTATTATTCCTTTTGTTGCAGTGGTACATGGGAGTGTTTCCTTAATTTCTCTTTCAGATTTTTCATCATTAGTGTACAGGAATGCAAGAGATTTCTGTGCATTCATTTTGTATCCTGCTACTTTACCAGGTTCATTGATTGGCTCTCGTAGTTTTCTGGTAGCATCTTTGGGATTGTCTATGTATAGTATCATGTCATCTGCAAACAGTGACAGTTTTACATCTTCTTTTCCATTTGGATTCCTTTTATTTCCTTTTCTTCTCTGATTGGTGTGGCTAAAACTTCCAAAACCATGTTGACTGATAGTGGTGAGAGTGGGCAACCTTGTCTTGTTCCTGATCTTAGTGGAAATGGTTTCAGTTTTTCACCATTGAGGATGATGTTGGCTGTGGGTTAGTCATATATGGCCCTTATTACATAGAGGTAAGTTCCCTCTATGCCTACTTTCTAAAGGGTTTTAATCATAAATGGGTGTTGAATTTTGTCGAAAGCTTTCTCTGCATCTATTGAGATGATCATATGGTTTCTCTTCAGTTTGTCAATATGGTGTATCACATTGATTGATTTGCATATATTGAAGAATCTTTGCATTCCTGTGATAAAACCCATTTGATCATGGTGTCTGATCTTTTTAATGTGCTGCTGGATTCTGTTAGCTAGTATTTTGTTGAGGACTTTTGCATCTATGTTCATCAGTGATATTGGTCTGTAGGTTTCTTTTTTTGTCACATCTTTGTCTGGTTTTGGTATCAGGGTGATGGTGGCCTCGTAGAATGAGTTTGGGAGTGTTCCTTCCTCTGCTGTATTTTGGAAGAGTTTGAGAAGGATAGGTGGTAGCTCTTCTGTAAATGTTTGATGGAATTTGCCTGTGAATCCATCTGGTCCTGGGCCTTTGTTGGAAGATATTTAATCACAGTTTCAATTTCAGTGCTTGTGATTGGTCTGGTTCTGTTTTCTATTTCTTCCTGGTTCAGTCTTGGACGGTTGTGCTTTTCTAAGAATTTGTCCATTTCTTCCAGGTTGTCCATTTTATTGGCATATAGTTGCTTGTAGGAATCTCTCATGATCCTTTGTATTTTTGCTGTGTCAGTTGTTACTTCTCCTTTTTCATTTCTAATTCTGTTGATGTGAGTCTTCCTCGTTTTTTTCTTGATGAGTCTGGCTAGTGGTTTATCAGTTTTGTTTATCTTCTCAAAGAACCAGCTTTTAGTTTTATTGATCTTTGCCATTGTTTCCTTCATTTCTTGTTCATTTATATCTGATCTGATTATGATTTCTTTCCTTCTGCTAACTTTGGGGTTTTTTTTGTTGTATTTCTCTGATTGCTTTAGGTGTAAGGTTAGGTTGTTTATTTGAGTTGTTTCTTGTTTCTTGAGGTAGGACTGTATTGCTATAAACTTCCCTCTTAGAACTGCTTTTGCTGCATCCCGTAGGTTTTGGGTCATCGTGTTTTCATTTTCATTTGTTTCTAGGTATTTTTTGATTTCCTCTGAGTTCTTAAGTGATCTCTTGGTTATTAAGTAGTGTATTGTTTAGCCTCCATGTGTTTGTATTTTTCACAGAGTTTTTCCTGTAATTGATATCTAGTCACATAGCGTTGTGGTCGAATTGGATACCTGATACGATTTTAATTTTCTTAAATTTACCAGTGCTTGATTTGTGACCCAAGATATGATCTATCCTGGAGAATGTTCCATGATCACTTGAGAAGAAAGTGTATTCTGTTGTTTTTGGATGGAGTGTCCTATAAATATCAATTAAGTCCATCTTGTTTAATATATTATTTAAAGCTTGTGTTTCCTTTTTTTATTTTCATTTTGGATGATCTGTCCATTGATGAAAGTGGGGTGTTAAAGTCCCCTACTATGATTGTGTTACTGTCAGTTTCCCATTTTATTGTTGTTAGCATTCGCCTTATGTATTGAGGTGTTCCTATGTTGGGTGCATAAATATGGACAATTGTTACATCTTCTTGGATTGATCACTTGATTATTATGTAGTGTCCTTCTTTGTCTCTTGTAATAGTCTTTATTTTAAGGTTTATTTTGTCTGATATGAGAATTGCTACTGCAGCTTTCTTTTGATTTCCATTTGCATGGAATACTATTTTCCATGCCCTCACTTTCAGTCTGAATGTGCCTGTGGGTCTGAAGTGGGTCTCTTGTAGACAGTATATATACAGGTCTCATTTTTGTATCCATTCAGGCAGTGTATGTCTTTTAGTTGGAGTATTTAATCCATTTACATTTAAGGTAGTTATTGATATGTGTGTTCCTATTAACCATTTTTTAAATAGTTTTGGGTTTGTTATTGTAGGTGTTTTCCTTCTCTTGTGTTTTCTGCCTAGAGAAGTTCCTTTAGCATTTATTATAAAGCTGGTTTGGTGGTGCTGAATTCTCTTAGCTTTTGCTTGTCTGTAAAGGTTTTAATTTCTCCATTGAATCTGAATGAGATCCTTGCTGGGTAGAGCAATCTTTGGTTGTGGGTTTTTCTTTTTCATCACTTTAAATATGTCCTGCCATTCTCTTCTGGTTTTAAGAGTTTCTGCTGAAAGATCACCTGTTAACCTTATGTGGATTCTCCTGTATGTTATTTGTTGCTTTTCCCTTGCTCCTCTTAATATTTTTTCCTTATATTTAATTTTTGATAGTTTGATTAATATGTGTCTTGGCGTGTTTCTCCTTGGATTTATCCCGTATGGGACTCTCTGCACTTTCTGATCTTGATTATTTTCTTTCCCATATTAGGGAAGTTTTCAACTGTAATCCGTTCAGGTATTTTCTTGGTCCCTGTTTTTTTTCTCTTCTTCTTCTGGAACCCCTGTAAGTCGAATGTTTGTGCGTTGAATGTTGTCCCAGAGGTCTCAGAGTGTCCTCAGTTCTTTTCATTCTTTTTTCTTTGTTCTGCTCTGTAGTAGTTATTTACACTATTTTATCTTTCAGGTCACTTATCTGTTCTTCTGCCTCAGTTATTCTGCTATTGATTCCTTCTAGAGGATTTTCTATTTCATTTATTGTGGTGTTCATCATTGTTTGTTTACTCTTTAGTTCTTCTAGGTCCTTGTTAAACGTTTCTTGTATTTTCTCCATTCTATTTCCAAGATTTTGGATCCTGTTTACTGTCGTTACTCTGAATTCTTTTTCAGGTAGACTGCCTCTTTCCTCTTCATTTGTTACGTCTGGTGGGTTTTTATCTTGCTCCTTCATCTGCTGTGTGTTTCTCTGTCTTCTCATTTTGCTTAGCTTACTGTGTTTGGGGTCTCCTTTTTGCAGGTTCGTAGTTCCCGTTGTTTTTGGTGTCTGTCCCCAGTAGTTAAGGTTGGTTCTGTGGCTTGTGTAGGCTTCCTGGTGGAGGGTATCAGGGTGTATGTTCTGGTGGGTGGGGCTGGACCTTGTCTTTCTCGTGGGCCAGACCACGTCCGGTGGTGTGTTTTGGGGTGTCTGTGAACTTCATATGATTTTAGGCAGCCTCTCTGCTAATGGGTGGGGTTTTCTTCCTGTCTTGCTAGTTGTTTGGCGTAGGGTGTCCAGCACTGTAGCTTGCTGGTCATTGAGTGCAGCTGGGTCTTAGCGTTGATTTGGAGATCTCTAGGAGACCTTTCACTGTTTGATATTACCTGGGGCTGGGAGGTCTGTGGTGGACCAGTGTCCCGAACTCAGCTCTCCCACCTCTGAGGCACAAGCCTGACACCCAGCTGGAGCACCAAGAACCTGTCAGCCACACGGCTCAGTAGAAAAGGGAGAAAAAGAAAGAAACAAAGAAAAATAAAGTAATTAAAATAAAAAATATATTATTAAAGATTAAAAAAATAAAGTAATAAAAAACGAAAGAAAGAGAGAGCAACCATATGTTAAAACAAATCCATCAATGATAACAAGTATTAAGAACTTTATTTAAAAAAAAAATGACAGACAGAACCCTAGGACAAATGGTAAAAGCGAAGGTATATAGACAAAATCACACAAAGAAGCATACACATAGACCCTCAGAAAGGAGAAAAGGGAAAAATATATATATATTAAAAAAAAGAAAGGAAGAGAGCAACCAAATCAATAAATCTACCAATGATAATAAGCTCTAAATAGTAAACTAAGGTAAACATAAAAGCAGTAACACATTAGATGCAGAAAGCCAACCCCAAGTCTACAGTTGCTCCCAAAGTCCACCGCCTCAATTTTGGGGTGATTCGTTGTCTAATCAGGTATTCCACAGATGCAGGTACATCAAGTTGATTGTGGGGATTTAATCCGCTGCTCTGGAGGCTGCTGGGAGAGATTTCCCTTTCTCTTCTTTGTTCGCACAGCTCCTGGGGTTCAGCTTTGTATCTGGCCCCTCCTCTGTGTGTAGGTCGCCTGAGGGCATCTGTTCTTCACTCAGGCAGGAGGGGGTTAAATTAACAGCTGATTAGGGGGCTCTGGCTCACTCCGGACGCGGGGAGGGAGGGGTACGGATGTGGGGCGAGCCTGCGGCGGCAGTGGCCGGCATGACGTTGCACCAGCCTGAGGTGCGCCGTGCGTTCTCCCGGGGTAGTTGTCCCTGGATCATAGAACCCTGGCAGTGGCGGGCTGCACAGGCTCCCGGAAGGGAGGTGTGGATAGTGACCTGTGCTCACACACAGGCTTCTTGGTGGCGGCAGCAGCAGCCTTAACGTCTCATGCGCGTTTCTGGTCTCTGCACTGATAGCTGCGGCCTGCTCCCGTCTATGAAGCTTGTTTAGGTGGTGCTCTGTATCCCCTCTCCTCGTGCACCCCAAAATAATGGTCTCTGGCCTCTTATGCAGGTCCATACCTTTTCCTGGACTCCCTCCCGGCCAGCCGTGGTGCAGTAACCCCTTCAGGCTGTGTTCACGCCGCCAACCCCAGTCCTCTCCCTGCGCTCCGACCGAAGCCGGAGCCTCAGCCCCCAGCCCCGCCCGCCCCGGCAGGGGAGCAGACAAGCTTCACGGGCTGGTGAGTGCCGGTCGGCACCGCTCCTCTGTGTGGGAATCTCTCCACTTTGCCCCCCGCACCCCTGTTGCTGTGCTCTCCTCCGCGGCTCCGAAGCTCCCCCCTCCGCCACCCGCAGTCTCCGCCCATGAAGGGGCTTCCTAGTGTGTGGAAACTTTCCTCCTTCACAGCTCCCTCCCACTGGTGCAGGTCCTGTCCCTATTCTTTTGTCTCTGATTTTTCTTTTTTCTTTTGCCCTACCCAGGTACGTGGGGAGTTTCTTGCCTTTTGGGAGGTCTGAGGTCTTCTGCCAGCGTTCAGTAGGTGTTCTGTAGGGTTTGTTCCACGTTTAGATGTATTTCTGATGTATTTGTCAGGAGGAAGGTGATCTCCACTTCTTACTCCTGCACCATCTTGAAGCTGTCTCCTGTATTGCATTTTTTATTTTTTTTTCCCCTGGGAGGTGATCTTCCCCTTTGTAATTAGTGTGAGTCTCAACACTGGCCTTTTTTTTTTTTTTACATCTTATTTGGAGTATGATTGCTTTACAATGGTGTGTTAGTTTCTGCTTTATAACAAAGTGAATCAGTTATACATATACATTTGTTCCCATATCTCCTCCCTCTTGCCTCTCTCTCCCTCCCACCCTCCCTATGCCACCCATCCAGGTGGTCACAAAGCACCGAGTTGATCTCCCTCTGCTATGCGGCTGCTTCCCACTAGCTATCTATTTTACGTTTAGTCGTGTATATATATGTCCATGCCACTCTCTTCGCTTTGTCACAGCTTACCCTTTCCCCTCCCCATATCCTCAAGTCCGTTCTCCAGTAGGTCTGTGTCTTTATTCCCGTCTTACCCCTAGTTTATTCATATTTTTTTTTCTTAGATTCCATATACATGTGTTAGCATACGGTATTTGTCTTTCTCTTTCTGACTTGCTTCGCTCTGTATGACAGACTCTGGGTCCATCCACCTCACTACAAGTAACTCGATTTCGTTTCTTTTTACGGCTGAGTAATATTCCATTGTATATATGTGCCACATCTTCTTTATCCATTCATCCGATGATGGACACTTAGGTTGTTTCCGTCTCTGGGCTATTGTAAATAGAGCTGCAATGAATATTTTGGAACATGACGCTTTTTGAATTATGGTTTACTCAGGGCATATGCCCAGTAGTGGGATTGCTGGGTCATATGGTAGTTCTACTTGTAGTTTTTTCAGGAACCTCCATACTGTTCTGCATAGTGGCTGTACCAATTCACATTCCCAGCAGCAGTACAAGAGTGTTCCCTTTTCTCCACACCCTCTCCAGCATTTATTGTTTCTACATTTTTTTTTTTTTTTTTTTTTGCGGTACACGGGCCTCTCACTGCTGCGGCCTCTCCCGTTGTGGAGCACAGGGTCCGGACGCGCAGGCTCAGCGGCCATGGCTCACAGGCCCAGGCGCTCCGTGGCATGTGGGATCCTCCCGGACCGGGGCACGAACCCGTGTACCCTGCATCGGCAGGCGGACTCTCAACCATTGCGCCACCAGGGAAGCCCTGTTTCTAGATTTTTTGATGATGGCCATTCTGACTGGTGTGATATGATATCTCATTGTAGTTTTGATTTGCCTTTCTCTAATGATTAATGATGTTGAGCATTCTTTCATGTGTTTGTTGGCAATCTGTATATCTTCTTTGGAGAAATGTCTATTTAGGTCTTCTGCCTATTTTTGGATTGGGTTGTTTGTTTTTTTGTTATTGAGCTGCATGACCTGCTTATAAATTTTGGAGATTAATCCTTTGTCAGTTGCTTCATTTGCAAATATTTTTCCCATTCTGAGCATTGTCTTTTGGTCTTGTTTATGGTTTCCTTTGCGGTGCAAAAGCTTTTAAGTTTCATTAGGTCCCATTTGTTTATTTTTGTTTTTATTTCCATTTCTCTAGGAGGTGGGTCAAAAAGGACCTTGCGGTGGTTTATGTCAGAGAGTGTTCTGCCTATGTTTTCCTCTAAGAGTTTGATAGTTTCTGGCCTTACATTTAGGTCTTTAATCCATTTTGAGCTTATTTTTGTGTATGGTGTTAGGGAGTGATCTAATCTCATACTTTTACATGTACCTGTCCAGTTTTCCCAGCACCACTTATTGAAGAGGCTGTCCTTCCTCCACTGTACATTCCTGCCTCCTTTATCAAAGATAAGGTGACCATATGTGCGTGGGTTTATCTCTGGGCTTTCTATCCTGTTCCATTGATCTATATTTCTGTTTTTGTGTCAGTACCATGCTATCTTGATTAGTGTAGCTTTGTAGTATAGTCTGAAATCAGGGAGCCTGATTCCTCCAGCTCCGTTTTTCGTTCTCAAGATTGCTTTGGCTATTCGGGATCTTTTGTGTTTCCGTACATATTGTGAAATTTTTTTCTAGTTCTGTGGAAAATGCCAGTGGTAGTTTGATAGTGATTGCATTGAATGTGTAGATTGCTTTGGGTACTAGAGTCATTTTCACAATGTTGATTCTTCCAATCCAAGAAAATGGTATATCTCTCCATCTATTTGTATCATCTTTAATTTCCTTCATCAGTGTCTTAATTTTATGCATACGCGTCTTTTCTCTCCTTAGGTTGGTTTATTTCTAGATATTTTATTCTTTTTGTTGCAGTGGTAAAGGGGAGTGTTTTCTTGATTTCACTTTCAGATTTTTCATCATTAGCGTATAGGAATGCCAGAGATTTCTGTGCATTAATTGTGTATCCTGCAACTTTACCAAATTCATTGATTAGCTCTAGTAGTTTTCTGGTAGCATCTTTAAGATTCTCTATGTATAGCATCATGTCATCTGCAAACAGTGACAGCTTTGCTTCTTCTTTTCTGACTTGTATTCCTTTTATTTCCTTTTCTTCGCTGATTGCTGTGGCTAAAAATTCCAAAACTATGTTGAGTAAGAGTGGTGAGAGTGGGCAACCTTGTCTTGTTCCTGATCTTAGTGGAAACGCTTTCAGTTTTTCACCGTTGAGGATGATGTTGGCTGTGGGTTAGTCATATATGGCCTTTATTATGTTGAGGAAAGTTCCCTCTATGCCTAATTTCTGCAGGGTTTTTATCATAAATGGGTATTGAATTTTGTCGAAAGTTTTCTCTGCATCTATTGAGATGATCATGGTTTTTCTCCTTCAATTTGTTAATATGGTGTATCACGTTGATTGATTTGCGTATATTGAAGAATCCTTGCATTCCTGCAATAAACCCTACTTGATCATGGTGTATGATCCTTTTAATCTGCTGTTGGATTATGTTTGCTAGTATTTTGCTGAGGATTTTTGCGTCTATGTTCGTCATTGATACTGGCCTGTAGTTTTCTTTCTTTGTGACAGCTTTGTCTGATTTTGGTATCAGGGTCATGGTGGCCTTGTAGAATGAGTTTGGGAGTGTTCCTCCCTCTGCTGTATTTTGGAAGAGTTTGAGAAGGTTAGGTGTTAGCACTTCACCAAATGTTTGATAGAATTCGTCTGTGAAGCCATCTGGTCCTGGGCTTTTGTTTGTTGGAAGATTTTTAATCACAGTTTCAATTTCAGTGCTTGTGATTGGTCTGTTCATATTTTCTATTTCTTCCTGGTTCAGTCTCAGAAAGATGTGCATTACTAAGAGTTTGTCCATTTCTTCCAGGTTGTCCATTTTATTGGCATAGAGTTGCTTGTAGTAATCTCTCATGATCCTTTGTATTTCTGCAGTGTCAGTTGTTACTTCTCCTTTTTCATTTCTAATTCTATTGATTTGAATCTTCTCCCTTTTTTTTGATGAGTCTGGCTAATGGTTTATCAATTTTGTTTCTCTTCTCAAAGAACCAGCTTGTAGTTTTATTTATCTTTGCTATCGTTTCCTTCTTTTTCATTTATTCCTGATCTGATCTTTATGATTCCTTTCCTTCTGCTAACTTTGGGGTTTTGTTGTTGTTCTTTCTCTAATTGCTTTAAGTGCAAGGTTAGGTTGTTTATTCGAGACGTTTCCTGTTTCTTAAGGTAAGATTGTATTGCTATAAACTTCCTCATAGAACTGCTTTTGCTGCATCCCATAGGTTTTGGGTCATCAGGTCTCCATTGTCATTTGTTTCTTGGTATTTTTTGGTTTCCTCTTTGATTTCTTCAGTGATCACTTCGTTATTAAGTAGGGTATTGTTTAGCCTCCATGTATTTGTTTTTTTTACAGATCTCTTCCTGTAATTGATATCTAGTATCATAGCCTTGTGGTCGGAAAAGATACTTGATACAATTTCAATTTTCTTAAATTTAGCAGTGCTTGACTTGTGACCCAAGATATGATCTATCCTGGAGAGTGTTCCATGAGCACTTGTGAAAAATGTGTATTCTGTTGTTTTAGGGTGGAATGTACTATAAATATCAATTAAGTCCATCTTGTTTAATGTATCATTTAAAGCTTGTGTTTCCTTATTTAATTTCATTTTGGATGATCTGTCCATTGGTGAAAATGGGGTGTTAAAGTCCCCTACTATGAATGTGTTACTGTCAATTTCCCCTTTTCTTGCTGTTTGTATTTGCCTTATGTATTGAGGTGCTCCTATGTTGCATGCATAAATATTTACAATTGTTATATCTTCTTCTTGGATCGATCCCTTGATCATTATGTGGTGTCCTTCTTTGTCTCTTCTAATAGTCCTTATTTTAAAGTCTATTTTGTCTGATTTGAGAATTGCTACTCCAGCTTTCTTTTGGTTTCCATTTACATGGAATATGTTTTTCTGTCCCCTTACTTTCAGTCTGTATGTGTCTCTAGGTCTGAAGTGGGTCTCTTATAGACAGCATATATATGGGTCTTGTTTTTGTATCCATTCAGCCAGTCTATGTCTTTTGGTGGGAGCATTAATCCATTTACATTTAAAGTAATTATTGATATGTATGTTCCTATTTCCATTTTCTTAATTGTTTTGGGTTTTTTATTGTGGGTCTTTTCCTTCTCTTGTGTTTCTTGCCTAGATAAGTTCTTTTAGTATTTGTTGTAAAGCTGGTTTGGTGGTGCTGAATTCTCTAAGCTTTTGCTTGTCTGTAAACATTTTAATTTCTCCATCAAATCTGAATGAGATCCTTGCTGGGTAGAGTAATCTTTGTTGTAGGTTTTTCCTCTTCATCACTTTAAATATGTCCTGCCAGTCCCTTCTGGCTTGCAGAGTTTCTGCTGAAAGATCAGCTGTTAACCTTATGGGGATTCCCTTCTGTGTTATTTGTTGTTTTTCCCTTGCTGCTTTTAATATGTTTTCTTTGTATTTAATTTTTGATAGTTTGATTAATATGTGTCTTGGCGTGTTTCTCCTTGGATTTTTCCTGTATGGGACTCCCTGTGCTTCCTGGACTTGATTAACTATTTCCTTTCTCTTATTAGGGAAGTTGTCAACTATAATCTCTTCAAATATTTTCTTAGTCCCTTTCTTTTTCTCTTCTTCTTCTGGGACCCCTATAATTTGAATGTTGGTGCGTTTAATGTTGTCCCAGAGGTATCTGAGGCTGTCCTCAGTTCTTTTCATTATTTTTTCTTTATTCTGCTCTGCAGTAGTTATTTCCACTATTTTATCTTCCAGGTCACTTATCCGTTCTTCTGCCTCAGTTATTCTGCTATTGATCCGTTCTAGAGTATTTTTAATTTTATTTATTGTGTTGTTCATCGTTGCTTGTTTCATCTTTAGTTCTTCTAGGTCCTTGTTAAATGTTTCTTGTATTTTGTCTATTCTATTTCCAAGATTTTGGGTCATCTTTACTCTCATTATTCTGAATTCTTTTTCAGGTAGACTGCCTATTTCCTCTTCATTTGTTACATCTGGTGGGTTTTTATCTTGCTCCTTTATCTGCGGTGTGTTTTTCTGTCTTCTTATTTTGCTTATCTTACTGTGTTTGGGGTCTCCTTTTTGCAGGCTGCAGGTTCATAGTTCCCGTTTTTTTTGTTGTCTGTCCCCAGTGGCTAAGGTTGGTTCAGTGGGTTGTGTGGGCTTCCTGGTGTAGGGGACTAGTGCCTGTGTTCTGGTGGATGAGGCTGGATCTTGTCTTTCTGGTGGGCAGGTCCACGTCTGGTGGTGTGTTTTGGGGTGTCTGTTGACTTATTATGATTTTAGGCAGCCTCTCTGCTAATGGGTGGAGTTGTGTTCCTGTCTTGCTAGTTGTTTGGCATAGGTTGTCCAGCACTGTAGCTTGCTGGTCGTTGAGTGAAGCTGGGTGCTGGTGTTGAGATGCAGATCTCTGGGATATTTTCGCCATTTTATATTATGTGGAGCTGGGAGGTCTCTTGTGGACCAGTGTCCTGAAGTTGGCTCTCCCACCTCAGAGGCACAGCACTGACTCCTGGCTGCAGCACCAAGAGCCTTTCATCCACACGGCTCAGAATTAAAAGGGCGAAAAGGTAAAAATAAAGAGGAAGAAAAAAAGAAGATAAAATAAAATAAAATGAAGTAAGGTAAAATAAAATAAGGTTATTAAAATAAAAAATAATTATTAAGAAAAAAAAATTTTTTTAAGAAAAAAAAAAATCGGACGGATAGAACCCTAGGACAAATGGTGAAAGCAAAGCTATACAGACAAAAATCTCACACAGAAGCATACACATACACAGTCACAAAAAGGAAAAGGGGAAAAAAATCATAAATCATGCTCTTAAAGTCCACCTCCTCAACTTGGGATGACTCGTCTATTCAGGTATTCCACAGATGCAGGGTACATGAAGTTGATTGTGGAGCTTTAATCTGCTGCTTCTGAGGCTGCTGGGAGAGATTTCCCTTTCTGTTCTTTGTTTGCACAGCTCCCGGAGTTCAGCTTTGGATCTGGTCCCGCCTCTGCGTGTAGGTCGCCGGAGGGCGTCTGTTCTTCGCTCAGACAGGACGGGGTTAAAGGAGCCGCTGATTCGGGGGCTCTGGTTCACTCAGGCCCGGGGGAGGGAGGGGCACGGAGTGCGGGGCGAGCTTGCGGCGGCAGAGGTGGGCGTGACTTTGCACCATCCTGAGGCACCATGCGTTCCTCCAGGGAAGTTGTCCCTGGATCCCAGGACCCTGGGGCAGTGGCGGGCTGCACAGGCTCCAGGAAGGGAGGTGTGGATAGTGTCCTGTGCTCGCACACAGGCTTGTTGGTGGCGGCAGCAGCAGCCTTAGCGTCTCATGCCCATCTCTGGGGTCCGCGCTTTTAGCCGTGGCTCGCACCCGTCTCTGGAGCTCCTTTAAGCAGCGCTCTTCATCCCCTCTCCTCGCGCACCAGGAAACAAAGAGGGAAGAAAAAGTCTCTTCCCTCTTCGGCAGGTCCAGACTTTTCCCCTCACTCCCTCCCGGCTAGCCGTGGCGCACTAACCCCCTTCAGGCTGTGTTCACGCCGCCAACCCCAGTCCTCTCCCGGAGCTCCGACCGAAGCCCGAGCCTCAGCTCCCAGCCCCGCCCACCCCGGCGGGTGAGCAGACAAGCCTCTCGGGCTGGTGAGTGCCGGTTGGCACCGATCCTGTGTGCGGGAATCTCCCCGCTTTGCCCTCCGCACCCCTGTTGCTGCGCTCTCCTCCGCAGCGTCCCCACTCCGCCACCCGCAGTCTCCACTCGCGAAGGGCTCCCAGTGTGTGGAAAACTTTCCTCCTTCGTAGCTCCCTCCCACTGGTACTGGTCCTGTCCCTATTCTTTTGTCTCTGTTTATTCTTTTTTCTTTTGCTCTATCCAGGTACGTGGGGAGTTTCTTGCCTTTTGGGAGGTCTGAGGTCTTTTGCCAGCGTTCAGTAGGTGTTCTGTAGGAGTTGTTCCACGTGTAGATGTATTTCTGGTGTATCTGTGGGGAGGAAGGTGATCTCCGCGTCTTACTCTTCCGCCATCTTCCCCCTCTCTCTGTGTATTGCATATTTAAAACTAAAAACTTCTGAAAGTTACCAATCCTGAGAGTTTTCATTGGGGGTTTGTGAACTTGAAATATCTTTGAAGGTGAGGTGATTATGTGACTTCAAATTATTGTGAACACAAGATAGCCACATTATCCACTGTTTTTATTACAATGGCCTTAGAGTATTAGCCCTTTATTCTGGAAAATAGTGGTTTCTTATATATGAACTCTACATGATTTACCTAATCTTAGCATTAATCCTCCATGTTGATCTTCTACCAAATTTAATTTGATGTGCAAGAGGCCTTAATTTGATACATTACACTAAGTCACATATTTCTTTAATTTCCCCTTGTATAATTTCTCGTATTTTGCAAATATTATCACCATCTCTTTTTTCGCTTCGTATCCCAAATGTGCATGTGCCTCTCTTCTTTGAAACTGTGGCTGCAGGTGTCATCTGCATGGGAGACCAGCTGTTTCTTTCTTTGGGCTGTGTATCTGGTTTCTTTCTTTAAAGGAAGATTTGCACTTAACAGTGACAAGACAAATGACCGGATCCGTCTTTACCTTCCTTAACCCATTCCACTCTCAGCTACCTTTTACTAGTTCTGTCTGCTCTTGCTTATTTATTATGCTTTGTTGCTGAGCTTGTTCCCTGTCACAGAGTATGCTCCGTCAGGAGCCTTCTGATGGGGGGATTGCCCGTTTCTGTGGTTCGACTAAATTTCTGCTGCTGTGGGAGATGTTAGAACATCAAGTTAGGAATCTAAGAGGAACTTGATTGTTATTTCTCTGTGGCACCTGCTGAAATACTAGATCAGAAAGCAGATTTTAAATGTAAATATCATGTTTCATCACTTTGCAAATTAGATTACACTTCAGCTGCCTCCAGTTACTGTACATGTAAACTTCCCCAGGCTGACGTATGAGGTCTAATTCTTAAAACGCCAGCACTTAAAACTGACATTTGCAAGTACTCAGTATATGTTTGTTGCTTGAGAGACTACCTAAAGGTTAAAAATCATCTGTGATTAACTGTGAAGTTTTCTTTAAAATATGTCCTATTAGACCATAGAAATGATTGAGAAAGAACAGAGAGAAGTGGAAAGACGACCAATCACCAAGATAACTCATAAAGGTGAGATAGAAATTGAGAGTGATGCTCCAATGAAAGAACAGGAAGCAGCCATGGAGATTCAGGTAAATTATGATAATAAAAATAACATGTTTTACAGTGCTCAAAACATGAAGATTCAGAAAAGATTTATTTGACCGTTTTTGATAGAAGGGAAAATGTTTATATTTAACCATTTCCTTCTGTTAATACTTATGGTAATATCAAACTGAGCCTCACTCACATTAAATGATTCACTTGGAATATAAAAATAAAGGGGGGCAGACTTCCCTGGTGGGACAGTGGTTAAGAATCCGCCTGCCAGTGCAGGGGACATGGGTTTGAGCCCTGGTCTGGGAAGATCCCACATGCCGCAGAGCAGCTCAGCCTGTGCGCCACAACTACTGAACCTGCGCTCTATAGCCTGCGAGCCACAAGTGCTGAGCCTGCGCTCTAGAGCCCACGAGCCACAACTACTGAAGCCCACGCGCCTAGAGCCTGTGCTCCGCAACAAGAGAAGCCACTGCTTCTCTTGTTCTTAAAGTAGAAAAAAGAATTTTTTAAACTGTGTGTTTATTAGAGTTGTCTATATTATTGGTTTAATGTTGTTTTGAGCGTGTTTAAAGCATTGTTTTTCTGTACGTAGTGTGCAGACCACCTGCATCACAGGCCTCGAAATCTGCAGGTGCTTCTTAAGACAGACTAGTTTGAGAGCAGGTGTAGCGCTTCTTACTTTCAAATATCAATGAGAAAATAATAGATCTTGTTAGAGGCCTTGAAGAATGAGAAATGTTTGAGCTTTTGCTCTGTTTTATGTCATAATTAACATCTAGCATTTATTTTTTAAAGAAATCGTGAAAAACAACCTATGAATGGAGCAGTTTGATTTTGGAAAAATATCAGTATGAAATATCAGATGGTTTAAATAATTGAGGCCAAAGTTTTTCTGTTAACCTATTTTTACTCTCACTGTTGTTAGGAACCTACAGCTAATAAGTCATTGGAGAAGACAGAAGGATCTGACAAACAGAAAGAAGAGATTGACTCCTTATCTAAAGATACGACTAATCAACACAGACAACATCTTTTTGATCTTAACTGCAAAATTTGCATAGGTAATTTGAAGTATTTCTTCCTAAATGTTGCTTTCATTTTGAAAGGGGAATACTTGTAAATTGTAATTTAAATAGGTTTTTGTTTTCCCAGTACTGGTGCAGAGTCAGATTGTGACTTAGTAGTAGTAGTGAAATCAATTTAGTAAGTAGTTCACTAGCATTTCAAAAACAAACGAAAACAGAATAGAAAATACCACGGTATCACGGTGAATTGCACTGTTAAAGATAAGTATGATTTTGAGAGACTTTAGTTCCAGTTATTTATGTATAACAAAAAGACCCACACGTGCATACATACATGTATACGCACACGTGTGCACAGACACACAGGGTTATGTGGAGTGTGCGTGTATGTAAGTAATGGATCATGATATAAAATGTTACTTTGCAAATTATGATAAAAATTGCTGAAAACCTGCTTTGGTAGGCCCTATGAAACATTTTAGTCTTCTACCTAAGAGCAGCGGGTAGTGATTGAAGGGATTTGAGCAGGGGAATGATATGATCAGCTTGGAATTTTATGAAGATTTCTCTGACTTTGAGTAGAGATGATGATGAAAGAAGCCGAGAGAAGAAGGAGCGAGGCTAGGTGGCAGGCGTTTGTGCACTAGTGCAAGAGGGAGATGCAGGTGCTTTTAATTAAAGGGAGGCTTTGAGAGACTCAGGTAATATTGACAGATGTTAGAGACTGGATTTAGGGCATAAGAAATGGGGATGTGTCGAGCAAGAGTTTAAGTTTATATTCAGTTTATTGGTAAAGGTGGAGGACGAGAGTTTTTTAAAACTCTAGAGATGTAGCTCTGGAGTTTTATTTTTTTACTGTGGTATGCTAAAGGACTGATACATACTATGTTCAGTAAGATGAAAAATTTTTCAGGTTAGTTAACATGCTGCCCTCCATCACTGTTTTAGAGACTAGGCAGCTTTCTTATAATAAAAATGACATATCTTCTCAAAATTGTGTGTTCACAGTTGGTACAATGGTAAAGACTTAAAGGGCAGGGTGTTTTTAGACATTGTTATCCCTGAAGAAAGCTATCCATGGTTTACTAGTATTTTTAGTATACTCATTAGGTTTTTGTCTGGGAAAAATCTTAATAAATTTTTTGTTAATTCTATTAATTTCTACTAATTTTCATGATTAAAGTTATATTTATAATTAATATAATATTTAATATAATATTTCAATAAATTTAATGGTAGCACACAAAATATTTGTTAAATACTACTGTACTTGACCTATTTTCATAAAGTTTGAGTTTTCCTTCTTGATTCTATAGAGAAAATCAATGTCATTTTCTAAACTTTTACTAGTGTTTTTTCATGCTTAGTAACTAAGTAGCATTGTAGTATGAATATGTCACGGACTGCTGCTATATGTAACACGAAGTAGGGATACAGATTTTTTTTACTTAGTTCCTCATGTTACCTCTCAAGACTGTTGGAATTTGTTGTAGTTTAGTTTAAAAAATGTTTGATAGGGAATCAGGAAACCATTTTTAGGTTCTGGTTGTAATGTTTCCTTTTCAAAAGCTTGTCTGAGTTGTTTAACATTCTCTTTTTTTTTTTAATTTTTCACATCAGTAAGGGAGGTGTTCTAGAACTCATTGTGAGAAATGATAATAGTTACAAATTACCCCAGTAAATGTATGGTTATGCAACAGTGCAGTCAGGGAAACTGAATAACTTTAGAAGTGAAAATGGATGAAGTTACAGAAATTTCAGTTTACAAAAGTGGTATAAATTGGTGTTTTCTGGCTTCAGGTCGAATGGCACCGCCTGTAGATGATCTTTCTCCAAAAAAAGTGAAAGTTGTTGTTGGAGTATCTCGTAAACATTCAGACAATGAAGCAGAAAGTATAGCAGATGCTTTGTCTTCAACCTCAAATATTTTGGCCTCTGAATTCTTTGAAGAGGAGAAACAAGAGTCTCCGAAGTCAACATTCTCTTCTGCTCCACGGTAATTTTCTGTTAGTTATAATTTCTATTCTTTATAGCTCTTTGCCATATTATACTTGGAAGTCTTCAAAAACTTTAGAAAAGTGACATGTTTCTTAAGAAAGAAACCTTTCTTTTGAGACAGTAACTGTACCTTCCTATACCCTAATTGAGATTTTTAAAAAGACTCTAAAAGTTAATTTAGAGACTTGAGTGTGTGGGGACTTGACTTTAAAACTCTCCTTAATTGCTTTAGCTCCAAGAGGCAGGAGATAAGTCATTAAAGAAAAATTGCTTGCATTTCTCTGGACCATATTAGTCCACAAGACAGCCTAGAAGAAAGACTTTGTAAAAATATGACTATGTAAATATAAGTACATTAAAGTGAAAATATAAACTCTTTAATCATAGCCTTTACATATTTTGGTTTTCTTGACATGCTAAAATAGAAATGATTGATGAGTAAACAGAAAATGCATTTATTCATGAGCAGATCTTTAGGCTGAAAACTTCTTAATGTCATTTTTTAGTCCAGAGATGCCTGGAACTGTTGAAGTTGAGTCTACCTTCCTGGCTCGATTGAACTTCATCTGGAAAGGTTTTATCAACATGCCATCTGTAGCAAAATTTGTTACCAAAGCCTACCCAGTGTCTGGTTCCCCTGAGTACTTGACAGAGGTACTGTGAACTTTTCTACCATTCTATGCCTGGGTTGACATATATGTTTCTGAAGCCACAAGGCAAAGAAACAACATAATAAAATTAAAATATTTAATTTTCATTCATGATAAAAATATTTACTGACAGTGATCCTTAAACCATTCAATTAATGGAATTATGAGTCCACGAATGGAGTTTTAGAACTGTAGAAAATTGTGCCCTGATGTATTAAATCCACATGTCTTGTACTCTTCCCAAGATGTATTCTCTGTCAGAAGTAAAGATTAATGAGTGTCTGCGTGGATATCTAAGTTTTTCTTTAAGTACAGACTTACGTAAAAGATGGACATATTTATGGCCTTCAGTGTTAGCTTGTCAGGGAGAGTTTTTCATTGTTATCAAGTCTTACAATTCCCCTACTGCTTAAATTTCCCCAGCTTCATGACTGTGGTCCTTTACCTGCCCATTTCTGTGAATATAGATACACATCCAGTTGACCCTTGAGCAACACAGTTTTGAACTGCATGGTCCACTTATACACGGATTTCTTCAATAGTGAAAACCACAGTACCACATGACCCACAGTTGGTTGAATCCTCAGGTGTGGAACTGTGTATACGGAGGGACAACTGTAGGTTATACTCGGATTATCAACTGAGCAGAGGGTGGGCACCCTTAATTAACCCCCATGTTGTTCAAGAGTGAGCTGTCTAGTTGAGACTCGCCAGTTAGTTGACAGTCCTGAGAGCAATGACCTTGGTTGCTGCAGTGGTGCCCTTGGTTGGTTTTATACCTGAGGGAATAGGAAGGGACTACTATGCAGTATTTATGGGAAACAAGCAGCTGTAGTATTATAGTATTAGGATAAGTGAGAAAGTACAATGTTTTCTGAACTCTTTTGAATAAAAAGTTTGTATTTCTCGGTGTTTCTGCAGAAGGAAAATAAATCAGTATATGTGTACTGTATTTTTGTTGAGATTATATTTTGCTATTATGTTCATATCTATCATTTTTTCCATTCATTCTCAGTCTGCTGACCATAAAGGCAAAAGTTTTTTAAAAAATGGTTTTCAGTATTTTATAAAACGTAAATCATATATATGCCTGCTCTTTTTTAAGACTAATATAAACTTTTCTTTGTATTAGGATGAAATTAGTTTGACTCAATGTAATGTTGCTTATCTAATCTCCATCAGCTTATTTGTCTAGTTGTGTTTTTGATTAATAAACGACTTAATTATTTTACATATAGTTTGGTTGGCAAGTAATATTTTAGATACATTGATTTTATAAGAAAAAAATTCAGTGCTTTTCTTTTTGAACAAATCTGTTTAGAAATTTAGTCTTTGATCAGTCCATGGTGAAGATAACTCTTCTTTTAAATGGATAACTAAGTCCTAAACTACAGGACCCTTTTGATTTTAAACAAAACTATTATTCTCTTTTCTGAGCCAGTTTCTGTGTGATTGCTTTCCAGAACTCCACCTCTGCTTTCTACTTATTCTTAGTTTGATTTGGACTAAAATCCCAAATAAAATAAAGCAATTAATCATTTAAATTTAATTGAATTTATATCGATTAATTATGTTTTTTATGATTTTTCTCTCCATAAAAAACAAATATTAAAGTTTGAAATATTCTTAATTGTACAGCTCTTGATTGATTTTATGTATAGTCATCTGTTCTCAGAAAGATTATGCCTTTAAAAATAATGAACCTTGCATTATTACAATGTTATTCTTTTCTGTGCAAAAATATACTCTATAATTAAGCTTGATAACTTCTGAAATCCAGCTGTTAGTGATAAAGGCATACCCAACTCACTACCACCAAAAAAAAGGAAGGGGAGGTGGAAGGGGAAAAACAGTGTCCCCTAATATTTTGGAATCTGTTGTACTCTTCCTGGATTGTCAAAGTGGGATGCTTGCACTGCTTCTTTTTCTTGACCTCAGATTCTTTCTTAACTGTATTTTGGGCATCCATCTGTCATTTGGAGTTGACATTTGAGGTAAAGCCTAATTGCTCTTCCTGTACTTTATTATGTTCTCTGATGCATTTTATAATCTTACTTACTTGGTTTTTTTTATCACTATTTCAGATTAGTCTTAGAGCTAAGTTTGTATGAAGTATAGACATTATAATAAATATAATCTGTATACATTGATCACCTTCATGTCGTTACCACAGGATCTACCAGATAGTATTCAAGTCGGTGGTAGAATATCACCTCAGACAGTTTGGGATTATGTGGAAAAAATTAAAGCCTCAGGAACCAAGGTGAGGAGAACTTTTTTTCACTCTCCCAATGTGAGACAGTATTTGAAAAGTAAACCACTGAGAGTTCTTGTGCAGAGTCCCCAGGGGAGGGAGCCAGTGCAAGTACTAAATCTACATAATATGCCTGACAGCGCTGACCTATAGCCATTTGCTAGAGCTCAAAGCACAGCATTCCTTTTGTGGTATGCTCTCTCAGTGATTTCTGTCACTGTTTTGAAAGAAATGTTTTAGAGTAAGTATTGAGATTTCATCCTGGAATTTTGCCTTGCTTTGATTGTAGACATTTGTTTTAGTTGGGGCATAGGCTAAGCTGTTGGGACAAAGAGACCCTAAAGTTGTTCATTTTCCTGCTATGTTAGGTGGGTCAGTAGTTCAGGGCTTCAGGCCATTCGATTAAGCAGGGATGAGGCTCCTCTGTCTTGTTATTTTGCTGTTTGCAAGACTGTTGTCCTTATCATTCAAGCAGGGTCAGAGCTGACTTAGCAGCACCAAGTGGGAAAAAAAGAATGTCTGTCCAGTTGTTTTAGAAGCAAGACCTAGAACTTGCAGTTATCTTTTCACTTCTAACTTCCATTGGCAAGAGCTTACTCATAAACTTCATATGGCTACTAAGGAGGCTGGGAAGTGTGATCTCTATTGGATGGCCATGTGCCCAACTAAAAGTTAAGGGTTCTCTTTGTAATAGGAGGAAATGAGGAGGATGGATACTGGGAGATAATTAGTAGCCTCTATAGCAATATCTCTCTTTTTCTTTTCTCTCTCTATATCTTCTATCATTTCTTTAACTCAACATAACTACACAGGAATATTTAATCATTAGAAGAAATCATTTTTCCCTCCAAGGATGGTAATACCCAGCATATTATAGACATTCAAAAAATAAATTTTTAATAAACGAACATTAACTTTTTTATCTTTTATGATCAGAAGTCTTTAGTAAGATTAGTAGTGATCCATAATGGATAATCTTCAGCTGAAAATAATATTTTTTCCAATATAGATTTTAGAATTTAAACTGATACTGTATTAGAATACAAATAAAACTTTGAAGCAGTACAAAAAAGTTACTACATTTACTTGGTTTCACTTTCTCATGATAGCAAAAGTCATAGGAAAGTATTGGGAGGTATTCCTCTTGGTCGTTTGGGGAATGCTCTTGATCTGCCCCCTGGTACTGCCCAGTGTGCTTCCATCTGGACTTGTCGGCCCCAAAGGAGGACACTCGGGATGACAGACCCCTTAGAAGAGGTAGAGCCATAGTTCAGCTCATTCATGTGTCTTCTCTAGGATCTTGCATCAGTTTAGGCTTTGCAGTAGATGTGGCTCTCCCCATTTCATTTTTCATGAAGAAGCATCCGTTTTTCACACTACCAAATTAACACCAAATTGGGACTGTCTTTTCTATCTGAAGCAAAGCCAAGAACCCAGAGGCAAGCAGATAAGTTCCTCAGTAAGCCGAATGATTTTACAGAATTTATGGCTGTGTGTATTTGAGGTCTTTCACCCAGCCCCCTTTGTCCCTAGATTCAGTCCCTCTAACTTGGATTATCTGTGGATTTGTGCGTCTCTGTGTGTGTGTGTATGTGGTGGGGCACTGGTGGTGGCTGCTGTAAATTTGCAGTGTGCTGAGAATATAGGCAGCCCTCTGTAGAAGTCACAACATTGGAAATGAGGACACAGTATAGATATCAGGAGACGTGGCTTTAAATTTCTTCTCTGCCACTGACGGGTGTGTCACCTTGCACAAATTAATTACCTTGGGACTCAGTTTCTATGGGACAGTTTCAGATAAAACAGATCCACCAGTGGACCAGCCAGGATCTTTTCCTAAGAGTTGTTTCCTTTTAGTATTCATATCTGCATTTAAGTAGTAAGCCACATTACTTGGTAACAGTCGTAAAATTCAACAGATTATTACTAATTGAGAATGGTATTTAAAACCAGGCTGCTGTTCAGGTTATTGTTTTAAACAACCATTTGTTATTTGCTTGAATAGGAAATTTGTGTGGTTCGCTTCACACCTGTGACTGAAGAAGATCAAATTTCTTACACTTTGCTGTTTGCATACTTCAGCAGCAGGAAGCGCTACGGAGTGGCCGCTAACAACATGAAGCAGGTTAAAGACATGTACCTAATCCCTCTGGGTGCCACGGATAAAATCCCACACCCTCTTGTGCCCTTTGATGGACCTGGTAGGTATTCGTTTAAGAATAGAATATGAATGAAGTGAGGTGAGAGGCAGGGCCGGAGCAGGAGAGCGGACTCTGCTTTCCTTCTTGGGGCCCAGCCCTTTAGATCTGCCGTGACACGGACAGGCACCCATTGAGGAGGCTGTAATAAACTAGATGCAAAATTTTACTCTTTATTGTAATGATTGAAAATGACTATTAATTGATGTTTTTGATTTTGTACAGGCCTTGAACTGCACAGACCTAATCTATTGTTGGGCTTAATTATTCGTCAAAAACTGAAACGACAGCACGGTGCCACTGCTGGTGCCGGTCACACAGCTGAGGTGCCTGAAAGTGTACCAGTAACATTGCCGCCTGATAAAAAAAGTAAGGTAGAAGTTTCCACAGAGGAAGCAGCAGAAGAAGAAAATGACTTTTTTAATTCTTTTACAACTGTGTTGCACAAGCAAAGAAATAAGCCTCAGCAGACTCTTCAGGAAGACCCTCCAACGGTCATTGAACCTTTAGTGGAAGTCACCAAACAGGAGCCACCAAAACCTTTAAGATTCCTTCCTGGGGTCTTGATTGGCTGGGAAAATCAACCTTCTACTCTGGAATTGGCAAATAAACCTCTTCCTGTAGATGATATCCTTCAGAGCCTTTTGGGCACTACTGCTCAAGCATATGAACAGGCGCAGTCAGGGACAGAACAAAACACTCTTAAAGAAATTCCATTTATAAATGAGCAAGCCGACCTGAAAGCAGAGAAGATAGATACAGTGGAAGCAACTGATGGTGAAGCCAAGGAAGTGAAGGTTAAAGGAGAGAAGCCTTCAGAGTCGGCAGGTAGTTCAGTAGGAGAAGAGGCGTCCGGAACGGGGGCCTCTTCTGTTTCTGCTGGGCCTTTGACAAACCTTAGTCTCAGAGGTAAACCACCAGATGTTTCTACAGAAGCATTCCTAACAAATTTATCGATACAGTCAAAACAAGAGGAGACTGTGGAGAGTAAAGAGAGAGCACTAAAAAGACAGCTGCTACAAGATCAAGAGAATAACTTGCAAGATAATTGGACTTCAAATACTAGTTCTCCCTGCAGGTCTAATGTAGGAAAAGGAAACGTAGATGGTAACGTGAGTTGCAGTGAAAACCTTGCTGCTAATACGACACGGGCCCCGCAGTTTATCAACCTGAAAAGGGACCCTAGGCAGGCAGCAGGGCGGAGTCAGCAGGCGTCCGCTCCAGAAAGCAGGGACGGAGATAGCTGCCGGCATGGAGAGAAGCAGCCCCTGCCCGGCCTATCACACAGGGAGCAGTTAACCGAACAAAGCAGTGTTGAGGACAAGTTGCCTTCTGTAGAGAGAAACTCATGTATTCAGCAGAGTGATGATTCTGGGGCTGTACAGAACTCGCCATCAGTAGAAAACATACGCACCTCTCCAACGGAACAAGCAAAACCCTTACAGGAGGAGATTCTAATGCAAAATATTGAAACTGTGCAGCCATTTCGAAGAGGATCCGTGGCAGCAGCGTCGCATTTTGAGGCTGGAAACACACGTCGATCTGAACTTCCTGCTAAAAGCGTCAGCTTCCCCTCCAGAAGCGCCAGCCCCAGAGCAAGTGCAAACTGTTCACCCGTAAGGCCACAGCAGCCCAGCCTTCAGCATCTCAAGTGTAGCCCTCCTGGATTTCCATTTCCGGGGCCTCCACATTTCCCCCCACAAAGCATGTTTGCATTCCCGCCACATCTGCCACCCCCGTTGCTTCCCCCTCCGGGCTTTGGCTTTGCTCAGAACCCCATGGTTCCCTGGCCACCTGTCGTGCATCTGACAGGCCAACCGCAACGTATGATGGGTCCCCTCTCGCAAGCGTCACGGTATCTAGGCCCGCAAAATTTTTACCAGATTAAAGACGTTCGGAGGCCAGAAAGGCGCCATAGTGACCCTTGGGGTAGGCAAGACCAACAGCAACTGGATAGACCGTTTAACAGGGGTAAGGGGGATCGTCAGAGATTTTACAGTGATTCGCACCACCTGAAAAGAGAGCGCCATGAGAAGGGGTGGGAGCAGGAATCCGAAAGGCACAGGCGCAGAGACAGAGCCCAGGACAAGGACAGAGACAGGAAGAGCAGGGAGGAAGGGCACAAGGGTCAGGAGAGGGCACGGCCGCCGCACGGGGAGCGAGGAGTGGACGGAAGAGCGAGCAGAGACAGCAGGGCTGTAGACAGGAAGGCAGACACGCCCAAGGGTGAAGACCAGGAGAAGGACAGAGAGCGGGAGAAGAGTAAGCATAGGGAAGGCGAGAAGGACCGAGACAGGCACCACAGAGACAGGGACCACAGCGACAGAGCCAAAGGCAAAAGGTGAAGCCGGCAGGCTGCAGCAGGGGTACATTGAAATAGCTGTTAAACGTTGTGTCTTTAGACCTTTGTATGATTGCCTGCTAGGGTCGTGCCCTCTTTTGCATTTTTAATATTGGTGGTTTGCAGGACAGTAAATTCTGTGTGTTGGTGCAGAGCGCCCCGGGCCACTGCTCTTCATCCCTTCTTCACGCCAACCACCCCCCCTAGTTCTAGGAATTTAATGTTTTTAAAAGTTTTACATTGCTGTATATTCAAAGATTTGTTTTATTAATATGCAATAAAGGCTTAGAAATTTTAGTTTTATTCCTTAATTGGTAAATATGGTTAATCATGGAATATATTTACTGCCTCTAGTGAATGTCCTTTATATAATGACTAATTTGAGAGTAACGTGTACTCTGTAAGTTTGTTTTAAATTGCACTGTTTTTAAAGAAACTGTAGAGGAGCAACAAAAAGCCAAGCAACTTGGTAATTGGATTATATTAATCATTTAGTCGAGCAGTTTTTGACCAAGAATCAGAAACCCAAGGAGTACATTTATTGCTTTAGTCTGCACTCATTGAAGGCGTTTGTTACCGTACTACAGCTTTGTGGTAGTCCATTGTTTTCCTTTTCCTTTTTGGCTCTTCAGAAACTTGAATACTTAAGCTTGTACATGATCTTGTGTTTTGCTATCCTTTTTACTGTACAATGTAAATATTTTAAGGGATATTTTGATTCTAAATATGATAAAAGAATTTCTCACCTATTTTGTGTGTGTGATTTGAAATTCAGTAGTAAAAGAATTTCTTCTTTGAGGCTTTAAATACCTTCAGACATTGTTCTTCTCTTACTCAGCCAAGAGCATATAGGCTAAGATGAGGAGAAAAACGATTTCTTTATCTTAGATTATAGGCTATTGAGATAAATCGTGTAGTTCTAAAGAGGCTAGAATTTGAAACTGCCACTGAAAAACTGTGCAGCTATAACCCACTTTGCAGGTATGTTTCTGAAAACTGGTACACCGTCAAAATTTGGTACACTGACTAATCATTGTAAGACCACAGAAATTTTATTTAAGAGAAACGTATTGTGAATCTTTCTGTAAAACGTGTAATTAACTGTAATTTGTTTGGGGGGTAAATAACTACAGTGTCATATGCTCGTTTTTCTTGAAAGCACAGGGAGGCTGTTGCTAATCCAAACCTAAATTTATTTACACCCTTAACTACATATACTGTATTGATTGCTATAATTTAAAGCAGTGGCTACCAAATGATACTAACACTTGAGACCAAAAGGAGGGAAAGAAAAGCCAGTATTTTAACTTACCTGTATTAATGAAGAAAAATATACATGACTTCACAAAATTAAGAAGATAAAGTTTGTTTTCCTAAAAAGTCTACAGATTAGAGTTAAAAATGGGTTTTGAAACTGATTCAGCCTTGCTGTTTTTACTGGAGAGAAAATGAGTGGAAATTCAAAACCAAACCATTTTGTCTAACTTGCAGCAACTTGAGACCCCCATTTTTTTTGTCATCCATATCCTCTGAAACTTATCATCATATATGTTCTAAAACAGAGGACTTGTATTCAAATAAAGTTTTTTAAAAAATTTGCTCTACTTTTCTTTTGCGAGCTGACTTGTTAGAAAACAAGTCAGTCTGCCAACAAAAAAACCTAAGGTCAGTCAGCTTTTGCACCATTATGAAGAAATTGTTCTCAAGGTTTTACCAAAAAAAGTCCCCAAACCAAAATAAAAATTAGCTTTTTTATTTTCAAATACAGTAATCCCTTGGTATCCTTTGGGGGACTGGTGCCAGGAACTCCCCACCTGTACCAAAATCCGCAGATGCTCAAGTCCCTTATATAAAAGGGCATAGTATTTGCATATAGCCTACACACATCCTCTTGTATGCTTTAAATCATCTCTAGATTACTTGCAATTTTATAAACCTAATACAATGTAAATGAGATGTAAATAGTTGTAAATGTGATGCAAATGATATGTAAATAGTTGCCGGTGCACAGTAAATTCAAGTTTTGCTTTTTGGAACTTTCTGAAATTCTTTTCTCCTATCTGTTGGTTGAATTCAAGGATGTAGAACCCACAGATATGGAGGGTCAACTGTATGTATGTCAGTAAATCTGCTTTCACTGATCTATCTGGTTGAGGGTTGATGAGACACCAGATTTCTTTTGCAAGGTACAAGAAGAATGGATTAACCAACTGAAGAAAGCCTTTAAGTCAGTTTTTGATTACCTCTTAGCCAATAGTTTTTTATACATATTGTTGGGAAATGTAAAATTCTTTCTTCATATCTCGTAGAATCACGGTAGATCCCATACAGCCCTCTGTTAGTAATGACCATCTGGTACTACAAGGCTGCTAAATGCTGGAACCAGGCTTCCTAACCGCTGGGACTGAAATATTGTGGAGAGTAGGTATGGACATATTGAGTATTTTGAGGCTTTTAACTTGTGAGGAAAGAAAGAGAAAAAAGAGAAAAGTTCCCAAATGAGTAGTAGTAGCTCCAAAGCCATTCTCATTCTTTCAGTTTCACCTACCAACCATCCTTACACAAACTAATAGTTATATGAAGGTCATCTTTTAGTTTATCCTGTTTTAAGAAAAGCTTGCTCTTTAAAAACAGTTTGATGTTTTCAAATATTTAGAACCATCTTAAGACAGTTTATACACACCTGTTAAGTAAAATGTACCAGGGTGTCTCAGTACTTACCAAGTCCGCCCCTTGTAATCTTTTTGTCGGTAAGAAAGCCTCCATGAACACTCCGTATGTCAGACCTCATGTTGAGCGCTTTATGTGAACCTCGGTCAGCCTGCAAGGTGACGACTCACCTTAGAGCTGAGGCAACTGGGGCTTAGAAAAGTTGGAAAACTCATACAAGGTTAGACTGCTGTTGTCAGAGCTGGAATCCTAGCTCAGTTCTACTTTTCTCCGAAGTCTGAATGTGTGGTGGTTGTGCTCTGAGAATGGAGAATGGGAGAGGGACAGAAGCCTGATGATTACCCACACCTTTCACAGCCCTTTTTCTCTCACCATCACACCAACCTGTCTGAAACGCCACTGGGCCACCCATTCCTCAGAGTGAGCACAAAGACATAACCAAAGGTCTGGGTTCTCCTGTACAGATTTGCAAAGTTTATATTCGTTTCAAATCCTAATTCTCCGGTCCTCTTTTATTAGTTTTCTATTGCTGCTGTAACAAATTATTACAAATTTAGTGGCTTGAAATCACACAGATTTATCTTACGCTTCTGTGGATCAAAGTCTAATGGGGATCTCAGTGTTGTCGGAGGGTGCGTTCCTTTTCTGGAGGCTCTGGGAAGAACCCATTTCTGTGCGTTTTCCATCTTCTGGAGGCCACCCACCTTCCATGCCTCATGGCCCCTTCCTCCATCTTCAGAGTCAGCAACATGGGGCTGAGTCTTTCTGCCGTCTCTGACCATCCCTTCTGATTTCCTCTTCCACTTCTAAGGACCCTTGTGAGCACGGTGGACCCACAGAGATAATCCAGGATAAACTTTTTTTTTTTTTTTTTTTTTTTTGCGGTCCGCGGGCCTCTCACTGTTGTGGCCCCTCCTGTTGCGGAGCACAGGCTCCGGACGCGCAGGCTCAGCGGCCGTGGCTCACGGGCCCAGCCACTCCGCGGCATGTGGGGTCTTCCCGGACTGGGGCACGAACCCGTGTCTCAACCACTGCGCCACCAGGGAAGCCCAGGATAAACTTATTTTAAGGTCCACTGATTAGCAACCTAAATTCCATCCGTGACCTTAATTCCCCTTTTCCTGTGTAACCTAGCATATTTACAGTTTCCAGGGATTGAGATGTACAACCTTGAGGGTCATTATTTACCATATCTCTTAACTTGCTAATTGTAGCTTAAATTGTAGGTGAACCAAATCCTAGTTACAAGTTTTTTGGAGTTATGAAACATCTAAGGCCATAGTAAATGTTTAAAAGTTAAGAAACATAATACCAACAATAGGAAAGTGGAGTGACAAGTTAAGCCACTTGGATATTATTAACGTGTTTATGTATGTGCGATAACATAAAACTACTTGTCAGCTGGTGAATTTGCATACAGCTGTTCTCAGTTTTTTTTAATAGCGGCTGTGTATAAATCAAGTTTAAGTGCATTGTGAGAGCTTGCTGGTGAACAGGATCTTATTAAAGCAAATAGTTTAAACGTTTGAACATACCGGTTGCATTATTCCCATCTCCTCAGATCCCTGTAAAACAATGGTCAGGTTGCCACTTAGTAATGACCACAAAAGGCAGTTCACATAGTCAACACTTGACTTTTGTCTCCCAAGGCAAATCACAAATAAAATTGGTTACTGCTCTTATGAAGGTGCCAAACACCCTGATTCTTTGGCTTCTGTTTCATAAAGAATTTTAATTCATGTATAGAGCAAGAGAGTACTTGAATGGGTGAGTTGAAACACAAATATTAGGTCAATAGCTAGAAGTGTCTTAAAAAAATGAGTTCACTGTTTTATAGGTAAGTATTTCTATCTCTTGGCTAAGGTATTTCAGCTTACTTTAAAAAATGTTCTCATGTTTACATTCAACACTTTGTTTCAGAAGCATCATGACGTTATAGTAAAATGATCTGAAAGGTCCTTAGCAATTTTTATTTTGTGATGGAAAAGCATATCACATAGGAAATCTTCAACGCCATCATCACTAGGGTAGCAAAAACAAATAATGTTGGTAACTTACCACATGAAATTTTGGATTTTAAGGCGAAAAAATATTTTAACCAAGTCATTCTGACTTACAGGAGAATCTCTAGGTAGCAGTGTTCACTTCTTCTTTTGTGCCTATTCTTCAGGCATTTGCTGGGTTCTTAGAATTCAGTGGTGAGCAATACCCTAACCCTCCAACCTCTTGGAGCTTGCAGTGTGGTGTAGAAAGGCCAGTGGTCACATCTGAATGTAAGACTACAGCTGTGAGAAGCAGTTTTAAAGCAACAATTCTCAAACTTACTGGTTTCAAGACCCCTTTACCCTGTTAACAGTTAATGAGACCTCTAAAGAGTTTTTGTTTTTTTGGATTGTGTCTATCCTTATTTAGCGTATTAGAAATTACAATTTTTTTAATTGTAAAAATACTTGTTTGACAGTAATCCCATTATATGGTAATAACATTTTATGTAAAATAACTTCCAAGCTAAGTCAGTTTAGTTAAGAGACAGGTCTTTTTCATGTATGTACGTCTCCAGTGTGTCTGACTTAAGACACAGCTGGATTCTCTTATCTGCTTCTGCATTTAATGTTTGGCAATATGTCATTTTGTTTGAAATACATGAAGATCTGGCTTCACACAGAATTGTCGTTGGGAAAGGAAGAATCTGGATCCCCTGAAAATATCTAGGGGCCCTCGGGTCCTTCGACTCTACTTTGGGAAGTGCTGCTTTAAAGAAAGGCACACTGTATTATGAGAAGATGTGGCCAAATGTGATGGGTGTGTGGTATAGGCAAAGTTTCCTTGAAGCTTTTGTAGCCTTCCTAAAACAGCTTTCTTGCCTTTTTGCATAAAATGTGTATCTTTGAAAGTCAACTATCAAAAGGAATTTTTTTAGAACATTATGATCTCAACTCCAAAGTTAAATGGAATGGTATGGACCAAAGCAAATTTAGGTCACAGTTTTTCAGCATAGTTTGCATGGAGTTGTCTTGTGTAGTTTCTGTTAAAAAACAAAACCTTTGAATTGATGCATAGACATTCTGCAGTTCTACCTTACATTATATTTTGCTCACACACTTTCTAATGTTGATAGGAATAGTATGTCTGGGGACACTTTGTGTCCCGTCGAATAATGCCAAAGTTCCTAACTGTGGTTTTGGGGCTTTGCAAGACTGTTTGTAGCTTTCTGATTGCAGTGGAGTGGCAAAAATAACAAGTCAAAAAAAAAAAAATCCGTAAAGTTCTGCAGTGATTAAACTGTTCATCTAGCTGCTTTGTATAGACTGGAATCTGTACAGGCAGGTTTTGATTGTTAATAGCATTGGCAAGTTAAACTGTGCATCAGTTCTATGTGTGAAGCCTTTTCTCCATTTAATAGATAATTATAGGTTTTTCCTTTTCAACTTTACGTGCTCCTATTACCAAGATTTTTTTCCTCCACACGGTCCAGTTCTACCTGTTAGAGCTTTATGTCGGTCATGTGTTATCAGTTGCTTTCCTGGTGGCAAAATTGTCATAAACGCCAAACTCTGAAAACGTTAAGTAACAACAGCAGCAATGACCGTCTCCCGGTCTGAACGGTGGGAGGGTGAAAATGCTCTTCACAGTTACACCAGTAACTGGTGTTTGGGCAAAATGTACTTTCTCAAGTTATGCTTTTAATGGCACAGATATTATCAGGAAAATAATGTTCAATAACATTATTCAGAACCTGTTTTATGCTCAGTTTGGAGACCTGTAGCCTTGAATGGTTAAATATAAATGCAGTTTAATTTTAAAATTTGATCAGTTATATAAGTACATGGCTTAAAAAGTCAAGAAATTCTACAACATTTATAAACAAAACCCAACAGTGTCTGCACTGCTCTCTGGAGATAACCGCATCCAATTCTTTTAGACATTTCTTAGGATATTTGTGAGTGACATGTATATGCCATCTTTTTAAGTTAAAAAAAAACACTATAATATCTATTGATAACTTACTGTGGAAGACAGGGATTTAACTTTCACCAGCTAACTCTTCTTTCCCCCATCTCTGCCTCCCCACATTCATTCAATGATTTTTGGTTTAAGTCTGTATTCAGATTTCACATTATTTCAATCATATAACTATTCATAGCTGAGCCATGTAATAGGCTATGATATTTCCTTTGTTAATAATTTTAATTTTTCCTTTGGTTAATACTTTTGCCTTTTTCTTATTTTTCTTTGTATGTATCACTAATTCATTTTCACCTAAACTTTATTTAAAAAACAGTTCACAGATGAATAAACACTAAATGAACTAATGGAGAGAAAACTCAGGACTCAGATAAATTGGATGTAGGAAAAATGGCCAAAATCTTTTCTCCAGCTATATTTTATAAGCTTATAAAAAAAAAGAAGTGTTAACATTTAGACTATTTCAGGTAATAGTAAACAGTTGATTTCCAGTAAACAATATGCCAAAGAAATAACTATCAACTATATTTACATACATATTTTATATATTTAAATTGCTAGTTTGTTAGCCTAATCTTGTTCATCACCATTATAAACATTGTATCCTTCTGATTTAATTAACTCAATTTTTTTTGAATCTTGAAAAAATACATCTTTAATTTTGCCAACAAAACTTCTTTTAAAAATCTCTTGAGTAACAATATTTACCTTTCGGCCATATTCAAAGCCCCCCAGATAACAAATACCATCATAGTTGAGAGCAACAAACTTTTTGTGTGGATTAGTATCCTCAGAGAGAATTAGGTTGTCATCTAGGTAGGCCTTAATAAGAGTCTGATTTTGAATTATAATTAAATGGTGCCACTTATTGCAACAGAATGTACCATTGCTATAAATCATAGGTACAGAGATGCTTTCTCCTAAGTTAACTGCTATTTTCAGGGTCTGATTATGGAGACCAATTGCCAGAAAATCATTGTCTTCATTTTGAGCTTTTCCTACCCATACGATTAAACCTTCTGTTTCAGTAGTACTGAAATTTAAGGATATAGTAGTGAACTGAAGATTTCTCATTCTGTAATCTGGATCAGTGTATTTAATGTAAGAATTACCCATAAATTTTGCAGTTGAAAATGAAGTGTTGTTTTCACAATACCTTCCCACCCAACCCAAAGTACACAAACAACTGTAAGAAAATGATTGGTCAGGTAAACATAGAGATTGGTGGAGGCAAAGATTATTCAAACAGTACACAGACTGGTCACATGTATTTCCTGCCCAATGTGGTAAGCAGCTGCAAGAAAAAGTTGTGCCATTTACTATACATTCACCCCTGTTTTTGCACACGTTGTACCCACAGGCTGTCCCATCACAGTCACCTACATTTGAACCACCTTTTGCTCCTAATTCGGTTAATTGTAATTCTTGATTATTTATAATAACTTCTCGGACACAACCTTGAAAACCTACAGGCTCTTTCCCTGTTGCCATGGGATTTACAAGATTTAAGGATGACACTCCTCCAATATAGAAGTCGGTATTTGTGTCCAGGGAGCTCATTTTAACGTTGGCTTTTTCTGTTACATTTATCCCATCCAAAGTCAGGTAGCTTCCTGCACCATCTCTTCCTGCTTTAATCACATGCCAAGTATTTCTATTAATAGTTACTTTTTGGAGAGTTTCTAGAACGATAGTTCTGTCACCAAGATTGTAGCGGAGTTGAACAGAACCGTTTACTAAAGAGATACATAAAAAATCACCTGTGGAGAAAGAAAAGCAACAGTAAATTGTCACTTCATTAAAAACTTGCCCCTTTTTGGAGAAAAAAGATAACAAATCTTGATCACAGTTATGTTAGAGAGTTTTGTGTCCATTTACAGATCAAAATATATCGATACATTCATACACATATCCTGTATTCTTTTGCTCTGGAGTTGGCCACGTATGTTTTCCCTGGTTGTAAATATTTCACACTGAATGAATGTATTGTGGTACCAAGTTAAAGTGAGGTTTTTCTTTAACGGTTTAAGTTAAGGATGAATGTGTAAAAATTAAGTTGGATGTTTGACTCTGAGCCACTGATGCTGTTTTTGACAGACGGTGGTGGTGGGGGGAAGATAAGAGGAGTGTTGACTGGAAAAAATGCACAACCTACAAGTTGAGAATTATGTTTTATTTGGCAGACTTTCTAAGGACTTCAAGCCCGGGAGACAGGACTCTCAAATCACTCTGAGGGACTGCTCTGAAGAGGCGGGGGGGGGGGGCCGGGGTGCAGGGAGACAGATGACAACAGGAAATAATCAACAAAGACCAGGTGGTCAGAATATCAAAAGATTACTGTTAATTAAAGAAAACCAGACATCTCGAGCTAAGGAATTTAGTGCTTTTCTATGTATGGGAAGATGCAAGAGTCTGGGCTCACTGAAATCATTCCTTTGACATGCAGCTCAGCTACCTGGGGCCAGTGCCCTGTGCTTTTTCATCCTGAGTCCCCTCAGGGTGCACCGTCGGGTGTGGCTGCAGCAGCTGACTGCTTGATGCGGGGCATCCTGTTTCCATCCTGCGTTCCCCCAGGGCTCACCTGGGGAGGCTGCAATGTGGTGGCTTGATGGCTGCAACATCCTTTGTTTACTGATAGAGCAGCGACATTTCTCCTTCACAGAAGTAAGAGCGATTAGTGGTGGTGCTATGAAAATCTCATATGGTGTGCTTTCCAAAGTTTCAGCCATGCTCTTGGCAGCAAGCTCTATCTACAAGTACGCAAATCTCTATGAGCTCTCTGCTTGGGTGTTTCTCTCAGTTTGTGAACTTCCTTCCATACACCTGGTCTCCTTCAGTCTTTCCAAACTCAGTTAAGTCACTCCATCCATCCAGTGATCAGATACAATATTTAAGTGTGATCCTGGGTCTCTAATCAAACAGATTTTCTAGCATTTTGGTTCGTTGTAAACACCTTCATTCTGCCCACTTCTCTCCTGCCACCTTAGTTAAATTTACTGTCATCTCCAGCTTGATCTATTGGGAGAGCTGCTCCACCCTTCTTGCTTTCCAGTTGATTTTCTAATCTACACTGAAGCTCAAGTGATCTTTGCAAATGAAAGTCTGATCATTATGCTATCCTTTAATGGCATTCCCTGTTGGGATAAGAACCTAGATTCTTTAAGGTATAGAGACTCCCTCTCCAGCAGCCTTACTGGGAGTGCTCTCCCCTCTCCTCCAGCAGCACTGACCTTGTTAGGGTTTACCCTTTTCTTACAGAACATTTGCGTGTGTTGTTTTCTTGTAAAACTTCCCCGTCCCGCTCCACCTACTCTAGGTAACTCCTGCCCATCTTTCAGGTCTCGGATCAAATGCCACTTCCTCAGAGAAGTCTTCCTTGATTCCACTATTGCTTTAATAGCACTAGTTTTCTCTCCTTCACAATATTTATCTCATTTTATAACTCTATAGTCATGTCTGAACAAATCTGAACAAATAGTATCCAGCATGTGTATGAAAGTTTCAGTGAGGCATTCAGAGGAAAAGCAAATGCAACTCTCCATGCCTGGGAAAAGAATGTAGCCCTACAAGGTAAGATTCCTTCCAGAGGGCAGCAAAGTGTTTAACATAGCAAAACATGTAGAAATCTTCCTTGAGACTGTATTTTCCCTTCCCCCTAACATTTCACAACCAATAAAATTTTCCCTTTTCTTGTCCAGGGCGATTTCTTGACAAGTGGTACTCTCCTCCTACATGCATTGTCCACGCTGTCTCACCTCCTTCCAGCACCCAATGTCTGTTATTTTTCCTCCCCTTTGTGGTCCACACCAGGCTATTCAAGGATGGTTGGGAGACCTAGCAGCTCTAAAGTCACGCACCTCTCATTTCTACCTGTATGAGACCATGCAAAATACGGTTGTCTTGTTTTTAATCATTTTCCTCATAGAGAATTTCTAGTGAATATAATCTACGTCATTACATCCGTGATTATTTGACTAACAGCTGCCTTATCCACCAACTTGTAAGTTTCTTGAGAATAGGATCTGTGCCGCTTTGGCTCAACATTTTATCCCCTGCACCGTGCACAGTGTCTGGCACAGAAGATGCTCATAACTAATTGTTCAATTAGGAAATTCCTTTTGTATACTTGTGGGGTGAGATGACTCAGTATTTCTCAACAACTAGTTTTAGGCCGAAAGCAAAACAAAACAAAAACAAAAACATCTTTTCCCTGTAATATACATAAGTTTAAAATTTTTCCCAACAAAAGGAAGAAATTCAGTTTATTCATGGATTTTCTAACATAAACACCATTTTAAGCCTAAAGAAAGAGAGAAGCTGCATTATGAGATTTTAGGTTATATATGAAAAAATTAAATACAGATTGAATCATCTACATTTTTATACCACAGAACCTAGAACAATGAAATATAATTAAGTTTTAAAATTTATAACACCGAATATACTTCATGGCCTGCAAATGGGCACAAACCTCTTTCACAGGATCATGGAAGAAGTTTCTCCTGCTACTTGTAGCATGTTCTATAGTAAATAATCCTCAATAAAGAGCTACGTTGGAATAAAAAATATCTAAAAAATGATTAGGAAAGCTGAAGCTGTGATCTGTAATATTACTGGCCAAGTTGACAACTAGAAGAAAGATCAAGGAGAATAGCTTCAGCCAGGGAAGGCTAATCTTAACGTGACTTTGCTTGTATGCTCTTGTCTTATTTCTCTTTTATTGTTCAGTTGTTTGAATATGCTTTAACTTTACATTGTGGGTGACGAGGCTATTTCAATACACATTTATCTGTGAGGATTGTAACCACATCAAGATGAATTCAGGCTATCTGTGATTAGTTGGTGCTTAACATAAAATTGATTTTGTATCAAAAAAGCTCATTTTAAGGTATTAAATATTTAGCAGAAACAGATAAACAAGTGCCGAGGTTTATCTCTTTAAAATTTCTTTCCATAATCAGAGATCTAAAATCAACTAGGATAATTTTTAAGTTATTTTGTTTTAAATTTTGCACTATTTGAAATTATTCAAATGAATAAGCTCTAAAGAGAAACAGAAACCTTGTTAATTGAGAATTTGTTTTTCTACATATGAAAACCTAACTGGCTGCTGATATCTAAATTTGTGGGTTTTGACGTTGTGTATTAAATGTTTGGGCATTTTTACCAATAGCTCCTCTCAGCAGAGGATCAGCTAGAAGGCTTGGTTAATGTTTATATCAGACATAGCTCTTAGAGAAGGTCAAAGTACGGGGCAGTCACCTGTATTTTATGCAACCTTAAATGAATGAAACATACTTTACCACCTGATGATTAATAAATAAGTTTATGCCTTTCATCTGATAATTACCTTCAGGTTAATCCGAGCCTGAGAATGTAGAGTATAGATTTAATATTTTAAAGTTTTCATGAGTTCCTTACATAAGTGTCAAATGCAGCACCAGTTATGACATGAAACTAATCTATTTTCATCTTTGTTAATAGTGTCTAAGGGCATAAAAAAGGAAAATCTTGACGGTTATGAACTGAAATACAAAGCTATTTAGATGTAAGAAAGTGTGCTCCCTCTCTCCTATGTGTGTTAATGTAAATGAGCTTTTTATTTTATACACATAAATATGACTATCCAGTGTACTGATTATAAAACGATAGCACGACGTTCTTGGCCAGTCACAGTCCTGAATATCTCTTGATTTTCTGCCCTTATCATACAAAGGTTAACCTTGAGTTTTTATGAGCAATACAACTTAATATGATTGTCTTTTAATGTCTCTTGATTTAAAAATAGAAATTTTCTGTTTGTACATGATTCTCCCATTTGGCATTTTCACGGGGAGATTTAAATCAATCATACATTTAAAACCAAATATCAAATCTCAGGAGAACAAACCTCTTCTAAGAGATTTATCTTTTTCCTTTGAAATTATCATCTTTTCTCCTTGAAATTATTTTGAAAGTATTTTACCAGTGCCTTGAGATGGAACCACTTTTGTCTAATTCTCTGATAGTCTCATTATTTAGCAGCATAATGAGACACCTTTAAAAGAACTCCTTATACTAGATTGTGAAAATCAGAGCATCATTTTTGTTCACTGTTGAAACAAAATAAACTGATTTATTTATCATTACCAAAATTTCATTTTCTGAGAAACAAGTTGAAAGAAAAGCCAAATGTAAACATTTAAAAATATTTGGCAGTAGAAATGTAACTATATAGGCAAATGTCTTTGTCAAAGTTCTGGAGAAAGATATTATGAAGATGGAAATCAAGAGTTAGCAATAAAAACTCAAAAATCAAAATTTCAAACTGAAACATACTAAAATATTTTTATTTCATATTATGATAATTTATGCAATTTTTATAGTTAAAAAAACATTTTTATAAACTTATTTTGGAACATGGGTCCCAGGTTTACTATTTAAATGACTGAATAACTTAAAGGAATTTTTCTGAGTTATAAATGTGGATGGATTTACTGGGAATATATCAGTCATGCCTTTCTTTCCTTTATCTTTTATATGCATATTTTGTCCATTTTGACATAGGACTATTATGCATAGCTTCAACCTCTTTTTTTGATGGGATTGTTATAAAGTTGTGCATATGCTATATTTGGACTTTGCTAACTGTAATTCTAACAAAGCTCTTGCTATTTTGCTAACATTCATATTTAGGAGTCAATTCAAAGCATACATTTGCAGGGACAATAGAACAAAAAGATCAAATGTTTACATATTTTATAGACTAAGTGACTTAAAAAAATACTCTATGACACATCACTTAAGAGCCTATTAGGAATTCATTAGAATTTTTTTTTTCCCCAGCAAAGATCTTGCCAACTTTACCTGACTCTGCTTTTAAGCGTTGGGCAACGTAGAATAGGATGCCATCTGCAGTAAGAGGCTGGAACTGCAACTGAATATGTGTCTTTTTTCGAACAGGAAAGGAAGCAAAAGACATCCAGGATAATTCGTGGCTTTTGAAAGATGGATCACTTATAGACAAAGCTTAAAAAACAAAACAAAACAAAGACCTGAATTTCAAAAGTGTGTTGCTCATAAATACAATAAATTCACATAGTTTTGTCATTTAAGAACTTACCGTCCAAGAGTTGCTCCCAACTGAACACATTGAACCTTGGTAACTCTGTTCTAATCCCACTAACTAGAGGCCAATTAAAAAAACCTTCTGTGCTCCTTTTGTTTGGTACTGTGTGACACAAATCCTCTGCTCCAGGTTGCATTATAGAAAGACTTCAGATGCATAGATTCTGAGAATATCTTATTCGTATCTCAAAAATGTGAGATTCTAGGGAATGTCTTACATTAAAAATGCTTACATTAAAAAGGATTCAAATAGAGGAAGATAGAAGGCATCACTATATGAATTATTCTTCAGTTTCTATATATCTGATTAAAGTATAAAGTGTAATCAAGAGATATTTTAAGTGATTATATATATATTAATTTTTTCTTTATTATTATTTTTGGGGGCTGCGTCTGGTCTTAGTTGCAGCATGCGGGGTCTTTGTTGAGGCCTGTGGGCTTCTCTAGTTGTGGTGCGCGGACTCCTGGGCATGTGGGGTCCAGAGTGCATGGACTCTGTAGTTTGCGGCATGCGAGCTCTCGTTGAGGTGCGCGAGCTCACTAGTTGTGGCGTGTGGGCTTAGTTGCCCTGCAGCATGTGAGATCTTAGTTCCCTGACCAGGGATCAAACCCGAGTCTCCTGAATTGGAAGGTGGATTCTTTACCACTGGACCACCAGGGAAGTCCCTAAGTGATTATATAAATCGAAATAAATGTCAGTTTACTTGGCATTAATTTAGGACCATACCTCTGCAGAAGGTGCTAACTCTTGGGTTTTACTTCAGGTTAAGCATGAGAAAATTCATTTCAATATGAATTGAAGTAGAATCATTTATACAGGTTTATAGTCCCTCAGATATTACTTGTTGCTTCTGTGTATAACTGACCAGATGGGAATTATTAGACGAAGAAGGAAAGTTCTGAACACTAGGCAGTTTTTATCTCTTTATGGAGTCTATATTCCTTCTTTCTCATTTTATAATGTGACAGTGTTTCTTGTGTGTGTGCTGGTTCACCACTTACCTTGAGCCATTAATCTAGTTATTTTGCCTTTTCTCCCTCTGGGTCAGGCCTGTACTAACTGTTGTCTTTCACTTTTAGGCTGATAGGTATCTGGTAAGTGTTTACCCCAGAGGCATTCGCTGATTTTTAAGCAACTACATCATTCATTTTGACTTATTGCAATTAAGAATGGCAGAGGTTAGAATCACCCGGTGTAGTTGCTAAGGATGCAAAGTCCTGTACCTCATTGCTAGAGCATCTGAATTATTAAAACTGAGATGTGGTCTAGGAAGTAGACACATGTTAATAAACATCCAGGTATTTCTGACTTAGGTGTCACTTGAACCATATTTTCATAAACACTGAATTAAAGTTTATATTAAGAATACAGAGAAGGTTTTAAAAGTGTGTCCTTTTGAAATTATTTTTTTAAGTATTACTAAAGCAAGACCTATTTATTATAAGTCATTTAAATAATACGGAAGAGTGTAAAGTAAAAAGATGAAATGTCATTCTTCTTTCTCTTCTCTTAATTCCCAGGAACCACTATTAACAGTTTATTGAATATTATATAGCCAGGCCTTGTTTTTCAGTGCACATACAATTAATGTGTGTGTATATCTAGTACCCGATTTATTTCACATAAATGAAACCATATTATATATAAACTATACATAATATACTTGCCTTTTTTACTCAATAATCTGTCTTCACGAAACTTTGACTTCAGCGTGTTTTGCCTATTGGTTCTTTTAAATACTTGCACAGTATTTTAAAATATAGACCTGGTTAAAAATAGTCCATCGTTTACCTTAGTGTTCATTCTTAGTGTACATTCTGTGGATTTTGACAAATGTATAGTGACGTGTATCTACCATTATAGTATCATAAAGAATAGTTTTACTGCCCTAAACATCTACTGTGCTTCATTTATGTACCCTTCCCTTCTCCCCTCCCTCTGGTAACCACTGATATTTTTATTGTCCTCATAGTTTTGCTTTTTCCAGCATGCCATAGAGTTGGAATCATACAGCCTGTAGCCTTTTCAGATTGGCTTTTTTCAATTAGTAATAGGTATTTAAGGTTCCTCCATGTCTTCATGGCTTGATAGCTCATTTCTTTTCAGCGATGAATAATATACCATTGTCTGTAAGAACAACAGCGTATTTATCCATTCACTGACTTAAGGACATCCTGATTGCTTCCAAGTTTCAGCAATTATGAATACAGCTGCTATAAACAACGGTGCACAGGTTTTTTGTGTGGAGATAAGTTTTTAACTCATTTGGTTAAATACCAAGGAGTGTCATTGCTGGATCATTGTTAAGAGTATGTTTAGTTTTGTAAAAATTGCCCACTGTCTTCCAAAGTAGCTGTATCATTTTGAATTCCTGCCAGCAGTGCATGAGCATCCCTGTTGCTCTATACCACTTCTAGCATTTGGTGTCGTTAGTGTTTTTGATGTTTGCTGTTTTAGTAGGTGTGGTATCTCACAGTTGTTTTAATTTGCAGTTCCTTAATGACATATGATGCGGATCATTTTGCTTATGCTTATTTTCCATCTGTATATCTTCTTTAGTGAGGTGTATGTTCAGATCCTTTGCCCACTTTTAAATTGGGTTTTTCATTTTCTTGTTGGTGAGTTTTACAAGTTCTTTGCCTATTTTGGATAACAGTCCTCTCTCAGACATGTTTTTGCAGATATTTTCTCCCAGTCTGTGGCTTGTCTTCTCATTATTTTGAAAGTCCTTTGCAAAGCAGAAGTTGTTAATTTTAATGAAGTCCAACTTAATTCTTTCTCTCATGGGTCCTGCCTATGGTGTTGCATCTAAAGTCATCACCAAACTCAAGGTTATTTAGATTTTTCTCCTATCTTCTAGGAGTTCTATAGTTTTGTATTTTACATTTAGGTATACGATCCATTTTGAGTTAATTTTTGAGAAGAGGATAATGTCTGTGTCTATCTAGACTTTTTATTTTTTGCATATGCATATCTAGCTTTTTCAACACCACTTGTTTGAAAGACTATCTTTTTTCCATTGTATTGCTTTTGCTCTTTTGTCAAAGATTAACTGACTGTATTTGTGTGGGCATGATATTTTATAGAATGGATATAGGATAATTTCCTTAGCAGTTCCCTCACTGAAGGACATCTCAGCCATTTCTTCTGGTTTCCCATCCTATCTCTCTGGCTGCATGTGCCTCTGTCCTCTAAATTTTATAATTCCTCAGTGCTTTCCTAGCTTCCTCCCTCTTTTTTGCTTTCTCTTGGTGATCTCTCATCTAGTTCCATGTGCTCAAAAAACATATCACAACTCCTTTAAAATTTATATCTGTCTAAACATTTTCTCTGAGCTCAATCTCATATAGCCATCATTCTCATTGATAACTTGTCCTGGATATCTCAGTCATATCAAGTTTAACACGTTTGAAATTGTACTGCTCGAAAATATTCCTCCTCCAGACTTCCTCAGATCAGTAAATGGATCCCTTATCCATTCACGGCTCTGTACAGAAAACTGGTAGTCATCCTAATTGCACTCTCTCCGACGTTTCCTCTGCCTTTGCCAGGGTAATGCATCAGCAGGTCTTGCAGATCCTGTCTGGATGATATATTTATGTCTGTCTACAACTTTCCATTTCCATTGCCACTATCCAGATTGAGGTCACTATCACCTCTTGATTAGACCATTGCAATACACTCCTAGCTGACCTTTCACTTCTCTTAACCCCCTCTAATTCATTTCACATAGTTGCCAGAGGAATCTTTTAAAAACATGAATTCGGGCTTCCCTGGTGGTGCAGTGGTCGAGAGTCTGCCTGCCGATGCAGGGGACACGGGTTCGTGCCCCGGTCCGGGAGGACCCCGCATGCCGCGGAGTGGCTGGACCCGTGAGCCACGGCCGCTGAGCCTGTGCGTCCGGAGCCTGTGCTCCGCAACGGGAGAGGCCACAACAGTGAGAGGCCCGCGTACCGCAAAAAAAACAAACAAACAAAAAAAAAAACATGAATTCATTCCCCTGTTTATAATCTTTAGGGATTTTACTTAGAATAACTTGTGGATTCTTTACCATGGCCTCTGAGGCTTTGTATGATTTGGTTTCCTGTTAAATCCCCGACATCATCCCCATCTGCAGGTCCCCCAGGTATTGTTATGCAGATGGTACACTGCACAACTCCATGGGGTGCCATTCACATTTCAGTCTATGTGAAAAGTGCTCCCTGGAGATGTTCAGTGAACAGCCTACATGGTGGCCCTGTCTGTCCACTTTCCTCCTTGTTCGTTAAAATCCATATACGCTGGCCTCCTTTTACTTCTGGATATATCGTAATTTATCTCCGGTTAACTTTAACCACTCATATTGATAGACACTTGGGTTGCTTAAAATTATTTTGTTATTGCTAATACTTCTGTAGTGAACATACTTGGTTATACCTCCCTGTAAACATGTAAGAACGTTTCTCGTGTGTAAATATGTGAGAAATAGAATCTCTGTGTCATAGTCCAAGTGCATTTTTAGAGTTAGTAGATGCTACGAAAGTCCCCTCCAAAGTTGTCTGCACCAATCTATACTCCAGTCTGCAGTGGGTGACAGAGTATGCATATCGCCACCCACACTTGAAATTATTCACATTTTTAACTTGGGGCAATCATACAGGATTTAATATTTAATTAGCAATTTGCTGATTACAAGTGAAGTTGAGCTTCTTGTTTGAGTATCACACATTTGGTTTTTCTGTGACTTTTCTGTTCATGTCTTTTGCATGTTTTTCTATTGGATGTGAAGTTTTAAAAATTTATACTGTATACCAATCCTTTCTTATATATTTTGCAAACATAATCTCATTCATTTTTCTTTGGACTTTGCTTATGGTTTGTTTTGTTATTCAAAAGTTTTATTTTTTATTCACCAAACTACTTGGTTTTTTAAATTATGTTTTTTGCTTGTCGTGTCTTGTTTTAGAAAGCCTTACTCATCCCACAGTTACAGTCTCCTTTATTTTATTTTATTTTATTTTTTGCGGTACGCGGGCCTCTCACTTGTTGTGGCCTCTCCCGTTGCGGAGCACAGGCTCCGGACACGCAGGCTCAGCGGCCATGGCTCATGGGCTGAGCCGCTCCGCGGCATGTGGGATCTTTCCGGACCGGGGCACGAACCCGTGTCCCCTGCATCGGCAGGCGGACTCTCAACCACTGCGCCACCAGGGAAGCCCTACAAATTATTTTTAATACTGCCTAATTTTTCATCCACACCTTCTTCCAATTAAATAGTTGTTTTTTATTTCCATTTGTGATCCACCATTACTAGGTATGTGAAATTGGGCAACTTACTTAACCCTCTGTGATTCGGTTTTTCTGTCTCTCAAATGGAGAAAATCTGAGTACTTCATAGGATTGTCGTGAAGGTTAAATGAGTTAATATATTTAAGGAACTGTGCCCAGCACATAGTAAATATTATGTAAGTAATGACTATTATTATTGTTGCTGTTTTCTTAAAATTTACATTTAAAAATTAACATTATATTCTTAAATTTAATTTCTCCTTCCACCAACTTAGAACATATGTATTGGCTCCCTTCTGTGTAAGCTACACTTGCATTTTCCTTCATCTGTCCTTCTGATTTATGGAAATTAAATTAAATTAAACCTTAGGAGGTTTCTCCTGAAACTGTTGTTGATACTGGGTCAGCGCCAGAACCAGGAATTCTCTGTGCACATGTGAGCTCGTGATAAGACAACTGACCGCCCCACCAGCCCTTCTCCAAAAAAGTGACGAGTAAGAAACTATATGTAAAGGTCACTGAACTAAAAATCAAAAGAAATAGATTTTATTAGTAGCTCTGGCATTGTATGTCTTGAAAAGGTACTTAATACAGACTTATTTCTTTTTTTATATAATGCAGAAGACTTGCTTGACTCTAATAGCTTATTATTTAATTAAGTATTCAATCATATTTAGAAAGTACTGGGAGAAGTAAATTTTCTAATAATGGCACACATTCAAAATATTGGTGTGAGATATTTAAAAAGAGGTATGTTTTTATTTACCAGGCTTCAAGGAGGGAGTAGAACAGGAAAAATACCTAAGTTCTCTATGACTCAACTGTTTCTTTTACGGATTAAAAGAGAGCGAAGGGGAAAATTGACAGGGCCATACCAGCTGCTGAGTCATTGAGTAATTTCCAATTATTTCTTGTATGCCTACTAACTCCTGAAAACCATCAGTTTATGGTGAAGGTATTCCACATGTATTTTGAACCATAAATGTAATACTTCCTGATTTCCATCTTCTAGACTTGCTAACCACTGACAACCCTCCTTATCGCACCATAGGCAAATGTTTGTGCTAAGACTTCCACTAGGTTCCCAGAAGTAGACTTAAAAGGATTTTGGCTGACTGTCAGAGGTGTTAACAGTAAAACAAACAAACAAAAATTCCTGGTGCTTTCATCTTTGTGGGTAGAGATATTGAGCAAACTAAATAAATATGTAATATGCTAGATGTTGATACACCCTAGAAAGAAAAATTAGGGGATGTGCATGTAGGCTCAAGGAAAGTGATATTAGAATAAAAGCCTCAAGGAGAGGCCTATGAGGATCACTGGGGAGGGAGGGAATAACAAGGGCAAGGCCCCGTGGAGGGCTTTTGCCATGATCAAGGAACAGGAAGGAGTCGGTGTGACTGAAGGGCAATAAAGAAGAGGAGAGTTTTAAGGGAGAAGGTCATAGGGGTTATGGGGACCAGATCACATTGTAAAGAACTGTGAAGTATCTGAGATTTTATCTGCTGGCAGGCTAATAAGTTAGTGTGCCAAATTTTCATGGATGATAGCAGAAAACACGAAACTCCTGGGTCAGAAACAAAGGACAATTTATTGCTCACAGTATTAGCAATAGCCAGAGTGTCAGAAATTTTTTTTACTTAGAGAGGAAATCTGAGGTCAGAGACACAAATTTTTTATAATGGGCAGTGAGCATGCTGTGGTGCTCTGAAGGAAGGCAGTATCTCTATCTTCCAAGGATGTTTTTTACATAAACATACTGGAAAAGATAATCCGAAACAAAAGCAGCAGTGCCTGTGCTCAGAAATTGTGCAGAAACCTGAGAGATCCATAGGAAATTGTCTATACATGGATGGCCCTAAAGTCCATCATAAAGACTTTGGCTTAGACAGAATGAAATTGGAAATCACTGGCAAGTTTTGAACAGAGGAGTGCCACGACTTGACTTAAGTTTAACCATATCACTTTGGTTGCTGCACTGAAAGTGACAAAAGCAAGGGTGAAAATAGGGGTCTCCCTGTCAAAGAAGTGATTACAATAATACTGGTATGAGATGATGGTGGCTTGGATCAGAGAAGTAGAGTGGAAGTAGTGAGAAGTGGTTAGATTTCAAATCTCTTTTAAGGTTAGAGTTGACAAGATTTGCTGAAAGATTACACATGGGAAGAAAGAAGAGGAATCAAGGATAACTGCAAGCTTTTTACCCTGAGAAACTGGAAGGATGATGTTGCCGTTAACCAAAATGATGGGGACTGTGGGAGGAGCAAATCATTTGGAGAAGATGTAGAGCTCAGGACAGCTGAGATGACTTTTAAACTTTCAAGGCGGTAGTTGACTAGGCTGAGATATGATCTGGAATTCAGTAATCAACAGTAGTTAATGAGTCAAGTGACAGAAATCAGTAAGAAATATAGAAGATTTAAACAGCACAATCAACTAGTTTGATATAATGAATGGGAAGAACACAGCACTTCCCACTGCACGTTCTTGTAAAAAAACATGTGAAACGCTTACAACTATTTACTATACCCTGGGCCATAAGACAAGTCTCAATAACTATACAAGGAATGATATTACATCCACATGCATAGATTTGTACAAAGCTATGATTCAGAGGAAAAACAAGCTAACCCTGTCAGTAGCAGGTGGCACTAGGCCTTATGCTGATTAGTTTAATCTTCACCTCTGAGGCTTTTGTTTTTGTGGTTTTTTTTAGTGTATACCACATTTGCTGTGTCTGAGCTTGTTTTTGAGGTGTTTAAAAGATCATTTCGTCCAATAGAAACAAGGACACTTAAAGTGCTGAAAGTGCTAAAAAAGAATTTTTTTAAAAAACCCAGTTATATAATGAAAACAAAAAGGAAAATAACTTTTAATAATTTATTTTGAAATAATTGTAAACTTATGGAAAAGTGGCCATAATAAAAAGAACTCCTATATCTCCTTCACCCATATTCTGCAGTTGTTTCTATTTTATTGAATTTTTTTCTTCTCTGTTACACACACACACCATTTATCATTATTAGTCTTTTTTCTGAAACTTTTAAGAGCAATCTAAAGATGTGATGCCCCGTCCTTTCTAAATATTCCAGTGATTATTTTCCCCAAACAAGGATATTCTCTCATATAATTAGCACACAAACCTCAAAACCAGGAAATCGGGCTTCCCTGGTGGCGCAGTGGTTGGGAGTCTGCCTGCCGATGCAGGGGACACGGGTTCGAGCCCTGGTCTGGGAGGATCCCACATGCCGCGGAGCAACTGGGCCCGTGAGCCACAACTATTGAGCCTGCGCGTCTGGAGCCTGTGCTCCACAACAGGAGAGGCCGCGATAGTGAGAGGCCCGCGCACCGCGATGAAGAGTGGCCCCTGCTTGCCACAACTGGAGAAAGCCCTCGCACAGAGATGAAGACCCAGCGCAGCAAAAATAAATAAATAAATTACTAAACTCCTACCCCCAACATCTAAAAAAAAAAAAAAAAAACACTCTTTGAAAAAAAAAAAAAACCAAAAAAAAAACCCAGGAAATCAACATTGGTTCAATACTACCATCCAACTTACAGACTCAATTCAAATGTCATCAACTGTCCCAACAGTGGCTATTTCCGTGCTGATCCAGGATACCCTCCAGGAATATGTGTTGCACTTGGTTGTCATGTCTCTTCAGAGTCCTTCAATCTGGAACAGTTTCTCTGTTCTTATCTGTTTTCTAGGTCTTGCATCCTTAGATTTTAAAAGGTCTTACATTCTTAGGATAATTGTCCACTTAGATTCATCTGATGTTTCTGCATGACCGGATTCAGATCATGTAATCTTTGCAGAAATACCAAAAAATGATGCTGTGCACATGAAGAGGTACACAATGTAGACCCCCCTTTTTACTGGTAATGCTAATTTTGATTGCCTGCACATATTTGTCTTTGCCAGGTTTCCTCACTTTAAATTCTCAATTTCCATTTGCAATTAATTTGTATTTTGTGGGAAGGTATTCCAAGATTTTATCAATACCCTGTTCCTCAGCCAACCACCACCTTCACTGACAACTCCAGCTGGAATCAGCATTCCAGAGATTGTTGCCACATGTTGATTCTCTATTTGTAACATTCCTTTTGCAGTTATTAATTGAAATTCTACTAATAAGTAAATCTAAGGAAGATCTCTCCTCTTTCCTTCTCTCTTTCCTTCCCCCTCCCTTCCTCCCTTCCTCCCCTCCTTCCTTCCTCCCCCCTTCCTTCCTTCCTTTATATTAGTATAGTCTCATTATTTTTATTCAGTGGGTATTAATCCATTAATATTATAATTAATATAATTAATTAATTATAATTAATTTGTTTCTCAAACTCTTACTCATTTGACCAGTTGGGGCCCCTTCAAGCTAGTTCCTGCATCATTTTCGCTTGAGTGGGTTTCCTAGGAAACAGACTCCGAGGTGGAGATTTGTGTACAGGAGTTTTATTGGAGAATGCTCTTGGAAACAACACCTGTGAGAGGGTGAAGGCAGCAGGAGAGAGAAGTTGGCAGCTGATTTCATGAGATCTCTGGAGCTGGGATGACCCTTCAGAGTTACTTCACATTGAGGCATGGTGGCCAGGCCTTTCAGGCACCTCTCTCCCCATGGCCTACACATCAAATAGTCATTAGATTCAGGCTGTCGCTAGGGTGGACAAGGCAGTTCCCTTCAGTCTTGGGGAGGGACTCAGCTTTAAGCCACGTGCAGGCAATTTTCCCAGCAGTTGAGGTAGTGAGTACCTTCATTTTGAAAGGGGAATGGGAATCTGCATTTTGCACCATAATATCCACTTAAAGAGTATTTAACATTGGCTTTTTATGGTACTATGTTTACTTTAAGAATTAGAAAGTAAATTTCTTAACCCACTGATTATTGGTGCTGAAGATTATAGGAAATTTTTCAGCACTTTCAGAACCACAAAAATTCCAAAAAAGATAAGTGTTTATAATAAAGCATAATCCTAATTAGGTTAAAATTCTATATTTTGTATGTTAATATGAGGCCTTGCCTTTTTTGTTTTCAAAATATCTCACTTGAGGTGCTGCACATAGGCTCGCACCTCCCATTTCTCCCACTGGCTTGAAATTCTTGTAACTGAAAGCTGTGTGCTCAAGAATTTCAATGCCCTGTGTTCTTAGATAAGGGATGGATCTATCTAAATAGATAAGACAGATGAAGATCTACTTTTAAATGACTGTGCTTTTTTGAAACCATGAATAGATAGTTGATACCTTTTAGTGCTGAATTACGATGATTTTGTACATTAAATTTTTACAGCTCAAGTAGAGTACTAAAAGTTTTGATGCCTTTTAGATGTGAGTGGGTCTGCCCACGGAGACAGGTAGAAGCCATAAATAGGACTTCAAAGTGTTCTGATTCAGTGGGTAATATGTTCACTCTCATTAGAACAGCAAGACAAGGAGAGACATGGTGTTCTTTTTTTCCCTTTAAAACTGAACTTGATATTAAAAAATGGTAATATGTGCCCAGGTCCATGGTAATTCAAAGACAACTGACAAATTAAAATTAAGGCATGCTTGAACCTAAGCAAGACACAGAGTATGGATATAAGGAAAATAAATATAATGAAAAAGAAAAAAGCAGCTGCTGAAATATACTGTATTTATAATTCAGGCATTTTCATATTTCCCTCTTTGATGGGTGCTATTTGAGAGCATCTTACCGCTTTCAAAACCTGAAGTAAGAAAATGGTGACGTGTTGACAAAGTTTGCTGCTCCTAATGCCTTTCAGATCTGTTCATACCACCACCACCACCACCACCCCCCCGCCCATGAGAGCTGCCTCAGCCGGCAGCCAGTGGCTTTCACCTGCTCCAGAAAACCTTCCTGTTGGGGACCTCCTCCATCATGGCTGGAGCTCAACTGCTGGCTTTTCTGCAGAAGTGTGGAGATGTCTCTTCCTTTTTATTCTATGCTTGTTTCAAGAGTATCCAATCAGTACTTCTTCAAACCTCAATGTCTTCTAAAATCTTTAGTAAAAATGACTCTTCTAGTATTTTTAATTGCAGCCTCCTCCACTTTCCCATGCTGAATTTGGGGATATACAACTTGGGAGACAAATAGGCACAAAACTAGCAGACCAATCCAATTAGAAAATATCACCCGGCCCACAGATTCTGCCCTGCCCTTCCATATGACAACTCGGAGGCTTGATTAGTAGGTAAACTTGTCTGCCTGACTTTCTTTGAGATAAGTAATCCAGGAAACTTCTCAGTGTTACGTTTCCTGCTGTCTAAGAGTTTCAGCTGAGGCCTCAAAACTGAAAACAATAGGTGTCATGGATACCCAAAAGTCTAAAAAGAGTTTATGGACAATAAAATGTCACTATACACCTACCGGAAAAACTAAAGTTAAAAAAAAAATAATGACAACAGAAAATGCTGGTGAGAATGTGGAGAAACGTGATCTCTCACACATGCTGATGAGAAGGTAAAATGGCACAGACGCTCTAGAAAATAGCTTTGCAGTTTCTTATAAAACTAAAATATTGCTTGTTTTAGAAACCTATGGAGTCCCTAAATCAGATAGTGCCTCACTACAGTCCAAGTGTTTCCACCTCACTAATCAGCCCATTCTGCTTTCTTTTTCACAAGATTCCACTGGTCTGGTGCCACTCAATTCCACGGTTGTTAAACAGTGGTAAATATAAATATCAATCGTTTCTTTGGGGGTCCTGTTTATAATAAATAAGGCCATAAAAGTGATGGTCAAGAGTGAAACTTGTGTAATTTGGAAGTCATCTGAATTTTTAGCTATTATTTATCTCAGAAAACTATCCCTTCTGAAACTGCCCCTCCCACTGACCAGCCCTGAGGCCGTTGGCCAGAGCCTCAATTCTTTTTTTTTGGTGGGGGGGCACACCACACGGCACCTGGGATCAGGCACATGGGATATTAGTTCCCCAATCAGGGATCAAACACCTGCTCCCTGCATTTGAATCACAGAGCCACTGGACCACCAGGGAAGTCCCTTTTTTTGTTTGAGAACCTCAATTCTTTATCCAAAAAGAGGGGTGTTGGTGTTTTACTCTTAATTAACCTACATTGATTAGTAAAGTCTCCTAAAAATGATTCATTGTCAGAAAGAGTTTGTATGAGTTACTGGAAAACATGGACTTTTCCTAACCTCTAATGGGAGTGCGGATGGGTGGGTTACAAGTTGGTGCACTTGTACTGCTGCGGACAGACCTTTTCCTTTATCGGTGTTCCTCCCCCACCATCAAAACCTCTGATCAAGTTCCAGCAGTATTGTCTTCTCAAATCTGGGGACCCAAATAGTTGTGTTCCCATTTGCAGTGTCCTATCACAGCACTCTTAACTCTCTTTTATAGCTTTTTTTTTTTTTTTTTTTTGCGGTACGCGGGCCTCTCACTGTTGTGGCCTCTCCCATTGCGCAGCACAGGCTCAGCACACGCAGGCTCAGAGGCCATGGCTCACGGGCCCAGCCGCTCCACGGCATGTGGGATCTTCCCAGACCAGGACACGAACCCGTGTCCCCTACATCGACAGGTGGACTCTCAACCACTGCACCACCAGGGAAGCCCTCTTCTATAGTTTTTAATGCTTTATGCTAATACCTGTCAGAGGGTTTCTTTAAAATAAATCTAATTGTTGACTTTAGTCAATAACTAGAAATGTTGGAGAAATTATTTTAAAACATCTTTCTAAATAAATTGATGATCAGGAAAGAAAGAACACTCAGAGGCAAAACAAACAAAACCAAAACCGAACAAAAAAAAAACAAAGTGAAAAAAGGGAAATAGAAGCTAAATAAATACGATGATAAAGCCAGATTTTGCCTTCAGGGTATTTGTCAAACTTGCTAAACCCAGTCTTCAGCATTCAACTCTTCAAGGAAAAAATAAATTATACTATAAATTAAATGCTGCAGATATTAAAAAGATAATCAGAGGTTCTAATGGGCAACTTTGTAGCAATAAATTTGAAGATCTAAGAGAAATCAATGAATTCCTAAAGAATTACAACTTATAAAAATGGAATTAAGGAGAAATTTTAAAAAATACATGGATATTCCTATAAGAATAAAAGCAATTGTATCAGTTATCAAAAATTTCCTACAAGGACACACCAGGCCAAGACGATTATATTAGCAAGTTCTACAAATTATTTTAAAAAAATAATTACCATCTTACACAAACTCTTCCACATATATAGAAAGAGATAATACTCTATGATTCATATTTTGAGTATAGAATAAGATTGATGTAAAACCCTGTGAAGATCAGTATGAGAAAAGAAAATTATAGAGTGATCTCCCTTGTACACATAGCCATAGAATTCTATCAAACAGAATCCAACTCTGTGTAAAAAAGATATGTCATAACCAAATTGAGTTTATCTCAGGGCTCCAAGTTTAATTTATCATTAGGAAATCAACCAACATAATTGACCATATTAAAGGAGAAAAATCATATGATTATCTCATTTGATCCAAGAATATTTGATAAAATTCAACATCCAATTAATGATGAAAACTCTTAACAAATTAGGACTAGCATTTTGTTTCCTAGTAAAGGGTATCTACCAAATACCTATAGCAAACAGTTAACCATAATTAATCCTGAAATGTTAAAAGCATCCTCTTTAAGATGAAGAACGAGACGTGTGCCCACAGTTATCACTTCTCTTCAGGATTAAACATGACTTTAGTCACTACCATAAGGCAAGAAAAAGAAATAGTATGTAGCGGGGGACCTTCAAGACGGCAGAGTAAGATGTGGAGATCAGCTTCCTCCCGAAAAATACATTAGAAATACATCTACATGTGGAACAACTCCTACAGAACACCTACTGAACGCTGGCAGAAGACCTCAGACTTCCCAAAAGACAAAGAAACTCCCCACGTACCTGGGTAGGGAAAAAGAAAAAAGGAAAAACAGAGACAAAAGAATAGGGATGGGACCTGCACTGCTGGGAGGGAGCTGTGAAGGAGGAAGGGTTTCCACACACTGGGAAGCCCCTTTGTGAGCAGAGACTGCGGGTGGCGGAGGGAGGAAGCTTCGGAGCCGCGGAGGAGAGCGCAGCCACAGGGGTGCGGAGGGCAAAGCGGAGAGATTCCTGCACAGAGGGTCGGTGCTGACCAGCACTCACCAGCCCGAGAGGCTTCTCTGCTCACCCACTGGGGCAGGCGGGGCTGGGAGCTGAGGCTCGGGTTTTGGAGGTCGGATCCCAGGGAGAGGACTGGGGTTGGCTGCACGAACACAGCCTGAAGGGGTTGGTGCACCACAGCTAGCCGAGAGGGAGTGCAGGAAAACATCTTGACCTGCTTAAAGGCAAGAGACCATTGTTTCCAGGTGCGTGAAAAGAGGGGATTCCTTCCCCATGTGCCCACAGAAGGCAGAGCACCACCTAAATGAACTCCAGAAATGGGAGTGAGCCACAGCTGTCAGCTCGGACCCCAGAGATGGGCATGAAATGCTAACGCTACTGCTGCCACCACCAAGAAGACTCTGTGCAAGCACAGGTCACTATCCACACCCCTCCAGGAGCCTGTGCAGTCCGCCACTGCCAGGGTCCCATGATCCAGAGACAACTTCCCTGGGAGAGCACATGGCACACCTCAGGCTGTTGCAGCGTCACACTGGTCTCTACCACTGCAGGCTCACCCCCATTCCAATTATGACTACCATACCCCTCCCTCCCCCTGGCCTGAAGGAGCAAGAGCCCCCTAATTAGCTGCTGCTTTAACCCCGTCCTGTCTGAGCGAAGAACAGATGCCTGAGGGTGACCTACATGCAGAGCTGGGGCTAAAACAAAAGCTGAACCCCAGGAGCTGTGCGAACAATGAAGAGAAAGGGAAATCTCTCCATGCAGCATCAGGAGCAGCGGATTAAATTCCCACAATCAACTGATGTATCTGCATCGGTGGAATACCTGAATAGACAACGAATTGTCCCAAAACTGAGGTGGTGGACTTTGGGAGCAACTGTAGACTTGCTGTCTGTGACTGATTTGTTTCTGATTTTTATGTCTATCTTAGTTTAGTTCTAAGCACTTGTTATTGCTGGTGGATTTGTTTATTGGTTTTGTTGCTCTCTTCTTTTTTATTTATTTTAATAATTTTTTAAAATTAAAAAAATATATTTATTTATTTCTTTTTTTTCTACATTTTCTTCTGAGCTGTGTGGCTGACAGGGTCTTGGTGCTCTGCCCGGGTGCTGGCCCTGAACCTCCGAAGTGGGAGAGCTGAGTCCAAGATGTTGGACCACCAGAGACCTCCCAACTCCATGTAATATCAATTAGTGAGAGCTCTCCCAGAGATCTCTGTCTCAACACAAAGACCCAGCTACATCCAACAGCCAACAAGCTCTGGTACAGGATGCCCCATGCCAAAAACTAGCAAGACAGGAACACAACCCAGCCCATTAGCAGAGAGGCTGCCTAAAATCATAATAAGTCAACAGACACCCCAAAACACATGACCGGATGTGATCCTGCCCACCAGAAAAATAAGATCCAGCCCCACCCACCAGAACACAGGCACCAATCTCCTCCACCAGGAAGCCTACACAAGCCACTGAACCAACATCACCCACAGGGGGCAGACACAAAAAACAATGGGAAGCACGAACCTGCATCTGGCAAAAAGGAAACCCCAAACACAGTAAGTTAAACAAAACAGGAAGAAAGAGAAATATGCAGCAGATGAAGGAGCAAGGTAAAAAACAAACAGACCAAACAAGTGAAGAGGAAATAGGCAGTCTACCTGAAAAAGAATCCAGAGTAATGATAGCAAAGATGATCCAAAATCTTGGAAATAGAACGGAGAAAATACAAGAAACATTTAACAAGGACCTAGAAGAACGAAAGAGCAAACAAACAATCATAAACAACAAAATAGATGACATTAAAAATTCTCTAGAAGGAATCAATAGCAGAATAACTGAGGCAGAAGAACGGATAAGTGACCTGGAAGATAAAATAGTGGAAAAAGCTACCACAGAGCAGAATAAAGAATAAAGCATGAAAAGAAGTGAGCACAGTCTCAGAGACTTCTGGGACAACATTAAATGCACCAACATTTGAATTATAGGGATTCCAGAAGAAGAAGAGAGAAAGAAAGGGTCTGAGAAAATATTTGAAGAGATTATAGTTGAAAACTTCCCTAACTTGGGAAAGGAAATAGTAAATCAAGTCCAGGAAGCACAGAGAGTCCCATACAGGATAAATCCAAGGAGAAACATGCCAAGACACATATTAATCAAATTATCAGAAATTAAATACAAAGAAAAAATATTAAAAACAACAAGGGAAAAGCAACAAATAACATACAAAGGAATCCCCATAAAGTTAACAGCTGATCTTTCAGCAGAAGCTCTTCAGGCCAGAGGGAGTGGCAGGACATATTTAAAGTGATGAAAGGGAAAATCCTACAACCAAGATCACTCTACCCAGAAAGCATCTCATTCAGATTTGAAAGATAAATTAAGACCTTTACAGACAAGCAAAAGTTAAGAGAATTCAGCACCACCAAACCAGCTTTACAACAAATGCTAAAGGAACTTCTCTAGGTGGGAAACACAAGAGAAGGAAAAGACCTACAAAAAAAAACCCCAAAACAATTAAGAAAATGGTAATAGGAACATACATATCGATAATTACCTGAAATGTAACTGGATTTAGTGCTCCAACCAAAAGACATAGACTGGCTGAATGGACACAAAAACAAGACCCATATGTATGCTGTCTATAAGAGACACACTTCAGACCTAGAGACACATATAAGCTGAAAGTGAGGGGAAGGAAAAAGTTATTCCATGCAAATGGAAATCAAAAGAAAGCTGGAGTAGCAACTCTCATATCAGACAATATAGGCTTTAATATAAAGACTATTACAAGAGACAAAAAGGACACTACATAATGATCAAAGGATTAATCCAAGAAGAAGATATAACAATTGTAAATATTTATTTACACCCACCATAGGAGAACCTCAATACATAAGGCAAATGCTAAAGCCATAAAAGGGGAAATCGACAGTAACAAAATAATAGTAAAGGATTTTAACACTGCACTTTCACCAATGGACAGACCATCCAAAACGAAAATAAATAAGGAAACACAAGCTTTAAATGACACATTAGACATGATGGACTTAACTGACATTTATAGGACATTCCTTCCAAAAACAACAGAATACACTTTATTCTCAAGTGCTCGTGGAACATTCTCCAGGATAGATGATATCTTAGGTCACAAATCAAGGCTCAGTAAATTTAAGAAAATTGAAATTGTATCCAGTATCTTTTCTGACCACAACAGTATAAGACTAGATATCAATTACATGAAAACAAATGTAAAAATTAGAAACACATGGAGGCTAAACATTATGTGACTAAATAACCAAGAGATCACTGAAGAAATCAAAGAAGAAATCAAAAAATGCCTAGAAACAAATGACAATGAAAACATGATGGCCCAAAACCTATGGGATGCAGCAAAAGCAGTTCTAAGAAGAAAGTTTATAGCAATCCCATCCTACCTCAAGAAACAAGAAACATCTCAAATAAACAACCTAACCTTAAACCTAAAGCAATTAGACAAATAAGAACAAGAACCCCACAAAGTTATCAGAAGGAAAGAAATCATAAAGATCAGATCAGAAATAAATGAAAAAGAAATGAAGGAAACAATAGCAAAGATCAATAAAAATAAAAGCTGGTTCTTTGAGAAGATAAACCAAACTGATAAACCATCAACCAGACTCATCAAGAAAAAAAGGGAGAAGACTCAAATCAATAGAATTATAAATGAAAGAGGAGAAGTAACAACTGACACTGCAGAAATACAAAAGATCATGAGGGATTACTACAAGCAAATATATGGCAATAAAATGGACAACCTGGAAGAAATGGACAAATTCTTAGAAAATCACAACATTCCAAGCCTGAACCAGGAAGAAATAGGAAATATAAACAGACAAATCACAAGCACTGAAATTGAAACTGTGATTAAAAATCTTCCAACAAACAAAAGCCCAGGACCAGATGGCTTCACAGGCGAATTCTATCAAACATTTAGAGAAGAGCTAACACCTATCCTTCTCAAACTCTTCCAAAATATAGCAGAGGGAGCAACAGTCCCAAACACATTCTACGTGGACACCATCACCCTGATACCAAAACCAGACAAAGATGTTACAAAAAGGGAAAACTACAGGCCAATATCACTGATGAACATAGATGCAAAAATCCTCAACAAAATACTAGCAAATAGAATCCAACAGCACATTAAAAGGATCATACACCACGATCAAATAGGTTTTATCCGAAGAATGCAAGGATTCTTCAATATATCCAAATCAATCAATGTGATACACCATATTAAAAAATTGAAGGATAAAAACCATATAATAATCTCAACAGATGCAGAAAAAGCTTTTGACAAAATTCAACACCCATTTATGATAAAAACTCTCCAGAAAGTAGGCATAGAGGAAACTTACCTCAAGATAAGAATATATGACAAACCCAGAGCCAATATCATTCTCAATGGTGAAAAACTGAAACCATTTCCTCTAAGATCAGGAACAAGAAAAGTTTGTCCACTCTCACCACTATTATTCAACATAGCTCTGGAAGTTTTTGCCACAGTAATCAGAGAAGAAAAAGAAATAAAAGGAATCCAAATTGGAAAAGAAGAAATAAAACTCTCACTGTTTGCAGATGACATGATACTATACATAGAGAATCCTAAAGATGCTACCAGAAAACTACTAGAGCTAATCAATGAATTTAGTAAAGTAGCAGAATACAAAATTAATTCACAGAAATCTCACACATTCCTATACACAAATGATGAAATATCTGAAAGAGAAATTATGGAAACACTCCCTATTTACCATTGCAACAAAAAGAATAAGGTACCTAGGAATAAACCTACCTAAGGAGACAAAAGACATGTATGCAGAAAACTATAAGGCACTGGTAAAAGAAATTGAAGATGATACAAACAGATGGAGAGATATACCATGTTCTTGGATTGGAAGAATCAACACTGTGAAAGTGATTATACTACCCAAAGCAATCTATCGATTCAATGCAATGCCTATCAAACTACCAATGGCATTTTTCACAAAACTAGAACAAAAAATGTCACAATTTGTATGAAAACACAAAATACCCCGAATAGCCAAAGCAATCTTGAGAAAGAAAAATGGAGCTGGAGGAATCAGGCTCCCTGACTTCAGACTATACTACAAAGGTACAGTAATCAAGACAGTATGGTACTGGCACAAAAAGAGAAATATCGATCAATGGAACAGGTTAGAAAGCCCAGAGATAAACCCACACACATATCATCACCTTATCTTTGATAAAGGAAGCAAGAATATACAATGGAGAAAAGATAGTCTCTTCAATAAGTGGTGCTGGGAAAACTGGACAGCTATATGTAAAAGAGTGAAATTAGAACAGTTCCTAAGACCACACACAAAAATAAACTGAAAATGGATTAAAGTCCTAAATCTAAGACCAGACACTATAAAACTCTTAGATGAAAATATAGGCAGAATACTTTATGCCATCAATCACAGAAAGATCCTTTTTGACCCACCTCCTAGAAAAATGGAAATAAAAACAAAAATAAACAAATGGGACTTAATGAAACTTAAAATCTTTTGAACAACAAAGGAAACCATAAACAAGACTAAAACACAACCCTCAGAATGGGAGAAAGTATTTGTTAATGAACAACTGACAAAGGATTAATCTCCCAAATATATAACCAGGTCATGCAGGTCAATATCAAAAAAAAAAAAAACCCAATTCAAAAATGGCCAGAAGACCTGAATAGACATTTCTCTGAAGAAGATATACAGACTGCCATCAAACACAGGAAAGGGGCTTCCCTGGTGGCGCAGTTGTTGAGAGTCCGTCTGCCGATACAGGGGACACGGGTTCATGCCCTGGTCCGGGAAGATCCCACATGCCACGGAGAGGCTGGGCCCGTGAGCCATGACCGCTGAGCCTGCGCATCTGGAGCCTGTGCTCTGCAATGGGAGAGGCCACAGCAGTGAGAGGCCCGTGTACCACAAAAAACAAACAACAAACAAACAAACAAAGCACAGGAAAGGATGTTCAAAATCACTAATCATTAGAGAAATGCAAATCAAAGCTATAACAAGGTCACCTCATACTGGTCAGAATGGCCATCATCGAAAAATCTATAGGGCTTCCCTGGTGGCACAGTGATTAAGAACCTGCCTTCCAATGCAGGGGACACGGGTTCAAGCCCTGGTCCGGGATGACCCCACGTGCCACAACGCAACTAAGCTCGTGTGCCACAACTACGGACCTTGCGCTCTAGAACCCACAAGCCACAACTACTGAGTCCACGTGCCACAACTACTGAAGCCCACACACCTAGAGCCTGTGCTCCACAACAAGAGAAGCCACTGCAATAAGAAGCTTGTGCACTGCAATGAAGAGTAACCCCCACCTGCCGCAACTAGAGAAAGCCCGTGTGCAGCAACGAAGACCCAATGTAACCAAAAAAAAACAACCTACAAATAATAAATGCTGGAGGATGTGGAGAAAAGGGAACTCTCTTGCACTGTTGGTGGGAATGTAAATTGATACAGCCACTATGGAGAACAGTATGGAGGTTCCTTAGAATCTAAAAATAGAACTACCATATGACCCAGCAATACCACTCCTCGGCTTATTCCCTGAGAAAACCAAAATTCAAAAAGAGCCATGTACCAAAATGTTCATTGCAGCTCTATTTACAATAGCCAGGACATGGAAGCAACCTAAATACCCACCAACAGATGAATGGATAAAGAAGATGTTGCATGTATATACAATGGAATATTGCTCAGCCATTAAAAGAAACGAAATTGAGTTATTTGTAGTGAGGTGGAGAGACCTAGAGTCTGTCATACAGAGTGAAGTAAGTCAGAAAGAGAAAAACGAATACCATATGCTGGCACATATATATGGAATGTAACAAAAGTGGTTCTGATGAACTTAGGGGCAGGACAGGAATAAAGACGTAGATGTAGCGAATGGAAACCTAATGCAGGACGTAATCCACTAGTTGTATGTGGTGTTTGAGTGTGTGGTCCTTGGGAGGCCTGTGCTTCTGTTCCAATTTTACTTTGTTTCCAGTGTCTCTGTTAAGTGTTCCTCTGTGCAGTTTGGCATCGACAGTCTCTGAGTGACTCTCCATAATGCTCATGATCCATGAAGACTTATGTTAAGGACCCCATAGTTGAAACTTAGGAAATTCAAGACAGTTTCTATGAAGAGATCATTAAACATTTTAGGATACATGGTCTTGGTTTTTATTTACTTTTTTAACCACCATGGTTAAAAAGTTTGAAAGGTACTTAAAGGGCTAAAAAGTCCTCTTCCTTATTTCTTTTGTAAGATATTCTTGTCTGATAATCTCCTGGTCTTTATTATTGGGATATGGGAGTGGGGTAGTCATTAAGGCTACTTATCTAACATTTCAGTTTTCCTCTCCTTTTCATCACATTATAAGATTGCATTTTCCTGCTCTTTTTGAGGTTAGAAGTGACCTTGTCATTTGCTCAGACCAATGAAATGTGAGCAGAAGTGACGTGTATCACTTCTGTCAGAACCAGGGCATGAGTCGCTGTATTACCTTTTCTTAGACTCAGTGATTGTAGTAGAAGCATCAGTCAAGAAAGAGATTCTATCCACCTGGGTCCCTGAGTAACTAGTCTGAGAAAAGCCACCTTGCTGACACATTCCATGAGGAAGAAATATATTTTTGTTTGTTAAACCACTGAGATTTGGGGATTGTTTGTTATTGCATCATAACCTAGCCTAACATGATTGATACAGGGAGTTTACAAAGATCAGCAGAAAAAAAGAATAGTCTTAAGTTTCATGTAATATCAGTACATGTAGTATTTTTGATTTAATCACAATTGTTCATGTTCAGGCAAAGTTGTGTTTACAAAATATATCTCTAGGACTGTCTTTCTAGAGTAGTAGTTCTAATCTCTTAATTGATCAGTGATAACAGGGGCACCATCAATTTCCCTAATTGTACAGTGATACATAGAAGTTCCATACAGTAAAAGTATTTTGAAATGAGCCAGCTATTGGTTGGACTTGGAATTCTTTCACTCTGAGAGAGTTCTCTACTACGGTTGGGGTGGCCTCTCTGAGATAGAGTAGAACCTAGTAGTAAGAGAAAGGGTCATGGTGTTTTTACATCGGGTTAATGCCTATGGGTTAGTTATGTCAAAGGTCAGCTTGGGGCCTAGTGAATTAAAAAAAGATTTTTTTTACAAGGTTAAGTTAATGAGAGTGTTAATAAGAAACATTTCATATTCAAAAGTACAAACTGTCATGTTATAATTAAATGCAATAGTCTCTGCTAAACTAAAAAACAGCAAGAAGAAAACGTCTAATGCATTTAGTGTCAATATTCTGAAGACAAACAGTACCTTATTCTTGTTTACTATAAATGGATAAAAACATTAAAAACAAACCCATGATACATGGTAGCATCAGCTATGATGAAGGATCTTTAATTTTGTACATTCTTTTCTTCCTCTGGGAGAAAATATTCTAAAATTTTTAAATGATTATTTGCAAAGAATCTGGGGTCCTAAATGTATTTATAGGCAAGGTATTAAACCAATCTAGGAGAATAGAATTACCAGTCATCAAATTATTGCATACAATCTTTTAAAAATTAGTTAATTTTACCCTTTTATTTGGAAATAAGTTAAAATGCATAGAAAATTAAAAAAATAAAATGAGTACAAAGCATATTGTACCCAGATTCATCTTTTGTTAATTTTCTTACCCTTTATCTAGTGCTGTCTAGCTATCTGTCTACATGATACTTTTTCTCAATAATTTGTTCCATACATCACGGCTCTTTGCACCTAACAACTTAGAGATATTCTCATATATATAACCACAGTACAGTCATCACCTTTAATAAATTTAATATTAATACCATCCTTTCATCTTACCTAGTATTAATATTTCAATTTTTTCTGTTAATCCAATAATATTTTACCCTAGAGTATGAAATCTCATATGACTCAGATGTTGCATTGAGCTGTCATATTTCTTTAATGTCTTTTAACCTAGAACATTTCCACAGTCATCATTGTCTTTCATGACACTGACGTTTTTGAAGGATCTTTTCTTCCTTCTTTTTATTTGAAAGAAATGCTCATCATTTTGGGTTTGACTGATGTTTCATTCTAAGCAGATTTAGGGTATGCTTTCTTGGCTGAGGTGTTTCACAGGCGATGTGTTCTTCTCAGAGCATCACACATGGAGGCACATGTCTGTCCCTCACTGGTGAAATCAATTTTGCTCACCTTTGTCAAGGTGTTGACTTATTTTTTTCCACTGTATGCTATTCTGCTGTATAAATATGGCATTTTTTTCTTCCTTGCAATTCATATGCAGTTTATGGGAGACACTTTAAGCCATGTATATCTACATTCATCAAAACTGTCCCTAGATTTAACATCCTTTGATTATTCTAGCCTGAATCAGTCTTTATTTGGATGCAAAATTCCCTCCACAATTATGACCTGGGTAGGGTAGCTTCTCAAATGCTCTCCGGAGTTCTCACAGAGGTATCATTGTCCATGTGTTGTTAACTTGGTGTCTCTGTAGGGGAAGGACAGCCTGTAGCTTCCTAGTTTGCCATCTTGCTGACCCACATCTCTGCTTTTAAAGCACAGATTTTCTTAAAACGTAAAGCTCTGCAAGATTCCCCTCAAGCATTAAAAATTTCATCACCTCTCTACCCTGGATGCAGTAACTGCTTATTTCAGCACACTTCTTAAATCACTTTAAGTTGAGCAAGTCCCATTGAAGTGGTTTGCTACCAAATGTTTCTGTTCTCCGTGGTAGAACTCAAGCTTTCTAAAATAGATTACTAATTTCCAGAGTGTTGTTTCTCATGATGGACTCAAAGCATAGTCTATTCAATAAATACATAGTTCTCTATCTCCACATGTTATAAGCCTATGAGGTTAAATTGTTGCCCTCATGGATGCACGTCTGCTTTGTTCTCAGCAAATGTGCTGAGTTTAGGGCTCTCCAACTATGCTCTCGATTTCATGACTTTAATGCAATAATCTTGACTTTAGCCACAGCTCTCCTACTGTACCACAGTTATGTTCTAGTCAGTCAGTCAAGAGAAAGAGATGAGAATAATTTGAGACTTTTTGTGGCATTTATTAATCTGTTATTTGCATTCAGGTCTATGGATAGTGCATATAATTTCACTGTAGCTCCTTAGCTTGTAAATACTTAATGAGAATCTAATGGATAGACGTAACTTTTTTTTTCCATCCTTAACTATGTGATTACCTCTCGATTCCAAGTTAAACAGTTGGACAAATTTTAGATTAACTAAGTACGTACATTGTCAATGCAGCAAAAATGAAGCTAAACATCCTTGCTCTTTGCTGGTTTATTATCATAGTCTACTGGGGGGGAGGTTGGGATCCAGCAATTGAATCTGTTGGCTAGTTGCTAACAGAAGAGATGGCTAAGTATCAATTACTGAAAAAATAAAGTCATTCCTTTGGGCAGACTTTCTTTAGCACCCAGATGGATAATGCCGAACAACTCTAATTACTTAACTCATTTAATTATTTGGGTGGTTATTTTGTTCAAATGATCTTTGAAGACCCATCAAGATAGAGTGTTGCTTAAAAATTAAGTGTTCTTCCAATTAAGTTCTCCATAAATGCTAGCCCCCAAATGGGGAAGTTATCATCTAAAACAGTGACATAGTAAATTCAGTGTAGAGATGATAGAAGATGATTGGACAGGGTAGCAGCCTAATCTTTTGGAGAGTGAGTTAGCTGGGGAGGAAATATAGGAAGTCAATGGAAACTTGCGGGGAGAACTACAGACTGAGTGAACTACAGTGAACCCTGTATTATTTTCCTGGGAATCAGTATAAGTTGTTTTGAGCTGCAGCTCCCACTGAGATTCCTATCACCAAATAAGCTCTTTCCATGACCTGCCCTGTCAACATTAGCCAGTTCTTAACTCAGAGTGAAAAAATGGTTAGGTCTGCCTCCAGAAGTTTGTCTTGTTTGTTATTGGGTCAGAGGTTTGATATTGGTTCAAAACCACAACGATACATTGATTCTTAAACATAATTTTGTACTGAAATGAAAATAAAGTGTATCTGCCATCATTGTCAAAAAAATTGTGTTCTATAAAATCACATGATTGTTTTATGATAAAGAAATTTGGTGATTCCTTTTTTTTTGTAGATTATGTTAATTTACTGATAACACTATTTTTTAAATTATTTTTTCTTTTTCTTTTTTTTTAAATTTTTGGCCGCGCCAGGCAGCATGCAGCATCTTTGTTCCCCGACCACGGATCGGACGCGTGCCCGTTATAATGGAAGCATGGTGTCTCCACCACTGGACCACCAGGGTAGTCCCTGGTAATTTCCTTTGAGTACTTACTTCATATGAATTCTGTCAGGTAGGCAAAATGATACTTATTATATTAGTGAGAGTTCTGGCAGTAAACAGCGCACACATATAAGGTAACAGATGCTAAGTTAAACTTTTTAATTTTCATGGTAAAACATCAATTTTGTCACTTATAAATCGGGAAAACAAAACATGTAATGATCCTTTCAATTAATAGCCAGGATATCTGGACTTCTACAGGGGTCTTAATTTTCATTTTTTGCTATGCTTTGACCATCAGAAACTTGACCGACACAACTGATATCCAAGAGTAATGGTCTAATGAAAATAAATAATTATCTCTCAAGACAACTGACTATTGCCCCAGTAACATGTCAGATCAACAGAAATCTACTTTTCAAAGGTAATTTGACATAATTATCTTTACAGAACTATGACCTAATATTATGCCCGTAGCCTTTATTGTGTCAGTATAAAAAATGACCATATACATAATGCCATTTCATTTTCTAGAAAATTGTCATCAAATTATAATTTGATTGTCATCAAATTATTTATTATGCTATTTAATTTTATTTTTCTAAAAAATGGATCATGCTCAATACATTTTTATTACAGTTCAGTGCCAGGGCACGGTTCTCTGTCCTTGATGTGAGGGCTGGTATGCTTTCTTTAATTAGGCAATAATTAAGTAGTAGTCTGTTGTATTTTATGATTCACTTCAACTTCCAAGAAACCCAAAGCTAATTTTACATTCAGTTGTGTGTTGTGAAATGATTTAGACTCGCCTTGTTTTGTCTTCCTTGTCCTTCCCTCCCCTCCCCTTCCCTTCCCTTCCCTTCCCTTCCCTTCCCTTCCCTTCCCTTCCCTTCCCTTCCCTTCCCTTCCCTTCCCTTCCCTTCTTTCCTTGGCAGGAGGGCATACCTTTCTATCACTATCTTGGCTACTTTTCAAATACATGTACATTTTACTGTGAGCTCTCTCTTAAGTTGTTTGGAAGTATCTTAAATAATAAATTCAGCCACTGAGTCAGGTAACTTTTGTGGGAAATTATATGCCTGTTTCAGGAGTCTCCAAGGCTCATTTACAGCAGGTCTGGAAGACAACATTGATTACATGCATGTGTCATTCAGGTTTTAAACCTTGAATAATCATCACTTACTTCACAAGTGTTAACTGAACACCATCTATGTGAAAGGCACACCCAGACCAGTAAGCAAGTCCTGATGAGTTTTTAATTTAGTGTGCCTTACATTGGTCTCTTCTATTCTCAGAGGTATTTTAATAATTTACACCTTACCTGGCATACATTTCCTTTTCAGATAAAGATGTTTACTCACATTTCCAAGTGCACCTTTCCATCTCCCCCATGGTTTGCTGAAGTAGTTTTCACTCTTAGGACGGCTACCTCACCATCCTGTATGAGTCTATCCAAAACTTACCCATTTTTTAAACACCTAATCTAATTTCACTGCTTTTTTCTTTTTGAGATTTTTTTCTTCCAGTTTTATTGAGATATACCAGACATACAGCAGTATATAACTTTACGGTGTACAGCCTGTTGATTTGACTTACATACATCATGAGATGATGACCACAGTAAAGTTAGTGAACATGCATCATCTCATACAGACACAAAATAAAAGGAAAAACTATTTTCTCCTTGTGATGAGAACTCTTAGGAGTTACTCTCTTAACAGCTCTCATGTGTAACCTGCAGCAATGCTATTAATTCCATTACTTTCTAAGCTTTTCAGGCCCCACTAGCCAGAAGTTACGCAGGTACTGTCATTTGTCGAGCCGTTAAAGAATTCAATACTCTGGGATATGTTTTACTCTTTTCCCTGAACTGTTATTTAAATTATATACTTTAATTTTCACAGACTTTTGTCTGGTCTCTATCTAAATTATTAGTTCTTTGAAAGGAGGGACCCTACCTTATCATGTTTTGGATCTGTCCATATTGCCTGAGTGATTTCTCAATAAATACTTTTTAAAAAACTTAATAATCTGCTATACTTCTATAGATAATGTGTATTTTGTTTTTAAAAAAATCTTATTTGGTCATTTGGAAAAGTTAACGTCTACTACATTGATCATGATAGCTTGAAATATTTTTTACATCTTTATATAATAAAAACTATTGTCTTTTTAAAATAGGAGGTTTAAAATATTTTAGCTTAAGAATCTGTTTTAAAAAATCCATATTTAAAAAAAAGAGATGATAAAAATACCTATGTGGACATAACTTGCATTTAGTACAAGTCTAATCTAACACTTTTCCTTCCTCTGTAAGAGGGGTTCGTATTTAAGGAGTACTTGTTATGTGCCAGGTTCTGTGCTGGCCTCTTTGTGTCACTGACCCCTCATCATGACTTTTATAAGGGCGGCTTGGAATCTTAGACAGTTCTGTCATTGAGACCACAGGGCTTTCTTGACCATTTGCCTTGTTTGCCTTCTTGACCATATTCCTTGGTTAGGATGGTACAGGAAAGTTTGCTTTCCTATTTTTCTTAGGATAAATTATATAGATTTTTAACAAAAGAAGGAATGAAATAATGAAATATCTTGCAATCTTTATATCTTCCACTATGGTCATGAGGATTTTAGTTGGTTCTATTAGAAACTAGAGGGAGCCTGTCTCTCAGTTCCTCAAATTAGAAAGTAAAGTTTGTGGTTGGATTCCATCACTGTCAATCACCTCAGATAAAAAGAGGGTGTGGGCAGACCTGCCTCAGGGGAAGAAGCCACCAAGTCCTGTCTGTAGAAATTGATTGTAAGCAAACCTTTTTTTTTGTCTGCCTTCCTAAGATGGGGAACATGGCTCAATATGTAAAACATTTCAAGGGAGAAATCTTTAGCAGTCGAGAGCTGAAAATCCACTGTGTTGAGGGCTTTTGTTTGTTACTTAATGTTATCTTGAATAGAAAATAAAAAGGACTTTGTTGAAGAAAAACCTCTGAATCTGTCTCTTAGAGCTTTTAACCTTTCACTCACTACCTTGTAAACAGTTTTAATTATTAACTTAGGGCTTGACAAGGAGAATGGACTCTCCCTGGACTTCGGCCCCAAATTCCTCTAAAACAGACTTAAAAACATATTCTTTTCACACATGAGAAGCTTGATGTTCAGGAAAAGTAAGTTCCTTCCTCAAAGTCCAAGGTTAGGAAATGACAGTTGTGTGTGTATATTTCTACTAAGTTTCTAGTAGAGTCTATTCCTTTAGATATTCAAAAAGCTTAACGTTCATATAAACCTTAGTTAGAATTGTTATATATAACCCATGCACTCTTTTACTTACGATTTATCAGGTTGTATGGAAGAGCACAAACAGAAGACTAAAGAATTAAAACGTGTGTTCCTGAAAATCGTAGCTAGTGCTTATTTATTTTTTACCTTTTATAAGTATTATAAAATTGTAGAGGATCTAGTACACATGTAACTACATCCTTATTAATTATCATGGTGGGATTGAAAGTGGGGAAATAAAGACTTAAGGTTTTTTTTTTTTTTCTATGAAGAAAGCTTGCACATTACCTGCTGTATTTACCTGCCTGGTTAAATGCACCTGAAAATGAGCATCTGAAAAAGGCAAACAGTAATGATCCCTGAAATTGCCCTCTACAGTGCTATGGACCCATTTCTCTACTATTAGGAAAACCACGACTCGGCAGGAAGGCATCCCACGTGTCGGGAACACTTGGAGAATTGAACTTCGCCATTACTTGAATTAATTTCAATAAAACCAGGGATAGGTGGACCATAAAGTAGAGCATCAAGAGACCAAGTAGCTTGAACATCTGCCTGCTTCACTCAAAATGCCAGCATGTGCGTGGTTTCTTTATCTTAGAGGAATGAGTGGAAGGAAAATTGCACTACGGTTGGAAAGCATGTAGGGAAAATGGAAGCATTTTAAGTATTTCCTAAGCTAAAAGTTAAAAACACACATATTATGGAATCTCACTTGGCTAAATGTCAACGATACACGATAGCTAGAATTTAGTTAGTGCAAAACTATTTAAAGAAAAAAGCAATTTACCAATAATGTGGGGAAAAATAAATGGGCAGGAGAGATTTTATGATTCAGGAAAGGTTACATGTGTACTTGTAAACCATAAATTCTAACAGGAAAGACAAGTATAATGGAAGAGAAGAGCAAATAAATAAGATTTGAGTGTAAGAGAAAAGAAATTGAACAAATTGTCCATCTCACAAAATAACTGTAAATCAGAATTCTTCTAGAATAGAATATTTTAATGACTATTCTGGATTGCAAAATACTCTACCCTAGTTTCACCTGTTATGATTTCTTTTTAAATTAAGGTCAATAGTCCCTGTGAAATATACACCCAGATGCTGTTTGCTGACAATCCTCCTGCATCTTCAGTTTAATTTTAAAGATGGTTTAGGGCCCTTGGGCGTTTAAAAGCACACATCTGAGCTAGTTCCAATGTGAACATTGTGGATTTCTGCACTTGTGGAGCTAGGCTCAGATATTTTGAATCACTTTTGGTGGCTGTGACCCTAGAAGCCATTGGATTCAAATGGTTTGTTGATAATTTACTTAACCACCGGGGAATTCCTCAGTGGAATTCCAATGGAGTTTGGGGTGGGGCCTTAGTGAAAAGAAGGTACCCAACCAGGAATTATCCTTCTCTTGTCTTTAAATGGATTTTTCCTTCTGTCAGCTATAGGTGAATGTTTTAGGGGACTTAAAAGATAACATTTCCCCCGTTAGTCAGACATCTAGTAGCAAGGGACAGATTAAATCAGATCTCACTGCTTAAATTATAATGCTGGGACAGAGAATGTCCCCTGGCCATCCTCTTCGTAAGAGAGTAAGTACTCTGTCTTGCTCTCCTCCTTCCCCCTCATCACCTGCTGGTGACGTCTGTTGGCCAAACTCCACTGCAATCTACTGGAGAAGGTGTTAGAGTACCGGGCAGGGAGTGTGGGTGTGGGGAAGGGTGGGCAGATGGAAAACAGCTGGCATACTTGATGTTGCTGTTTTACACATAATGAGATCGAGGCTCAGAGACTTCACTGACGCAGCAGAAACTGAATTGCTAGTCACTAGGAGCAACAGGACTTAACTTCAAGTTTTCTGACTCACACTTACAATCTTCACAGGCTTCCTATTTTCTCAGCGTGGAATTACAATTCTTTATCGTATTTTCCAAGGCTCTGCACGATCTGGCTTCTGCTTGCCTTTCCAAACTCATCTTATAATACCAGCTCCTATTCCAGGAATACCGACTGCCTTTCTCTCCCTCAAACATGTGACATCATTTTCCTGTTTCCAGGTTTAACCGCTGCCCAGAGAGCCTGCCCCTCTGTCTGTGACACGTGGGTGAGTCTCACTGGCTGACAGCTCAGATGTCACTACTCAGAGAGGCCTTTCCTGACCATCCCCGCTTGAGTGTACTCTCCCAGTGACTGTCTGTCTCCTCGCCCTCTTGCTTTCCTTCATGGCACTCACTCATTCTGTGCTTTTGCTCACTGACTGGTGGGCATGTTCTGTGCTTGCCGCCTCCTACTAGCATGTCACCTCTACGGAGACAAGGCACCTGTCTTTCTTGTTCAGGCAGTCTTCCCAGCACGTGTTCTGGAACTGGTAAACAATTTTAATGAACTGGTGCCAAGCGTTACTGCCAAGGGAGGAGAAAAGAACAGAGAACGCTAATGTGAGGCAGATGTCCTTCACCATCCCTGCGCCACGGCTTCATCGGGCTTGCCAATCCACTGCAGTTTAGTTTCTCGTCATTCAGAGCTTATAAGCATGAGTTTGGGTGCTTCTTGGGGGTGGGGCTCATTTACAATAAAGACGATCATAAAGACGAAACTAGGCAGGTATGACAGCTGTATGTCGGGTTCCATGTGCAGCCAAACTAATTTCCTAAGACTTAGGTTTCTTGGAATGGGGAAGGAGAAGAGGCAGAAGGGAAAAAGATGACATGGAAGTTAGGGATGTGTAAGTTTAAGGATGTTGGTGTTGGATTTCTTGGTAATTTACAAACCAGTTTATTAACTACAATAAAAGTGAATTGAACCCCAGGCATTTCTTCCGCATTCTAGGTGACCATAATTTGCTCAACTGAGTGGAAGTTATGACTGCATGTCGCAGACAGCTACTGGTTATGGTGCAGTAAGGAACAAGCTCTCTGGGAATAAGGAAAACGCAGCTATTGACAAGACGCAGGAGCCCACTGCTGCCTGGTTTCAGGGCCTGGTTGATATCTGTTATCTGTTTTCGTTTTTTAAATTAAATTTTAGTACTGTAGCTACTATGTTGGAAAACTGCAAAGTCAATGGGTCAATGGAGATAAAGAAAACGGATCTTTTGAGACTTAAAGTTTAATTCTGTCATTTCTGATTAAGCTCCTTCTTCATTATTTTGACTTCACAACAAATATAGTTCATAGTTCTTAAAATCAACTTTACTATAAAAATTACTCTAGAAAAATAACTTTCAATTGAGAATCTAAAACTCTATAGTCCCCTCCCCCACATAATATCAATACATTTTTTCCCAGTCAAAACAACTGTTTTTATGATATAATTTTCTCTAACTTTTTAATAAAGGAATTAAGCTCTTATTTTGTAGCATAGCAGGGTATATCTTTGGTCAGTTTTTGTTGAGAATACTATGAGAGTGACATAACTTTTCTGGCACCTTTTATCAAACTTTCTAGACTCTCTTATAAAATAATTTCATTACTGTATCTCTGCATCTCTCTGTATAATCTATTTATATACATACTAATATATATTTGTATATATACGTACACCCAAACAAACTTTAGGTTAATCCCCTGGGCTTTCATCATTTGAGATTTTAAGATGCAAAAATCTGGCTTGCCCTATTGTTACAATCACTAGCCCTTATGTTTTTTTTTCTTTTTGCCTATTGTAATGTTTATTAACTGAAAACTTTCCTTTCTTAAAATTATTGCACTTGAAATAACACTATCACTAGATTTTTTATTAGTTATCTATTTTATACATATTAGTGTATACATGTCAATCCCAATCTCCCAATTCATCCCACCCCCTGATCCCCCCTACTTTCCCCCCTTGGTGTCCATATGCTTGTTCTCTATATATGCATCTCTATTCCTGCCTTGCAAACTGGTTCATCTGTACTATTTTTCTAGATTCCACATATATGGAATATTTGATTTTCTCTTTCTGACTTAACTTTACTCTGTATGACAGTCTCTAAGTCCATCCACGTCTCTACAAATAACCCAATTTCGTTCCTTTTTATGGCTGAGTAATATTCCATTGTATATATGTACCACATCTTCTTTGTCCATTTAGGTTGCTTCCATGACGTGGCTATTGTAAATAGTCACTAGCCCTTATGTTAACTTGTCCTATTATTTCCTTCAGTTTCTAGTAGCTATTCCTTTGGGAGTAATACAAGTGCGCCATCTTGGCAAAGTACTTTCCTGTTCACTAACGTCAAGAACTGCTTCTTGAAAATGATCACAGTTTGCCTCTATCCTTTGAGAACTGCTAAATAAAATGTATAGCAGACACATTCACTCAGCACTGTATGACAAGTGTTAGAGATTCTACACCAATGGACAGGAACAGGCGTGGGCACCACCCTCAGTTACGTGAAAAAGGGTCAGGGAAGTCGTTCCTATAAAAGAAAGGTCTGAGTCGAAATTTGAAGGATGAAGGTGTGTTAGCTGGATTCTGAGGAGAAGATGAGAGCATTTCAGGCAGAGGGAAGAGTGAGTATAAACTTCTTATTCCAGGAAAGAGTGTAGCCTATTCCAGGAGCCAAGAAGGGCCTTTTTTTTTTTTTTTTTTTTTTTTTTTGCGGTACACGGGCCTCTCACTGTTGTGGCCTCTCCCGTTGCGGTGCACAGGCTCCGGACGCGCAGGTTCAGCAGCCATGGCTCACGGGCCCAGCCGCTCCGCGGCATGTGGGATCTTCCCGGACCGGGGCACGAACCCATGTCCCCTGCATCAGCAGGCGGACTCTCAACCACTGTGCCACCAGGGAAGCCCAAGAAGGGCCATTTTTGAAGAGCGGGATCTGCCTCTAATGTCATCATGAAAGAGACAGATTCCCATAGCCAGACATTATCTCATAGCCACAACTTCTGACACAATTAAACGTTTCTTTCGCTAAATCATTAGTATTCTGACCCTCAAATGTCTTCCATTTATCAACACCTTTGACTTTTCGAGGAAAGTTAAGCACACATAGACTCTCAGAGAATATAGGATTAAAAATGTTTGCATTAATGTATTTGATAAAATGATCAGAGGAAGATTAAATTACAACATGTATGATGTGATATTACAATAAAGCCCCCAAATTATCCCAAGGTGTATATAACACAATTGGTGATGGGCTCCCGTACTTCTTCTACCCCAGCCCCTGCTGCTAAACATGGGTGCAGAGGCTAAGGCTTTCTCTTCTGGGTGGGGTGTGAGGTGAGATAGAGAAATAGTGGATGATCCAGTCTCTGGATTCCAGGAGCCGGCAGAGGGATCCCCATGTCCTCATTTTTTTCTGGCTCAATTTTCCAGATTCTTCAACTGCAAGTTTCCTGAATTCCATGCCACACTGTCCTGGACTCCCAGCCAGCCCCGAGATGGGGGGGTGGGAGTGGGGATGGGGAGGTAGGGGGATAGGGGCAAACTGAAGCAGGACTGTGTGGATCCGTGGCTGGAGCCTTACTGACACATTGGCCAGCTGCAGCCAGGCCATCCCATTAGCCTCACAGCAGCACAACTGTGTCTGTCACACTGAATTTTTAGGACTCTGAGCATGGCGTTATGGAGGTCTTCTTTCACACCCATTTTGCTGTGATATTTAGAACTACACCAGATAAGACAAAGTGAAGCATAAGTGTTGATTTATGTAGGATGCATAACTTGAGGCATTGAGCAGCCCGTGCTTTCCTGATTTTCCCCAAAGCCACCTTTTCCAGTGCCCTACTTCGTCCTTGTGTCTGTGGGCATTTTTGCTCTTGCCCTAGGGGTTCTCAGAGCTTTAGCAGAGGATGCAGGTGTGATGGGGGAGATTTAAAGGTGGCTGCATTCCACTAAGCCTCCCACCAACCTTGCCTATAAAGAGAGGCTGTCGGGGAAGTTACATGAGGAGGTAAATCGTGCAGTGCCACAGGGGCTTCTTGCTTGGGGATGACGCGCAGTACAGAGCCACATTCCTTCTCCAGTCCATGAAGATGAGTTTGTGCTATTGGCTGCAAGGAGGACAGTGGAGGAATGACTTTGGTCCAGCTCTACTTGGGAAGGAGACAATAGGACTGCCATGCTCCATCCACGCCCTCCCACCCTGCAGTGTGTGTGATGTGGAGGGAATCCAGAAGGTCTGAGGCAAGGTGGGTACTAAACGGGGGAGCGGGCAGGCCTAGAAGCACACTTACACCAGCTGCAGCCCATGTGGGGAGCACTCAGGAGACCGCGGGCTCCCTCAAGGCCGTTGCATGATTTGCCCAGTGGTAAGGGTATCATCAGTCATAAGGTACGGGGAGGTATATAAGCTGAGGAGACCTAGAAAACTGAGGGCTCCTTATTGTTCCACCGGACATGGGGCCATTTCATCCCTCAAATTTCTCTTCTTTTGCACTGGAGCTGATGTATCTCCCTTGTGATATTCCCAAAGTCCTTAGTCAAATGGAAGGTACAGAGGGAGAAGCTGAAAGATGGACCCTCATTCTTGAATTATGAATCTAAATTCACTTGGTTAGATTGCATTTAGCACAAGAGATCCAGAACATCTAGACTAAACAGACAGGGGCATTTGAGTTAGTAAATTAAAGCAATTCTAAACATAAAGCTGTATTTTTGTAGTACTAAATTTTAGTACTATCCTATTTGTGAAATATAATGTCAAATATACAGGGGGAAAGAAGAGAGCGGGCTCTTTCATTATTACACAGATTTCATTTGACTTTCGCAAAAGGAAACTGACTCACTTAAATCTGTGGACAGCATGAGTTGAGCCTCACCTTGCTCACAGTAGACTCCAGTGGTTCCTAGTGGACAGTGACAGGTGTATCCATGAGGCAACGAGACACAAGTTGCTCCTTTGCTGCAGTGGTGTGGAGGGTCATGCTCAGGGTCGCAGGTGGAAACTGTCTCCGTGCAAAAGGCTCCTTTCCATCCACTAGGACAGTTACAGCTGTAGGATAAGAAAGAAGGCAGCATGATTTGAGCACCTGTTGGGTATACACTCATGTATCCTCCTGATGTTAACTTGGCAGTTTTGCCTGAGGCTCCAAGACAGAAAAGATGTTTTATATGAAAGCCAATTGTGATTTAAACTACCAAGATTCACATTGTCAAAGGAAAGAGCTAATGACTTGTTATGGGATTACTGGACTCCATATTAAGGATTTTAAAAGGTTCAGCCCGTGGAAATTGAAAGAAAATTTGATGAGAATCATTTCTTTGGACAAAACAGCGTTATAACTCCCTCCCCTCAACCTACCCCACCACCCAGGGGGAAAGCTGTGGATGGAGTGGCCTCCTAACCTAATCCTAGAAAAAAGAAGTCCAGCTTCTATATGTTCCCTGATACTGGGGGATGCACAAGCCCAGCTCCAGGGGCTGCAGAAGGAGCCTCAAACCCTTCCAGTGGTGAGGCCAATGGTAGTGAACCAGGCGGGGGGCTGTGGCACTCTGAGTTAGGATCAGCTTGGGGACATATAAAAGAGACCTTGCCCAGAGGGTATCCTGGTATCTGAAGGAACCGTGGCAGTAAGAGGCAGTCAGTTTATGGCTGGAGCAGAATCTGAGGGGTAAAGGGCAGTAACCATTCTGAAGAGAGACTTTGTCTTGGTTTAGAGAATGATATTGGGAGGAGCCTGGTAGGGGAGTCTCTGATGGACTCAGCAAAGGTAGAGTTGACAGATAAAATGCAGGGCACCTACTTAAATGTAAATGTCAGATAAACAATAAATAATTCTTTAGTATAAGTATGTTCCATTCAATTATTTGAATTTCAGCTAAGCAATATTTGAGATAAACAGAAAAATTACTTGTTTTCTGTCTGGAATTCAGATTTATCTGGGTGCCCTGTACTTTTCTCCCTAAATCTGGCAACAATACCGTTAGGGCACATGAGGGAAATGGTTAGCTTGAAATCCCTGCCTGGCACAGAGGACACTAAACCATCAGGTAAACAGTGTGAGTCAAGGGGGCCATTCGAGGATGGTGTGGGTGCAGAGTCAGAAACCACTGGCCCAGGGAAAGACAGCAGCAGGAGATCACACCTCCCCCTGAGACCTTTCATTCATGTGACGAGCCCTGGCTGGGTTTAGGGTAATAGCCTTGAAGAGTAAAGTGTTATTAGTATTTTGATGTGGACCATTTGAATTAATGATTGAGAGTGTATTTTTAAATTAAAGAGTTTATTAGTCAAGAGAAACAGAAAGTTCAATGGACCTCCCCATGTTTTAATTCAGGACCAAGAAAAGGATGACTCTATAAAATATGGCATGGGTATTTTGATAGGGATTGCATTAAATTTGTAAGTTGCTTTGGGTGGTATGGCCATTTTAACAATATTAATTCTTCTAATCCAAGAGCATGGATATCTTTCCATTTCTTTGTATCATCTTCAATTTCCTTTTTCAGTGTTTTACTGGACATGGGGCTGTTTCACCCCTCAAATTTCTCTTCTTTTGCACTGGAGCTGATGTATCTCCCTTGTGATATTCCCAAAGGTCTTAATCAAGTGGAAGGTACAGAGGGGGAAGCTTAAAGACGGAGCCTCATTCTTGAATTTCAGAGTTTTCAGAGTATGGGTCTTTCACTTCCTTGGTTAAGTTTATTCCTAGGTATTTTATTCATTTTGATGCAATTTTAAATGGGATTGTATTCTTACTTTCTCTTTCTGATAGTTCATTTTTAGTGTATCAAAATAATCATGACATATTTCACAGAACTAAAGCAAATATTCCTAAAATTCATATGGAAAAACAAAAGACTCCAAGTTGCCAAAGCAATCTTGAGAAAAAAGAACAAAGCTGGAGGTATCATCTCCCAGACTTCAGACTATACTACAAAGCTACAGTAATCAAAACAGCATGGTGCTGGCACAAAAACAGACACATAGCTCCATGGAAGAGAATAGAGAGCCCAGAAATAAACCCATGCACCTGTGGTCAATTAATCTATGACAAACAAGGCGAGAATACATAATGGAGAAAAGACAGTCTCTCCAACAAGTGATGCTGGGAAAACTGGACAGGTACATGTAAAAGAATGAAATTAGAACATTTCCTCAGACCATATAAAAAAATAAACTTAAAATGGATCAAAGACCTAAATGTAAGACCTGAAACCATAAAACTCATAGAAGAGAATGTAAGCATAACACTCTTTGACATAAATCATAGCAATCTTTTCTTTGGCTATATCTCCTAAGGTAAAAGAAATTAGAGCAAAAGTAAACAAATGGGACCTAATTAAGCGAAAAGCTTTTGCATAGCAAAGGAAACAATAGACAAAAATGAAAAGGCAACCTATAGAATGGGACAAAATATTTGCAAATGTTATTACCAATAAGGGGTTAATACCCAAAATATATAAATAGCTCATACAACTCAATATCAATAAAAACCCAACCCAATCAAAAAATGGCAGAAGACGGGGCTTCCCTTGTGGAGCAGTGGTTGAGAGTCCGCCTGCTGATGCAGGGGACACGGGTTCGTGCCCTGGTCCAGGAGGATCCCACATGCCATGGAGCGGCTGGGCCCGTGAGCCATGGTCACTGAGCCTGCACGTCCAGAGCCTGTGCTCTGCAACGGGAGAGGCCGCAGCAGTGAGAGGCCCGTGTACCGCAAAAAAACAAAAAAAACAAAAACAAAACAAAACAAAGAAATGGCAGAAGACCTAAATAGACATTTTTCTAAAGAAGACATACAAATGGCTAACAGGCACATGAAAATATGCTCAACATCATTAATTATTAGAGAAATACAAATCAAAACCACAATGAGTTATCACGTCACACCTGTCAGAATAGCTATTAGCAAGAAGACAACAAATAACAAGTGTTGGCAAGGATGTGGAGAAAAGGGAGCCCTTGTGCACTGTTGGTGAGAATGTAAATAGTGCAGCCCCTATAGAAAACAGTATGGAGTTTCTTCCAAAAACTAAAAATAGAACTATTATATGATCCAGCAATTCCACTGCTGAGTATATATATCTGGAAAAAACAAAAAGACTAATTTGAAAAGATACATGCACCCCAATGTTTATAGCAGCACCATTTACAACAGCCAAGGTATGGAGGAAGCAACCCAAGTGCCCATCAACAGATGAACCATAGATTTTTCCTTTTACATTTAAGTCTTAATACTTCTGAAATTATTTTTTGTGTGTTTGATATGGGGTAAAGATTCAATTACAGTTTTGCACATGGATAACCAATAGTCCTAACACTCTTTATTGACTTGTTCATCCTTTTTCACTAATGAGCCCTGTCCATTTATGCAAGGTCCTGTGCCTCTCCATCCTGTTCCATTAGTCTGTTGGTCTGATCTTGTGTCTTAATTTCTCCCACTTTATAATAGGTCTTGATACCTAGGATGGCAAATTCTGCTACCCTTGTTCAGGGTTGTTTTGGCTATCCTTAGCCCTTTGCTCTTTCACATATTTTCCCATCAACTAGTCCCAAGTTCAAGGTAGGCAAATTTTCTTGCTTTCTTCTTGTTGTAAAATGGGCTTTCTTTTTCTTTCTTTCTTTTTTTTTTTTTACATTGAGGGTGTACCTCTTAGGGGCCCCAGGCCTGTGAGCAGTCTCCTTAAAATTCCCCACTTGTGGCAGTCCTTCGCTTTTAGGGCTGGTCCACTGTAACCTGTGCAGCCCTCAAAGGTAAATTCACACAGCCCCAAGGTTTTGACAGGAACTCGCAGCAAAAGTCAACGTTGACACCTTTTTTCTAGACTCCTGCTTTCATTTCATATTGTTTTTACTTCAGGTAACAGTGTTCTGAAAATATGCATTTTATATTTTATTCAGATTTGAATATTTTCATTTGGAAATATCATTCAGTATATATAATCTCCCATACTTTCACAAACAGAACTCCCTATCAATAAACTTTTTCAAAAAGAAATAAAACATAATATTTAGAAACATCTTTCTATATTCATTAACTTCTACAACTTCATATTTAATGGTTTAATATTATTTCATTGAATTGATGAAATATACTTTATTCTCACAGTCACTTGTGAGATATTAGTTTAGATATTATGTTTTTAAGTTTTCACTTTCTACAAACAACACTGTGATAAAACTCTTGTAACTAAATCTTCCTGCATATCTATGATAATTTTCTCAAGATAAATTCAAATATTATCATGACTTCTAGGCTTTGGATACATATTCCAACCTGCCCTCCATAATAATTTTATCAATTTACATTACTATCATAAGCTTATGAGGATGCCCCTGAAATAACAGGTTTGTATGTAATTGAAAATATGGAACACTTTTACAGGCTTATTGTTTTTTACTGACCCAATAATCATTATTTTATTTCATTTTATTAAAATAAAAATGTTTTAGTGTCTGCCTAATTTTTATTTATTTATAAATAAATTTCACAAATTTTCACATATTTATCAAGAACATGTTCATTTTGGGCAAAAGACCTTAATAGACTTTTCTCCAAAGAAGACATACAGATGGCCAATAGGCACATGAAAAGATGCTCAACATCACTAATTATCAGAGAAATGCAAATCAAAACTACAGTGTGGTATCACCTCACGCCAGTCAGAATGGCCATCATTAAAAAGTCCACAAACAGTAAGTGCTGGAGAGGGTGTGGAGAAAAGGGAACCCTCCTATACTGTTGGTGGGAGTGTAAATTGGTACAACTATAGAAAAGAGTATGGAGGTTCCTCAAAAAACAAAAAATAGAGCTATCATGTGGTCCAGCAATCCCACTCTTGGGCATATACCCAGATGAAACTATAATTTGAAAAGATATATGCACCCCTATGTTCATAGCAGCACTATTTACAATAGCCAAGACAGGGAAACAACCTAAATGTCCACCAACAGATGAATGGATAAAGAAGAAATGGTATATATACACAATGGAATATCGCTCAGCCATAAAAAAGAGTGAAATAATGCCATTTGCAGCAACACGGATAGACCTAGAGATTATCTTACTAACTGAAGTAAGTCAGAAAGAGAAAGACAAATACCATATGATATTTATATGTGGAATCTAAAATATGTCATAAATGAACTTATCTACAAAACAGAAACAGACTCACAGGCATAGAGAACAGACTTGTAGTTGTCAAGGGGTAGCGGGTGTGGGGAAAGGATGGATTGGGAGTTTGGGATTCAAAGATGCAAACTGGTATACATAGAATGGATAAACAACAAGGTCCTACTGTATAGCACAGGGAAATATATTCAGTATCCTGTAATAAACCATAATGGAAAAGAATATGAAAAAGAATCTATATATATGTATATAACTGAATCACTTTGCTGTACACCAGGAACTAAAACAATATTGTAAATCAAGTATACATCAATAAAATAAATTAAAGAAAAAAGAAAACATTCATTACAAATTCCTATATTTTCATTTATTATTTGGCAGTCTAATCAAATTTGTTTCACCAAAATTTATTTCTCTCTCTCTATATATACACATACATACATATCTATTTAGTATCTACTATGCGCATAGCACTCTGCCAGGTCATACGGATGGCAGGTGTGTCAGGTGAGGGCAATGCTCAGGGAAAGCACTGCTGGGCCACCTACACTGAGGGACCAAGTGAACGGCACAGAGAGGTGCTCCTGGGACCCTGAGACCAGCATGGGGAAGAGCTCGTGGGAAGAGAACATAATTAACAACACAGCACCAACACACTGTTAGACTTTGGTTTTAGGGGGAATTTAAAACAAAAATTCTCAACAGTTTGGAACTTAGAGGTGGAGGCATAAGGCACATACATAAAAAGGTAAAAACTAAACAGAAGTCTCTGAGGGATGTTGCCATTTCATTAAATAATGTGTTTAGATGGGCCATGATGAAAGAAAATTTACATGCTTATTGCATTTGAGTTAATAGTTGTGCAAAAAAATTTGAAAAAGTTGTATGAGGTTCTCCAAAATGGAGAAAAACAAAATACAGAATTAACCTCTTATAGAATTACATAATGATTTTGATTATTGTTTGAAGATCACAAATAGCGTAAAATATGTAAAGGTCTTTTATATGAAAGTAGATTGTCTTACCAATTTCATAAAAGAAACCTCTCTAATGTCATTACCTTTGAAATTGATGATTGTACCATCTAGTGGTTCATTTTTATTTACTTGAAAAAAGAAAATTAAGAACAAAATTAGTCTCACTGCCTTAGAGACAGACATGGCAATGGTAAAATATTTATTTTACTATTAAGTAGATCTTAAATCACATTAGCTATAATATAATACGGATGCTATAAACTTACTTGAAAATAATCTTTTCTAAACCTTGAAATTAATTCATTAACATCTGTTCCTTTAATCACAGGTTTACTACTCTTCCCTGAGGAAGATTGGTTTTGGAGAGGTATGTGTGTGAGGCATCCACATAGTGGGAAAAGCAGAAAAAAACAAAGAGAGGTAGATGTTCATTCATTAAAGAATATTTCCTGTTATCATTTTTTACATGCTATGTGTCTGACACTGTGCTGAGCAATGAGCCTTCCACAACACACAAGCCCCCATTCTTGACCTCATGGACTTGCTGTTTGTGAGGGGATCACATTAGTAAGCAGACAATTTTAATACAATGTGACAACTGATAAAATAAATACTCTTGGAGCCCACTGGAAGGACACCTAAGCAACCTTAATGAGTTCAGGGAAGGCTGCTGAAGTGAGATTTGCCAACAAGAATGAGAGCATTGAGGGGAAGGGGCAGGAGAAGAGTAGGCTGGAGAAGGAAACTGTGGATAGCGGGCTGAGAGGGTTCAAGTGACACAGAGATGTGCAGGGAGTGACATGAATGATGAGCTATATTGAAGAATATTGACCTGGTATGTATAGGATGACCCCATAAATGCTCTAGTGATGTAGGTTTACTCTTGGTGGGATCTTACTGAGCTTTGACACTGTACAGTTTGCTTTGTGGGCCGTCAGACTCTGTAACCATAACTCAGTTCTTCCAACTGTTGAAAGCCGCTGCAGACAATCCACAAATGAATGGACGTGGCCGTATCCCAATTTTATTCACAAAAACGGGTGCTGGACAAGATTTGGCCTGTAGGCCATGGTGTGCTGACCTTACACTAGATCAGTAATTCCATGGGAGTAGAGGTCAGGGCTCTTTGCTCTCTGTTGCAGGCCCAGGACCTAAAGCAGTTCCTGGCATATTGGAATTTTTCATTGAACATCCTGGGAATAAATAAGTGAATGACTGAGTCATGACTGGTTTAGGGAGATAGCTGGATGCAGAGTCGCCTGGGCAGGGAAATGGCTCTGAGGATGGAAAGGTTGACGGGGGTGCGAGAAGCACTTGGTAGGTGTGTTGGTACCTAGACGAAAGATTCTAGCAACAGAAAACGTTTCCGGAGCTCACCTGTGCCAGGCACCCTGCTAAGCACGTCAAGTATGTTGGCTCATTCAGGACTCCTGTCCTCAGCCTCATATTATGGGGCAGAGACTTGAGGATCAGATCAGTAAGCAAATTACATGGCTGGTGATGGGAGAGGGCATCCACCACAACTGCTACCCTTTGTCTCTTAATCTCATGGAAGTATTTGGGGTTTCAGAATTAAATGACTGAAAGAATATGGTGCCATTATTGGGAATAGGGACATTCGGAAAAGAATATAGCTTAGTAGGAAAATATAAAAATCTACTTTTAGTTATACTGAGTTGGAGGTGAGAGCAGGTGATAACAGGCCTTTTTTCTCCCTTTAAGTACCTAATGAACTGGCTCTTGAACTTGTTGAATATTGAGAATGTAAGACAGATTTGTGAGTTAAGCAGAATAGCAGTCAAAGGGCTAAAGCATCCACTAGATAGTAGCTAAGAATATTAAAAAAAACCCTGAGGAATCATTGATATTATACATAGAACTGTTTTCTTATCTCAGGTCCAATCCCCAAATGTTTTCTATCCTCAATTCTTAATACATAAAGAACAGTTTGCAGGTTCTTCTACCTCTAAACATGGAGAGGTGACAATGCAGAAGAAAATGTTAGTCATATTCAACATGAAGAATTTAACTTTCTTGTAATTAGACCATTCTAAGACTTCTGAAGTTTAGGATAAACATTGATGTATAAAAATTAATTGGAAATGAGATGATAGAAGGTTTAATATTTTTTGTTTTAGTATCATTTAAACATCATTTGCTTGCTTACTAATTTTTCACCACAGAATGAGTGCCGTGCCCCACTCTATTTTATACCAGGGTGAATACAAAACAGAAAACATAGTATTGCCCCTAAGGACTTTATGATAATTTATTTATAACAATGCATTTATATAATATATATGTGATACATGTAAAATATACTGTTCGAAGTTTATTTGGGCCTCACCTTTGTGCCAGGCACCATTTTAAGTACTTTATATGTAGTAACTCATTTCATTCTCATATTTATTCAATGAGATAAATGTAATTATTAGTCCTCAGTGTGTGGTTGAGAAAGAGACTTAAAAAAGTATAACCCCTGGTTACTCTACTTTTTCAGTTTACCCATCATACAGATTCTGGTTGCTTTGGATAAGAGAGTCTTTTATACATATTGAGCCTAATGAGGGCAGAGTTTTAGAATTCTCATTATGAGATGAGAGCAGAAAGAAAAAGTTCTTGGAGAAAATTCACCTTGAGCGAGATCTGTAAGAAATTTATGGCTACAGATTTGTGAGTTCTCTATGCATACGGAAAATCACAGATACAGCACTTAAAATGAAATCTATGTGGTGTGATAATAAAGCCATATGAATAATGGAATAAAAGCATGTAGCTTAGCAATGCAGGAGCATATGGCCTGAAGGATTCCACTTCTGCACATATAACATATTTCTCCATGATTTAAAGGAAAAGAGAAACTTAGCTGGATCTCCTCCTCCTTAGACCATTTGTTGTGTTGGATGGCTTCATTAATGTCACTTTGCTTTCCTATATAACTTATTTTCATCTGAATAATAAGTTGGGAGAATAAAGTACGTGTGATATGATGGATATCATTTTATCTGCTAAAATTTGTTGGATATCAAAATGACATGCTCAAAATTTAAGCCTTTGAAAAATATACAAACAAGTGTTAAACAAATGGGGCTCCCTGTACACTGGAATGTGGTCATGTAAAGACTCAACATACTTACAGGGAAGGGTGGTGACCATCACTCTACCTGCTGACGTTACCCTATGGCCTTCCGTTCCTTGCTGGGGAGATCATTCACCAAACTCTTTGATGATACCTCATGGAGTAAGAAGGATGAGATGCAATTACTCTTTACACACTAATAAAAGTACTGGCAGCCATCTGTGGGCCTCAATCCTAATGGTTCTGTTCTCCAGGTGTAAGTGCTCAAACGTATTGTGTTAACAGTTGGACTCAACTCCTCTTAAAGAGAGAATTGTCCTTGGGAAACTCTCCAGGTGAGCTGCTTGGAGTAGATGGTGGACCCTAGTTGCATTAATGTGAGCATAAACCTGTACTATAAAAAGAAAATAGCTAAATTGCTCTGGCCAAGGCCAGGAGGGAAATTTGGTTTGTTCTAACCTAGAGAGTCATTTGGAGCAATATGAAGCAATGACAAGAAGACAAAGAGATGGGGTGGAATGACCATGTATTCACTGCTATGGTGGGATGACCAAAACACAGGGGAGAGTTGTTTAGGTGGATATAAACATTTCCCTCCTATATCTGCATGCATCCTGTCCCCCTGCACCAACATAAACAGTCTGATCCATCTCAAAGTGTGAGTGGCCTTGTTAACTTAGTAGAAGTCAAAGAGGTTGATTGTCACTTTTAGGCAATACATGGTCCGGAGTAGAGGCTGTGTGGGTGGAAGCAGGACCATGGAACCAGAGATGGCTTTGAGAACATTCACCTTTCTCCTGGAATCTGCATTAATCTTGGAAAGGTCTTTGGATTGTCATAGTTTATGCAGATCTCAAGGATCTTATAGAAAGTTAATGACATCTGAGTTACACAAAAACCAAGAGAGAAAAATTATTCCCCTTAAGCCACAGTAATAGGGAGGCTTGATAAAATCTACACTGAATTCTTACTTTTGACTCTTATTTTCTAGCTACTTCAATAATAAAGGAACAGAAAGTAGGAATTTAATTTATAATTTACATCCTTCAAATACGTTTTCCATAGGTGGCACCAAATAATGGATTTACTTTGTTTCGGCAGCTAAGAACTGAAGATGGAGAAAGATTGGGATAAAACATCCCCCAATTTTAAAGGTAGTTATCTACAACTGGTGTGATCATGAATTTTTTTTTATTTTATACCTTATGAATTTTACAAATTAGACAAAATGTGAATTATGTGTACTATTGTCTTTTAATTCAAATGTATACAAAAGTAGAAAAAAAGATAGTATCAATGAACCTCCTTGAACCCGTTGCCCGCTTCAAGTTATCAATTCTCAGCTCTTTAGTTTCATTGTTTCTTTCTCCACCACTTTTTTTGCCAAAATCTTTTTTTTTTTTGGTACGCGGGCCTCTCACTGTTGTGGCCTCTCCTGTCGTGGAGCACAGCGGCCATGGCTCACGGGCCCAGCCGCTCCGTGGCATGTGGGATCTTCCCGGACCGGGGCACGAACCCGTGTCCCCTGCATCGGCAGGTGGACTCTCAACCACTGCGCCACCAGAGAAGCCCTTGCCAAAATCTTTTGAAGCAAGTCTTACTTTATCTGTAAATACTATAGTATGTATCACTAACAGATAAGAAACTTTAAAAAAGAAAACCACAATAGTATTATCAGACCCAACAAAATTAACACTAATTCCTGTCATCTAATTTTTGTGTTCAGCTAATTATGATTGTCTTGAAAAAGTATTTTTTTGACAATTCATCAGCACCCAAATAAGTTCCACAAATGCACCTGCACAATATTTCTTTTTTTTTTTAAAGAAGATGTTGGGGGTAGGAGTTTAGTAATTTATTTATTTATTTTTGCTATGTTGGCTCTTCGTTTCTGTGCGAGGGCTTTCTCTAGTTGTGGCAAGTGGGGGCCACACTTCATCGCGGTGCGCGGGCCTCTCACTGTCGCGGCCTCTCTTGTTGCGGTACACAGGCTCCAGACGCCCAGGCTCAGTAGTTGTGGCTCACGGGGCTAGTTGCTCCGCGGCATGTGGGATCCTCCCAGACCAGGGCTCGAACCCGTGTCCCCTGCATTAGCAGGCAGATTCTCAACCACTGCACCACCAGGGAAGCCCACACACTATGTGTCTTAAGGCTTGTTACTGAGATAAAAATTCTCCCTCTGCATTTCTTCCCACACATGCTATTTTTGTGTGACTTGTCCAGTAGAATTTTCCATTCTGGATTTGGCTCTTTATATCCTTATAATGTCAGTTAGCTTGTTTTCCTCTATTGCCCATATTTCTCATAAACTTATAGATACAGAGGCTTTATTAGATTCACATTTGGGCTGCTTTATGGGTGGGGCTGTGTAGTTCTAAATACATCACATTAGAGGCACACAATGCTTGTTCTACATTTAATTATGTTATGACTGATCGGTTGGTTCAAGTGGCGTCAGCTTGATACAACCATGTATAGTTTTCTATCAACCTTTCACTGAGTAGTTCAAGCAGCCATTATTTCCTTGGTGGTTACAAAATGGTGTTTCTCATTTCTATTATTTATCCTGCACTATTAGATCAGATCTATTAAAAATTACTCCTCATCCACTGTCTGGCTAGTTAATATTATTTAGTGTTATCTATTGCTGCACAATAAATTACCTCAGAGCTTAATGGCTTAAAGCAATAATAAACATTTATTATAATGACTCATAATAAGTCACTGTGTTTTCAGGCTTTGTCACCTGAAAACTCATCCTCTATCCCACTGCCCCAGGGACTAGATGAAATACAGTGTGACTATTATTAAAACTGTTCAGTGGATAGGATCATTTAACCCTTAAATTTAATAATTTAAGGAAGGCAGAAGTCATAAACTGTCATTTCCAGAATATCCTATTATTTGCACAAGTCAGCCTACTCAGGTGGGAGGAGACTGCAGGAGGATGTGTCTACCATGGACAAGAATCCCTGTGGGCTGCTTGGAAGCTGGCTACCATTCCTGCAATACAGTCTTGATAGGAAAAGAAGGTTGAACACTTCCTCTTTATCAAACTGCAGAATAAGTGAGTGGTGCACTAGCAACCTCTAGGGAGACAAGTTTCTTTTCCTCCCTTGGTGGGGGTAGGTGGAGTATCGTAACAACTATGTACATTTACATACTGGCATGTTTAAAGCCATCATAGACATTATTCTGTGTATTTCTGAAGTCATCCCATCTTTGGTCAGTGGGAGTCTCCTTAAGCTGGCTCCTGTCTTCTTTTTCAACGGCCCTAGTAGTCTTTGATATCTCTCACTTTCAGGCACAAGAAGACATCCAGGCTCATAGCATACATTTCCTACCCCAGATTTGAATGTCCAAGTCTCCAAGAAGGCCTGATTTATTTTTAGTGGAAAATGGCATTTGGAGATGACAATTTTGACACTAGAGCTATTCATTGCTGCTGGGTTATTATTGTTTCTAGGTTACTTTAGTGGACATAGCTAAGGAATAAGTTTTTTAGAAAGAGAAAATTAAGTCATGAATTCATATGTTATTTCTAGTTCAAAATAAAGACGAAAAGATTCTTACTTCTTTCATTTTATGTCTATATCTCTTTTCTCTTATGCTGAAGATCTTTGTTCCTAATGATATTAACATAATTAGTAAATATTAACATAATTACTAATTTTGTTTATAGCCATCCATCTAGCCAGCCATCTAGAATCTTGCTATCTAGCTATTTTTATCCGTAGTTCCAAAATAACAATAACAGTGCTACCACTAATATCAAGACCACAGGATGCAATTTAGGATAGCTTTATGATTCTTTTTGTCCTTAGACTATAACCCACTGTACAGCTAAAATAGTTTAAAAAATCAATTGAATTAAATCTCTATACTTGGTTATGGCACCAACTTGAAATATGGTTAAATTCATTTATTTTCTTATTTTCTTTCAATGTTTAAGAATTACTCTTTTTCATTTTTTGATTTACCAGGTGAAACATTTACCTAGTCCCCAGTAAAACTGTAAAGCAAATTGTATTTTGAAAAGCCTAGCTTTCATCCTATCACTTTCCCTTGTTCTCTTCCTCATTCTATAAGTAACTATCTATAATTTTTTTCTGTAATCTTCCTCTCTTAAAAAAATAATGAGCATATGTGTATGTGTGTTATGTGTATCTATATGTATATGCTTATATCTATTTATCTACATCTTACTATCATTCCCTTTTCTTACATGTTTCTTTACCCTTTATTCACCTAATGTATGTATCCTGAGGATCACTCCATAGCAACAGATAAGCTTTATAGCTGCAGAGTCCTCCACTGTTCAGCTTTACAATCTAGGGATGAACATCTTTTGCTTTAACAAATAGAGTTTGCTCTAGTAAACTGCAGTGCCTGTTTCTCTACAGCCTCACCACTAGATGAGTCAATTTTTTTTTAGCTCTTTGCTAATCTCATAGTTAAGAAATACTATCCGTCTTAACTTGGAATCCCTAGAAAACAGAGACTAAAAGCAATTCCAAGGAAATAAGGAACCCTCTGGCAGGTAAGCAAGAGTGAGGGAAAAGCAAAGTGGGGGGAAAGGAGGAAAAACTAATGCAGGGTAGTGAGTTACCAAGCTAGCTACATGCAGTTGGTTGCTTGGTAAGGGGAGTGTTTCTCCAGAGGCTGGACAGGGTGATACAATTAATCTGAGTATATTGCAGGGAAAAAAATTATAGCAGGAACAGATAGGTTGACATCCAGTCATGATACACCCTGCATGACAGATTAAAGGATTTACACTGTGTTGCTTTGGCAATGAAAAACAACATTTTGGGTGGGAAAGTGATAGGAGCAAAGAGGCTTTTAGGAGGAGACAACCTGGATTAGAGTAAGGAGAGTTTAGGCAACAGGACACTACTTGGCAAACAATCACATAGTCCAGCAGGGGAGTGCTGGAAAACAGGACTAAGCACTGTTGGATGAAATGTACAGAAGCAAGGAATTCTTAATTTGGAGAGTTTGGGGGTCTCTCTGATTGGGATCTAAGGAGTTTGTAAACCTCTAAAATTTTATGTAAATTTTGTGTCCTAAGTATGTTCATTCTCAGGGGAAAGAATTTTTAGCTTTCATCTGATTCTTAAAGGCATCTGTGAGCCAATAATTAGGAAACCCTGGGTCACTGAGCTTCTGTGTTCACTGATCAGTTTATGTTGTAAGTATACCTCATTTATGAACTTAGTACAAATCTCTGATGATTCACATTTTATATCCACATTCTCTGAATTCCTATTGTACTTACTGTCTGTGCTGCTCAGTTTTACATCTAGCTTGGTTTTCTAAGATTTGCTTTTCTTACACTGTACTTTTCTTAAAGGAACTCATCTGCATATTGCCCTCAGTCACTGTCAAAATATGATTTTAGGGTTAAGCAAAGTGCAACTTAAATGAAGTAAAATCTGCTTAAGAACACATTGTATCAGGGTGGGGGGTGGAGGGTGGGATGAACTGGGAGGTTGGGATTGACATATATACACTAATATGTATAAAATAGATAACTAATAAGAACCTGGTGTATAGTACAGGGAACTCCACTTTGCTGTACAGTAGAAAGTAACACAATATTGTAAAACAACTGTACCCCAATTAAAAAGCAAACAAACAACAGAAAAAGGAACACATTGTACCAAACATGTGAACATATAGGGCTAAGTTAGAACTAAAGAAAAAAGGTTTTTCAAACCTTGGCTACCTACTAACAACAGCAATAGTTTATTATGTTTTTCCTGTTGCATCAGAGTTCATCCCAAGAGCACAAAGGCCTTACTGGGATGTAATACTGCCTTATTATCCTCCTCTCATTGGAGACGTTGCATTCGAATGCAGCTGGGTCTGTGTGTGCTGACGTATTTGGAACAGGAAAGCAGGGCTTTGTTCAGTCTGCTGGAGCCCAGCGCCGGGTCCAGCCTCATCAGACCCCACCCCTCCTTACTTGGCGCGGGAACAATGCCTCTCACCCCCAGCTGTGAGGCATAGAACTACAGGGGAGCATTTTGAGTTCTTTTAAAAAGGTTTTATACCATTAAGCTGTGCATTGTTGAGACATTTTGACCACCTTTCAGATTTAGCTTTTAAAATTGATTCCAAACACTGAAATTTATGCCTCTGGGTTAGAACTTGCCTCTTGAGCATTTAAAAAATATTTTATTATGTACGTTAGTTATTTTTCAGGAAAAGACTGAACTTTAGTTTTGAATTGTCTATAATGTTACCTAGAAATTCAATTTAATATTACTCTGCTTTGGGTGAAAAAGCATAGAGTCATATAAAATTAAGAGCCTGGGACTAGGTCCAGGATAGAGGAAAACTTCTTAAACACTGTTGAAAAGTATGTTACAAAACCACATCTTTGGGGCTTCCCTGGTGGTGCGGTGGTTGAGAGTCTGCCTGCCGATGCAGGGGACATGGGTTTGTGCCCCGGTCCGGGAAGATCCCACATGCCGCGGAGCAGCTAGGACTGTGAGCCATGGCCACTGAGCCTGCGCGTCCGGAGCCTGTGTTTCACAACGGGAGAGGCCACAACAGTGAGAGGCCTGCGTACCGCAAAAAAACAAACAAAAAACCAAACACATCTTTTTCCTTTAAAAAGAGGATTCTTATTGAGATTAGACCAGAATTACAAAAACTGTCAAAAAGAATAAAATTCTCCTTAAACTTCTGCTGTTACTGGAGCTAAATGTCCATGAGTGGAAACATTAATATTTTTAAATAGTTCTATTGAGGTGTAGTTTACATACCATACATTCACGTCTTTTAAGTTCAGGGAGCCATAATTTTAATGTCATTATATAATAGTCACAAGAGCTGTTTCTGACTCTACAGTAATGCTTCACATGTAGTTAATATACTAAGCATTTTGTTGTTATATCAATAAGATGATCCCAAACATTGGTCACAATTTTGGTGAGAAAGACTTTAGGATCTTGTTAGGAAACGTGTCAGTGGTATCACTCCCGTCGTACATTATTACTCAAGTCTACTTTTTATTCAGATCAAGACTCTCCTGTTAGGCTGTGAGACACAACTTTCCACCCACACAGGAACTCATGAAATCTCCAGGGTACGTGTTATCAGGGAAGGTACTTCCAACTTGGAGAAAATACCAAATGCCATTTGAAGGTATATCTTTAACATTGTTTTTTAAAAATTAAGAATAAATGAACAGATTACATCCAGCAGATAAAGAGCTTTTGTTACATTATCTTAAAAATGGTCCTTACTATTTAGGTTCTGTAGAGAATATTGACTCAGAGACTGAAGATTTGGTTTTGGGTCCTGTGGAACTACTTACAAGGCTCTCAGGCCTCATCTTGGTTCACTCATAATCTCTGGGGCTTAGTGTCCCATCAGTGATATTGGGACCAGGATAATTGCCCTGACTAATTTAGAGAGTTTTAATTAGGAGCAATGGAAATAATGTAAGGAAAAAGTTCTTTGTTAGCCACAAAGTGCTGGTCAATTGTAAGGTATTACTTTTGTTATCACAAATCAAGAAAATGTTCTTTATTAATCAAAATCATTTGCAAATAGTTCTAAGTGTCTATCTGAAACTTGAGTCCCCCTAAAATCGAGCTCCTCTGCTGAGTTTGCAGTTCACCTCTCTATCCAAAATGTTGTTCCCTTTCTTGTCCAATCCTATTCCCCTCAAGATTGAGGAGTATCAAAGAAAAGGGGATTAAACTGAGCGGGACACTGTGGGGCCCTTCTGGGGCCCAAAACCTTTCCATGTCCCTTGTTTCTTGCTTGTAGGAAAAAGACTTTCAGTCTCTTTGGCCTCCCCTGAGTTCCAAAGGGTAGATTCAAAGAGTTACTAATTAGGAGAGTGAGGAAATGCAGAAAGAAGCAACAGTGCAGGATAGGGCAAGGTCCTGGTTCTTCCTTGGGTGATATACATAACAACCTGACACATGTCTCTGAGTTCTTCTACAGGAACTAAGGCTCCCACCCAGGTGGAGGATGGTAACTCCAGGTTGAGCACAAGCATGGGGACCCAGACTGGTTGGAACCAGAAAGCCAATGACTGAGATACCTGGGACACCACCCTGTTACCTCACCACCAACCAATCAGAAGAAAGTCACACACCCTGCAGCCCTCCCACAAATTTTGCCTGTAAAAATTCTTACCCCAAAATTGATTTTGGCAGGTGAGAGGACCTTGGTTCTTGTCTTCTCTGGAGAAAGAATTCCACAAACAGACCAAGGTTATAAGGCAGAGTTTATTAGAAGCACAGTACGTGTGGGAGAGTGCACCAAGAAGCAGTTTATTTAGGGCAGGAGTGAAAGTTACACACTTGGAGAAGAAGAGCATGGATGTCCTCGAGAGTGAGGAACACACGATAGGGACAGCCTAGGTTGTTAATATGGGGTTAATCTTCCAGATTTAGATGAGGGTGCCTGCCCTTTCCCTCCCCTGTGATCACATTGTCTGCAGTTTCTTATTTGGGCTTCCACCAGGCCCCATTTTGAATCTTTCCCATGAGCACATAAGCGAAAACCCACGGGGTAGAGGTGGGTAAAAACTGCAATGCTAATGATATTATAATGATATTACAATGTGTCCAAGGCTACTAGAGGACAGCTAGAGATGCCCTCTGTGTGTGTGTCAGGCTGGGAAACCTCCTTGACCACAAGAATGTGGAGGCTGAGGTGGTCCTCCTCATCTTTCCTCTGTTTAGGGCTCATCATACTAATAGTAGTTTATCTCAAAGGGTCAGCATGAAACCTGCTGCAACAGATTAACCTGAAGCCTATCTATCTCTTACTGCAAAGTGCATGCTCCACAATTTTCATGGTCAGAGTTTCTTGCTCAGATGTTACAGATTTTCTGTTTCAGACGCCATTTCTCCTTGTGTCATGGCCTCATTTAGTGCAAAACTGGGAGATGGCTTTGCCTTCTGCCTAATGTCTATATATAAGGAGGCTGTTCTTGGACCTGGCTCCAGCTTTCCTGCCTCCAAACCATTGGAGAGTTTGGGCATTTTGAGCATGAGCTGCCCGTTCTCCTTGCTTGGCCTTGCAATAAACCTTTCTCTGCTCCAAACTTGGGTTTGTTTGGCCTCCATGTGCATTGGGCACATGAACTTGGGTTGACAACATATCTAAACTTGGTGCTATATATTCAGGATAAACACATGTGGCTCTGAAATGGACACCTGTAGGGCCTTTGTTCCATAGGGATAATGAAGAGCTGGGGTGGATCTCCTGCCTTCACCTTCAACTCCATGTGCTTTCTTCCTGCCACTTCCGATTCTGAATTATTACATTCTTTATTATTAGCAGTTTATTTATTATCACATTAAAAAATAACAAAAACACCTAGTAAGTCACCTGAAGAATAACCATATTTCTTTAGATAAAATGGGGTAAATTTGTGCCTCTAAATAAGCTTAAAAATAAATAAATAATTAAGCTTAGTTATGGGACAAATAGACTGCATAAGTTGTAAAGCAAGTAAAAAGTTTTGGTAAAAATTGTAAATAAGTAAAGATAAAATCATAATGGTAAAGCTAATGCCAAAAAATATTGTTTTCTGATGGTGGCATCACAAGCCTCAGGGCTTGTCCCTAGCACTTCCATGGACTTGATCAAGCTATACATGTTTTTCTTAAAAATTTTCCATAAAATTCAGCTAACAGTTTTAACATATTACAAAGCACATTAGGTATCTTGGACATCCCGAAGCATAGCAAGCTTATTTATACTTGGTTTGGATTAATTAAACTTGACTCCCTACAAGCCCTCCTGCCACAATCTCATATTCAGTAGATCACGAAACACCATGAATATTTCTCTGCAATATCTTCTAAATTAATTTTTAATTTCCTTATCTATGGTTATTTTGGATTTCCAAATCTGTCTCCCAGTAACTCCCCAATATACCCATCCTGCAAAGGGATGTTGAGGTAACTTGCATACATCTGTCTTTACCATGGCTCTTTCCTGCTCAGGAACTGTCTGCATCTCATTCTTGATATAAATCAAATCTGTTACCTTTCATGTAAGTTTTGCATCCTTCTATACTTCCTCTGTCCCATTTCTCATAGCCAATCAGTAGACTATCCAGTTTAGTCAATTTGGCTTCATTAACGTGAGCATGGGGTCACCATGCTTGTCCTTCCATTTGTATGTTTGCTTAGAACTTTTGGAATTAAGATTCCTTCTACTTTTTCATTGATTCATTAATTGAACGAATACTTAATGAATGCCTGTTCCATGCTAGGCACTCTTCTAGGTATGAAGATACACTGGTAATATGAGAGATCAGGCCCATTCTCAGGGAAAAATAATAGCCAATATATAAACAAACAATAAATAAACAAAATAGGACAATGATATATTATGGAGAAAGTAAAATATGATAATGTGATAGAGAATGATCGGAGGGAGGGATAGTTTTGGGCTGGTCTAAGGGAGTCCCATTCTGAGGAGGTGAGACAACGGCAAGAAGGAGGCAGCCGGATGGAGACTGAAGGCGAAGGTCCTCCAGCTGGAAGACATAGCACGAAGGTCTAGAAACAGAAATGAGCTTGGTGTGTTCAAAAGATAAAAGTAGGTTAACTGTAGTGAGTGAGGAGGAAGAGAGATGGTCTGAGGGGGGCGGGGCCAGATCATGTAGGGCTTTATAGCTCATGAGGAAGGGTTTAGTTATTTTACATGTCCTGAGAAGTCACTGGAGTGCTTTTGGTAAGAAACAGGAAGATCTAGTGATCATCTCCTCCCCCCCGCATCCTATGTGCTTTCTCTCCAGCCCAAGGTACAGTGATGATCAGTTCTTTGAACTTTGCACTTTGTTTTTGATCTTCTAGTGTGGAGGTGGAGGGGAACTGTTTGGGGCTTTCTAAACTATGTGTGCTCTCCCCTGTCTTCCAGGGGAGCCTCTGATTCCCCACTGCCCCACTCTTTGCAATCAGCCAGTGTTAGCAGTGAGTCATACCTTCTGATGTGTCCTGGGAGAAAAACTTTGACAAATCAGTTTTCTATCCATCTCACGCATGTATGAGACATAGAAATGTATGAGTAGCCACAGTGAAAGGAACTGAAGGACAGAGAGCTTCCTTCCTCTTTATTTGGTGTATTCCCGGAGCCCATCATATACCACTTATGCACGAGGACATGCTCAACGAAGTAACTTATTTATAAGACAACATTCCTTTGTTTATTTTCTTCCCACCCAACAGACACATTTTGTTTTATATTAAAGTAGTTCAGAAACCAAACTGTACAGCTTTGCTGGGGTCCACCTAGAGAGGAGAGGCTCCTTTCTAAGGGAGCCCAAACCCAAATATAAAAGCAAATCACAAATGTGAGCCCTTGTAAACCCTTGTATGGCGAACCTCTCTGGCAACACTCTCAACACCATGAATTTAAGATAGTCTATTTTTTCCTGTAATGAGATGTAGTGATTCATTTTCATTATCATAAATGCTGTGCTGATCCATTTCTAGTTGCCTTTATCTGTCCCCCAGTCATCTAGCAAGTCTCCATAAAAATATTTTAAATAAGTGTCAGTTTGTGTTCCTAGTTTGCGCGAGTAGAGGACCAGGTAGAATGCAAACAACTTGCCACATTCTTTCCTAATAATGTCACACTTACTAAACAGTCGATCCCTGCTCCACACACGTGCCACCGTTGCCACATTTCATCAAGCGACAGGGAGAAGCATCACACTGGCCAACGCTGCGCCCAGCATTCGGGTGGCCCTCAGGCGTCCCCAGGCTTCTGAAATGGCCATTCTTCTTAGTGCGAACTTGCAGAGTAAAAATACAACCTTGAAAAGAGAAAAAAATACTTCAGTTTAAAAAATGGAAGAAATGGATAAAACAAGAAGACAATTATTTTTCATTTTTAAAGGAACATTTTTCAAAATAAAGTAATACATGTTAATTTAATGAAAAAAAAACAGAAGCACAGGGTGAAAAATAAAGTCATCTACCATATCACCACTCCAGAGAAAACAGTTATTAACATTTTGAGAAATATATATATATATATATATATATATATATACACACATATACATATATATACAGAGTTTTTTCTATGCTTAGTTGTATTTTCTTTTAAACAAAAGTAGAATCTTGCATGAAATATTTAATATATATATTGTACCAAAAATTTGTAGAGCATAAATACCTTTAACTCTTTTCTCATAGCATTAACTATTTTTAAATGATAGCATAATAGTCTCTTAGATCATAATATACTTAAATTTCAATTATTGAACTATTGACTCATTTCTTTTTTTTTGGTATTAAAAATAATGCTATAAGAAATGTATTACATGTATACCATGTGCATTTGCTAAGTATTTCCTTAGTATACATTTCCAGAAGGAAAACTACTAGGGTAACAGATATGGGTGCTTTGCAGCGTGCCCAAGTGTCATGGATATTTTGCACAGTTATGTCTCCCGCACCAAACACAGGGACACCCGCCTCTTCACAGGCACCACAATGCAAGACTTTATTGTCTGCTTTATTTTTAAAGGAAATAAATAATAAAATGCTTTTGCTATTTTTATTTTTTAAGATCTTTATTGGAGTACAATAAAGTACAACATTGCTTTACAATGTTGTGTTAGTTCCTGCTGTATAAAAAAGTGAATCAGCTATAAGTATACATATATTCCCATATCCCCTCCTTCTTGCATCTCCCTCCCACCACTCTAGGTGGTCACAAAGCACCAAGGTGATCTCCCTGTGCTATGCAGCTGCTTCCCACTAGCTATCGATTTTGCATTTGGTACTGTATATATGTTAATGCTACTCTCTCACATCGTCCCAGCTTACACTTCCCCCTCCCTGTGTCCTCAAGTCCATTCTCTGCATCTGCGTCTTTATTCCTGTCCTGCCCCTATGTTTGTCAGAACCATTTTTCTTTTTTTTTTAGATTCCATATATATGTGTTAACATACGGTATTTGTTTTCCTCTTTCTGATTTACTTCACTCTGTATGACAGACTCTAGGTCCATCCACCTCACTACAAATAACTCAGTTTTTTTTCGTTTTATGGCTGAGTAATATTCCATTGTATATATGTGTCACATCTGCTTTATCCCTTCATCTGTCGATGGACACTTAGGTTGCTTCCATGCCCTGGCTATTGGAAATAGTGTGCAATGAACATTATGGTACATGACTCTTTTTTTTTTTTTTTTTTTGCACGGGCCTCTCACTGTTGTGGCCTCTCCCGTTGCGGAGCACAGGCTCCGGATGCACAGGCTCAGCGGCTATGGCTCATGGGCCCAGCCGCTCTGCAGCATGTGGGATCTTCCCGGACTGGGGCATGAACCCGTGTCCCCTGCATTGGCAGGCCAACTCTCAATGACTGCGCCACCAGGGAAGCCCTACATGACTCTTTTTGAATTATGGTTTTCTCAGGGTATATGCCCAGTAATGGGATTGCTGGGTCATATGGTAGTTCTATTTGTAGTTTTTTAAGGAACCTCCATATTGTTCTCCATAGTGGCTATATCAATTTACATTCCCACCAACAGTGCAAGAGGGTTCCCTTTTCTCCACACCCTCTCCAGCATTTATTGTTTGTAGACTTTTTGATGATGTCTATTCTAAGCAGTGTGAAGTGATATCTCATTGTATTTTAGATTTGCATTTCTCTAATAATTAGTGATGTTGAACATCTTTTCATGTGTTTGTTGGTCATCTGTATGTCTTCTTTGGAGAAATGTTCATTTATATCTTCCATCTATTTTTTTGATTGGGTTGATTTTTTGATATTGAGTGGCATTAACTGCTTGTATACTTTGGAGATTAATCCTATGTCAGTTGCTTCATTTTGCAAATATTTTCTCCCATTCTTAGGGTTGTCTTTTCATCTTGTTTATGGTTTCTTTGCTGTGCAAAAGCTTTTAAGTTTCATTAGGTCTCATTTGTTTATTTTTGTTTTGATTTCCATTTCTCTAGGAGGTGGGTCAAAAAGGATCTTGCTATGATTTATGTCATGGAGTGTTCTGCCTATATTTTCCTCTAAGAGTTTTATAGTCTCTGGCCTTACATTTAGGACTGTAATCCATTTTGAGTTTATTTTTGTATACAGTGTTAGGGAGTGTTCTAATTTCATTCTTTTACATGTAGCTGTCCAGTTTTCCCAGCACCACTTATTGAAGAGGCTGTCTTTTCTCCATTGTATATTTTTGCCTCCTTTATTGAAAATATGGTGATCATATGTGTGTGGGTTTATCTCTGAGCTTTCTAACCTGTTCCATTGATCTATATTTCTGTTTTTGTGCCAGTACCATACTGTCTTGATGACTGTAGCTTTGTATTATAGTCAGAAGTCAGGGAGCCAGATTCCTCCAGATCCGTTATTCTTTCTCAAGATTGCTTTGGCTACTCCTGGTCTTTTATGTTTCCATACAAATTGTGAATTTTTTGGTTCTAGTTCTGTGAAAACTGCCAGTGGTAGTTTGATAGGGATTGCATTGAATCTGTAGATTTCTTTGGGTAGTATAGTCATTTTCACAATGCTGATTCTTCCAATCCAAGAATATGGTATATCTCTCCATCTGTTTGTATCATCTTTAATTTCTTTCAACAGCGCCTTATAGCTTTCTGCATACAGGTCTTTTGTCTCCTTTGGTAGGTTTATTTCTAGGTGTTTTATTCTTTTTGTTGCAATGGTAAATGGGAGTGTTTCCCTAATTTCTCTTTCAGATTTTCCATCATTTGTGTATAGGAATGCAAGAGATTTCTGTGCATTAATTTTGTATCCTGCTACTTTACCAAATTCATTGATTAGCTCTAGTAGTTTTCTGGTAGCATCTTTGGGATTCTCTATGTATAGTATCATGTCATCTGCAAACAGTGACAGTTTTTCTTCTTTTCCAATTTGGATTCCTTTTATTTCTTTTTCAAGATGCTTGATATGACTTCAATTTTCTTAAATTGACTGAGGCTTGATTTGTGACCCAATATGATATCCTAGGGAATTTTCCATGAGCACTTGAGAAGAAAGTATATCCTGTTGTTTTTGGATGGAATGTCCGATAAATATCAATTAAGTCCATCTTGTTTAATGTACCATTTAAAGCTTGTGTTTCCTTATTTATTTTCATTATGGATGATGTGTCCACTGGTGAAAGTGAGGGATTAAAGTCCCATACTATTATTGTGTTACTCTCAATTTCCCCTTTTATGGCTGCTAGCATTTGCCTTATATATTGAAGTGTCCTATGTTGGATGCATAAATAATTACAGTTGTTATATCTTCTTCTTGGATTTATCCCTTGATCATTATGTAGTTTCCTTCTTTGTCTCTTGTAATAGTCTTTATTTTAAAGTCTATTTTGCCTGATATGAGAATTGTTACTCCAGCTTTCTTTGATTTCCATTTGCATGGAATATCTTCTTCCATCCCCTCACTTTCAGTCTGAATGTGTCCCTAGGTCTGAAGTGGGTCTCTTGTAGACAGCATATGTATGGGTCTTGTTTTTGTACCCATTCAGCCAGTCTATATCTTTTGTTTGGAGCATTTAATCCATTTACATTTAAGGTAATTATCAATATGTATGTTCCTATTACCATTTTCTTAACCGTTTGGGGTTTGTTTTTGTAGGTCTTTTCCTTCTCTTGTTTTTCCTGCCTAGAGAAGTTCCTTTAGCGTTTGTTGTAGTGCTGGTTTGGTGGTGCTGAATTCTCTTAACTTTTGCTGTCTGTAAAGGTCTTAATTTATCCTTCGAATCTGAATGAGATCCTTGCTCAGTAGAGTAATCTTGGTTGTAGGTTTTTCCCTTTCAACACTTTAAATATGTCTTGCCACTCCCTTCTGGCCTGTAGAGTTTCTGCTGAAAGATCAGCTGTTAACCTTATGGGGATTCCCTTGTATGTTATTTTTTGCTTTTCCCTTGCTGCTTTTAATATTTTTTCTTTGTACTTTATTTTTGATAGTTTGATCAATATATGTCTTGGTGTATTTCTCCTTGGATATATCGTGCATGGGACTCTCTGTGCTTCCTGAACTTGATTTACTATTTCCTTTCCCATGTTAAAGAAATTTTCAACTATAATCTCTTCAAATATTTTCTCAGTCCCTTTTCTTTCCTCTTCTTCTTCTGAGACCCCTCTAATTCAAATGTTGGTGTGTTTAGTGTTATCCCAGATGTCTCTGAGAGTGTCCTCAATTCTTCTTGTTCTTTTTTCTTTATTCTGCTCTGTTGCAGTTATTTCATCTCTTTTATCTTCCAGGTCACTTATCAGCTCTTCTGCCTCAGGTTTTCTGCTATTGATTTCTTGTAGAGAATTTTAAATTTCATTTATTGTGTTGCTCATCGTTTTTTGTTTGCTCTTTAAATCTTCTAGTTCCTTGTTAAAACTTTCTTGTATTTTCTCCATTCTATTTCCAAGGTTTGGGATCATCTTTACTATCATTACTGTGAATTATTTTTCAGGTAGACTGCCTATTTCCTCTTCATTTGGTCCATCTGGTGGGTTTTTACCTTGCTTCTTCATCTGCTGCATATTTCTCTGTCTTCTCATTTTGTTTAATTTACTGTGTTTGGGGTCTCCTTTTCGCAGGCTGCAGGTTTGTAGTTCCCGTTGTTTTTGGTGTCTGCCCCCAGCGGGTGAGATTGTTTCAGTGACTTGTGTAGGCTTCCTGGTGGAGGGGACTGGTGCCTGTGTTCTGGTGGTGGGGCTGGATCTTGTCTTTCTGGTGGGCAGGACCACATCTCGTCCTGCGATTTGGGGTGTCTCTGAACTTAGTATGGTTTTAGGCAGCCTCTCTGCTAATGGGTAGGGTGTTTTCCTGTCTTGCTAGTTGTTTGGCCTGGGCTATCCAGTACTGGAGCTTGCTGGCTGTTGGGTGGAGCTGGGCCTTAGCACTGAGGTGGAGATCTCTGGGAGAGCTCTTGCCGATTGATATTACGTGGGGATGGGAGGTCTCTGCTGGTCTAGTTTGCTGAACTCAGCTCTGCCACCTCAGAGACTCAGGCCTGACACCAAGCCAGAGCACCATGACCTTGCCAGCCACAAGGCTCAGAAGAAAAGGGAGAAGAAAAGAAAGAAAAATAAATAAATAAAATTATTAAAATTAAAATATATAATAATAAAAATAATTTTAAAAAAGAAGAGGGCAACCAAACCAATAAACAAATCCACCAATGATAACAAGGGCTAAACACTATACCTAAGATAAACATAAAATCAGAAACAAATCAGTTGCAGACAGCAAACCCCATGTCTACAATTGCTCCCAAAGTCCACCTCCTCCATTTGGGATGATTCGTTGTCTATTCAGGTATTCCACAGATGCAGGGTACATCAAGTTGATTGTGGGGTTTTAACTCACTGCTCCTGAGGCTGCTGGGAGAAATTTCCCTTTTTCTTCTTTGCTCGCACACCTCCTGGGGTTGAGCTTTGGATTTGGCCCCAGCTCTGTGTGTAGGTTTCCCTCAGGCATCTGTTCCCACCCAGACGAGATGGGGTTAAAGCAGAGGCTGATTAGCGGGCTCTTGCTCATTCAGGCCATGGGGAGGGAGGGGTACGGTAGTCATAATTGGAATGCAGGGTGAGGCTGCGGCAGCATAGGCTGGCATGACATTGCAACAGCTGTGTTTTCTCCCAGGGAATTTGTCCCTGGATCACAGGACCCTGGCAGTGGCGGGCTGACCAGGCTCCTGGGAGGGGAGGTGTGGATAGTGACCTGTGCTTGCACACAGGCTTCTTGGTGGCTGCAGCAGCAGCCTTAGTGTCTCATGCCCATCTCTGGTGTCCACACCGATAGCGGCAGCTTGTGCCCATCTCTGGAGCTTGTTTAGGTGGTGCTCTGAATCCCCTCTCCTCGTGCACCCTGAAACAATGGTCTCTTGCCTCTCTGGCAGGTCCAGACTTTTTCTCAGACTCCCTCCCAGCTAGCTGTGGTGCACTAGCTCCTTTCAGGCTGTGTTCACACAGACAACCTCAGTCCTCTCCCTGGTGTCTGACCTCCGAAACCGGAGCCTCAGCTCCCAGTCCTCACCTGCCCTGGCAGGTGAACAGACAAGCCTCTCAGGCTGGTGAGTGCTGGTTGGCACTGATCCTCTGTGCAGAGATCTCTCTGCTTTGCCCTCTGCACCCCTGTTGCTGTGGGCTCCTCTGTGGCTCTGAAGCTTTCTCCCCACGTCCCCCGTTTCCACCAATGAAGGGGCTTCCTAGTGTATGGAAACTTTTCCTCCTTCAAAGCTCTCTCCCAGCAGTGCAGGTCCCATCCTTATTCTTTTGTCTCTGTTTTTTCTTTTGCCATACCCAGGTACATGGGGAGTTTCTTGGCTTTTGGAAAGTCTGAGGTCTTCTGCCAGCATTCAGTAGGTCTTCTGTAAGAGTTGTTTCACATGTAGATATTTTTTCTGATGTATTTGTGGGGAGGAAGGTGATCTCCATATCTTACTCCTATGCCATCTTGAAAGTCCCCTCCTTTTGCTATTTTTAATTAGGGTTGAAAGCCTTTCAATGATTTGTCATTTATAATTTTCCCTTTAAGTTGCTTATTATTTACTGTTTTTCTCTATCTACCTTTTGTCTATACCCTGTTAAACACTTATTTGAAAGACCTTTTTATATAATGAGCACATTAGCTGTTTGTCACATATTGTAAATACTTACTCCAGTTTAATATTTGCTATTTAATTTTGCTTATGGTGTTTTCTTTTTTATTTTTATGTGGAGAAGTTTATAATACTTATGTTGTCACATTTCTCTTTTTTTCTCTCAGGGATTTACCTTTGTACGTATCCTTAGAAAGTTCTTTTCCACACATATAATGTATGATCTTACTTATATGTGGAATGTAAAATTTGCTTTTTGCAGAGTGAAATGCACTCAGAGCAAAAATGTAGGTAGAGGATGGAGTCAGGTGGCTCTGGGTTCAATTACAATCTCTGTCACATAATGGCTAGATGACCCAAATCTAACTGTCAATTTTTCCACCTTTAAAATGAGGACAAATATAACTACTCCATGAGTTAAGAGGAGTAAGAAAATATACATGAACTCGTGGTATAATGCTGGCAATATGTAGGTCTTGTATTCCCTTCCACACTCTCACAAATTCACTATTTCCTTTATTAAAAAACATTTCCTTTCAGCAAAGATTGTGGGATGCTAATATTAAGTTTTTGTAGTTTTTATAATCACACTCTGAAAAAAGCTTTGTTTAAATGACTGTAATATGTATTAATGTCTGAAGTGTTCATTTAAAACAATTTCTCTTTTATATGAATAAATAAAACACTTTTGTTATGAGGAGCTGCTAAAATATGTTTTTGGCTAAAAATGTAGCATTGCTATATTTAGAGAAACATTTGGCTAACACTAATAGTTATATGTGTTTATTTCATAGAGAGATGCTTCATGTCATTCAACATAAGATACAGAGTAAAGGCAATTACAGTGGAAGCCATTTGTAGAATATATATTGTATAATTTCATTCCTATTTATACAGCAGATTAAACGTAATCTGCTTAGTATAGTACCATGCACCAGGTATCCCATGCCTATATCTTGCATGTGATAAAGTGGGTATGAAAAAGACTTTTGGAGCTATGATATTGGAAAGACTGGTGAAGTTCAAAAGAAGTGATAGCTTTTTTTTCTGACAGTAAGAGAATTTGTAAATTATTGCAGTGAACTCATTACTCTTCTCTTATGGGCTCTAGTTTGAAAAATCTCATGGAATTAAAAAAGAGAGAGAGAGGGACAGACAGACAGAGACAGAAAAAGAAAAGTTGAAATAGCCAGAAACTGCATATACTAATGGTATGGGGCATTTTCGGGCTGGAATAACACCTTTACAGCATTGTCAGTAAATCTGAATCTATTTTATGTCCACACTACTCAGTTGAGTAATGTTTAATAATCCCTGTATCAATGAACACTAGCTGCTGTGACACTAGAATAATCAATAGATAGGATAATAGATTTCCCCATGTTCATACTAGTCAAAAGTAATTTTTAATTCTACATCAGAATTAAATAGGTCTGACGGTGAAAGTAACAGATCTTAGAACACTGATGAAAGCTATGGTTCTCCTCTCCAGAAAAATGCACACACAATTGTGTGTGTGATTTCAGGAGACTGAGACACACTGAATCTTATCCATGAACCTCAGCCTGAGAACCCTATGCCTTTAGAGAAGAGGGAAGAATCCCTCTTATTAGGACAGGAAAACAGTAAGACCCTCTGTGCCTGGCATATGTAGATTTTTTAATCTGGAGAAGGGTTAAATAACCTCTTCATGAACATGAAAGGCTATAGGGAGAATAATGGCTCATTAAAAACATTTCCAGAACAAAAGCAAAAGGGCTTGATCAACAGAAAGAATTTGTATTTTAGACTGAGAACTTCTGGATTAGATTTATGTATCTGGAGTGTTTAGAGAAATGTGAAAGCCTAGGTCAGATATTCTTTTACTGTGTGTGATTTAATCATCATTCTAAAGACAAATGTGATAATCTTAACCTAATTATTAAATTCTTCCATAAAACTTTGTATTTGCTTTGTTATGATTGATTAATATAGTGGCTTCCAAATCTGGGGAGGCTCATTGAAATGCAAATTTTTAGACCCTCATCATAGAGATTTCACTTAAGCAGGGTCCAGAAATCTATATTTTAAAGTCACCTTGTATCACTCTTTAAAGCCAGTGAGATCAGCTCTGGGGAATCAGGTTTATAGTACAGTTGTGATCTGGTCATGATGATAGGGTGGTACTACTTGTCTATAATTTGCAGTACATAATAAAGGCTAGTTTATGATGGAGGAGGTGCAGACATTGAGGAAGGGTTCAAGAGACAAATGATAAAATTAAGGGCTAAACTAAGGTCCTGGAGTTTCCATAAGACTGTGGATTAAGTGGCAATTCCAAGAACACCCGCCCAAGATTTTCATCCTAAGAAGCTTGGCATGCTTCCAGACCTGTCAATGTAGTTATTTCTGTCAGAAGAAGGGCCAGCTGTGTATGTGCTGAGTGTAGGCTCATTAACAGACTTAAGGAGAAAATGACAGGTATTGACGAGACGAAAGCCAGTCTTTGTTCTTGTTAACAAGATGTGAAGGAAAGTTCCTAATTGAAGGGGAAAAAAACAAGACAACAGGAAACCAGGAAATGTTAGACTTGGACAACTTTGAAAGCTTCAAGTCCTCTGACAGTAGGATGGAATACCACTAATAGCTAACATTTATTGTGTTTATCATGTACTGGTTTCTGGTATAAGCACTTAACATAATTATTTTACTTAATTGATTAACTTACAAGCACCCTATGGGGTAGGTTTTTGTTTTTTTTTTTTTACAGAGGAGAAAATGGAGGCTCAGAGAGTATAAATAACAGGCTAAAAGTCACACAGCTACTACCTGGCAGAGCCTGGATCTGAAGGCAGTGTGACTAGAGCCAGAGCCACGTCTGTGAGGCAGAGAAAGAGGAGCAAAGGTTTGACTGGAGCTGGGTCTCCTCCTACCGCTGGCACCATCATCGTTGCTAACATACTGAGAGCTCTAAGCTCTGTGCTCTCTCTCCGTTAGCTCACTCTTGGAACTAGAGAAGTGCTGTGATTGTCCCATTTTACAGCTGAGGCACAGTGAGTCACGAGGAGGTTGGTTGACTCACCAGGGTCATGGAGCTTGTAGGTGGCAGAGGGGACACATATCCAGACAGTTGGGTTCCAGAATCCACACTCGTATGCTTGATTATATCCAGAATATTTACAGAAGAAGTGTGTGTGGGAACAAATGACAACAGTTTTTGATGACCCCCAACAAGGTCTCTGTTTCATTGAGTGGAAGATGTGCTTTCTTTCACATTTATAAATTTACCCATTCTTTTCTTTGAATATAATGTTTTAAAAACTCATTGATTTGTTTTGCCCTTCAGATGATCTCCTGCAGTGAAAGAACTGTTGAGCATTGAGCATAGAGCCTTAATATGCTTTAAACTATTCTTTAAGACACTCTTCTGAGAATCAGCACAGATTATATATTCAAAGAAAAAGTTTCTTTGAGAGCCTTGGCAGAATGAACTAGTTTTACTGGAAACTGACCTTGTCTTATGTTGGATTAGCTGTGTTGTTTTCATGTTTCAAGTACATGGCCTCCTGCATCTGTGTTTAGGCAGAAGTCAGTGGGGGTGGGGAGAATGGGGTTGCCAGGCAGGCAGAGAACTCAAGTGCCCCAAATGCATCACATCTTCGTCCCTAAACCTGGGCTCCTGATGGAGAGTAGGCTGGTCATGGGTGAGTGGCTTAGGACACTACAACGAGCAGCCCCCTGGCCAAATATTCTGGGACTAGGAGCCACCAAAAAGCTTATTTTCACCAAATGTATTATTATAACAATTCAAAACATGCCTTTATGTGATAACTCCACTATGAATCAGCTTTATAGGGAAGGTCTGAGTCTATGTTCCTTTTTGAACACAGGAGACAGGCTATGGCAATACGATTGCTTGTCCAAGTGTGGTGTTTTCTCTTAATCCCCTTGGCCTCTGGTGACCTCCGTGGGCCATATCTTCGTGGTGTGGATAGGTGGCAGCCATCTGTCCATCATCTTTTATATCAAGTACATTCCAAAGTTAGATGGAGTTTCAATTTTTACTGTGACTCCATGAGGTCTACCCTACTTACTCTATATTAAAAAGCACCCTATATAAAAATGACACACAGGGCTTCCCTGGTGGCGCAGTGGTTGAGAGTCCACCTGCCGATGCAGGGGACACGGGTTTGTGCCCCGGTCCGGGAGGATCCCACATGCCGCGGAGCGGCTGGACCCGTGAGCCATGGCCGCTGGGCATGCGCGTCCAGAGCCTGTCCTCCACAACGGGAGAGGCCACAACAGTGAGAGGCCCATGTACGGCAAAAATGACCCACAATCCTGACCCCCCATATCATGCTCTACTTGTCCTTTTCCCCCCACATAATTTATTACCTTATACTACTATATAACTTATTTATTTACTATATTTAGTGTTTATTGTCTGTTCCCGCCTTTATCCAACTGGAATGTAAATTCATGAGTGCAGGAATCCTAGTTTTGTTCACTGAAACACCCTAACACCTAGTACATAGGCAGTTAAGTGATTAATAAACAGTGAATGAATGTTTTCCATTAAAATCTAACTGATCAAGTCTGATTAGAAAGCAATCCTCACTGCTGGTTTTAGAACTAGAAATATACTCTTTAAAAATTTTTTTCTTTTCTCAAATTTTGAGACAAGTAGGTATAGTGTAAAACCCGTCCATGTCTTACCTTGAAAGCCATTTTTAAAATCGGCTCCATTCGGCAGGAGATCTGGAGTGTATTCACTGTAGCCACCTACATAAAACTGACTGAAGACATTGAGACCAGCCAGTTTTCCTGGAGAGATGATGGATTTATTTTGCTGATCATCTACCTTCAAAAGGAAAAAAATGCAAAGCTTATTAAAAAAGAAATTGATTCCCCAGGGTGAACTGTTAAGATACTCTTCCGTTATTTCCCATTAACTTGGCATGAAAACTTACACACACCTGAATTTTGAAGAACTCATAAACACTTTACCACTTAATTCTCTGCTTCTTCGCTGGTGTCTGTACTATGATATAGCTAGCAGTCATGGTTCTGCATCTCAATCAACATCACAGTTCTTCAAAGATTAGGAGCTGGCAGCCCGTTGGGCCTCCTCCATCTGGCCTTACCTCCCTCTCATATCCGTTCTCAAATGACCACCAGTCATTTATCAGCAAATGGAAACTGACCACGGCACCCAGCCCCCTTCTGAAATTTCTTGGTAGCTCTCCACAGCTCTCCAGATGCAAATCTAAACTATTTAGGTAAGTCCTTTGATGATACAGACCTTGTCTTTCTCCAGCCACACCTTTCACTTCCCTCGCCTGAAAACCACCAAGAACTACTGGTGTTCCTTAAGCCCACGCTCGCCATGCTTCTTTTTCTGAACTGCTATTTATGCCAGTGTCACCTCTTTTGAGAAGCATTCCCTGAATCTTCTCTCTCACCTTGTTTATGTTAGTCATCCTCTAATTTATCCCCACACCACTTAACTGCAACACCCCCTAGTCTTCTGTTTTGTGTGCTAGTCTGTGAAATTCATGGGGGCAGGCGGCCCGGCTCTTTCACCTCTGTCCCTCAGCACAGATCTGATAATACAGCAGCATGCAGTAAGATTGTGGGACAGATGGAGGGATGACCCTTTACCTTCAGCCAGCCTGCTCGGAAGGACCTCCCCAGAAGGACCGTGTGGATCCCATGACTCAGATCGAGGGGATCGCTGCTGACACTTGCTGTGCCAGATCCCAGGTTGTAACTGTAAACCACGCGGCCGCTACGCAGACCCACGGCCAGGAAGTCATCACCACTCAGCCCTGGAAGGAGAAAAGGCAGAGGGAAGGCCCACTGAGAGGAAACCCAGGAGGCTAGGCAGTTTCTTCACCCTCTGGCTCTGAGTCACAGACCCGAACAGTGAGTTATAACCCACACGTAACTTCTCATCTGCACTCAGGTGTGTGTGGAACTGCGTATTATTATCCAAAGCCACAGACTCTGTCTGAGCATGAGGGCTCTGGTCAACCCGGAGGAATGCTCAATAACTAAAAAGTGGGAATTAAAATGTCCTTCTTGTCTAAATGAAATTAAGTATGTACTTCAGCATAATTAGAACTTCACAGTGGAGTAAAAAACTGCTTTGGTACTGAATGAGATTCAAATGATTGAGATAGCCTAGCATCAGCTTTGAATTTCTCTCTGTGGTTTGAGGCGAGTATAAAGAAGATTTCTTTCTATAGTTGCAGAGTGTGTTCCAATTGTTCTGTTGCAAAAGCTCTCAACCACACCCCCATGACTAGTTCAAGGCTGGCTCTTTCTTCATTCCCTATTTGCCCTCTCCCTGCCCTAGTCCAGGGCCATTCATGCATCACACCGAGTTGCAGAACCCCGAACACTCAGGATGCAGCTCATAGGGACCCATGGGGAAGGGCAGGTGGTTGGGAGAGTCCTGGCATCGGGCACTAAGGGAAGATACTGGAAGTAGGTTTGGTGGCTTTAGGAATGTCTGGGATGGTCAGTGGTGTGGGTACTTGCAGATGGGCAGTACACACATAGGTTAAGGCAGAGCTTCTAGAGCTCGATGGGGCGAGAGGTCTATGGACAGCATAGAGAAAATACATCACCCTGTTTCTCAAAGGTGTGTTTGTGGACCTTAAAACTGAAGCTCGCTGGTCATAGAATTGAGGCAAGGACTTCTGCTTGGAGGAAGAATAAGGACCCCATAGAAGTAAGAAGTTTAATCACAGGGCAAAAAGCAAAAGTGAGTCCTTGGATGTGGACAAATTTGGGTGTGTACAGCACTCCTCTGCATTTCTAAGGGTGATACCTTGTCTGCTTCCTCGGCTTCTCTTGGTTGTTAGGCTGATAAAGGTAAAGGAGAGGAAAAAATCTGCAGGGCTCCCGTTTCCAGATAATGTAGGGAGGTGGGTTTCCTAAAGCACTTGAAAGCAGAAGACTGAAGTATTACTTAGAGATGCTTGAACTCTGCCTCTGCCTTTTTCATGGGTCTGCTGTGAACCCTGAGCTGGGTTATTTTGGAAGCGCCTTATGTGAGAGCCGTTGTTAAGCATGCCGGGAACTTCCAGCAAATCTCTCTCTCTCTCTCTGGTGATTTCTTCCTACCTGCAGTGCTGTGGCAGGTTAGCTGGGCTGAGAATTTAAAATAGGGAGAACTCCCAGGGGAAAGCATACATTCAGGAAGGCAGTTAGAAAGGAGAGAAAGCACCCCTAGAGGCTGGAGGCAATGTCTCAGGAAGGTTTTGGAGTGCAGACGGGAAAAGGGGTGGGGGAGAGAAGGGGACAGCAGGGTCCTCCTGTGGCTGCGAATGGGGCTCTTTGAGAGATTTTAGCGGCATCTGAATCGTCTTTGCAAATTGTTCAGGATGTTGGGATGGAGACGGTGTTCTGTGGACTGAGCTGGTGGTGGGAAAGCAGATCTACCTGAGCCTCACCCTTCTTTCCTTCCCGACCTGTTGCCATTCCTCTGTTCCGAGTCCCTGGCAGCCCATTTCATGCCAGAAACAACTTTACCCTCAAAGTCCTCACAGGGTTGGCTCAGGTGCCATGGGAAGTGGAGGAGAAGCAGCAGGGCATCAGGGACAGTCATTGTAACAGTATGGGGAGAAGCTTAGGGCAGTTACAAGGAGGTGATTTTGAACTGGTTTCTGAGCTAACCCATAAAACGACCCAAAAGAATTTGCTAGGTGGGTGAGAAAAGGGGGGATGCAGAAGACGGATGTTCGAGGCTGAGGAAATAACTTTGCAAAACCCCAGGAGGGGCAAGGACATGGTATCCTTAGGGAGCTTCTGGGAACTGGGTGGGGATGGCGTTAAGTGTATGTGCGGGAAAGAGACATGTACTTAAGGGCCTCTTATACTGCAGTGAATGGTTTAAATATTTTACTGGAGACTCTTTTTTTTACAGGAGCCATGAAAGGATTTTGAATGAGAGAATTACATTAGATATGGCCTTTAGAGGACTCTCATAGCAGAGGTGCAGATAGAACTCAGAGGCAGGTAGTGAACCTCATTGGAAGGTCATCTAAGTGACTCAGGAGAGGCAAGATTAACGTCTAAATAGATCAAGGCAGTGGCAGAGGGGACAGAAAAAAGGGGAGGAATTTGTGTGTGACTTGGAAAGAAACTTTGAAAGGATTGGTCCATTTGGAGTGAAGAGTTGAGAAAGAGGGAGGAGTTGGGGGCGGTTCTGAAGAGTCTGGTTTACAGAGCTGGGGGGTGGGGAATGGCCAGAGCCTGGAAAGGAGGGTCTGGGAAAGGAGGCTGACTCTAGTTTATAGATGCTTCTGCCCACAGACACATCCCAGGGTGTAGACGTGGAGATGCACTAGGAGGCAGGGATAAGGAGAGCCAGGGAGCAAATCAGACCATGAAGCAGATGACAGCATTGTATCTGCAAGCCATGGGTCTATTAGGGTTGCCTCTGCCACCCCTAATCTGGACCTCCCCTCAGCACCCTGGTGGTGACGACAGAGTAGATAAGGAAAGAAAAGCAGCTGACTACCAGGGCTGGTGCTGGGAAGGTGAACAGTATTTTAGGGACTTCGAATTGCTCTGAGGTGGTGTTTTGCAAACCAGGAAGTCCATCATGATCACTCAGGGAGCTTATCAAAAATACAGATTCTAGAAGCTACCTTATACGACTTGTATGAGAATCTTTGAAGCTAGGTTCTGGAAATATTTCTTTTTTTAATAGGCTTCCCATCTGTTTATGAAGCCTGATGGATGTTAATAAATTTAGGAGGGTCAGGGCATGTGACCTGTGCTGTCACACAGGGCTTGGTGTTCAGAAGGGCTTGATTTAATGCTCCACTGTCACTTCTTGAAATTCTTTGAACTGTGTTGTGAAAATGTCCATGAGACAACAGAGCATAAGCTGGAACACAGGCAATACACACACAACATGCATGTTTGTTGTTTCTTGCCACCCCGTTCATATGTAGTGTTTGTGACGTCTCATGAGAACAGAATTCCCCCAAAACTGGGATGTACTTAGGAGCTGGTGATGAGAAGGAAGGAATTAGAGTAATTATGCTGCAAGTGGTAAAAGAGGGAGGAAGGAACGATGGGAGTTAACTTTAGATGAAGAGCAGTTAAGAGTAACAAGATCTAGGAAGTGAATAAAAATCCTTTTAGAATGTACAGAAAAAAACCAACACAAATTTGGTCTCTTTCTGGCTAGGAAGAAGAGATGTAACTCAGTTCCACAAATCCTGTTAAGCAGAGAGCTTTGAAGGGGTTGTGTTATGGTGAGTTGTAATTAACATTATAACAACTCATGATACTGGTTAGAGGAAATTTCATGGGTGAAGATGAGATGCTGAGGCCAGAATAGCATCTGGCCTCATCATAGGCAGAGGTCAGTGGAATGGAAGCAAGAGCTTCATCTAGGCGAGGAGAGGGATAGTGGCGAGGGCAACGATGATGGAGAATGGAAACAAAGTGAAGGATGCTGCCATGACATTTTGGAAGAAAAGACCAAAGAGGTTGAGACAAAGAGTTGCCAGGTCACTCGAACCTTCTCATATGGTCCTTAGAAGTGTGTGGTGCACTAGGGATGATGGTGGTGAAGGTCATAGGTTCTAAATATATTGTATAAAATCTTGGGAAGGAAAATAAAACACTTGTGTCATAGGCATGTGGTTATAATTAAGTTTATGGCATTTTGTTCCCTAAATTATTTAGAAGAGTTTATTGGATTTGTTTGTTTGTGGTTTGTTTCTTCTACTATTTATATCAGTGGTTCTCCAGCCTGGCTGGACCTTCTGTTTTTTTTTTTTTTAACATCTTTATTGGAGTATAATTGCTTTACAATGGTGTGTTAGCTTCTGCTTTATAACAAAGTGAATCAGTTATACATATACATATATCCTCATATCTCTTCCCTGTTGCATCTCCCTTCCTCCCACCCTCCCTATCCCACCCCTCTAGGTGGATCCAAAGCACCGAGTGATCTCCCTGTGCTATGTGGCAGCTTCCCACTAGCTATCTATTTTACGTTTGGTAGTATATATATGTCCATGCCACTCTCTCACTTTGTCCCAGTTTACCCTTCCCCCTCCCCATATCCTCAAGTCCATTCTCTAGTAGGTCTACATCTTTATTCCTATCTTGCCCCTAGGTTCTTCATGACCTTTTTTTTTTTTTTTAGATTCCATACATATGTGTTAGCATACGGTATTTGTTTTTCTCTTTCTGACTTACTTCACTCTGTATGACAGACTCTAGGTCCATCCACCTCACAACAAATAACTCAATTTTGTTTCTTTTTATGGCTGAGTAATATTCCATTGTATATGTGTGCCACATCTTCTTTATCCATTCATCTGTTGATGGACACTTCCATATCCTGGCTATGGTAAATAGTGCTGCAATGAACATAGTGGCACATGCCTTTTTTGAATTATGGTTTTCTCAGGGTATATGCCCAGTAGTGGGATTGCTGGGTCATACGGTAGTTCTATTTTTAGTTTTTTAAGGAACCTCCATACTGTTCTCCATAGTGGCTGTATCAATTTACATTCCCACCAACACTGATTTAAGCCACAAGCATGGACAGGAAGGGGAAATCTATTATATAAGAGGGAGGAAGGGTATAAAAGGTTTCCAATAGTAAGCCCAGGAAAAATGGTGCAGGTCAGTTTGACCTGAAGGAAAAGGAGAGATACAAAACAGAGAGAGAAAATAGGCAGAACAGTGCAACAATCCTTTCTGCCTTAGGGTAATTCTAGTGGAGTTCTTACCAGAAGAAACATGCAAACTAAGTAACAGTAATTAGAAATGGTCTAATTAGCTTCACCTGGAAAGAAGGCCTGGTGAAGAGAAGCTAGTAGCTGGAGCCATTGATTCATTAAGTCCTCAAAAGGAAGAATAAAACATGGATAAAAGCACTAACTCAGACCTGTGCATGGGAGAGAATTCCTGGGGGCACACGTCCTGCCGTTCCTCCCACTGATGCAGGTCAATCATGGGATGCTATAAACCATGAACATGACAGGCATGTGCTTTCATGTGGTCTGCTTGAAAGGACACCCCAGAAACAGATCCCACGGCCCAGGAAGAGGCAGAAGCCACTCTCAGGTGCCCTGTGTGGGATTCAGGACTATTTGGAGGGCTGTTCCTCGGATCGTTCTGAGGGAGCATTTGGGAGAAAAGATTCATATAGAGAGTGCTGTGGAAGCCTCGTGTATTTCAGCCCTCACCAGGTAATCTAAAGGTAAATATTGTGACTTTTAACAACACAGAAACATGATCATCCTCACTCAGCTGATCCAACAATCTTTTAAGTCCAATAGGAAAAAAAGAAATCTTTCTGAAGTGTTTTATTTGGGATGAAATTTTGATTTATTAGTAGAGAAAGAGTGGACATGACTTGTTATAATTTCTTCAAATTATTCTTCCAATATGGTAAACTATTATAATGTATTAAATGTAATTTACCTTGATAAAAATGATGGGGTTGGAACCAAAAGAGGTAAGCTGAGTCCCAGGTACCACAAGGAGAAGAGTGTTTAATCTTGGCCTCTTTGCTAATTTAACTTCTAGCTGCTCACTTCCTCATACCTCTCTTTTGAAAAATGGGAATGGTAATACTAATGCTTCATAGGATGGTTTCTAGCAATAACATAAAATGTTTTTCTTCCAGTTTTATTGAGATCTAATTGGCATACAGCATTGTATAAGTTTAAGGTGTACAGCATACTGATTTGACTTACATACATCATGAAATGATTACGCTAAATTTGTGAATATTCATCATGTCATGTAGATATAACATTAAAGAAATAGAAAAAAATTTATCCTTGTGATGAGAACTCTTAGGATTCACTCTCTTAACTACTTTTATGTGTAGGAGAGAGATCTTCAAGGTGGCGGGGTAGTACGATGTGGAGATCACCTTCCTCCCCACAAATACATCAAGAATACGTCTACATGTGGAACGGCTCCTTCAGAACACCTACTGAACGTTAGCAGAAGACATCAGACTTCCAAAAAGGCAAGAAAATCCCCATGTGCCTGTGTAGGGCAAAAGAAAAAAGAAAAAACAGAGGCAAAAGAGTAGAGATGGGACCTGCACCTCTGGGAGGGAGCTGTGAAGGAGGAAAAGTTTCCACATGCTAGGAAGCCCCTTCACTGGCAGAGATGGGGAGGTAGGCAGGGGGAAGCTTTGGAGCCACAGAGGAAAGCACAGCAACAGGGGTGCAGAGGGCAAAGTGGGGAGATTCCCGCACAGAGGATCAGTGCCGACCAGCACTCACCAGCCTGAGAGGCTTGTCTGCTCAACCTCCAGGGCAGGTGGGGGCTGGGAGCTGAGGCTCAGAATTCAGAGATCAGATCCCAGGGAGAGGACTGGGGTTGGCTCTGTGAAGACAGCCTGAAGGGGACTAGGGCACCACAGCTAGTCAGGAGGGAGTCTGGGAAAAAGACTGGACCTGCCAGAGAGGCAACAGACCACTGTTTAGGGATATACAAGGAGAGGGAATTCAGAGCATCACCTAAACGAGCTCCAGAGATGAGTGTGAGCTGAGGCTATCAGCATGGACACCAGAGATGGACATGAGACATTAAGGCTGCTGCTGCAGCCACCAAGAAACCTGTGTGCAAGCACAGGTCACTATCCACACCTCCCCTCCCAGGAGCCTGTACAGCCCGTCACTGCCAGGGTCCCATGATCCAAGGACAACTTCCCCAGGAGAACACACGGTGTGCCTTAGGCTGTTGCAATGTCACGCCAGCCTCTGCCACCATAGGCTCGCCCCACATTCCAATCATGACTAGCAAACCCCTCCCTCCCCCCCAACCTCAGTGAGCAAGGGAGTCCTAATCAACTGCTGCTTTAACCCCCTCCTGCCTGGTGTGGGGAACAGATGCCTGAGGGCGACCTACATGCAGAGGTGGGGCCAAAAAATGCTGAACCTCAAGAGCTGTGTGAACAAAGAAGAGAAAGGAAGATTTCTCTGTGCAGCCTCAGAAGCAGCGGATTAAATGCCTGCAATCAACTTGACGTTCCCTGCATCTGTGGAATACCTGAATAGACAATGAATGTTCCCAAAATTGAGGCAGTGGACTTTGGGAGCAACCGCAGACTTGGGGTTTGCTTTCTGCATCTGATTTGTTTCTCGTCTTATGTTTATCTTAATTTAGTTTTCAGTGCTTGTTTTCATTGGTGGATTTGTTTATTGGTTTGGCTGCTCTCTTCCATTTATTTATTTTTTTCATTTTTCTCTTTTTGTGAGTGTTTGTGTGTATGTTTATTTGTGTGATTTTGTCTGTTTAGGTTGGCTTTTACCATTTGTCCTAGGGTTCTGTCTGTTCTTTCTCTTTTCTTTTTTTTCTGTTTTGTTTTGTTTTGTTGTTTTTTCCTTTTATGACTGTGTGTGTGTCTATGTTTCTTTGTGTGATTTTGTCTGTTTAGTTTTGCTTTTACCGTCTGTTTGGGGTTCTATCTGTGCATTTTGTTTTCTTCCTTTTCTTCCGAGCTGTGTGGCTGGCAGGGTCTTGGTGCTCTGGCTGGATGTCGGGCCTGAGCCTCCAAGGTGGGAGAACCAAGTCCAGGACACTGGACAACCAGAGACCACCTGGCCCCACATAATATTAATTGTTGAGCGCTCTCTCAGAGATCTCTATCTCAACACTAAGACCCAGCTCCACCCAACGGCCAGCAAGGCCATTGTGGGATGCCCCATGGCAAACAACTAGTAAGACAGGAACACAACCCCACACATTAGCAGAGAGGCTGCCTAAAGTCATACTAAGTTCACAGACACCCCAAAAGCAACACTGGATGTGGCCCTGCACAGCAGAAGGACAAGATCCAGCCCCACCCACCAGAACACAGGCACCAGTCCTCCCCAACAGGAAGCCTACACAAACATTGAACCAACCTCACCCACTGGGAGCAGACACCAAAAATAACAGGAATTACAAGCGTGCAGCCTGAGAAAAGGAGACACCAAACACAGTAAGTTAACCAAAATGAGAAGACAGAGAAATATGCAGCAGAAGAAGGAGCAAGGTAAAAACCCACCAGACCAAACAAATGAAGAGGAAATAGGGAGTCTACCTGAAAGGAATTCAGAGTAATGATAGTAAAGATGATCTTGGAAACAGAATGGAGAAAATAGAAGAAATGTTTAACAAGGGCCTAGAAGAACTAAAGAGTAAACAAACAATGATGAACAACACAATAAATGAAATTAAATATACTCGAGGAGAAATCAGTAGCAGATTAACTGAGGCAGAAGAGTGGATAAATGACCTGGGAGATAGAAGAGTGGAAATAACTACCAGAGAGCAGAATAAAGAAAAAGAATGAAAAGAATTGAGGACAATTCTCATATCCAACACTAAATGCAGCAACATTCAAATTATAGGGATCTCAGAAAAAGAAGAGAAAAAGAAAGGGTCTGAGAAAATATTTGAAGAGATTATAGTCAGAAACTTCCGTAACAAGGGAAACAAAATAGTCAGTCAAGTCCAGGAGGCACAGAGAGTCCCATACAGGATAAAGCCAAGGAGAAACACGCCAAGACACATATTAATCAAACTATCAAAAATTAAATACAAAGAAAAAATATTAAAAGCAGCAAGGGAAAAGCAACAAATAACATACAAGGAAATCCCTATAAGGTTAACATCTGATCTTTCAGCAGAAACTCTGTGGTAGAAGGGAGTGGCAGGATATACTTAAAGTGATGAAAGGGAAAAACCTACACCAAGATTACTCTACCCAGCAAAGACCTCATTCACGTTCGAAGGAGAAATTAAAACCTTTACAGACAAGAAAAAGCTAAGAGAATTCAGCACCACCAAACCAGCACTACAACAAATGCTAAAGGAACTTCTCTAGGTGGGAAACACAAGAGAAGGAAAAGACCTACAAAAACAAATCCAAAGCAATTAAGAAAATGGTAATAGGAACATACATATCGATAATTACCTTAAATGTAAATGGATTAAATGCTCCACCAAAAGATATAGACTGGTTGAATGGATACAAAAACAAGACCCACATATATGCTCTCTACAAGAGACACACTTCAGACCTAGGGACACATAGAGACTCAAAGTGGGGGGATGGAAAAAGATATTCCACGCAAATTGAAATCAAAAGAAAGTTGGAGTAACACTTCTCGTATCCGACAAAATAGGTTATAAAATAAGGACTATTACAAGAGACAAAAAAGGACACTACGTAATGAAATCAACAGTAACACAATCATCGTAGGGGACTTTAACACCCCAATTTCACCAATGGACGGATCATTGAAAATGAAAATAAGGAAACACAAGCTTTAAATGACACATTAGACATGGTGGAATTAATTAATATTTATAGGACATTCCATCCAAAAACAACAGACTACACTTTCCTCTCAAGTGCTCATGGAACACTCTCCAGGATAGATCATATCTTGGATCACAAATCAAGCCCTTGGTAGATTTAAGAAAGGTGAAATCATATCAAGTATCTTTTCCAACCACAACGCTCTGAGAAGGGATATCAATTACAGGAAAAAACTGTAAAAAATACAAACACATGAAGGCTAAACCATATGTTACTAAATAACCAAGAGATTGCTGAAGAAATCCAAGAGGAAATAAAAAAATACCTAGAAGCTAATGACAATGAAAACACGATGACCCAAAACCTATGGGATGCAGCAAAAGTAGTTCTAAGAGGGAAGTTTATAGCAATACCATCCTACCTCAAGAAACAAGAAAAATCTCAAATAAACAACTTAACCTTACACCTAAAGCAATTTAGAGAAAGAACAAAACCCCAACAAAGTTAGTAGAAGGAAAGAAATCATAAAGATCAGATCAGAAATAAATGAAAAATAAATGAAGGAAACAATAGCAAAGATCAATAAAAGTAAAAGCAGGTTCTTTGAGAACATAAACAAAATTGGTAAACCATTAGCCAGACTCATCAAGAAAAAAGGGAGAAGACTCAAATCAACAGATTAGAAATGAAAATGGAGAAGTAACACCTGACACTGCAGAAATACAAAGGGATCATGGGAGATTACTACATTCAACTATATGCCAAACAAAATGGACAACCTGGAAGAAATGGACCAATTCTTAGAAAAGCACAATGTTCAAAGACTGAACAAGGAAGAAATAGAAAATATGAACAGCCCAATCACAAGCACTGAAATTGAAACTGTGATTAAAAATCTTCCAACAAACAAAAGCCCAAGACTAGATGGCTTCACAGGTGAATTCTATCAAACATTTAGAGACAAGTTAACACCTATCCTTTGCAAACTCTTCCAGAATGTAATGGAGGGAGGAACACTTTCAAACTCATTCTATGAGGCCACCATAACCCTGATACAAAAACAAGACAAAGATGTCACAAAAAAAGAAACTACCGGCCAATATCACTGATGAATACAGATATAAAAATCCTCAACAGAACGCTAGCAAACAGAACCCAACAGTGCTGTTGGATCACACATTATTACCAAATGTGGTTTGTCCCAGGAATGCAAGGATTATTCATTATACTCAAATCAATCAATGTGATACACCATATTAAAAATAGATGGATAAAAACCATATGATAATGTTGATAGATATAGAAAAAGTTTTTGACAATATTCTACACCATTTTTGATAAAAACTCTTCAAAAAGTGGGCATAGAGGAACCTACCTCAACATAATAAAGGCAATATGACAAACCCACAGCCAACATCATTCTCAATGGTGAAAAACTGAAACCATTTCCTGTAATATCAGGAAGAAGAGAAGGTTGTCCACTCTCACCACTATTATTCAACATGGTTTTGGAAGTTTTAGTCACAGTAGTCAGAGAAGAAAAAGAAATAAAAGGAATCCAAATTGGAAAAAAAGAAGTAAATCTGTCACTGTTTGCAGATGACATGATACTATACATAGAGAATCCTAAAGATGCTACCAGAAAACTACTAGAGCTAATCAATAATTTGGTAAATTAGCAGGACCAAAATTAATGCACAGAAATCTCTTGCATTGCTCTACACTAACCATGAAAAATCTGAAAGAGAAATTAAGGAAACAATCTCATTTACCATAGCAAGAAAAATAACAAAATACCTAGGAATAAGCCTACCTAAGGAGACAAAAGACCTGTATGCAGAAAACTATAAGACACTGATTAAAGAAATTGAAGATGATACAAACAGATGGAGAGATATACCATGTTCTTGGATTGGAAGAATCAACATTGTGAAAATGACTATACTACCCAAAGCAATCCACAGATCAATGTGATCACTATCAAACTACCAGTGGCATTTTTCACAGAAGTAGAACAAAAATTTTCACAATTTGCATGGAAACACAAAAGACCCCGAATAGCCAAAGCAATCCTGAGAAAGAAAAATGGAGCTGCAGGAATCAGGCTCCTTGACTTCAGTCTATACTACAAAGCTACAGTAAACAAGACAGTATGGTACTGGCACAAAAACAGAAATATAGATCAATGGAACAGGATAGAAATCCCAGAGATAAACTCACGTACATATGGTCACCTTATCTTTCATAAAAGTGGAAAGAATATACAATGGAGAAAAGACAGTCTCTTCAATAAGTGGTGCTGGGAAAACTGGACAGCTACACGTAGAAGATTGAAATTAGAACACTCCCTAACACTATACACAAAAATAAAGTCAAAATGGATTAGAGACCTAAATGTAATGCCAGACACTATAAAACTTAGAGGAAAATATAGGCAGAACACTCTATGACATAAATCACAGCAAGATCCTTTTTGACCCACCCTGTAGAGGAATGGAAATCAAAACAAAAATAAACAAATGGGACCTAATGAAACTTAGAAGCTTTTGCATAGCAAAGGAAACCATAAACAAGATGAAAAGACAACCCTCAGAATGGGAGAAAATATTTGCAAATGAAGCAACTGACAAAGGATTAATCTCCAAATTATACAAGCCGCTCATGCAGCTCAGTGTCAATAAAACAAAAAAACTAATCCAAAAATGGGCAGAAGGCCTAAATAGATCTTTCTCCAAGGAAGATATACAGATTGCCAACAAACACATGAAAGGATTCTGAACATCACTAATCATTAGAGAAACACAAATCAAAACTGCAATGAGGGATCATCTCACACCAGTCAGAATGGCCATCATCAAAACATCTAGAAACAATGAATGCTGGAGAGGGTGTGTAGAAAAGGGAACCCTCTTACACTGTTGGTGGGAATGTAAATTGGTACAGCCACTATGGAGAACAGTATGGAGGTGCCTTAAAAACTAAAAATAGAACTACCATATGACACAGCAATCCCACTACTGGGCATATACCCTGAGAAAACCATAATTCAAAAAAGGCATGTGCCACTATGTTCATTGCAGCACTATTTACCATAGCCAGGATATGGAAGTGTCCATCAACAGATGAATGGATAAAGAAGATGTGGCACATGTATACAATGGAATATTACTCAGCCATAAAAAGAAACGAAATTGAGTTATTTGTAGTGAGGTGATTGGACCTAGAGTCTGTCATACAGAGTGAAGTAAGTCAGAAAGAGAAAAACAAATACCGTATGCTAACACATATATATGGAATCTAAAAATAATGGTTCTGATGAACTTAGGGGCAGGACAGGAATAAAGATGCAGACTTAGAGAATGGACTTGTGGACACAGGGGGAGGGGTAAGGGTAAGCTTGGATGAAGTGAGAGAGTGGCATGGACATATATACACTACCAAATGTAAAATAGATAGCTAGTGGGAAGCAGCCGCATAGCACAGGGAGATCAGCTCAGTGCTTTGTGACCCGCTAGAGGGGTGGGATAGGGAGGGTGGGAGGGAGACACAAGAGGGAGGGGATATGGGGATATATGTATATGTATAGCCGATTCACTTTGTTATAAAGCAGAAACTAACACAGCATTGTAAAACAATTATACTCTAATAATATACAGCAGTGTTAATTATATTTATCCTGCTGTATATTACATCCCTACTATTTATTATCTTATAAGTGGAAGTCTCTACCTTTTGACTGCCTTCATCCAATTCCCCCTCCCTTCTCACCCCACCTCTGGTAACTAGAAATCTGATCTCTTTTTCAATGTTTCTTTGTTTTTGAAGTATAATTGACCTACAACACCATATTATATTCTGTTATGCAACATAGTGATTCGATGTTTGTATACATTTCAAAATGATCACCATAAGTTCAGTTGCGATCCGTCACCAAATAAATATATTACATAGTGATTGACTATATTTCTCACACTGTACATTTCCTACTCTTGACTATTTTGCAACTGGAAGTTTGTTTCTCTTAATCTCCCTTGGTATTTCTTTCCTCCCCTGAGCCTCCTCCCCTGTGGTAACCACCTGTGTGTTCCCTGTATTTATAACTCTGTTTCCATTTTGTTATGTTTCTTTTTTGTTTTGCTTTTTAGATTCCACAATTAAGTGAAATCATACAGTATTTGTCTTTCTCTGTCTAACTTATCTCACTTAGCATGATACCCTTTAGGTCCAAGCATGTTTTCCCAAGTGGCAAGATTTCACTCTTTTGTTTTAATGGCTGAGTAATATGCCATTGTATGTATGTGTGTCTGTATATACACACACACACCTTCTTCATTCATCTATAGATAAGCACTGAGGTTGCTTCCATATATTGTGTATTATAAATAATTCTGCAATGAACATAGGGGTGCATATATTTTTCTGGTAAGTGTTTTTGTTTTCTTTGGATAAATAGTAGTGGAATTGCTGAATTATATAGTAGCTCTAGTTTTTATTTATTGAGGATCTCCATACTTTTTTCTATAGTGGCTGCACCAATTTACATTCTCACCAACAGTGTACAAGGGCTCCCTGTTCTCCACATCCTCACAAACACTTGTTATTTGTTGTCTTTTTGATAATAGTTCTTCTGCCAGGTGTTAGTTGATATCTCATTGTAGCTTTGATTTGCATTTCTCCAATAATTACTGATGTGCCTGTTGGCCATCTGTATGTCTCCTTTGGAAAAATGTCTATTCACATCCTCTGCCCATTTTAATTTAATTAATTAATTTATTTATTTTCAAAAGTAATTCATTTGTTTATTGATTATCTATTATATCTTAAATATAGCAGTGTGTACATGTCAATCCCAAACTCCCACTCCATGCCCCCTCACCACCCTTTCCCCCTGGTAACCATAAGTTCATTCTCTAAGTCTGTGAGTCTGTTTCCGTTTTGTAGATAAGTTCATTTTTTTTTTAGATTCCACTATAACTGATATCATATGATATTTGTCTTTCTCTGTCTGACTTACTTCACTTAGTATGATAATCTCCAGGTCCATCCACGTTGCTGTAAATGGCATTATTTCATTCTTTCTTATGGCTGAGTAATATTCCATTGTATATATGTACCACATCTTCTTAATCCATTCATCTGTCAATGGACATTTAGGTTGCTTCCATGTCTTGGCTATTGTAAAAAGCACTACAATGACCATGGGGGTGCATGTATACTTTCAAACCAAATTTTTCTCCAGATATATGCCCAAGAGTGGGATAGCTAGATCATATGATAGCTCTATTTTTTGTTTTTTAAGGAACCTCCATACCGTTCTCCATAGTGGCTGTAACAATTTACACTCCCACCAGCAGTGTAGGAGGGTTCCCTTTCTCCACACCCTCTCCAGAATTTATTGTTTGTAGATTTTTTGATGATGGCCATTCGGACTAGTGTGAGGTGATATCTCATTGTAGTTTTGATTTGCGGTTCTCTACTAATTAGTGATGTTGAACATCTTTTCATTTGCCTCTTGGCCATCTTCTTTGTATGTCTTCTTTGGAGAAATGTCTATTTAGGTCTTCTGTCAATTTTTTGATTGGGTTTTTTGTTTTGATGGTATTGAGCCTCATGGGCTGTTTGTAAATTTTGGAGATTAATCCTTTGTTGGTTGCATTATTTGCAAATATTTTCTCCCATTCTGTGGGTTGTCTTTTCATTTTGTTTATGGTTTCCTTTGCTGTGAAAAAGCTTTTGAGTTCAATTAGGTCCCATTTTTAAATTTTTGTTTTTATTTCTGTTACTCTGGGAGATAGACTGAAAAAGATATTGTTACGATTTATGTGAGAGAGTGCTCTGCCCATGTTTTCCTCTAAGTGTTTTATAGTATCTGATCTTACATTTAGGTCTTTAATCCATTTTGAGTTTATTTTTGTGTGTGGTGCTAAAGAGTATTCTAATTTTATTTTTTTACATGTATCTATCCAGTTTTCCCAGCACCATTTATTGAAGAGACTGTCTTTCCTCCATTGTCATAGATTAACTGACCATAGGTGTGTGGGTTTATCTCTGGGCTTTCTATCCTGTTACATTGATCTATATTTCTGTTTTTGTGCCAGTACCATGCTGTTATGATGACCGTATCTTTGTATCAGTAGTATAGTTAGGAAGTCAGGGAGCTTGATTCCTCCAGCTCCATTTTTCTTTCCCAAGATTGCTTTGGCTATTTGGGGTCTTTTGTGTCTCCATACGAATTTTAAGATGTTCTGTTCTAGTTCTGTGAAAAATGACATTGGTAATTTGATAGAGATTGCATTGAATCTGTAGATTGCCTTGGGTAGTATAGTCCTTTTCACAAAATTGATTCTTCCAATCCAAGAACATGGTATGTTTCTCCATCTGTTTATGTTATCTTTAATTTCTTTCATCAGTGTTTTATAGTTTTCTGAGTACAAGTTTTTTGCCTCCTTAGGCAGGTTTATTCCTAGGTATTTTATTCTTTTTGATATGATGGTAAATTGGATTGTTTCCTTAATTTCTCTTTCTGAATAATTTGTTTTTAGTGTATAGAAATGCAACAGATTTCTGTATATTAATTTTGTGTCCTGCAACTTTACTGAATTCGTTGATGAGTCCTAGTAGTTTTTTGGTGGTATCATTAAGATTTTCTATATATAGTATCATGTAATCTGAAAACAGTGTTTCCATTTTGAATTTATTTTTGGGCATGGTGTGAGAGAGTAATCCAGTTTAACTTTTCTGCATGTAGCTGTCCAGGTTTCCCAATACCATTTATTGAAGAGACTTATTTTTACCATTGTATATTCCTGTGTTTGTTGTCATAGATTAATTGCCTATATAAGTGTGGGTTCATTTCTGGGCTCTCTGTTCTGTTCCATTGATCTCTGTCTCTGTTTTTCTGCCAATTCCATAATGTTTTGATGTTTTATATAAATATATACACACACACATATATATATATATATACACACACTCAGGGAGTATGATACCTCCAACTTTGTTCTTTCTCAAGAGTGTTTTGACTATTTGATCTCTTTTTCATTACCATACAAAGTTTAGAATTATTTGTTTTAACTCTGTGAAAAATAAGTTCATTTGCATTATTTTTGTTAGATTCCACATATAAACAATATCATATGATATGTGTCTTTCTCTGGCTGGCTTAACATTTAAAGTAATTATTGATAGGTGTGTATATACTGACGTTTTATTAATTGTTTTAGGGTTATTTCATGGCTCTTTTTTGTTCCTTTCTTCTTCTTTTACCTCTTCCCTCGTGATTTAATGCCTATCTTTAGTGTTATGTTTGGATTCCTTTCTCTCTTTTTTTTTTTTGTGTGTGTATTTCTTATAGGTTTTTGATTTGTGGTTACCATGAGGTTAATATATAGCAATCCCCCTCTCTCTTGCTCTGTGTGTGTGTGTGTATGTGTGTGTGTATGTATATGATTATTTTAAGTTGCTGGTCTCTTAAATTCACATTTTAACAACCCAGAATTTTTACTCCTCTCCCCTAATGGTTACTGTTTTGGGCATCATATTTTACCTCTTTTTGTTTTGTGTATCCTTTAACTACTTATTGCAGATATGGATGATTTTACTACCTTTGTTTTTTAGCCCTCTTAGTAGCTTTGTATGTGGTTGACTTACTACATTCTCTGTATATTTGCCTTTAGCCATGAGCTTTTTCCTTTTATAATTTTCAATTTTCCAGTTGTGGCCTTTTCTTTTTCACTTAGAAAATTTCCTTTAACATTTCTTGTAAAGCTGGGCTGATGGTGCTGACCTCTATTACCTTTTGCTTATCTGTAAACCTTTTGATTTCTCCATCAAATCTGAATGAAAGCCTTGCTGGACAGTGTATTCTTGGTTGTAGGTTCTTCCCTTTCTTCACTTTAAGTATACTGTGCCACTCTCTTCTGGTCTGCAGAGTTTCTCCCTTCTGGTTGCAGAGTTTCTGCTGATAGCCTTATGGGAGTTCCCTTGTATGTAACTTGTTGCTTTTCCCTTGCTAATTTTAATATTCTCTCTTTATCTCTAGTTTTTGTCCTTTTAATTACAGTGTGTCTTGGTGTGGTCCTCTTAGGATTGATCTTATTTAGAACTCTCTGTGTTTCCTGGACCTAGATGTCTGTTTACTTTCCCAAGTTAGGGAAGTTTTCAACTATTATGTCTTGAAATATGTTCTCTGCCCCCTTTTCTCTCTCTCTTCTCCTTCTGGGACCCCTATAATGTGAATATTATTATGCTTGGTGGTCTCTTAAACTGTCTTCATTTTTGCTTATTCTTTTTTCTGTTCAGCTTCAGTGATTTCCACTACTTTGTCTTCCAGCTCACTGACCCATTCCTCTGTATCATCAAATCTACTGTTAATTCCTTTTAGTGTATTTTTCATTTTAGTTATGGTATTCTTTACCTCCGTTTGTTCTTCTTTGTATTTTCTGACTCTGTTAAAAACTTCTAACTTCTCAGTCTATTCATCCAATCTTCTCCCCACTTGTTCAAACATTTTTATGATCATTTCATTGAACTGTTTATTGGGTAGATTTCCTACCTCTACTTCACTTAGTTCTTCTTCTAGGGTTTTATCCTGTTCCTTCATTTCAAACTTATTCCTCTACTGCCTCATTTTGCCTACATTGCTGTTTTTATTTCTATATATCTGGTGGGTTGATTCCATCTCCCAACCTTGGAGAAGTGGCCTTTTGTAGGGAAGTCCTATGTGTCCAAGCAGCACTCTCCCTTGTGGTCACCAGAGCTGTATGCTTTAGAGGAACCCCTATTTGGGCTGTGTGGGTCCTTCTGTTGTGATGGGCTGGCTAGCCTCTGCTCTCGTTGGTTGCCAGGCCTTGCCTTGTGTGGAGCTTGCTGGCCACTGGTGAGTGGGGCCAGGTGATGAGGTGGCTGACTTCAGAATACCTAGGGTTCCTGGGGCTAATACCGGCCCACTGATGGGCAGAGCCGAGTTTCAGGGTGGATGGTTGTGGGGCTGGAGGTCCTGGATCTAGTGTCAGCCTGCTGATGGATGGTACCAGTTCCTCACATGGCTGGCTTCAGGATTTGGGGTATCCCAGAGCTGATGTCGACCCATTGGTGAGTGGGGCTGGATCCCCAGGTGGTTGTCTGAGGGATCCAAGGTGTCTTGGAACTGGTGTTGACCTGCTAGTAGGCAGTGTTTGGGCCTGGGGTGGTCCCTGGGGCTAGTGTTGTCCTGCTGGTGGGTGGAACCAGGTACTGGGGTTCTCTGGCTGTAGGGCCTGGGCGGTCCCGGTGTTGGTGTTGGCTTGCTGGTGGGCAGGGCTGAAGCCTAGGAAGTCCCAAGGTTAGTGCCAGCCCACAGACGGGTTGAGGCCAGTCCCAGGGTCTCTGGATGCAGGGGTGCTGGTTGTCCTGGAGTTGGTGTTGGCCTGCTAGTTGTGGAGGCTGAGTCCCAATGGCTGGCTACAGGGCCCCAGGGGTCCCCAGGGCTACCACCAGTGTGCCAGTGTGCAGGGCCAGATCCTGAACCCTTTGGTGGACAAGGCCATGTCTGGGCACTGTGGGCTCTGGGGGTCCTAAGACAGCCAGCCTGGGGTGAGGCTCTGGCCTTGCCCACTAGCTGCTTGGCCTAAGGTATCCCAGGACTGGTTCTGACAGCCTCGTGAGCCAGGCAAGGTCATGACACTAATAAGCTAGAAGGAGGATTCCAAAGTGGCTTGTTAGCACCAGTGTCCATATGGTAGAACCACCTCCCAAAAAGCCTGTCTCTGGTGTCTGTGTCCCCATGGTGAGCTCCAGTTAGTTACCTCCTGCCCCTCCAGAAGCCTGTCCAGGATCAGCAGGTGTGTCTGACCCAGGCTCCTTTCAAATTACTGCTTCTGCCCTGGGTCCTGGAGTGTGTGAGATTTTGTGTGTGCCTTTTAACAGTGGAGTCTATATTTCCCATATCCCTCTGGCTGTCCCGAAATTAAGCCTCACTGGCCTTCAGAGTCAAATATTCTGGGGCTCCACTTTTTGGTATAGGACCCCCTGGGGAGCCTGATGTGGGGCTCAGACCCCTTGCTCCTTGGGTAGAATCACAGCAATTGTAATTATTCCTCCATTTATGGGTTTCCCACGGGGGTGTGGATCTTGACTGTACTGTATTTCTTCCCCTCCAACCCATCTCGTGTTTTCTTCTTTATATCTTTAGTTGTAGGAGATCTTTCCTGTTAGTCTTCAGGCCATTCTCATCAGTAGTTGCTCTGTAACAGTTGTAATTTTGGTTTTCCCATGGCAGGAGGTGAGCTCAGGGTCTTCCTACTCCTCCATCTTGGATCTTTCCAAATGGATTCACAAATTCTAACAGACAAATGGATTTTTCCTTTCCCTTCTTTCCTGTCTTGAGTGAAATAAAAGATGTGAGAGGACCCATGGAGATAATGCTGTGAATTTCCAATCCAATGAACCTGACTTGGTGAATGGCTCCTGATTACTGGTGGGAGTTCCCTTCTGAAGGAACAATTCCTTTTGTGCACACACTTTGTGGGTATATTTGAATATATTCTAGGGCCTGTTAGGCTTTTAGATTTCTGAAAGGAGGAAACTACCTTTTAATCAAATATTCTTGACATTGAACTAGAATGATGTTGACACTGAGACCAAGATAAACTTAACTAAGCTTTCTTTAGTTGACTATGGGTATATTCAGTTTTTGAAAAAAGCTAAATTAGGTATGAATGAAGAATTAGATAAATGTGAGTGATTTTAGGAAAATACTGGAATAAGTTTATGGAGCTAGAATCAAAGCTAAACGTGCTGCAAAGCAAAAAATATATCTAGTTTGACCCAAAAGAATGGAAGTTTCACCAGAGCAATACACATATAGTATAGGATTCTGGACACTGGAACCATTTTTACCCCGTATTCAGAGACAGACTGCTTTAGTGACTGTTACACTAAAATTAAGATAACTGGAGATTTTGAATGAACTCTTAAGGAGCATACAATCTCTATCTTAAGGTCTGTACAGCTTCTAATCATAGTGGGAAACTTTAACTTTGCATTTTGTTGATATGACCATTAAACTATGTATATTCCAGAGCCTTGAAAGCATTGGAACCATACAAAGCCATGTCTGTGATGTTTCTTCATTAGTCATTGTCTACAATGGAGACCATATAGTGTCCAACACAGAGGATTAAATCGTTAAGATGTGGGCAGTGTTAACTGGCTACTGTTTGTGGCCACATCAAGCTGGTGCCCTGACTTGCAGCTGTGCTAGTGAACAGAAGGGCAAGAGTGATGCCGGCTACAAATGCACCACTGCACTCCCAGCACATGAAAACAGGGTAAGAGTGATGCTGACTACAAATGCACCGCTGCACTCAGATCACATGAGAATAGGGTGAGAGTGACGCTGGTTACAAGTGCACCGCTGCACTCCGAGCACATGAAAATATGATAAAATGCATTTCCTGGACTTATATCTGGCTCGCAGTTTTCTATCTCTTGAACAAAAGGAGTTGAGAATAGAAAGAGTGGGAAGTCTGGAACTCTCTTGATGTGCTGTCAGAGATGACAACATGAAAACAAGGGATGGAAACACCAGTCGGTGGGTAAACTTGAATTTCCCTGAGATGGAACCCCACGTGCTCACTGGAAGCACAGAACAAACGGTGAGAATGTGGGCTTGGAGTTGATCGATTTTCAGTTTGTTCCTCCTCTGGATGCTCTTCTGTGAGACCAAGGTGCTCCCACTGAACTATGCTTAAATGAACACTCCCCTCCGTGTAAGTTTAATAAGGAGGGGGGATTTGCTAGGATCTACATATTTTTGTCATTTGTAACCTTATTTGAGCCCTGGTCAATTTTTCACATATTTCTCAGTCAGTAAAGTGAATTAGCTTAACTTCTTTTTGAACAATCTTAAGATCTCAATTTATTTGATAACTTAGATGACATTGAAGATACAGTCCAGGATGTTTAATTTCAAGAAAATGAAGATTTGATAGTTTGAGGTTGTCAGGTAGAAATCCTCATGGTTTCTCATCACATGATGAACATTTTTCTGTTGTAGAACACTGGCACACACTGCCAGTTGTGACTGGAGGTGGCCAGGCCATGGGGCCCGGCGCTGTGCCACGTGAGGGAGTGGCTGCCCCCACTTGCCCTCTTCTTCCGCGGGGTCTGACCCCAGTTCTGAACAGGCGGAGCTGACAGTTTTGTGTGATGCTCCATCTTTGTTTTTCTGTAGATGACATACACCCCAATTTTTTTCCACACAAAAACATCAAGCTATATTTATGTGCTCTTATTTCAGTTACAGTTAATAACTAAGGGCTTGAAGTAAACAAGAAATTATTTGGCATGAAATATGAGGTAGCCTTTCATAATTACCGCAGCACAGAAGGCCTGCCTGCAGGTGATGGGCAGAAAGCTATGCACACAATGCACTCAGACGCAGACATCAATTATCCAGGGAGTTATGTATGTTTTCTTGAAAGAGTCTGTCACAGCATCACACCTTTTAATACAGGATAATGTTGAGACTTAAACTTACATTTCAATGATGTGGACAGTAATCCATGTCCTCCCCTCCCCTTTATTTAGGTCCTAACTTTTCAGACACAATCTAGATCAATCTGTGACCACACAGTATTATGAATGAACCAGGAGAGCCTCTGTCTATGGAGAATCCTTCAGTGAGTGAAAGAATCAGTAAGCATGTGATTATTGCCTTCTCACACAGCACCTGCCACGTGAGTGGGGTGTATGAAAGAAATTAAAGACTTAGTTTGTCCGAAAGGAATTTAAGATTAATCTTGATGAGGGATTATGCAATTGCTGCTATCCTAATGTTTTTGATTTATGAAAATGGTAACTTCATACGATTTGAAGTAGTGATTGTGAATGACAACACAATATATGATTAGGTTCCAAATTACAGTATAGAAGCTACCTGTTCCATACAGGCTTTGTGTAGGTAGGATATGGGAAACCTGGGTTTGTCAGAGGACCATTACCTGGATGGGTTGTGTCGAGGATGGGAAGAGACCTGGGGCAGCTGCTCCAGGCAGGAGGGAGCAGGGAAGGTGGTGTGGATGGGACGATGGTTCTCAGATGGCATAAGTGGGCTGGGGATGGGCTGGGAGAGAGTGGAGCTAGGGAGGCAAGCCGGACTGCTGCAGAACTAGTTGTAGAGCATTGGCTGAAATGGAAGGGAACGGATGGGAAACACACAGAACGGGAGCACACTCCCTGACTGTTCTAGTTGGATGAAATGTCTACTTTCTGAGCTCCATCTTTTCTATCACTTACGTACTTCTTTACATTCAATGATGCCTATGTTCCAGACAAGTATTAGACACCATGATGGATACTTTGTGTACCAGACATAATTTCTGACCTCTGGTTTAGTATTGTTAATAAAATTTTAACAAATTTTAAGTTAACGATAAGTTCACAAAATTTTAAGTACGTTATGTTGTGCTTCCCTAAATTGTTTATAAGTTTTAGTGTAACAGAGGCAGAGATTTTTGTATTCATTCTTTCAAAACTGTAATGAGTGTCTACACTTGACAGCCTCTGTCGATAGAAAAAAGAAAAGCCACAGCCCTGGTTGAGAGAGATCCAGACAAACAGTTATAAAATATGGTAACTGTTCCCAGCAAGCTGCAGTGAGATGAATTCTTAAATTTCCTGGAAGTGTTAAAGACTTAAAGATAATTTTCTGAGCTGAGGCTTAAAGGATAGAAGTGGTTTTGAGGCATGAAAGTGAAGTGTGCGTGGCTCAGGAAGATTGGGACAGCCTATGTGAAAGCACAAAGGTGGAGGATGCAGTGAAATGACACAATGACATGACCCAGTGACATGGCACTGTGACATGACACAGTGACATGACCCAGAATGTACACGTGTGCTGATATTGCCGAGTGTAGGGCGGAATGAAGGACAAGAGATTGTGCAAATGGGCAGGGGCTGGACACATGTCTGTGCATGTTATGCAAAGGATCTTAGGTGGTATGTTATGAGGAAGCATGTTGATTAGGCAGCATACGTTCAGACTTCTATGTGGAGAATAGAGAGGGAGAGGGCAGTACTGGGCAGGGAGCCTGGAAAGGAGATTATTGCTACTGCGACTGCCTGTGATAGATAAACTGGGAGCAAGGAAGGGAAGAAAGAAGAAGGAGGAAAGATGAAAAAGTCATTGGAAGGTAAAATGGACAGACCTTGGTGTTTTATAAAACATGGGGTATAAACTGGAGAGAAGATGACAAGGACCTTGTCTGACTTATTCACAACTGTATCTCCAGCACGGGGAAGAATCCCTCATCTAGGCTCCCAGTAAATAGCTGTCAAAGTGAATAGAAGGGAGAAATCCAGATGACTCCTGGGTTCTGGAGGAAGCACAATGTTTATACCAGTCGCCAGTGGAAGGAATATGGGAGGGGAAGATCAGGTATTCCTCTGTGGACCGATGTGGGACAGACTGGTGGTTTTTAGAAGAGCTGAACTATAAGACACAAGTTATAAGGGAGCGAAGGAAGAATTGGTAATGAAGGAAATGCCAAATATGACTGCAGAAAGGCAGGACGAGTTTTAGGTTAGGTTAAAATCCTACGTCAAGAGAGACATTTTCAAGCGGAAATGTTTGACAGGGTAATTTGTCCAGAGTTCAATGTGCATGAAGTCTGGCAAAATCAGAGTCTGGCTCTGGGGACTCGAGGAAGAACATCACCCGTGTTGGGGAGTGAAGAAGTTCCCTCGCCTTTTCATGTCCCAAATTAGAGATTGGCTTATAGTTCAAGTTATCATACGAACTCTGTGGCTTTGTGCATCTTTTAACCTGAGAAAGACAAAGGCAGCATGTGAAATGTGGTTTTAGTAACAACCAAAGCACAGGTCAGAGATTTATGTTACTATACAATAATACCTATATGTGGAGATACCACTGTTAGAAGCACTAACTTGGGTCCTAGTTTCTTATATAGAACAGAAAATTGCAAATTGTGTGGTTAATGTTGATCATAATAATATATTTTAAAGGAATATGTGTTTATTTAACCAATAACTTTATGCTACATAAATTGAAAAATCTTCCCTGCCTATGATATTATGAGCAATAACTGCATATCTTAGTCTGTCCCCACATATGGTCTAATTTAGCTGGTCCTTAGGGGTTTTGTATGGTTGCTCTATAATATTAGTTGCATGAAAAGCACCTAACGTTCTTGATAAAAGTCTATTATTTTAATTCAAGAGGGCCTGTGAATTAATATTTTAACAAGCACCATCGTGTGATTCCGATACAGGTGTGAAGAGGTTCTACCTGGAGAAATCCCCCCTTGAGAAGCTCTTTGGCCTGACTTGCATTTCTTAGCTGGTGTTCTTGCTCTCTCTGGTGGTACAATGTGGAATTGTATGTTTCAGAGTTTTCATTTTCACTGATTGGCAGATAGAGCTCCACAATTAATCTACTAGTTATCCAGCCTTTATTTAGCCATGCTGTAAACCTACAGATGCAAGTGCTGCATTAGCATTCATCTCCCTACACACAAAAGAGATGTGAGAAGACCAGAAAGTGTAACATGTAAAATTTCATACCTTAGAAGTGCTGCGACCAAGACAATGCTTTTACATTTTTTGGTTTGGAGAATTTTGAAGGAATCTGTAGCTGAAGAGTATTGAAGAGGCATTTGGTGGCAGCATTTTCATGGGCCAAATGTTTATCTTTTGCTTGGGTTCTTCCTCTGTGAATCGTTTAGGACTCAGACTCAAGCTTTGTGATGCTCATTTGAATTTTTCATTTGCCAGTTTGTTTGTTTTTTGCTAATGGGAAGGATATAATTGTATGCAGAGTAAAGAGTTAAGGGTAGGAATTCCTTCTTCTTTTCCTTCTTTCCTCCCTGACTTCTGGCAGTCATTCAACAGATGTTTATTACAGCCCCCCTGAGGGAGGCTTTGTGGGTGATACAGTGATAACCGGGACACCATTTCTCTGAATGAGGAGAGAAATGTAGCCCACCAAGGCCTGTCATGAGGGCTCCATGCCCAAAGTGCAGGGCAGCTCAGCAACCCTCAGAGGAAGGAGAGAGTAACCATGGGGAAATCATTACGGAGAAGACGGCATCTGAACTGCAAGTCCCTGAGACTGGCCACTCTAAGAACCTTTGTGTAACTGAGTTGCTGACTTATATGACATACAATTGTCTGTGCTTATTGTGGGTATTTTATTCAGTGCTGATTATGTATCGGGCAGTGTGCTAAGTGTGGGTGTATAAAGTTCAGGAAGGATTGTAATCAAGCAGGACCCTGTGGGGCCATCCCAGGGCAGAGCCCCACCACCCCACCATGTCCTCTGCCAGCCTTTTGTCCGTAGAAAAACTTTACTTAAAGAATAAATTTAATCAGAGAAATGAGAAATGTGGAAAGAAAGGAAAACTGTTAAGCAAGACGAAGTAATAATAGTTTAGCCATTAAACAAAGTCAAGGACCTTTAGTTCCTCCTCCAGGGCTGTAGATACTATTCTGAGCCATGTCCTTTGAGCTGTTTTGCAGATACGGAAACCCTCACCAGGTGGAAGAAGTTAACTGCATGCTGCCCACAAACACGAAGACCCCAGGTGGAATCAGAAGGTGGATGATGTTGACTCCCAGTTACCTCACCACAAGCCAATCAGAAGAAGGTCCACAAGCTGATCACACACCCCACACCCCCACTCCCTTATCCTGTCTTTTAAAACCTTTCCCTCGAAGCCTTCAGGGAGTTTGTGCCTTTTAAGCATGAGCTGCCCTGGACCCCTTGCTTGGCGCCTGCAATAAACGCTGCACTTTCCTTCACCACACCCAGTGTCGGTAGATTGGCTTTACTGTGCTCAGGTGAGCACACCTGAGTTTGGTTCGGTAACAGGATGGCTTGGTCTCTGTCTACCTAGACATCCCATTCTCGTAGTAGAGGCAGACAGGAAACAAAATAGATAAATGATAATAGATAACTATCTACAAAATAGATAAATGAATTGTAAATTGAGGTAAGGGCTTTGAAGGAAGTAACCAAGAGGCTAAGGTAGAGAATAACTTGGTTGGGGTGAGGTGAGACCTGCTTTTGTGGAGGTGGCTGGAGAAGGCCTCCTGCAGCAACACAAGCAATGATGTTACAAGTCCAGTGCTCCCTGCTACTGAGTTCATGTCTTAACCATGTTCGTCCTCCCAGCTCTGATGGGGAATCACCATCATTATACTCATTTGAACAGAGAGGAGACTGAGGCACAGGGACACTAAGTAATTTGATGTGTAGTTTGTAAGTGGTGGAGACCAGATCCAAACTTACCTTTCAGGTCCAGAGCCTGCTCTCTTCACCACTCTGACAGGCATCTCCCGCCAAGGGTGTGGAGGGAGAGCACATATGGGGCTCAGAGGCAGGAGAGTTCTCATGGGATAAAGCAGCCCTCGTACTCCCAGAGGTGGGGCGAGGCTGCACACCACCCTTCCCTTGGGGTGTGGGCTTCTTTCAGACACGTGTTAATACAGAAACAGGCATTGGGCGAATTGAAAAGGACAGAATTCTTTAGCTGCCCTAGCACTGTAGAATTTATGATGAGAAAGGTCATCTTCTGGTGTAACATTTTGATTTCACAGTGGAGGACCCCCAGCTCAGAGAAGATAGGTGATTAATTGCTTAACTAGTTAGTTGTTGACTTGGGAGTAAAACATACATGCTTTTCCTTGATCCCACGTGTGCATAACTGGTTTCTACTTAACACACAAATTTAGCTTATAAATTGCTTTCCCACCAATTGAAGGGCACTGGAGTACATGATTACAGACTAGTACTTTCTTAAATTCTTGCTCCTTTAATTTGGGATGGTTTTCTTTGAGGGCAACCATTCCCATTTCATGACACATGGTAAAATGTGTTTCTTCTGAGAATTTCCCTTCTCTCCTCTGTGGAAATGCAAAGAAACAGAGGACAGGACCAGTCGATAAGCTCACTTCTCATGTGACTCGCCCGCTTCTCTTTCTTCACGTTTGCTGGCAGGAGTTACAATTCCCTGATTATAAGAGGTGGCCTGATGTGAACAGGGCTTGGGGGTCAAGGGCTGATGCACACCTTGGACAAGGCACACGCTTGAGGAGCAGAAAGGAGGAGGCTGATCCAGGCAAGCACCTGCCTCACCCACAGCCATAGTCCCTGAGGAATCTCTCAAGTATTGTTCAAAATACCTAAGCAAGCCCTAGAGGGTTCAGGTAATCTTACCATGGCCCTTCTGTCCAGTGAAAAATAACAAGTTGTCTTGCACTGCTGAGTGGTTGTTTGCCAGCTGAAACTTCAAGTGGAACTCGTAATCATAGCTGATGTCTGGGACCCGTGAATAAGCCAGGAACGAGGTATATCCAAAGGCATCCATCCCACTGAGCCTGGGCTGGGTGATGTGAACAGCTGTGGAAGAGCCCAAAGCAAACAGTTAAAACAAGCCTGTTCGTGGACTTGTAAGAGGAGGGTTGTGTTTTGCTGCTGCATTTCGCCACATAGTCTGTTTACTATCACATTAATTATACATATGTGCCCTTCAGCATTGAGCAACTCAGAGACTCAATAGGGAGTTCAAATCCAGAACAAAGGAAGGGTAGTGTTTTGAGATTGTGTGTATAATCCTTTAACTCACATATCCTTTCGACATGAAGAATTTACTTAAAAAGCAAAATTCTACATTTTGGAGATTAATTTTAGAAATAGAAAAGATCATAGGCAGTCAAAGTATTTGCCTAGGTGCTTTGTAACAATAATTTGGCATCCAAATGCAAGATATGACTTAGAGAGGGACTCACAGCTTGGAACAAACTGAGCTTCTCTAACTCTTTACTTTTCTAAGAGCCAAAGGCCAGGGGTAGGAAGGCCAAGAGATGGGAAGGAAATGGATGTTTCCATCACCATATTGTGAATGACCTGAAATTTCCTTGAAGTGAAATCGTTGTCTAAAAGAAATACTCTTCCTTACTTTGTTCAGACACGTGTTAGATAGTGAAAGCGTGGGTTTCAATAGGCCTGAAACTGTAGGGAGATTTAGTAGAAACAGGAAATGGTAAAACCCAGAAGTACAAGGGCCAGTGCAGACAAATAAGATTTAGTTGAGGGGCGCTATCAGCCAGCTAGCTTCTCTTTTCATCCTGCCTCTAATCTTGTATCCACATTTTCTCTTTCATTGTTCTGTTTCCTTCATAAATAGTCCCAACTGGCTTTTATTTCCTCCCTCCAAGGGGAACAGGGAACAGGAAGGGGGATTTTGACCCCCTTCCTGACTACTGTGAATGGTATCCCCAGATTAAAGGATGTTCCTAGAATCTATCTTTATTCGTTCAAGACAGCTCAATAGAGGGAAGAAAGCATGTCTTGATTACTTTATAATGCTCCCTTCTCAAGAGGTGGTGGCTCTCTCACGAAGTTGTAAAACTAGAATTTTTACAAACTTTAAGAAATATCCTCACTCTGGTACTTAACACTTAAAACAAAAGAGTTGTTATGTCTGGTTATAATTGTTTATATAGCAAATAATTCTGCTATCCTGGGAAAAAGAATTCTATGTATCAGAGGCTTTTATTTCTGCTTGTTTCACATAACTATTCAAGTAGGGATTTGTATGGAATCAGCTGAATACTTCATTTTGATATTTTATTAAAATCTTATCAGTTTATTCCTTGGGATGTGTGTCCTAGGATAAGTAAACATTTTCTCAAAACTCACCAGAATCTGAATTAGGATTTTGAGACATACCACCTTTTATATATATATATAATCTAATGAAGTAATTGGTGGTTTGTGTTTCAGAGATAATAAGACTTCCCATCAGGGATTTCAGTGGTTCTGTAAGTAGGATGGTTGAAGGAAATTAAATAAAATTAACTGGGATTGAAGCAAAATAAAAATATTGATGGTGTTTGAGTGTTGGCATTAAAAACAGTTAAAATAGAATTCAATTAAATACTAAAAATAGGAATGTCTTTCTTTTATAACGTTTCTTCCTGTTAATAATTTACAACTGAGTCTACTAAAAGTTTTTGTACATTTAGCTTAGATCATCAAATACATATGTAGTTCACTATCTGACCCTGAGCTAGATATTGGTGACACAAGGATAATAAAGCACAATCCTTACCCTCAAGGAGCTAGTGTGTGGTCAGTTAAATTACTCAACTGAACTAGACTGAATCTTGGCTGATGACAGCAGTTCACCTACAGGTGACAAGCAAAGATCATTTCAGGTGGAAAGAACAACTTATACTACAATAGGGAGGCCAAAAAGCATGTCATACTCAGGGAACCCATGGAGTTTGCAAGTTTTAGAATGAAGCATAAGAAGGAAAGTGGAAGCAAATGAAATGACATAGTTAAGACAGGGGTCAAATTATGAAGGGTTTGATATTTTCCTCATAATTTTTGAGTAGTTAAGCAGATATCAAAGTTGCCTTTTAGAAATACCACTGTAGTGATGAAATGTGAAGGCTGGATTAGACAGGGGGAACTGGAGGAGAAACCTTTGGTCAAGAATGATAAGGAGGACTTTGAGGACATTGGGAAGTCTAACAATGAGTTCAGCTTGTACTGGGGGGGCAGTGGTGGCCCTTGTCCACGTGCTCAGTGGTTTGTCTCCCAGCAAGAGCACCCAGCTCCGCTCACTCCACATGGCAGCTTAGCACTGGATCTGGGGCAGACAGGTCCTGGGAGAAGTCAGCCACAAGGCAGCCCAGATCTCAGGTGGCAGCACAGCCACTTCAATTCCTGCAGCAATAACACCCTGACCCCCAGGCCACAGCATTGTACTAGATCTGGGATGAACACAACAGGGCTTTCCCTGTTTCTGAGTGGAACTGCAGACACCTGCATGGGAGGCACATATGTTCGCTGTGACTGCATGGACCTCACTTGCTTCAGCAATCACACACTTAAGGGTAATGAAGCCTTATTGAACCTGACCCTCAGGGCTTCCACCCCAAGAGCTGGGGAAAAGACCCTGACACTGACAGAATGGTAACAGCCACAGAGCAGAGAAGAAGCCCTGCCTCACATCCTACACAAGCTTTAAATCCCCCAACACAAACCACGCCCCCTATCAAGGAGATAACAGCCAGCACACACCGAGGAAAGATATAGTTGGTTTCCATACCAAAACCAGCCCTACCACCAAAGCTATTAGAAACACACAGTCTGTACAATGATGCTCCCACACAAAAACACCCCTTCAAGACCACAATAGACAACTGTTTCTCCCAAATTCATAGAGACAGAAGAAGTTAAATAAAATAAAAAGGCAGAGGAACTACTCCCAATTAAAAGAGGAAGAGACACCCCCACCCCCAAAGAACATATAATGAAACAGACTTTACTGGTTCAACAGACCCAGATTTCAAAGAGGTGGGAATAAAAATGCTAACTAAGTTAAGAAAGATTATTGATATAAACACAGATAACTGTAACAAGGAAATAAAAGTTATACAGATGAATCAATCAAAAATAGATAATTCAGTTTCAGAGATAAAAAGCAATCTTCACAGGGAACTATATTCAACATCTTGTAATAACCTATAATGGAAAGAATATAAAAAAGGATATATTGATATATCTATATATCTATCTCTCTATATATAACCGAATTACTTTGCTGTACACATGCAACTAACTCAACATTGTAAATCAACTATACTTCAAAAAAAGAAAAAGAAAAAGTAAAAGAAAGCAGTCTAGAAGTAATAAATAGCCAATTAAATGAGACAGAAGAACGAATAAGTGACCTGGAAGATAAAATAATGTAAACCACCCAATCAGAAGAGCAGACAGAAAAAACAATAAGAAATGAAACCAACATAAGGTCTATGGGAAAATATAAAGCAAACCATTTTATGCATGGTATGAGTTCCAGAAGGAGAAGAGAGAGAGAAGATCAAAAATGTAGTTGAAGAAATTAAGGCTGAAAACTTCCCAAACCTAAGGAAGGAAACAGATATCCAGATACAGAAAGAGCCAAGCGTCCCAAAAAAGATGAACCCAAACAGACCTACAGTAAGGCATCATAATTAAAATGGCAAATGTTAAAGATAAAGAGAGGATTCTTATGGCAGCAAGAGAAAAACAAAGGGTCAGATAAAAGGGAATCCACATAAGTTTTCAACTGATTTCTCTGCAGAAACTTTGCAGGCCAGAAGGGAGTGTCATGATATATTTCAAGTCCTGAAAGGGAAAATCTGCAACCTAGGATACTCTACCCAGCAAGATTATCATTTAGAATAAAAGGAGAGATAAAGAATTTCTCAGACAAGCAAAAACTAAAAGAATTCAGCAATACTAAACCTACCTTAAAAGAAATAATGAAGGATCTTCTTTAAGTAGAAAAAAAACAAGAATCTATAGGAAAGGAAAAAAATCACAGAGGAAAGGCAAATATATAATCAGTAGTGAAGATCAATTAAATAAGATAGTACATACACTAAAAACAATAAAAGAATTATAAAAGCAAGTATAATGATAATAAGCAGTAAAAGAGGATGTAAGAGAATATGAAGATGTAAAATAGGACATCAAAATCACAAAGTGTGGGGGAGGGGAGTAGAAAAGGTAGACCTTTTAGAATATATTTGAACTTGAATGATTGTCAGTTTAAAGCAAGTAGACATATTATGGGTCAACATACATGAACTCCATGGTAACCACAAATCAAAAACATACAATAGATTCACAAAAGCCAAAAAGAAAGGGACTCAAGCATACTACAAAAGAAAACCATCAAATCACAAAAGGAAAAGCAAAAAGAAAAATGAACAAAGAGCTACAAAAACAACTGGAAACCAAAAATTAAAACAGCAATAAGTACATACCTATCAATAATTACTTTAACTGTCAATGGACTAAATGCTCTGATCAAAAGACATAGGGTGGCTTATAGGATAAAAAAAAAAGAGAACCTGCAATATGCTGCATTCAAGAGACTCACTTCAAGGCAAAGGACACATACAGACTGAAAGTGAAGGGATAGAAAAAGGTATTGCATGCAAATGGAAGCAACAGGAAAGTGGGGGTAGCAATATTCATATCTATTAACATAAGCTTTAAAACAGGGCATAAAGAAAGACAAAGAAGGACATTATATAATGATAAAAAGATCAATACAGAAAGGGGATATTACACACATTAACATATACACACCCAATGTTGGAGCACCTAAATATTTAAAGCAAATACTAACAGATGCAGAGGGAGAAACTGACAATAATACAATAATAGTAGGAGATTTTAACGCCCCATTGACATCAATGGACAAATCATCCAGACAGAAAATCAATAAGGCAACAGAGGTTCTATATGACCCAATAGATCAGTTAGACTTAATTGATGTCTACAGGACACTACATTCAAAAAAAGTAGAATACACATTATTTTCAAGTGTGCATGGAACATTCTCTAGGATAGACCACATACTAAGTCACAAAATGAGCCTCGATAAATTTAAGAGGATAGAAATTATATCAAGCATCTTTTCTGATCACAGTGATATGAAACTAAAAATCAACTACAGGAAGAAAAATGGGAAAAAACCAAACACATGGAGACTAAACAACATGAAAAAACAACGGGTCAATGATGAAATCAAAGAAGAAAAGGAAACAAACGAAAATGAAAACACAACTTTACAAAATCTATGGGATGTACCAAAAGCGGTTCTAAGAGGAAAGCTGATTCCCAAAGACCGAAGAGGCGGGAACACTTCTAAATTTATTCAATGAGTCACCATCACCCTGATACCAAAACTAGACAAAGAAACTACAGAAAAAGAAAAATACAGGTCAATATCTGATGAATAAATGCAAAAAGCATCAACAAAACATTAGCAAATGGAATCCAAAAATACATAAAAAGAATCGTACACTATTATTAAGTGGAATTTATCCCAGGGATATAAAAATGGTTCACTATTCACAAATCAGTCAATGTGATACATCACATTAACAAAATAAGGGATAACACCCATATGATTATCTCAATAGATGCATAAAAAGCATTTGATAAAATTCAACATCTATTCATGATAAAAACTCTCAAAGTTGGTATAGAGGGGCTATATCTCAACATAATAAAGACCATTTATGACAAACCCACAGCCAACATAACATTCAATGGTGAAAAGCTGAAAGCTTTCCTGCTAAAATCTGGAACAAGACTAGGATGCCCACTCTCACCACTTCTATTCAACATAGTATTGAGAGCCCTAGCCACAGCAATCAGATAAGGAAAAGAAATAAAAATTATCCAAATTGGAAGGGAAGAGGTAAAATTGTCATTATATGCAGATGACATGACAACATATATAGAAAACCCTAAAGACTCCACACAAAAAGCTGTTAGAACTGATAAACAAATTTAGCAAGGTAGCAGGATACAAGATTAACATGTAGAAATCTGTTGAATTTCTTTAAACTAAAAATGAAATATCAGAAAGGGAAAGCAAAAAAAAAAATCCCGTTTAAAATTGCATTAAAAAGTACTTAGGAATAAACCTGACCAAGGAGGTGAAATACCTATATGCTGAGAACTATTAAATGTTGATAAAGGAAATTGAAGATGATTCAAAGAAATGGAAAGATATCTCATACTCCTGGATTGGAAGAATTAATATTGTTAAAACGGCCATATTGCCCAAAGCAATATACAGATTTAATGTGACAACTTTCAAATTACCCATGACATTTTTTATGGAACTAGAGTAAATAATCCTAAAATTTATATGGAAACATAGAAGACCCAGAATTGTCAAAACAATCCTGAAGAAAAAGAACAAAGCTGGAGGCATAACCCTTTCAGACTTCAGACAATACTACAAAGCTACAGTAACCAAAACAGCATGGAATAAGCACAAAAACAGACATATGGATCAATGGAACAGAACAGAAAGCCGAGAAATAAACCCACACCCCTATGGTCAACTAACCTTTGACAAAGGAGGCAAGAATATACAATGGAGAAAAGTCAGTCTCTTCAGCAAGTGGTATTGGGAAAGCTGGACAGCTGCATGTAAATCAATGAAGTTAAAACATGCCTTCACACCATACACAAAAATAATCTCAAAGTGGCTAAAAGACTTAAATACCCAATTGAAAAATGGGCAGAAGACATAAACAGACTTTTCTCCAAAGAAGATATACAAATGGCCAAAAGGCACATGAAAATATGCTCAGCATCGCTAATTATTACAGAAATGCAAATCAAAACCACAGTGAAGTATCACCTCACAACAGTTAGAATGGCTATCATCAAAAAATAATAAATGCTGGAGAGGGTGTGGAGAAAAGGGAATCCTCCTACACTGTTGGTGGGAATGCATATTGGTGTAGCCACCATGGAAAACAGTATGAAGGTTCCTTAACAAAGTAAAAATAGAGATACCGTATGATCCAGCAGTCCTACTCCTGGGCATATATCCAGAGAAAACTCTAATTTGAAAAGATAAATACACTCCTATGTTCATAGCAGCACTATTTACAATAACAATGACATGGGAGCAACCTAAATGTCCACTGACAGATGAGTGGATAAAGAGATATGGTGTGTAATATATATATATATATATATATATAATGGAGTATTACTCAACCATAAAAAAGAATGAAATATTGCCATTTGCAGCAACATGCATGGGCTTAGACAATATTACACTTAGTGAAATAAGTCAGACAGAGAAGGACAAATACTATATGGTATCACGTATATGTGGAATCTAAAACATAATACAAACCAGTCTGTGTACAAGACAGAAACAGACTCACAGACATAGAAAACAAACTTATGGCTACCAAAGGGGAGAGGGTTGGATGGACAAATTAGGAATATGGGATTAATAGATACAAAGTAATATACATAAAATAGATAGGCAACAAGGACTTACTATATAGCACAGAGAATTATACTTAATATCTTGTAATAAGCTATAACAGAATATAATCTGGGATTAAAAAAATCCCTGAAACTGAATCACTATTCTGTACACTTAAAACTAAAAACATTATGAATCAACTACACTTTAATTTAAAAAAGCAAGAAAAATAATCCCTGAAACATAGGGATTCACATTGTAATATCTGCATTACAGTTTATGGCATAACTTTGAGAATAACATTTTCATGCATCTGTATAACTCACATTACATAAACTGTAAATTTATTCTGGGTTCAATAATCTTTGTGATAAATCAAATTTCCCAGACATTACACACATGGAATATTCCAGAACTTATGTGTTTTGAACACTTTTCTCCTCCCTAACACATGAGTTTCTTTATGCCAGTGGACATTTAGTTAAGAAATTAAGAAACATCAATGTTGGAATGAGTCATCAGTCAAGTTCAGTGGAAAAAAAAAATTGTTTTAGCTTTTTAATCTCTTATTTTTTAAACCATGGATCTATAAATGTGCTTTTCTATACTCCAAAGTAACAAAAGAAACTAATCAAAATGGCAGAGAGTAAGATGTGGAGATCACCTTCCTCCTCATAAATACATCAAAAATACATCTACATGTGGAACAACTCCAACATAACACCTACTGAATGCTGGCAGAAGACCTCAGACTTCCCAAAAGGAAAGAAACTCCTTACGTATCTGGGTAGGGAAGAAGAAAAAAGAAAAAGCAGAGACAAAAGAATAGGGACAGGACCTGCACCAGTGGGAGGGAGCTGTGAAGGAGGAAAAGTTTCCACACACTAGGAAGCCCTTTCACTGGTGGAGACTGTGGGTGGCACGGGGGAAGCTTCAGAGCCATGGAGGAGAGTGCAGCAACAGGGGTGCAGAGAGAAAAGTGGAGAGATTCCCGCACAGAGAATCAGTGACCAGCACTCACCAGCCTGAGAGGCTTGTCTGCTCACCCGCCGGGGCAGGTGGGGGCTCGGGGCAGGTGGGGGCTGGGAGCTGAGGCTCGGGCTTTGGATATCAGATCCCAGGGAGAGGACTGGTGTTGGCTGCATGAACACAGTCTGAAGGGGGTTAGTGCACCACAGCTAGTCAGGAGGGAGTCTGGGAAAAGGTCTGGACCTGTCAGAGAGGCAAGAGACAATTGTTTTGGGGTGCGCGAGGAGAGGGGATTCAGAGCTCCACCTAAATGAGCTCCAGAGATGAGTGTGAGCCTCGGCTATCATATTGGACCACAGAGATGGGCATGAAATGCTAATGCTGCTGCTGCTGTAGCCACCAAGAATCCTGTGTGCAAGCACAGGTCACTATCCACACCCCTCCAGGAGCCTGTGCAGCCCGCCACTGCCACGGTCCCGTGATCCAGGGACAACTTCCCCAGGAGAACACATGATCAGCCTCAGGCTGTTACAACATTATGCTGGCCTCTGCTGCTGCAGGCTCACCCCGCATTCCAATTATGACTACCGTATCTCCCTCTCCCTGGCCTGAGTGAGTAAGAGAGCCCTAATCAGCTGTTGCTTTAACCCCCTCCTCTATGGGTGGGTAACAGACAACTGAGGGTGGCCTACATGTAGAGGCAGGGCCAAAACCAAAGCTGAAGCCCAGGAGCTGTGCGAACAAAGAAGAGAAAGGGAAATTTCTCCATGCAGCCTCAGGAGCAGCAGATTAAATCCCACAATCAACTTGATAAACCCTGCATCTGAAGAATACCTGAATAGACAACAAATATTCCCAAAATTCAGGTGGTGGACTTTGGGAACAACTGTAGACTTGGGGTTTGCTTTCTTTGTCTAATCTGTTTCTGGCTTTATGTTTATCTTAGTTTAGTATTTAGTGATTATTTTCATTGTTGGATTTGTTTATTGGGTTGATTGCTCTCTTACTTTTTTATATATATGTATATTTTTTTCTCCCTTTTCTCTTTTTGTGACTGTGTATATGTATGTTTCTTTGTGTGATTTTGTCTGTATAGGTTTGCTTTTACCATTTGTCCTAGGGTTCTGTCTGTTCATTCTTTTTTCTTTCTTTCTTCCTTTTTTTCTGAGCTGTGTGGCTGGCAGTGTTTTGGTGCTCCAGCTGGGTATCAGGGCCTGAGCCTCTGAGGTGGGAGGGTCGAGTCCAGGACACTGGACCAACAGAAACCTCATGGACCTTTGTAATATCAATTGGCAAGAGCTCTCCCAGAGATCTCTGTCTCAATGCTAAGACACAGCTCCACTCAATGACCAGAAAGCTCCAGTGCTGGATGCACCAAGCCAAACAACTAGCAAGACATGAACACAACCCACCCATAAGCAGAGAGGCTGCCTAAAGTCACACTAAGTCCACAGGCACCCAAAAACACACCACTGGATGTGGCCCTGCCCACTGGAAGGAAAAGATCCAGCCTCACCCACCAGAACACAGGCACCAGTCCCCTCCACCAGGAAGCCTACACAACCCACTGAACAAACCACACCCACTGGGGGCAGACATGAAAAATAACATGAGCATTGAACGTGCAGCCTGCAGAAAAAGGAGGTCCTGAACACAATATGTTAAACAAAATGAGAAAACAGAGAAATATGCAGCAGATGAAGGAGTAAGGTAAAAAACCACCAGACCAAACAAATGAAGAGGAAATAGGCAGTCTACCTGAAAAAGAATTCAGAGTAACGACAGTAAACAGGATCCCAAATCTTGGAAATAGAATGGAGAAAATACAAGAAATGTTTAACAAGGACCTAGAAAAACTAAAGAGCAAACAAACAATGATGAACAGCACAAAAAATGAAATTAAAAATTCTCTAGAAGGAATCAATAGCAGAATAACTGAGGTAGAAGAAAGGATAAGTGAAATGGAAGAAAAAATAGTGTCTCAGAGACCTCTGGGGCAACATTAAATGCACCAACAATCGAATTATAGGGATCCCAGATAAAGGAGAGAAAATGAAAGGGTCTCAGAAAATATTTGATGGGATTATAGTTGAAAACTTCCCTAACATGGGAAAGGAAATTGTCAATCAAGTCCAGGAAGCACAGTGTCCCATACAGGATAAATCCAAGGAGAAACACAAGACACATATTAATCAAGCTATGAAAAATTAAATGCAAACAAAAAATATCAAAAACAGTAAGGGAAAAGAAACAAATAACATACAAGGGAATCCCAATAAGGTTGACAGCTGATTTTTCAGTAGAAGTTCTGCAGGCCAGAAGGGAGTGGCAGGACATATTTAAAGTGATGAAAGGGGAAAAAAAACTACAACCAAGATTACTCTACCCAGCAAGGATCTCATTCAGATTTGATGGAGAAATTAAAACCTTCACAGACAAGCAAAAGCTAAGAGAATTCAGCAGCATAAATCCAGCTTTACAACAAATGCTAAAGGAACTTCTGTAGGCAGGAAACACAAGAGAAGGAAAAGACCTAAAATAGCAAACTGAAAACAATTAACAAAATGGTAATAGGAACATACATATTGATAATTACCTTAAATGTAAATGGATTAAATCCTCCAACCAAAAGACACAGACTGGCTGAATGGTTACAAAAACAAGACCCATATATATGCTGTCTACAAGAGACTCACTTCAGACCTAGGGACACATACAGACTGAAAGTGAGGTATGGAAAAAAAAATCAAAAGAAAGCTGGAGTAGCAATTCTTTTATCAGACAAAATCGACTTTAAAATAAAGACTAGTACAAGAGACAAAGAAGGACACTACATTATGATCAAGGGATCAATCCAAGAAGAAGATATAACAATTGTAAATGTTTATGCACCCAACATAGGAGCACCACAGTATATAAGGCAAATGCTAACAGCCATAAAAGGGGAAACTGACAGTAACACATCATAGTAGGGGGCTTTAACACCGCACTTAAACCAATGGACAGATGATCCAAAATGAAAATAAATAAGGAAGAACAAGTTTTAAAAGACATATTACACCAGATAGACTTAATGAATATTTATAGTACATTACATCCAAAAATAACAGAATACACTTTCTTCTTAAGTGCTCTGGAACATTCTCCAGACAGATCAGATCTTGAATGACAAATCAAGCCTTGGTAAATTTAAGAAAATTGAAATTGATCAAGTATCTTTTTGGACCACAATGCTATGAGAATTGATATCAATTAGAGGAAAAAAAACTGTAAAAAATACAAACAAATGGAGGCTAAGCAATACATTATTAACTAACCAAGAGATCATGGAAGAAATCAAAGAGGAAATCAAAAAATACCTAGAAACAAATGACAATGAAAACACAATGAGCCAAAACCTTTGGGATGCAGCAAAAGCTGTTCTAAGAGGGAAGTTTATAGCAATACAATCCTATCTCAAGAAACAAGAAAAATCTCACATAAACAACTTATCCTTACACCTAAAACAATTAGAGAAAGAAGAACAAAAAAACCCCATAGTTACCAGAAGGAAAGAAGTCATAAAGATTAGATCAGAAATAAATGAAGGAAACAATAGCAAAGATCAATAAAAGTAAAAGCTGGGTCTTTGAGAAGATAAGTAAAATTGATAAACCACTAGCCAGACTCATCAAGAAAAAAAGGGAGAAGACTCAAATAAACAAAATTAGAAATGAACAAGGAGATGTAACAACTGACACTGTGGAAATATGAAGGATCATGAGAGATTACTACAAGCAAGTATATACCAATAAAATGAACCACCTGGAAGACATGGACACATTCTTAGAAAAGTACCACCTTCCAAGACTGAACCAGGAAGAAATAGAAAATATGAAGAGATCATTCCCAAACACTGAAATTGAAACTGTGATTAACAATCTTCCAACAAACAAAATCCAATGACCTGTGGCTTCAGAAGTGAATTCTATCAAACATTAAAAGAAGAGTTACAGCTATATTTCTCAACTTTTCCAAAATATAGCAGAGGGAGGAACACTGCCAAAGTCATTCTACAAGGCCACCATCACCATGATACCAAAACCAGACAAAGATGTCACAAAAAAAGAAAACCACAGACCAATACCACTGATGAACACAGATGCAAAAATCCTCAACAAGATACTAGCAACAGAATCCAACAGCACATCAAAAGGATCATACACCATGATCAATTGAGCTTCATCCCAGGAATGTAAGGATTCTTCAATATATGCAAATCAATCAATGTGATACACCATATTAACAAACTGAAGGATAAAAACCATATGATAATCTCGATAGATGTAGAAAAATCTTTTGACACAATTCAACACTCATTTATGATAAAAACTCTCCAGAAAGTGGGCATAGAGGGAACCTACCTCAACATAATAAAGGCCATATATGACAAACCCACAGCCAACATCATTCTCAATGGTGAAAACTGAAACCATTTTCTCTAAGATCAGGAAAAAGACAAGGTAGCCCACTTTCACCCCTGTCATTCAACATAGTTTTGGAAGTTTTAGCCACAGCAAACAGAGAAGAAAAAGAAGTAAAAATAATCTAAATCAGAAAAGAAGTAAAACTGTCATTGTTTGCAGATGATAAGATGCTTTACATAGAGAATCCTAAAGATGCTCCCAGAAAACTACTAGAGCTAATCAATGAATTTGGTAAAGTAGCAGAATACAAAATTAATGCACAGAAATCTCTTGCATTCCTATACACTAATGATGAAAAATCTGAAAGAGAAATTAAGGAAACAATTCCCATTTATCATTGCAACCAAAAGAATAAAATACCTAGGAATAAACCTTCCTAACGAGACAAAAGACCTGTACGCAGAAAAGTATAAGACACTGATGAAAGAAATTAAGGATGATACAAACAGATGGAGAGATATACCATGTTCTTGTACTGGAAGAATCAACATTGTGAAAATGACTTTACTACCCCAAGCAATCTACAGATTCATTGCAGTCCCTGTGAAACTACCAATGGCATTTTTCACAGAACTAGAACAAAAAATCTGTATGGAAACACAAAAGACCCCGAATAGCCAAAGCAATCTTGAGAAAGAAAAACGGAGCTGGAGGAATCAGGCTCCCTGACTTCAGACTATACTACAAAGCTGCAGTCATCAAGAGAGTATGGTACTGGCACAAAAAGAGAAATATAGATCAATGGAACAGAATAGAAAGCCCAGAAATAAACCCTTGCACATATGGTCACCTTATCTTTGATAAAGGAGGCAAGAATATACAATGGAGAAAAGACAGCCTCTTCAATAAGTGGTTCTGGGAAACTGGACAGGTACATATAAAAAAATGAAATTAGAACACTTCCTAGCACAATACACAAAAATAAACTCAAAATGGATTAAAGACCTGAAATTAAGTGCAGACACTGTAAAACAGAGGAAAACATAGGCAGAACACTCTATGACATAAATCACAGCAAGATATTTTTTGACCCACCTCCTAGAGAAATGGAGGTAAAAACAAAAATAAACAAATGGGACCTAATGAAACTTAAAGCTTCTGCACAGCAAAGGAAACCATAAACAAGACCAAAAGACAACCCTCAGAATGGGAGAAAATATTTGCAAATGAAGCAACTGACAGACGATTAATCTCCAAAATTTACAAGCAGCTCAATATCAAAAAAAAACAAACAACCCAATCCAAAAATGGGCAGAGGACCTAAATAGACATTTCTCCAAAGAAGATGTACAGATTGCCAACAAACACATGAAAGAATTCTCAACATCATTAATCATTAGAGAAATGCAAATCAAAACTACAATGAGGTATCACCTCACACCAGTCAGAACGGCCATCATCAAAAAATCTAGAAACAACAAATGCTGGAGAGAGTGTGGAGAAAAGGGAACACTGTTGCACTGTTGGTGGGAATGTAAATTGGTGCAGCCACTATGGAGAACAGTATGGAGGTTCCTTAAAAAACTAAAAATAGAATTACATACGACCCAGCAATCCCACTACTGGGCATATACCCTGAGAAAACCATAATTCAAAAAGAGTCATGTACCACAAAGTTCATTGCAGCTCTATTTACAATAGCCAGGAAATGGAAGCAACCTAAGTGTCCACTGATTGATGAATGGATAAAGAAGATGTGGCACATATATACAATGGAATACTACTCAGCCATAAAAAGTAACAAAATTTAGTTATTTGTAATGAGATGGATGGACCTAGATTCTGTCATACAGAGTGAAGTAAATCAGAAAGAGAAAAGCAAACACTGTATGCTTACACATATATATGGAATCTAAAAAAAGAAAAAAATGGTTCTGAAGAACCTAGGGACAGGACGGGAATAAAGACACAGACGTAGATAATGGACTTGAGGGCATGGGGAGGGGGAAGGGTAAGCTGGGATGAAGTCAGAGAGTGACATGGACATATATACACTACCAAGTGTAAAATAGATAGCTAGTGGGAAGCAGCTGCATAGCACAGGGAGATCAGCTCAGTGTTTTGTGACCAGCTACAGAGGTGTGATAGGGAGGGTAGGAGGGATATGCAAGAGGGAGGGGGTATGGGGATATATGTATACATATAACTGATTATCTTTGTGATACAGCAGAAATTAACACAACATTTTAAAGCAATTATACTCAAATAAAGTTGTTAAAAAAAGTAACAAAAAATAACATTGATAATAACTCTTATGTTCCAGTTGCTAGTTGCTCTGTCTAAATTATTTTGTTTCTCAGAGTAACCCAATGAGATGTTCTTATTCCTGGATTCCTACTTTACAGAGGAAGAAACTGAGGATCAGAGAGGTGAAGTCATAGATCTAAAAAATGGTGGAGTCAGGATTTGAACCCAGGCTCTTTTGACTTCAACAGTTGTGCTCTTTCTAATTATGGCTGGCATATTCATGGCAACAACTGATGAAAAGCTATTGGTAGATGTTTCTTATTTTAAAGTTTGTTGTCCTCACACATTGATTTCATACAGTTTTATTCTATTTTCCTCCCAATTCCTGGGTCATGGATTCATGAAATCTGATAGAGTTCTTACATTTCTTCTATATTCCTTCAAGAGATATGTAAATATGATACGTATTCATTGTTTTGCAGTGCCAAGCACTTAATTAGTACTTAATACATACCAGTGAATTTATTAACAAATAGGTTTTAGTAGGATCTTAATTGCTTTCCAATATGAAGGGAATATGAATGAAAAACAGTGATTATAAAGACCAGTGTATCTTTAAAGTTTTCTAATTGCTTTGAGGTTTGAACACACACATATACATATGTATTCCAGGTAGTTGGCTATAATTTTCATATTTGGTTTTGGTATTGTGTAGAAACAGTGTAGGAAAAGCAAAAACCTTAAGGGCCCAATATCATAGGGCTGATTTATCAAAGAGCAACACGTACTATAACTATGAGAGAAACCTGAGAGAAAAGAAAAAAAAATTTACTAGCCCGTATTTTAAGACCTCTGTGGCTTAGCTGTCCAAGTGCTGGGAGACGGCAGCAGACGCTGCAATATGCCAGCTCATTTTTGGGGACCACAACACATGGTGTTTCAAACGCACAAAAAAGGGAAGATTTTATATTAATAAATACACCATGAGAGATTATTCTAAGTCATACCACAAATAAAGCAAAGAAAAATGATCAGCATAAACTATGAGGTGTAAAGTTCATATTGGAGTATTGTTTTGATTAGAAAAGATCTAGTTGTACATAACAGCCCTGAGACCATGTACTAATAGGGAGCAGGTGCCTAATTCAAACTACAATGGTATGTAATAAAAGTGCAAAAATGACTACAAGATGAAGATTTCTAGATACAGTCCACAAACAATAACCAGAAAATATAATGAAATAAAATAGTTTATTTTCTATAGCATGAAATATCTGGAACAAAACCTTATTAGGGTTCTTGAGTAATAGCAGTCAACCCTGGTTATATCAAGCAGGAAAGGAATTTAGGGGCAGGTGACAGACTGGGGAACCAGGAGGTGTGCAGGGCAGGGGGGCGGCATGGGGAAAGGCAGAAACCAAGGAACCCAGGCAGCTCAAGCACAGCCAGGCTCACAGTGTAGCTGTGTTGTCAGGACGGAGCTGCTGGCGTCTCTACCACTGGGCTGGGCCATGTGGACACCTCAGCTACAAATAATTTCTAAGTATCACTCTGTCTTGGGTCATTTCCTTAGCGTTAGTTCCTGGGGAGAGTATCTTATTGGCCTATCCTAGGTCATATGTGCACACACAAATAGGAAGAAAGTTCAGGAGCTGTGTTGCCAAAAACAAAAGCAAAACACAATATTGAGTAGATGTCTCCCAGAGACCTTTGATTGCCCAGTGTTAATAAGCATCCTCTTTCTAGAACTTGCATTTTCAAATCAAAATTTCCTTCTAACGTAATGCAACCATCCTATATATAAATTTTAAAAGTCACCCTTTTTTTCCAAAATGGAGTCTTCTTAAAGTCTTGCCTTTTATTGCATTTTGTTCCAAGTCCAAGATCTCTGCATAGTGGCCCTTCCTCCTTGTGGCTATGTTGTCATCCTGTCCTACCAGGGACTAAGCCTCAAGGTCGCTGAACCCAAACACTTGACACAGAGACCAGGGGGCACATGAGAACTGTTATGATGTGGAAGTATCTGTGGTTTTTCTCGGTGACAAGTCAAAGGTACTGCTAATACGGGTGTGGTTTGCAGCTCATCAGAGTCCACAGGAGGTTGTCCAAAGGAAGGGGTTTGACGTGAGAGGCAAAGTATGAACAGGAAAGACCACCCAGGGACTAGCCACAGCTGAGGCTGACAAAGGGAAACAAGGTGTCATCAAAGCCAAAACCTCCTGGCCAGAGCCCTCCCGGCAGGTGGGTTGCTCCTCAGGATGCGGGGTGGGGACAACAGCACAGGTAGCCACTGGTGGGTGCATCACCGGAAGCAGGGGTGGGGGCAGAAGTACCTCTCTCCCTCCAGTCTCCCAACAGTGCCTCGCCTTGGCAGGGGAGGGTGGAGTTTGCACAAGTTAGAGACACGGATCCCAGAGCAAAGAGGCAAATGACTGGTACACACTGCAGTGACTGGGGCTATAATCCTTATTTCCAGAACTGGTCAGAAGGCCACTTCGCATGTTATGACTTTCCTCTTTGAATGCTCTCTCCTTCCATGTAGGAGAAGTTGATTTAAATTCTCCCTTCTGTGTTCTCCTTCCTGTCAGCTAATGCTGCCGCTGGTGAGCTTCTACACTGGGGCAGTGGTGAGGGCCTTCATTCCTGGCAGCCCTGGCCACAGTGGGCCTGCTCTCCTGGCTTCGCGAGGCCTCTGTTAACGCTTAACACTAGATGTTAGAGGCAGTGTGCGTGTGAACAGCTTAGGGAAGCCAGTGGGAACCTTCCTCAGAATAATGTTTTCAAGTTTATGAACTAAAATGCATAGAATTATAAAAGAAACCAACTTTTTTGAAATATAGTTTAAAAATATAACACTTTTGTAATAAAATAAAATTATGCTTCTTTCACACTGCATTTATATAGCGAGATCTAGCAGCAGGTAGAATAAACTACAGCAATTTCAAATTTTGAGGAGCACAAAAATATTTTAATATAGTACATAATGTAACATAATATAAGAGGGATCTGATTTTCCCTTGGTGACAAAAATAACAGGTGCTAATGGTACTGCAGTGATTTGTTGCTGATCCCAATTCATAACTGAGGATTTGTTAAATCTCTGTGGGGATTCGTAAAAAGATGTAATTTTTTTCTTATCCACGTTCACAGCTTCCTTGACCTAGAGGATTGCCTGAGTCCTGCCAGATGGCTGTGTGTGCCCCACCTGCAGTGTGTGCTTGGCCCTCCCCTTCTCAGGGAGGCCTGCCTTGTCCTGCTCTGTCCACTGTGTTTAATTGCACCCTGCCCCTGTGTGATAGAATTTTTTAAAATGCTCTTTTGACCCAGTGTTGAGGCCTGGTTAGAGAATGGTCAGTGCCTTTCTTGAGCAGCTAAGACTGTACCCCCCAAATACTTCCCATGTTGTCCAGACCATGACGAATCACTCTGATAGTTGGGGACCCCATCCCAGAGAGCAGGGGCAGCTACTCTGCTCTGGATCCCACAAGTCACTCAATTAACCAATCCATGGGAGCCCCCAAAACCTAGCTGACCCCACTTTCCACCCCCGTCACACCTAAGTGGCCCCCTATAGCTCTGGCTGGCAGGCGCCCTATCCCCAGTACAGTGCATACATGACCCCCACAGCAGCCTTCTCCCATTTAGGGCTGTGAGCAACCAGAAGTTCTGCCTCTCATCCGTCTAAGTGTGTTGTCCAGCCATCAAAAACATCTTTAAGCCTAATAAAACTCCCTGGTTCCCTCCCTGGCATTTCCTTTCTCCTTTTCCTTCTCTAGTGTTTTGTTTGTTTGTTTGGCTTTCCCAGGGTGCTCATTATCTTCTAACAAGTCACCAGAATTTCTCACCCAACCTTGGAATGAAAGGTCCACAAAGGCAGAAGTTAACCAGTCTTATTTTCTGCTTTATCCCAAGCAGCTGTGGGCACTCTGTGCAACTCCTTTGATTGAAGCCAACACCCTTTGTACCTGCAGGTGTACTTACACGAAGAGCCTGAAAATGGAGGTGGCTGTTGTTTTAACTCAATGGGACCATTGCTGGGATTTTTGGTAAGAGCTTTTCTCCTTTGGATACCCAAAGCTTCTGATCTAGTAGAGCTCAGAGTCATGGCGAAGGGGGAAGTTGTGAGCGGGTCTTCATGGATAACCATGAGAGGGACCGCCCTTCTGCTGCCCCATGGTACTGAATCTGCGCAGCACGTGGTAATAATCTGCGGAAGATGGAGTGCTGGGGCATCAGTTACTGTTTCAAAGCACCCATGGCAACTTGCAGGACAATATCATGATCCTGAAAAGTGGCCCAGGTGGTGTCATCACAGACTATTTTGCCATTCTGAAAGGCCAGTAGGTTTTGGATGATGGATTTCATAATAAGACGAGTATCTGCCATTGCTTGATTTCTTTCTCTGTAAAGTAAGTCTCTGGATTAGAAATAGCATTGTGTGGGATACCATGATGCTTTATACTGTGTTGACTAAGTTCATCAATAGAAATGCTGGAAGAAACAGGACCAGTAGAACAAGTAATCAGGACAGTAGGACAAATTCTTGCCACCACCATGACCTGCCACTGGTGGCAGGGTAGTCCCCCATAAGCCCCGAGACCACGTCATGGGTCAGGGTTGTTTGCAGCCATTGGGAAATAAGAATTCAGAAGTGCCACTTCTGAAATCACTCTTATTAGGGAAAATCAATGTTGACGCCTTGCATGGCCTCTGATTCTTCTGCCATAGACATTTCCATGTGCTGCCAGATTGCATCTTAAAATCCTCTAATGATTCTTGTTTCTTCCACCCAAAAATATGTGTAATATCTTTCTCACATACCTTGCAGTAATAGGTGTCGTTGCTCTTTCTAGGTTTTGACATCTGATGAGAGTCATTTGTCTAGATATTACTTCAACTGCATTTCCCTAATTACTAGTGAGTTTGAGCACCTTTTATTTTTTGGCTATCTGCGCAAGCTTCAGTGAAATATCTGTTAATACCCTTTACTCATTTTTCTTTTGAGTTTATTTTGACAATTCTTAAGAGTTCTTTCAGTGTTATGTTAATCCTTTGTCTGTCATATTGCAAACAGTTTCCCCAAATCTGTTGTTTTTCTACTGACTTTAGATGTGATACCTTTGCAACTTAAAAGTTTATTTTTAAAATATTATTCAAATATTTTCTGTCCAGAATTTTCTGTCTTGATTAAGAACCCTTCCCTCATCCTTAGATTGCACAGGTCGTTTCCAAGATTTGTTTCTAAGATATTTACTAATTTATATTTTATATTTGTCTTGAATAATTCTGGATTTTGTTTTAGTACACATTGTAAGAGAGGCTCAACTTAATTTTTTCCCAGTTGGAGAATATGTTGTGCCAGCCCCATTTATTACATTTCCTCACAGTTGAATAAAACAGCAATTTTGTCATCTATTGTGTTCTCATATATACTGGGTTTTTTTTGCTGGGTTTTCTCTTTGTCCTACTGATCTACTTGTATCCTACTAGGGCAGTACCATATTGATAATGATAGTGTTTAATCTATGTTCTTATTTCTGGCAAGGGAAGTCTCCCTTACATTTCTTCTTTTTTAATATTTTTACTGGTTATTAATGAGTGGTTATTATGTATATTGTTCTATATCAAGATCACAAACTTTGAAATTCTATTGGAATTAAACATTTTTTATATACTACGTTTGAGAAAATTGATATTTATTGTATTTTCTTCTCATCTAGGAATGTGGTGATTTTTTCTAGCCATTCATGTATCATTTTATCATCATTAAGGTTTTATAATTTCCTAGATCTAAGTCCTGGAGCTTTCTCACCAAATTTAATCTGAGTATTTTGTGATGTTTTTGGTCACATTTGTGAGTGCAAATTTTGTTTTTAGTTTCTACATATAGGTAGGTTTTGCTAGCACAAAAAGATATTAAAATATAAGTTCCAGTTGAAAACCAAGAAGATAGGAATGACACGTGACAGTGAGGTGACCAGGATTTACAAAGCAGGGGCTGCCAACCAGCTGGCGACTCAAATTCCTCATGTCATTAAGGGTGTAAGCCTTACCCCTCACCTTTCCACCTCAAATCAAGAGAAGGCGGTGTGGGGACACAGCTTGGAGAGCTCAGTGTGAGCTCCTGATCTTTGAGGTGGGGGCGTGGTGGACAGACTCCAGCCTGGAAAGTCTAAGAGGTGCTGCACTGAGTGGGGAGCAAGTGAGAGCCTGACTGTTGACTGGGAAGGGTAAGGCTCCCAGGGTTTGCAGAGACAGGAGATGCACACGTTTCCCTTGGGTCTGATGTGGGTCGTGTGGGACAGAGACACTGAGGCGTTTGTCTTAAGCTCTGACCGAAAGAAGCACCTCAAGAGATGAAGAGCCCACAACAGGGAGAGCTGGAGATGTCACTAGGTTGCTAGAGGTACAACCAGCAAGAAGATGCCTTTTCCAGGGCAAAGAAAATTGCTCATGAGAAATTACCAGCGATGGGTAACCCATGAAATTGCCCCACAAGACACGGTTGGCTTTAACATCTGCCCAATCCAGAGATCAGCAAAGCTAAATCAACTGAACCCTGTCAGTCAAGAGAGATGTTTCCAGTCTCCTTGCCCCTCCCCGAGCTCCACGTCCTGCCATCAGGGACTGCAGTTAGTGGAACAAGGGCGGAAGTGTTTACGGTTCTCTTTTCTCTGACTTTAGAGTTTCTCTCTGACTTGGCCCCAAATGGGGGAGGAAAAAGCTTGAAGTCTAAGGCAGATAGAAGATTTGCCAACCCTATAAAAATGGACAACCTAGTTATTAAGTGGAACTGATGTTTTGTGACCCAAGAAAGACCATGTCTAAATTTCATTTGAGGGGAAAGGAAGAACCAACATCACTGAGTAACTTTCAAAGGAGAAAGAGGACCAAGTGAAGTTACTTTATGTGGATGCTATTGTGAAGAAAAGCTACTGATTTTTATTTTTTGTCTTGTAAATAGTGACGAGCCCAGATTTTCTCATTTAAATGATACCAACAAGAAATTGATTTGTATCTCCTTTTCTAGTGTTAATATTGATTATCTAGTATTTTTTCTCATTGCATTTGCTTGGATCATCCAAGACAATGGTGAATAATAATAGTAAGAGTAGGCATCCTTGCCAAGCTCTGATTTAAAGAGGTTTTAGTGTTTCCCTATTAGGAATAATACATACTTTTTATCTTAAGCTAGGCTTCATTAAATTTTCGTATTTTTATTCCATTTTTAGTTTCTATTTCTACCTGCTAATGTCCTTATGAATGATAAAACAATAAAGCACATCTGTCGAACTTGATTGAATGCCTTATGTGAAACTATTAAGTGACATTTTGGTATCTATTGATATGATCATAAAATAGTTCCCTTTAGTTTATTTATTTGATTTTGAATTATATTGATAAATTTCCTGGTATTAAGTTACCCTTAACTTAGTCATAATATATAATGTTTTGGTACATTGTTGGATTATATTTGTTAATATATAGCTTTTTTTTTTTTGCCTTTAAAGTAATTTAGTCTGATTGGTTTCTACTTTTATTGTACTAATGTCACACTAGCTTAATAAAATGAATTCAGAAGCATTCGCCTTTTTCTATGGTTTGGAATAAAGTAAGCTTGAAACAGTCTGTTCTTGATAGATAAGATAGAATACCTGTAATAACATATTACTGAAGTAACTTTTAAAGTAGTAAATATTGAATTACTTTCCAGATTCTAATATAGTAATTAAAAATTTATTTTTCACTCATTGGGCCAGTTTGGATAATTATAGCTTGATAGACGAACATGCATTTTCTCTTAGTTTTAAAAGGTTGTTTGTAAAGGATATACATTTTTTTTTTTAATTTCTTCTTTATCTATGGTCATGTCACATTCTCGTTAGGAATGAGATTAGGAGTAGTATTTTTAACCTTTTACTAGAGTAAAAATTAAAATCAGACTCTTGAGGAATTTAATTTTTTTGGCTTTACCAAAAAACCAAGGTCTTTTATCCTTTGTTTTATTTATATTTTATTTATTTCAGCTACATCAGTTCCCTTTTTAAAATTTATTTCTGTTCACTTAGGTATTTTATATCTTAAAATGAGTACTTCTTATATTTTAACTTTTTGTCTTCAGTTCTATTTTATTTCTTTCAACTTTCTCTTTAACAAATTCCCTTTTCCTAAGTTATTTTTATTCATATTATTCTACTTTTTTCTAATTTCTTAATATCAGTACTAAATTCTTTTTAAATTTTTTTTAAATTTTATTTTATTTTTATACAGCAGGTTCTTATTAGTTATCTATTTTATACATATTAGTGTATATATGTCAAGCCCAATCTCCCAATCCATCACTCCCCTGCTTTCCCCCCTTGGTGTCCATACGTTTGTTCTCTACATCTGTGTCTCTATTTCTGCCTTGCAAACCAGTTCATCTGTACCATTTTTCTAGATTCCACATATATGAATTAATATATTATATTTGTTTTTCTCTTTCTGACTTACTTCACTCTACATGACAGTCTCTAGGTCCATCCATGTCTCTACAAATGACCCAATTTCATTCCTTTTTATGGCTGAGTAATATTCCGTTATATATATGTACCACATCTTCTTTATCCATTCACCTGTTGATGGACATTTAGGTTGATTTCATGACCTGGCTATTGTAAATAGTGCTGCAATGAACATTGGGGTGCATGTGTCTTTTTGAATTATGGTTTTCTCTGGGTATATGTCCAGTACTGGGATTGCTGGGGCATATGGTAATTCTATTCTAATTTTTTTAAGGAACCTCAATACTGTTCTGCATAGTGGCTGTATCAGTTTACATTCCCACCAACAGGGCAAGAGGGTTCCCTTTTCTCCACACCCAGTACTAAATTCTTATGTTTTATTTTTCTCCTGGATCTATTTTGTTCCAATCTTGTATCAGATGCTGATCTCCAGGCTCTTGATGCATAAGGAAGAAATCACAATAAATAGTTAAATCTACCCTGCTGGTGTCTCCTTAGAACTCAGGACCCTACTTTCATTAAGTTACCTACCAACCTTAGAATACACGTCACATGTGACAGACTGGAGTTGGAAACAAAGGAAGGTAACTTTCCCGAATCCCTCTCCCTTCCATTTACAATATAAGTATAGCTTATAATAAGCAAGTTCAAAATAAAGAAAATTTTAGTCATTGAGGGACACAAAATAAGTCTCTAGTAAGAAGAAATACAAATGGTGTTCCTGAAGGGGAAGTTTTAATATGCTAAACTTGTCAATTCCCAATGAATTATTTTACCATTCCATTGTGATTTTAATTGAAATACATGGCAGGCATACATTAAAACTCCAGAATAAGACACAAATACACCTGGGAGATTTTTAATATAAGAGTGGCTTTTCAGGGCTTCCCTGGTGGTGCAGTGGTTGAGAGTCCGCCTGCTTATGCAGGGGACATGGGTTTGTGCCCTGGTCCAGGAAGATCCCACATGCCGCGGAGCGGCTGGGCCCATGAGCCATGGCCACTGAGCCCGTGCGTCTGGAGCCTGGGCTCCACAACGGGATAGGCCACAACAGTGAGAGGCCCTCGTACCGCAAAAAAAAAAAAAAAAAAGAGTGGCTTTTCAGATTAGTGAGAAAAACCATTACGCAATAAGCAGTATGATAAACTAATAATTAGGATAAAGGAGGATTCTTTAACTTCCTCCATATCCCAAAAAAACTCCAGCTGGATAAAAAATTAAATTAAAAAATGAAACCATAACGGCTTTAGAAATAAAAAGCATTGGTCAATCTATTCATAATCTTTCTAAACTTGACATAATAAAGGAAGCAGAAAGAGTGATACATTCGGCTACTTAAAACTCAAAAATCTTCTTTATGCCAAAAATGTGGAAAAACAAAGTCAAAAGACAATTGGATTTCACTTTGTGGATATACCACAGTTTGGTTACCCATTCTCCTGTTGACGTATATTTGAGTGGCTTCCTTTTTTTTTTTTTTTTGGCTATTATGAATGATTCTACTATGAATATTCCTATACAGGATTTTGTAGGGATATATATTTTAATCCAGCAGTTACCCTGCAAACGTTTCCCAGCCAGGTCTCTGCAGGGGTGGGGCTTGGCGAGGGAAACTCTTGTTTGCAGCTTTAATTGATTTTCACACTGTAAATATTCCTACATGGTTGGTTTCAAGCTACAGTAATTCCTTTACATACAAACCTTCAAGTTGAGAACTTTCAAAAATATGAATATGCATCTGGTTCCAGGAAGGAACCAGAGCCTGTGTCATCAACGTCAGGCGTGAGTGAAATTGCAGCTTGTCCTCCATCTCCTATTGCTGATGATCCTTCAGCTCTACCATCTCCCACCTCCTCTCCCTCCCCCAGTCAGTACCTCTTCTTGCCTATTGACTGGATGCCAGATGCTGTGTGCCAGCTGTAGTACTCTACTTCTGTACTTTTCAAGTATTGTACTATAAGATTAAAAATGTTTTCTTTATTTTTTTGTGTTTGTTTTTTATGTATTATTTGTGTGAAAATTATTATAAACCTATTACACTACAAGACTATATAGCCGATTGTGTTGATTGGGTACCTAGGCTAACTTTGTTGGGCTTACGAACAAATTGGACTTACCAACATGTTCTCAGAACTGAACTCTTTCATATGTAGGGGACCTACTGTATTGTTAACAGTGACAACTCCAGCACACATCTCATTCAAGTGAGAATGGGCACAAAATTCGAACAGAAGATTTACAGTGAAATACAAATGCTCAATAAACACATAGATGAACCACACCTATAGATAAAGAAATGCGAATCAAAACTGGTGAGAGCATCCTTTTATCCCATGTGATTAAAAAGTTTTGAGGAAAGCTCTCTCATGTTTTGGCGGGAGTATTAATTGTTTAAAGGGCAGTTTGGTAAAAGCTTTCAAAATTAAATATGAGCATACTAGTGACCCAGTAATTCCACTGATAGAAAATTTCCTTCTGCTGATGTCTTTCTAGGGAAAGATAAATTCTGTATGCTTTTGGGGGAACATAAGATGTAAAAATTTTGTCTTTTACAAAAAGAATATAAAGCCTCTAACAAAATGAAAAAAGGATAAAGATTCACATAAATTATTGGCAAAACAAAGGCCCTAATATTTGAATAATATTTTAAAAATAAACTTTTAAGTTGCAAAGGTATCACATCTAAAGTCAGTAGAAAAACAACAGATTTGGGGAAACTATTTGCAATATGACAGACAAAGGATTAACATAACACTGAAAGAACTCTTAAGAATTGTCAAAATAAACTCAAAAGAAAAATGAGTAAAGGGTATTAACAGATATTTCACTGAAGCTTGCGCAGATAGCCAAAAAATAAAAGGTGCTCAAACTCACTAGTAATTAGGGAAATGCAGTTGAAGTAATATCTAGACAAATGACTCTCATCAGATGTCAAAACCTAGAAAGAGCAACGACACCTATTACTGCAAGGTATGTGAGAAAGATATTACACATATTTTTGGGTGGAAGAAACAAGAATCATTAGAGGATTTTAAGATGCAACTTTATTTCTGTGGGCCAAGCCTCTTATTTTAAGGCAAAATGAAACAACCAACTGACTCCTTGACATCTCCACTCATACATTCTACAGATGTCTGAAGCAAAACTAAACGATTTCCATCCCAAGTTTTTTCTTCTCACGTTTCAGTAAAGCATTCTATTATCTAAGTGGCTCAATTGAAAAATCTCAGAGCCAGTTTTTAATCCCTTCTTCTCCTCACTTCCAACGCAGTCTATCAGTAAGTCTTATAGAATCTACTTCTAAATACGACTTGAATTTGGTCACTTTTTTCCCATTCTACTCAGACAACAACAATGTTGTCTTACAATGTTTTCTTATAATTAAACCATATTTATTATCTCATAATTTGCCATATAATTTCTAAAGCTAAGAACAGTATATTGATGTCAAATCTAATAAATACCTGTGCCAATGGGACAAACCATCATTGATAATGAACACATCTCCCTAAGTGCCTAGGTTTGTTTAGATAACATTTTAATCATGTGGTGAGGCTTGATCAATCGTTCACAATTTTATACTTGAGCTATTATTCTTAAGAAAACAATTATTATTTCAGTTTCTGTTAAAATAATAAGGAATAACTTCCATGAGTAGATTTTGCTTTAAATACTGTGTAGCTGAATCTGTGTATTTGAGGCATATTCATGGGATTCAGAGTAACATAAGTAACATAAAAGGAGAGGATGCAGGCCGTATAGACAGTTAAGTGCTCTGATTACAGCTCTACCATTAATTGGCCATTCCTCATGCTAGTTATTTACCTTACTTAATTTTCAATCTATAAAATCGGGATAGTAATAATAGCTGCTTTTTGTGCTCTTTTGAGGATTAAATGAGATATCCTGTACAAAGCTGTCAATTGCAAGCACTCAATCCCTACTCACTCTTCTTAGCCATTCTGTGAACTGTCGTGACTTGTAATGAAGGTGACACCAAATAAAACTGCATTTGAATCAGTAGGAGTAACTCATAATTCATTTTTCTTATTGTAAACCTAAGGGTTCTGATTGGAATTCAAAAATTGAAGAAGAGGGCTTCCCTGGTGGCATAGTGGTTGAGAGTCCGACTGCCGATGCAGGGGACACGGGTTCCTGCCCCGGTCCGGGAAGATCTCACATGCTGTGGAGTGGTTGGGCCCATGAGCCATGGCTGCTGAGCCTGTGTGTCTGGAGCTTGTGCTCCACAACAGGAGAGGCCACAACAGTGAGAGGCCCGTGTACTGCAAAAAAAAGAAAAAAAAATTGAAGAAGAGGATGACTGTCTAAAGTAAAGTACAGTGAAGGACTTGTTGAAGGTCACACAGCTGGCCATTCCCCATCCTGGACCCAAACTCAGCTCTCTTCTCCAACACTGTCAATTTCAATATGTCAGCTATAAAGTGATGTGAGGATTTTTTAGTTAATAAAATAATATCTGAGCTTGATTAAATGGCGAAGTTCATTAATTAATAGCATGCAGGTGTTAAAAGAATGCTTTCATTGACTAAAATGCAGTACCCTACTCTACTCGAAAGAAAGGAGAGTGAAAAAATGAGATGTTGTTCTTTTGCTTTCTATACCTAAGAAGGCTTTGAGCAATACTTCTTTTCAATTTTACCAAGTAGCACGTTTGGGATATAATCATTTGTAAGTTTGTTCTACAAGAGCTGCTTCTCTGGAAATAGACTTTTATCAAGGGGATATTTTTTTTCAAGTTATAATTAGACTTTGCTTAAGACACCCATAAATTTGCAGCCCTCTGTGTTCTGATATTCTCCTATTCCGACAGGGCAAGACTTGAATAACTAAAAAAGCTTTTCAATGTTTTTAGAGAGGCACCTTAAGTCCTTTGATTTGCAGGAAGGAAAACTGTGTAATTCCTTAATTATCATAACCTGTGGGAGAAATGGCCGTTGAAGATTTCCATCTTCCTTTTGCTATACTGATTGAGACTAAAATCCAGTAGCTCAGTCCAGAATCCTGAAGATTCTCAGAAGTATTCATTTATTATCACAAGTCAGGGAGGAGAGAGGTATGATGGAGGCAAGAAGGCAGCAGCACTGTGAAGGCATTTTTACAACCCACAGACAAAAAGCCCTCTGAAATATACATTTCTTCAACATTCTTTTTTTTTTGCGGTACGCGGGCCTCTCACTGTTGTGGCCTCTCCCGTTGTGGAGCACAGGCTCCGGACGCGCAGGCTCAGCGGCCATGGCTCACAGGCCCAGTCGCTCCGCGGCATGTGGGATCTTCCCGGACCGGGGCACGAACCCGTGTCCCCTGCATTGGCAGGTGGGCTCTCAACCACTGTGCCACCAGGGAAGCCCAACATTCTATTTTTAAAGCTTACACAGGCAGTCAACTTCAAATGCAGTGGATATAGCAATCCCAGGAAAACTCAGTGCTATCATGGTTAAGATAGCAGGGCTGGCAAGGACTTGGGGACTAACTGGACAAGGCAGCCACAGTGATGTTCCTGCTTTGTCCCCCTTTGGTATTTGCTGTCAACAAGGTGTATGTTAAGCCATCTACCTGGAGACTGACAGGGATACACTCCAATGAGCAGAATTATCAGCTACTCACCCTAATGACAGCTTTGTTTTCTCTAGAGCTTCAAGACTTGGGGCAGAAAGAGTCTCACTTTAACAATTTCAAGTTGATTTAATACACAAGAACAAAAAAGATGAGATTCAAAAATACCTTTGGCCCTTTTAGAATGGCAAAGCAAATTACAAAATGTCATTTGAGGGACTAAGTCATACAATATATAGACTTCTGGAAAAGATTGGATGTTCCGTGCCAGGTGTCAAGTTATGGATGCAAATCGAAATGGGCAATAAATGCTGACTTTCAAAGAACTTTACAAGCCATGGACACACCAGTTATGCTCTAATGACCAAAGTCAGAGGCAGGAAAGAGTTAATTCACTCCCAGCAAATCCCTTACTTAGGACCAAGATGCCATCAGTAGAAAAAAGGAATCAAAAATATACCTTTATTTGTTTATTGTTTAGCCCATAGGAAAAAAGAAGTTAAAATACATAAATAGATGAGCTTTTGTAAATTATTCTTGTTTGCTCTTCAGATTTTTAATTTCAGAAATGAATAGGAAGCCCAATTCTTAGTAATCCTTACATCATGCTCTCCTTAGGAAAATAAGGACTCAAATAGCCTTTCAGGAACCATTGTTCATATTAAGTAATTCATACATTTTGAGACGTGAACCATGCTTTTGATATCGAGTGTTTATAATTCCCATTTGCAGTTCACATTTAGATTCAGGGTTTATGACAAAATCATCACAGCCAAATTGGGATCATTTAACTCTGCTTATCCTTACCTTTGGATTTGTCCTTAATTTCTCAAGAGTAGGGGTAGGATAAGGCAAGGGAAGGTATATAGAACTCTCATAATTGTGGAGAGCAAGCAGATGTCAGATACATTGAATAACCTTAATGCAACATAGGTACATATGATGTCGGGATTTGGCTAAAAGCTGTAATTAAGTTTCAGAAATATTCTCTCTTTCTCCCTCTCTATTTTTTCTCATTATTCCCCAATTTAATAATTGTCTTACAAATGTGTAATGATAGGAATCCCAGACCCCATTGGCCAAGTCATTTAATCCCAGATGTAGGTCATGAGTTTACTGGAATTACTGGTTTAATTATTTTGATTAATCAATTCTACAGTAATTGCTACACTTTCAAAAACACTACCTTATTGGATTAATGTTTTCCTCTAAGAAACTGTTTATTTATCTGAGTTGGAAAATCATCTATCTGAAGGTATCAATCTTTTCAGGTTTAGTTGATCTTATCAAGTATACGAACTATAACTTTATTAAAGTTGAGTATTTCTTTGGAAACTTAAAGTATTGAAGGGTCATCATTTGGTAAAAGGACCAAGAAGAAAGCAAGGATCAAGTCATTGACTCATTGAGGGCAATTGTAACAAAACAGAATGCTGAGTGATAAACGCATAATAGAATTTTAAGCACTTCAGATTTTTATTGAATTGTGATGCAGAGAAGGAAGAATGGCTTCCACTTAAACTTATTCTGTTCAGTTTAGGCCTAAGGGGTCTTACCTGGATGTTTATGTTGGGGAAAGCTTTCTCAGAGGGACACATTTCCATAGAAAGCCCTTGACTTTCCACAGTGAGGTTGCTGTTGGTATCAGCTGAGGATGCAGTCACTCTGCCCTGCACCCAGGGTCTTCCTACTATCTTTTCCACAGCTCAGGAAGCATGAGCTTAGAGGATGCAAATTTAAGTAACTTGTATTGGGGGAGTGGGTTGTTTTAAAGGACTTTAAGAACAAGAATAAGCAGCTTTCGAATATGCCACTCCATTGTTTCCTCTAACAATATCAACCAAATGGAATCGTATAATACATTTTATATATTATATATCCCAAGCATTTCAAGGGTAATTTGAAATCAGCTTCTCCAAGTTGGTTTCATGAAGTCAGTGGAATGAATAAAAATTTCAGGCCATGTTTGAAAGGGAAGTGCTAAATCAGTGGTCTCTAAACTTCTGTGATCATGGGTCATATATATTATTTATTTAAATTATATACATATATCAATATAACATGGACATCATAAAGCATAAAAAACACAAATTAAAAGACCAACATCAAAAAAGGGGAGTGATATTTTCTTCCAATACCACACTGGAGTGTGCATATACCACTTTGGGAACTACTCCAGTGTATTCTGTGAAAGGCTTGTTCTGTGAGAAAGAAGAGTGCTGTGTTACTGTACAACTTCTCAGAGTCTTTGTTGTGTGACTACACACTGTGAGTTCCCAAAAGGGGACATTATAAAACTATACAATGTTTTAAAGAAAGGCTGAAGTCAGAGAGCTCTGGTTCCAAATCTACCCACCACTCACAAACTATATCACTTTTGACTAGTTATTTAAATTCTTTGAGCCTCAGTTTCCTTATCTGCATGATGAATAATGACATGTCTCCCTGGGTTATTATGTGGATCATGTAGGAAGATGTAAAGTAAGTGCTTAGCTGAGGGCCTGGCATACAGCAAGCACCCAACAGATGTGAGTTCATTTCAACCCACTCCTGTTGCCCTAGTGTGCTGTGGAACACACTTTTGGAAAGTTCCATATTAGACTCTTCATTCTTTGATTATTTTACTGGTTTACCTTTTCAATTTGACAGATACTTATTGACTTCCCTGTAAGTAATAGGTTTAGTAGAAGGCTCAAGGTAATAGCTTAGATGAATATTCTGAAGAACTTTCAAATCATTTGCAATTCAGCAAGAATTTGAGATCCTGCCACATGCAGGCACCTTTGGCCCCTTCACCACTGTGGTGATGGCCCAGGAAAGGTGATGTCTACCTTCACACAGTGCACAGCCTAAGGGAGGGATGGTGCAGTGTGTGGCTTGCATTTAAAAGAGAAACAGAAAGACTATATGCCAACAAATTTGATAACCTAGAAGAAATGGACAACTTTCCAGAAACATACAGCCCACAAAAATTGAATCAAGAAGAAATAGATAATTTGAACAGACTGATCAATAGAAGTGAAATATTGAATAGAATCTGTAATAAAAAAAACTTCCTGCAAACAAAAGTCCTGGACCAGATGGCTTCACAGGTGAATTCTATGAAACATACAAAGAAGAACTTATACCAATTTTTCTCAAACATCCAAAAGATTGAAGAGGAGGGAACACTCTCAAAGACATTCTATGAAGCCACCATCACCCTGATACCAAGAACCAGACAAAGACACCAACAAAAAAGAAAATTACAGGGGCTTCCCTGGTGGCACAGTGGTTGAGAGTCCGCCTGCTCCTGCAGGGGACACGGGTTCGTGCCCCGGTCTGGGAGGATCCCACATGCCGCAGAGCGGTTGGGCCCGTGAGCCACGGCCACTGGGCCTGCACGTTCAGAACCTGTGCTCTGCAGTGGGAGAGGCCACAGCAGTGAAAGGCCTGCATACCACAAAAAAAAAAAAGAAAGAAAAAGAAAAGAAAATTACAGGCCAATATCTTCGATGAATATAGATGCAAAAATTCTCAACAAAATATTAGCAAACTGAATCCAACAATACATAAAAAAGATCATACACCACAACCAAGTAGGATTTATCCCAGGTTCACAGGGATGGTTCAACAAATGCAAATCAATCAATAATATACCACATTAACAAAAGAAAAGTCAAAAACCACATGATCATCTTGATAGATTCAGAAAAAGCATTTGACAAAATTCAACATCCATTCATGATAAAAACTCTTACCAAAGTGGGAATAGAGGGAACATATATCAACATAATAAAAGCCATTAATAATAAACCAACAGCCAACATAATACTCAGTGGTGAAAAGCTGAAAGCCTTCCCATTAAAGTCTGGAACAAGACAAAGATGTCCACTCTCACCACTTCTCTTCAATGTAGTATTGGAAGTACTAGCCACAGCAATCAGACAAGAAAGAGAAATAAAAGTTATCCAAATTGGAAAAGAAGAGGTAAAATAGTCACTATATGCAGCTGACATGATACTATATATAAAAAATCCTAAGGACTCCACACAAAAACTACTAGATCTAACAAATGAATTCAGCAAAGTGGCAGGACACAAGATTAACATTCAGAAATCAGTTGCATTCCTTTACACTAACAATGAAATATCAGAAAAGGAATGTAAAAAAAATGCCTTTTAAAATTGCACCAAAAAATAAATACTTAGGAATAAAACTAACCAAGGCAGTGAAAGACTTGTATGCTGAGAACTATAAAACATTAATAAAGGAAATAAAAAGGATTCAAAGAAATAGAAAGATATCCCATGCTCTTGAACTGGCAGAATCAATATTGTCAAAATGACTATTCTACCCAAGGCATCTACAGATTCAGTGCAATCTCTATCAAATTACTCATGACATTTTACACAGAATTAGAACAAATAATCCAAAAAATTATATGGAACCATAAAAGACCCAGAATTGCTAGAGCAATCCTGAGGGAGAAAAAAAAAAACAAAGCAAGAGGCATAACTCTCCCAGACTTCAGACAACACTACAAAGCTATAGTAATCAAAACAGTGTGGTATTGGTACAAAAACAGGCATACGGATCAATGGAACAGAATAGAGAGCTCAGAAATAAACCTACACACCTAAGGTCAATTAATCTTCAACAAAGGAGGCAAGAATATAAAATAGGAAAAAGACAGTCTCCTCAGCAAGTGCTGCTGGGAAAGTTGGACAGTTGCATGTAAATCAATGAAGTTAGAACACACCCTCACATCATGCACAAAAATAAACTCAGAATGGCTTAAAGGCTTAAACATAAGACATGACACCATAAAACTCTTAGAAAAGAACATAGGCAAAACATTCTCTGACATAAATCGTACCAATGTTTTCTTAGGTCAGTCTCCCAAGGCAATAAAAATAAAAACAAAAGGGACCTACAAGCTTTTGCACAGCAAAGAAAATCATTTTTAAAAAAAAGCAAAATAACAACCTATGGAATGGGAGAAAATATTTGCAAATGATGTGACAGACAAGGGCTTAATCTCCAAAATATACAAACAGCTTATACAACTCAGCAACAACAACAACAAAAACAACCCAATTGAAAAATGGGCAGAAGACTTTAGTAGAAATTTCTCCAAAGAAGACATAGAGATGAACAGTAAGCACATGAAAAGATGCTCAACATCACTAATTATTAGAGAAATGCAAATGAAAACTACAAAGAGATACCACTTCACACCTGTCAGTATGGCCATAATTAAAAAGTCTAAAAATAACAAATGTTGGAGAGGGTGTGGAGAAAAGGGAACCCTCTTGCACTGTTGGTGGGAATGTAAATTGATACAGCCACTATGGAGAACAGTATGGATGTTCCTTAAAAAACTAAAAATAGAATTACCATAAGATCTAGCAATCCCACTCCTGGGAATATACCCAGACAAATCTATAATTCAAAAAGATACATGCACCCCTATGTTCATGGCAATGTTCACAACAGCCAAAACATGGGAACAACCTAAATGTCCACCAATAGATGAATGGATAAAGAAGATGTGGTACATATATACAATGTAATACTACTCAGCCATAAAAAAGAATGGAATAATGCCCTTTGCAGCAACATGGATGCAACTAGAGATTATCATACTAAGTGAAGTTAGTCAGAAAGAGAAAGACAAATATCATATGAAATCACTTCTACATGGAATCTAAAATATGGCACAAATGAACTTATCTACAAAACAGAAACAGACTCGTAGACATAGAGAATAGACTTGTGGTTGCCAAAGAGGTGGAGGAGAGGGAGAGGGATGGAATGGGAGTTTGGGGTTGGTAGATGCAAACTATTGCATTTAGAATGGATAAACAACAAGGCCCTAATGTATAGCACACAGAACTATACTCAATATCCTGCGATAAACCATAATGGAAAAGAATCTTAAAAAAGAATGCATATAGGTGTATAATTGAGTCACTTTGCTGTACAGGCAGAGATTGACACAACATTGTAAATCAACTATACTTCAATAAAAAAATTAAAACACAAGAGAATCACAAAATAGTGTGAATTGAAGGGGGGCATTGGGGATAAGTGGGGGTCTGTCCGGTTAGGTTTGTACATGATTTTAAGCAGTTCTTACCTCATCTTAAGGAACACAGGAAGCCATTTACAAGCTCAAAGTCATGGGATGACAAAATATTAGAAAAGACAAAACATGAGCACATCTGTGAATACAAACAAACACAAACCCTGAACTGTATAGCTGCTGCCAGTGTATAGAGTGGTGGGCAATTTATATAACACAGTGGCACCTCCCTCCCTATTTATTTCATTCTTAATAATCAATACATTTCATTGCCTCTTTACAAAATGTTGACTTTGCAGTTTCTGATGCACCATAAATTTACTCAGACTCTAATCAATTGTCCCTTTCTGTGAAGAGTTTTTAAATGTACAACAAACGTGTTCATGCTCTCTGTTGCTTGTCGCTGGCAGGGGCATCACAGCTGTACAGCTCTTAACCCAACTAATCATAACCTGATGGGTGTGGTGGGATCTGACAGTATTCATTTTATACAAAAAAATCAACTCTTTGTGGGAAGGCCTGGACTGACAAACCTGCAAAGTTAAATTCTCTGGTGAGCTCAGGACAAACTGCAGAGGTTACATTTCCACACACGGTTGACAAAGTCAGTTTGCCATAAATACATTTAGGAGAGACAATTCTGCCTCTGTTCATAGTCGATCCATTTTAAAGACATTTTTAACAAACAGAAAGTGCTAGTGTTGGGAGGGAGAGTTCTGGGAGGTTGCTAGACAATGACAAAGCCCTGGAATGAGCAGAAGGGACAATTGGCTGTTAGAGTTTAGCTCTTTACTGACAGAATTCTGGAGGCAAAAAATTAGGAAGAGTTCGGTGAATAGTCTTTGTTCTCTGCTTAAAAGCAGACAATAACAGATGCATGTCTCATTAGAATTTGAAATGTGAAAATCTACAAATGAATTTGATTTTTTATTTAGTGTGATTGTTAGAAATTGTCTCATGGGGGTAGTTTTAAGAGAAGGGTAATGTTTCATAAGTAAGATCTAAAATTTGCTTTCTAAATTATTTGTCTAATTTGGAAAAACAGAGTTTTTCATTTTGCTGCTTACCTTGGGATATTTCTTTTATAATATTGAAATAATGTCCATACATTATTTGAAAATAATGGGCTGAAAATATATTTTATAAACTTACAATTTATTAAAACTTATAGTATGAAATAAGATAACAAAAGAAATCCTCTACTTTTTCTCTCTTTGCAAAGGAGTCTAAGAACTTATAAACAAAATCAGAAATATTTGAGAAAACATATCAGGTTATAAAGTTTGGGGAAATTTTGACACTGATTGTATTAGTAAGGATTAGGTTTAACTACATATAGTAAATACCACATAGCAAAATAACAGAGGCATAAGCCAAATAGATTATTTCTCCCTCATGAACAAAAGTCTGATGGTGGGCAATCCCTGGCTGGTGTGATAGTTTTATAGTTACCAGGGATTTAGGCTTATTTCATGTTTTTGCTTCACTATCCTAGCATGTATCTTCCATTTTCAAGGTTGCCTTGTGATCCATGATGATTTTTGGAATTTGAATCATCTCATCCACATTCCAGGTTTAAGAAAGGAGGGCTAGGGGTCATTCCACTCTTAAGCAGTTTTTACAGAGGTTCGGAAATACTTTGGCTTACATCTGATTGTTCATAATTTGGTCCCATGGCTGCACTCAGCTTTAAGGGAGGCTGAGGCATTTCAGCTGGGTACATTACTGCTCCTAATAAAATCGGGGCTGTATTAAGAAAAAAGGAGAGAATATATTGGTTAAACAACTAGCAGACTCTGCCAGAACTGGTATAATTCCCCAAGTCAAAATACCTTTTAATTTAAAAAATAAATTTTATTTATTTATTTATTTGTTTGTTTGTTTATGGCTCCATTGGGTCTTCATTGCTGCACGTGGGCTTTCTCTAGTTGTGGCGAGTGGGGGCTACTCTTCATTGCGGTGCGTGGGCTTCTCATTGCGGTGGCTTCTCTCCTTGCAGAGCACGGATTCTAGGCATGCAGGCTTCAGTAGTTGTGGCAGGAGGGCTCAGTAGTTGTGGCTCGTGGCTCTAGAGCGCAGGCTCAGTAGTTGTGGCACACAGGCTTAGTTGCTCCACTGCATGTGGGATCTTCCCAGACCAGGGATCCAACCCGTGTCCCACCTTCATTAGCAGGCGGATTCTTAACCACTGCACCACCAAGGAAATCCCCAAAATACCTTTTTATATCATTGTTTTTAATCGATGGGTGTGTGCATGTGTGTGTGAATGTATTTGTGTATGTGTGTGTGTGTACATATAGATAATTAAATCCAACACCAATCATTGGTAGGAAGCATAATGCCTTTAGAGAAAGATTATAGATAGCATTAATTATAGATACATATAAACCTCATGAAAGACATTCACCAGAAAATATTTCCTGGATACTTTTGTATATATTTTTAAAGACTCATTTGCTTATGGACACAAAGTACTTGTAATAATTCTTGGAACAATAGCTGTGACTTTGCTCTGCTGGAATTGCCTCTTGCATAAACAGAAGAAAGGTGCTAATCCATGCGCCAGTGGATTCGTTGGCAAGCGTCCATCAAGGCTACTTGTCACAAGCATTTCGGTGTATGTTGAGACATGTACTTATTTTAATTGCTGCCTTTTTATATGTGTCAATCTAATTTTTTTTTCTTTACAGATAGAAAAAAAAGGTGAAAGGCAGGAGGTATGCACCTTCCCACTGAACAAAAGGAAAGGTAATTCCCTCAGTTCTTAAGGAAGAGAAAATGCAGACTTCTCAAGGGTTGCCTTCAACCCAGAGCAAGTGCAATCACTTTCCTGAGTGCTTTTTTGTGTGGCCACAATCTACTATCTCCTTACTCCCCTCTGGGATTGGGCTTGATCTTTTCAACACATCTTTGTAACCAGGAGCTAGAAAACACAGGATTTAAACATGGTGGGAAAGGAAGGATACTGAGGTCATGTGAACAGCAGGGCAATCAAGCAGCTGTTGAGTTGGAGAGAAAAAGCTGGATCTTATCAGAGTAGATGCTGTCAAGAGTCACAAGCTTACATGACATAAAATTACACTTGTTTGAAGTATGCCATCACAAAATGCCAGCCTGACATTAAGCTGCTTTACAGAGGTATCACGTCCTTAAACAGCCTGCTGAATATCTGTCACTGGCGTGCCACTTTCCTCCCTGATTTTGTGATACCCTGGCTTGCCTCCAGGCGCTGTGAAGAGTGTCACCAACTTAGAAAAATTCTTAAAAGGAAATTAATTTTGATTTCCTTTGACATCCTAGAGAGTGTCCTTTTTAGCTGGGATGGAGATCCAGCCTCCTCTCCCACATTAAGACGTGGCAGTTTACTGCACATGTGAGAATCTTGGCTTGACACCCTTAAAAAACAAAAGCATTTTTAAAATTGAAGTATAGCTGATTTACAATGTTGTGTTCATTTCTGCTGTACAGCAAAGTGATTCATATATATATATATATATTATATATATATATATTATACATTCTTTTCCATTATGGTTTATCATAGGGTATTGGATATAGTGCCCTGTGCTCTACAGTAGGACTCTGTTGTCTATCCATCCTCTATATAATAGTTTGCATCTGTCAACCCTAAACACCCAGTCCTTCCCTCCCACCCCACCCACAGGCAACCACAAGTCTGTTCTCTATGTCTGTGAGTCTGTTTTGTAGATAAGTTTGTTTGTGTCATATTTTAGATTTCACATATAAGTAGTATTTGTCTTTCTCTGACTTACTTCACTTAGTGTGATAATCTCTAGGTCCATCCATGTTGCTGCAAATGGCATTATTTTATTCCAAAAGCATTTTCTATATGATCAGTAACATGTTGGGTACTCTACATGAATGATCTCACTTAATTCTCACTGAATCTCTAAGGTAGGTTCTATTATTATATTAACTGAAGTGGAAGTTCTGAGAGATCCAGGGACTTGCCTGAGATCACTCTGCTGACTAGTCAGCAGAGAATGGGGACTTGAACCCAGCACACCGATTGCAGGGCCTGGGCTTGCAATCAGGATGGTGCTGCTTTCTTCAAAACCTGTGTCCAATGAGTGACCTAGGTTGGGAGGAGAAGGTAAATTAAGAAATATTTATAGAGGGGACACAAGAGGGCAAGAGACAAGAGAAAGCATCTCCCCTTTGTCTTTAGAAAGACATGTGGCTAAGAAAACAAGAAGAGGTTTTTCCTGGTAGGAACAGGCCACAGGAAGTGTGACTGAGGAGAGCCAAGAACTTTATGAATAAGGCAGCTGGAGCTTTCCATTTCCAGTGTTCATCTCCAACAGCACTGCTGTGATCGACCAGGAACGAATTCCCCAGTGAAACATCAACAAGGTAGGAAATGTCATAATTATATTTTCTATTATCCCCCAAAGAATACATTAGCATGGCAGACATGGCTATAATTTGAAAGAAAAGTGATATGTAGCAAACACAATTGCTGATAAAACAAGCTGAGTTTTTAATCCTCTGGTATTAACAAAAAGGCCAAGATAAGAAAGGGAGTCTCAGTTTTTTCTGTGCCTATTCTCATGTGTAGTTGTAACTGGGCAAGAACCATGCTCAATTGGTTTGCTCTATGCTTTTCTCTAATGAGTAAACGTATATTCAGCATGTTCTGGACAACTCCCTGGAGGTCAGGTTGGTACCTGAATGGTCCAAGCAATGATTTGGGTGCCACCATCTACCTGCAGTTCAAACGAACCAACAAACAGAAATCCAGCCATTGTTCTTGACTCAGCCCTTCTTACACTTACCTTTCCATTAAGTTTCCAGTTCTGTCCCCAGAACCGATCTCAAGTTCACTTATTTCATTCTCTACTGCCATCACCCTTGTCTTAGACAAAATTATCTTTTGTCAGGATCAGAAACAGAAGCCTTCTAAAATCAATCTCTAAAATCAAAATGGTTTAAGCAAATACATATAAACCATGTGCCTGTTTGAAACCCTCCAGCCATGGCTTCCTAAGTACTCCAGAAACAGAGTCTAAGCCTTGCTTCTTGTGCCTCAGCCGTGGAAGCGCCTCTCATTCTTCAAAAGGCTCATGCTCTCTCTTTAGGCTTTTCCATTTTCTGAACCTTCTGCCTGGAGACTTGTTTTTCCTCCTTATTCTTTAGGCCTCAGCACTGACCTCCCCTCTCCTGGAGTCATTCTTGTGGTGAGATTGGCAACCCTTCCCAGCCACTCTCTTCATCCTCGTTTCCCTCATAATTCTCTTCATAGCATTTATATTGTGTCTCGAGCCATTTCTATTTTCTTTTTGTCTTCTCAGTCAGAAGGTAAGCTCTATAAGGGCAGAATTCTCAAATGGATCTGGCACATTTGTAGAAACATTAATGGATAGGCTAATTATTTTGAGACATTCCTCTGGATGGGAGCATGCAGAAATTTCTTCTTGCTGACACTGAGGCAAAGAGCCTAATAAACTTGGTGTGATCTTTTCTGTCTCAGTCATTCATAAATCTTTGCATCTTTGGAACTCTAATGAGACTAAGAGAGGGGAATAAATAAGAATTTTTTTGTAAATACATGAAGATATTCTTGTAAATCTTCATTTCTTATTTCATATGGTCAGTCATTTTTAAGCAGGAAGCGAAATTGATGATCTATCCTTTAGTAATCAAATTTATTGCCATCAATTATATTTTCCAATAGCTTTTAACTAAATGGAATGATTATGTCTAAGAAGCATGAGGTTTTTATAGGGAAGGGCAAGACTTCTGTTTCGTCTGTCTATGATGCTCATTGCAAAGATAAAGCTCGCGTCTAACGTGGTCCTGCCATGCGCACAGCGGGGCCCCTCTCTCAGCTATGCATCAGGTCTGTTTCCTTTAAAGACGTACGTATCAAAACCGTCAATACTTTTTGGTCACGGGTTCTTCTTTATTCTAGTTTCAATTTTCACGCCTGTACCAACAGGTGTGCGGCCCCAGCTTTTTGATGAGTCAGCACAGTCTGGATGTGTTAGTGTCATTGTGTGTGTTTCCCAGGATGTAGGGTCTGTGCTCACTTTGGGAGCCTTAGTCTAAAATTTGGCAACGAATATCACTAGTGTCAAAGGGGTAAACATTTTTTTTATCTTTATGGTGAAAATGAAGATGAAATAAGTCATCCTGAGTTGATTCAACATTAATACCAAATACTTTTAATTCTTTCTGAAAATATTTACAGAATTTATTTCTGTATATCAAAGCAAATGTTATATTCTTAGGCAATTTGCTTCTTATCTTATATTGTAGCTTCTTGTACATTTTTGTAATAAAGGGTTTCTACATACTGGATTTTCCTAAAGAGAGGAACATGGCTTGTATTTCTGATTTAGTTTCTTGGGATATAATAACCGTGTCATGGGTTTTGTTATCTTTAATTAAAAACAACTTGTCTACAATACATAGATTTGTTAATATTATATCCTCAGTTTGCCAAAATGATGTAAAATAATTTGATTTTATGTATTTTTCTGATTTTCCTTGCTACTCTTTAAGTATTAGAATCCTGTGGAGATTTTATAATACAGAGATTTTCCGTAGTCTAACCTCAGGGAAAACTTATTACCTCCTTTATAATTACTCAGTGGGTATGAGAAATACGTGCTCAGTGATCCATCTCATTAATGGGTCTTGTCTTGACTGACTTGAAAAGAACCAAGGAAAGAATTTGACAGATTTGTTCAGTCAGGTACTGTCCTTGATTTCTCTGACTGACTTTCTCTCCTCTTCACCCGCTTCTACCTGTGCTCATGCCCAATAATGAAAAGCTCTTACCTTCAATGCACAGGAGACCAGACCTTCCATACGGACAGAGGCAGACAATGTCTGTCCCGGATTTAGGAACACAGGTGGCACCATTTCTACATGGGTTGCTTTCACAAGTTGCAAACTGGCACTGCTTGCCCGAGTACAGCCTTGGACAGTCACAAAACCAAGTTTCACTATCACTGAGAAGGGAAAAGCAATTATAAAACCAATCAGAAAACAAAAAATGATCTTTTACACACACACACACACACACACGCACACCCCTACATACACACACAAATAAAATTAACAATTGTGTCTTGTCTAGTAAGTGGAGTTTTTTCTTCTCTCTTTCTCTTTCTGTGATTTTAAACTTATGAGTATTTGTAGCTGTGTACTTTACATTGAAAGAAGATTAATGGCTTTTTAGATTGTTCAAAGCCATGCATTCTATTTTAAGCAGTCTATTTTTATTTTTTATTTAACTCATCTTTTATTTCACTTAAGGTGCCTTTTCAGGGCTTCATTAAATAGGTGTGGTGTTGCCTCAATAAAGTGCTTCAAATGTCTACTAGAAAAATCCATTTTAGGCTCCAGGCTCAGAGGAGGATTTCAAGCTGGGGCTAACCTTCTCCACAGAGGACAAGTCCTCCAAGAGCCACCCTTCTGTTAATTAAGAAAGCAAAGCACAATGGGGAGCTGCAATGACTACACAGCTCTCCAGCTTAGACTTTGGCTTGGTGGCCCCAGGCCCAGAGTCACCTGTGAAAGAAAAGCTCAGGAAAAATACTCCTCTCAGCTGCTGGGGAAACACTCTCCAGAGGGGACAGTGACTTAAATCTGTGGTTTCTGCCTCCCCTGCATCTATTCCCCTTTTAAAGTAACAGTAGTTTTAGTTTTCACTTCCAGACTCCCAGCCCTCAAGAATCTCAGCCCCCTGATTGGGAGGGGCAGACCACCTCTTGGTGTCAATCACAGTGATTAGTGCAGGATGGACCCCAGGGCCAAAGTGCTGGTGGCATCTGCCTATCCAGAGGGCTGAGGATAAATAACTAATATTTAGCAATGAAAATATTAGAGACTGGGTGAGACAGATAGATTATTGATGATATTATTTGGGTATGAGATCCAACCATTACGCAACAGTTATATAAGTTATATTTGGGTATGAGATCCAACCATTACGCAACAGTTATATAAGATATTATTTGGGTATGAGATCCAACCATTACGCAACAGTTATATAAGCTAGGTATCTTAACCTCCTTTTAGTTTTTAAGCCAATATGAGTTGCGGTTTTTTCACTTGCAGTAAAATGAAGGTCATTTAATATTGATGTCCTTTCCTTCCATTTTTTTCCCTTTCTCCTTGTTACCTCGGTCCACCACGTACCTTGCCATATATGGATCTAGGTTTTTATCTTTCCTGCTTTCATCTTATCTTCTAAACATGACTGTTAACTCTTAAGGGTAGGTGCCAGGACCACCCTGAAAATTAGGAAGCTAACATATTTTGTCTTCATGACTCAGCCTCCTCCCAATCTGGTTGTAGATTTTACCCACACTATGGACTTGTTCTCTTGTCCTTCTCATCTTTCTGGTCTCTCGATAGCTTCCTTACATCTTTTAATCCCCGTAGTCCAAAATAAATTTGCTCACAAGAAAGTATCATATTCTTTCATACTAATGAATACCCGACTTGGAAATCTGGTGAGGTTTCCCTTTCCTAAAATGTCTATACTTTATATTATTTATCAACGTGAATGGGGTGAAGCACTATGGGGAAGGTATGTATCAGGTAGCTGGTAAAGCTGACTTGGTGGGGTGAGGCTTTGAGACCTTCAGATTTTGCCAACACATAAGGTGATCCTGTAAGTGATCAGTAATTTACTCATTTTATAACTTTCAGGGCAACTTGCTTAGCAGTTTACAAATAGTAGAAAATATCATAGGTTTCTAGAGTTGGGAAAAAATTAAAAATCAATGTCACCCCGTAGACAAACTCTTCTGTTTTGGGGCAACAAAACAAAGTTTTGAGGACTCTTGAGCCAACATTGTGCCTTCTTGCCTGAAAATAGTGGTGAAAGAATAGCCAGACCACCTGGCAGGTACAGAGATGCCTTCTGGTGGGACTTAAAGGTTAATTAGGAGCTTAATGTTGTTTGGGGCTATGGTTAAATCTAATGTAACTTTGCCCCCACCCACCTAACTTGGAGTTAAAAGCTCAGCATTAAGCACATGTTTTCTAGGACAAAGTGTAGGAGTATAACACTCTTGAAAGCTGCATTCTAGATCAAATTTATCTTTCTGTAGTAAAGGAGAACACCACATATATGAAAGTCAAACAAATCTAAATATTGATTGATTTAATATAATCAATCATATAGACTTAACCCAAGATGCTTTTATGTTAAACCAAGGAAAACACTAATTTTAATCATGTTCCATTGATAAATCAAGTCTTATTTCCTTTTTGTTTTCATCAGCTGTTGGGAGAATTTGCTTGTATAAATTCATGGGAAGATGACAATTGTCTGCACTGTACATCAATAGACAGCTAGAGCAGAGAGTGGACTAAAAATTCTCTAGAAAACACTCTATGAAAGGGGAAAATGCCTTCTCTGGCTAACCAAGGGCAAGGGTCCAAAGCCCTCTGGCCCATCTTGGTATTTCATTAGTATGTTATTAGAAAGAATCAGCTTTAACAAATTGAGATTTTGCCAGATGATGGTACCTGTATACACTTCACTTCAAAGTGTACCTTCAAATCCCAAAGGATTTCCTGGAGAGCCAGGTACTTCACCAGTAGTTTTAATAAAATAAATCTTTGCTACCAGCTGTGTCACATCAGAATCTAAAGGTTTCTCCTATTTAGACCTTGCCAAAGATCTCATTCCTAAATCCCAACTTCTTCAGAAGCCAGCAAGTCAGCTGTTTTTGCTGTCACGTAACTCACTTCAGTGCCTCTCTATACCCTGAAGCAAATGGCAGTGTCGACCAGGAAGGTGAGTGACCTGAGGTTGAAGGACCCTATGTAACAGTCGATTTTTGGATAACGATTAAAACAATGTCACCCTCCCTCACCCAGTTTACTCCAGATGTTGTAACGTTGTGAATTTATTGGGCACTGTTTAATTAGTTATGGGAGAATTATCCACATGGAATTGCAAACCATCTAGAAAACTGTTTTGCAAATCTTCCTCTAAGGAGGTCAGGACAATTTTCTCAATGGAAAGTAGCTGTGGGAGAGAACTTAGATGTTGAGGAAGCTTTTACCTGTACTCCAGAATACCGTATTTATTGCCAACTGCTGTCAACCAGTATCCTCTGTCACTGACAGAGCCATGTGCCATGGGATAAATGAGCGTTGCTTCTGCTCTTGTTGGGGAGACAACATAAGTGCATGAACTAGTCTCTGTAAGACATAGCATGTGTATGTGACAAGAGAATTTAGGCAGTAGCAAGGATTTTAAAGTCTTAGTTCTGTAATGCATGGATTCAGATGTCGGTGGCTTCTAAAAGCTGGCCTGAACTACATAATGTTACCAGTGAATCTCCCGTGGAGATCTTAAAATGTGCATTCCTGAGCTCCCCTTGCTCTCTGAGATTCTGATTTAGAAGATCTGAGGTGAGGTCGAGATTCTGCAGTTAAAAAATGTTATCAGGTGATCCTCTTGCATAGTCTGTTTGAGCTTAAACCAGCTCTCCAGAGACTAATTTTCTCTCCAGAGTAAAAGCTTGATGGGCACTAGTTACTATTGTGTTCTTAGCAGGATGCCAGGACATTATAATTTTCTTTCTTTTTGGGGGCAACATTTTGACTTTTGACTAACATACATCTGAAAACATGATATTTACCCATCAAAGTACAAAGATTAGAGGGTTTTTATTTTACTAGTGCCATATAGTGTCTATTGCACATATATTTTACACTTGACAACAACATGAAGCAGAAAAATATTCACTCATTTTAAACCTTAAAAAAACCCACCCATCTAAGTGTATGCAAAAATCTGTATATTTTGCACTATAACTGCTACAATGTATTTGATTACAAGTCACAATACAGTCAGCATATCAAATGATTGTCATTAAGTTTCTATGTTTATTAAAAATTATCTTTAGAAAATTTAGCTGACTAACAAAGTCAAAGACGCTGGCTTGAAAAGGATGCTCCTTATTTACATAGCACAGCCAGATGCCTGAAAACCTTCTAGAATTAAAAGGACTCCTCATGTATTAACTTAAAAAATAAATAACTCTTTCTGCACTCTCTGTATCTCATAGATCATTAGTGGATTTCAAAGCTGACCACCCACAGTGTCAAGAGAGGGAGATTCTCAGCAGGAAAATGTGCAAGAATGAATCCTTATGAATAACGTCTCTAGACACTTCTAAAAAATAAAATGACTGTTGGCAAAAAGAGCCCATCTCTCTTCATAGGCTCTTCTATTTATAGCACACATCACAGGCTTAGGGAAGAATGCAAAAGAGATCCTGAATAGCTGTGGTTCAAGAGGGACTGCCATTCTGCTTTCAGGAATTTCCCAAACTACAACCACAGAGCAATCCCCCCACCCCCAGAATTCCTTCACATTTTTGAACTCCTTTCAAAGAAGTTTTCAGCTGTGTGTGGAGACTTGCTGTCCCAGCACCACACACAGTTGTTTTGTCTGTCTCTAAGACAAAGCTGCCTAAAAGGATGCTATTTCTTGCAACAAGGCATGCCATCATACTGGACATTTTTCATTTTTAACTTTTGCTTTTTAAAAGTAGCCAAACCTGAAAATAATAGAAAAAAATCAAAACGAAAATTATCTTAAGGTGGTCTGGAAAGTGAACTAGGAGAAACATCGCTTGTATAATCTACCCATGAACAGAGAGGCTGGAGAAAATGTCTTTCTGTTTCAGGAGCTTTTTACTTTATATGGAAAGAATTTACTAAAGGCAGAAACAAAGAAGATGGAAAATGATAAGAGTAATAATAAAAGTCACAGACTCACATGTGAAGAAAATATAAAACATACTTAAAACAGGAATAATTCACAAAAGATATAAAATATTTTTGTTTCTTCCTGTTCTAGGAGCTACCGATTCTATCTCATGGGTATTTTGTGAAGAAAACTTGAATTTATGTTATAAACTCTCTTTTTCTCCCTCTATCCCTCCTCCTCTCTCTTAAAACCATGGTTCAAGACCTTTTACAAAAGGTCTTCATTGATAAAGAAAAATGATGAGAAATTCCTTCCCAGCAAGAGACATCTTTTCCATTTCTTTTGCTTTGGACCCACTTGTCCTTATGAAATGGAGTTAAAGCCTTGCTTCCAAGGGAGGAGACTCAGAAAATATCAAACCCCAAACAGAGAGCTAACATAGTAAAAGTGGCCATAAGCTAAATAAATTAAATGAGATATGCATGAAAATGTGCCTAGCACAGTATGTGACACTGATCAGCTATTCATTATATTTTAGGGAAAAGAGGGGGCATAGGTGAAACCTATGATTAATTGAGCCTGAATCAGTTAATGATGGCATAAAAGCTATAGAATGGAATCTGATACAAAGAGAAGTGGTCTGATTTGACCCAACAATTTGACTCCTAGGCAAAAAGCCAATAAAAATGAAAGCATATGTCCACACAAAAACTCATAATGAATGTTCATTGCATACTCATGATAACCAAAAGACAAAAACAACCAAATGTCCGTCAACTGACAGAAAACAATTTATATGAAATTTGCAGAATAGGGGAACCTATAGAAACAATAGATTAGCGATTGTCTAGGGCTGGGTTGGAGGTGGAGGGATTAGGAGGTAATAGCATAACAGTACAGGTTTTCTTTGTTGGGTGATTTTCATGTTCTGAAATTGATTGTGGTGACAGTTATACAACTGTGAATATACTAAGTATTATTGAATTGTCCACTTTAAATGGGCAAATTATATGTGAATTATATCTTAATAAAGCTGTTACCAAATATAAAAAAAAAAGTATGCAAAGAAGTAGGGAAAAAAACAATAAAGAGAAATGGGCTGGGACAGAAGGATATTGATGGGTGAGAAAATAAAACTGTGCATTAGAATGCATCATTTCATACATCCCCCAATTAAAAAAAAAGTATCTTAGGGTCTTGAGATTAGACTTTGTGTCCAAGAAATGATTTCAGAATAGTTTTCCTACTCTGTGTTCATTGCAAAATTAGCCAGTTTCCAGTCCCATGCACCATAAGGGCATTTTGGGCAGGATTTAATATAATGTTATCAGTAAATGCAATGCTTATGAAGCTCTGGAGTTCTCAGATAATTTCCTGTAAAGATAATGTGCCTATTTGGAGGCTATTTAAGGCTAGGAGAGTTGGTATAAGCTTTCAAAATGCTGTTTTAACTCCTACTAAAAAGAAACAAAAAATTCTCTTAAAATGTTTAAGCCAACAAATTGTTGTTTCACGTGCTCCCCTGACCTCAGTCACGTTCACACACGTACAGTTTCTACTCAGCTATTTCCATAGTTAGTTCAACTGTTGTCGGAAGGTGGAAGCATGGCCTGCAATGTTGATGGTTGTTCTTTTCTAATGTTAAGGACTATTTACAAAATTGCTGTAGGGGAGAATTTATTCCTCACAAACATAAGGAATAGTAAATAACAACTCTAAAAGACACACATTTATGAACACTGAAACATTTTTATGAGCATTGCTACATTGTTGAATCTGCAACAAGAAATGTAATTTTTTGTTTTGTTTTTTTTTTTGGCAATTTGTTGCTTATTTCAGGTCCTCTTTTTCCTCAAATCTTTATGTTCTAATTTTGGGTTGGGGGAAAAAGCAAGAAATTTAGAGGAGTTCTTGCCTTTTATACTCTTATACTTATTCAGGCTTGCTCTTATAGTACAGTTTGCATCTCTGCCACTAGAGCAAGAGGGTGACATCAGGAACGGTCCCAGATCTTATGCAGAGTCAGTGTCCTGAATGATACAGACCATATATTACTGACTGGCAAGATGTTTAGTGTCTATCCCTTGAACCACATGGTATATTTAGCTTATAATTTTGAAGGTCATATACAAAGTTGGGCACACAGTTATGAGGAACAATATCGAGTTTGCCATTCAGTACTGACTCTGTACAAGAGGTCGTTTCCTCAGTCCCAAACCCAGTTCAAGTCTTTGTCTTGGGCAGCTCCTACGCTGTAGCATAGCCTGCACGTTTAAGTTAGTCCAGATCACGTTCTCTGTTCATCTGACTTCTTTTCCCCTTCCACAAAACGGTTGTTCAGATCTTTCCCAGTCTCTAAGCCCTGTGACCCATACTCATGTGGGATGACTTCATTTCTGACTCAATAGTTAAAATTTCAGTCATCAACATCAGTGCTTGACTTTCTACATCATCTCCTGCACTTACTTCTCCACCCTTCTCTCCTTTTGCCCAGTTGAAGGATTTGGGGCAGGGAAGTAATCATATTATGTTTTAGAATTTTTATTCTAGGGCTGTTACTGTCCCAAATGTGAAAGCCCATCTACTGACACTGGGTTGCGGTGAAGGAAAATGCAGCATTTGTTGCAGGGCACCCAGCCTGGCGCCAAGCAAGGAGAACGGGCAGCTCATGCTCAAAAGACCCAAACTCCCTGATGGCTTTCAGGGGAGGGTTTTTAAAGGCCAGGTGAGGGAGAGGATAGCAAGGTGTGTGATCCATTTGCATACATCCTTCTGATTGGTTGGTAGTGAGGGAACAGGATGATGTGTCAGGAATCTCAGTCATCAGCCTTTTGGTTCCAACCAGTCTGGGGTCTACGTGCTGGTGGTCAGCAGGTAGTTAACTTCTTCCACCTGGCGGGGGTTTTAGTATCTGCAAAACAGCTCAAGGACATGGCTCAGGATATTATCTATAGCCCTTGAAGAGGAACTAAAAGTTCTGGACTTTGTTTTATGACAAAACTATTATTAATTTGTCTTGTTTGAAAATTTTCCTTTGTTTCTGCGTTTTCTCACTTCTCGGATTAAACTTGCTCTTTGGAACTCAGGGAAGGCCTAGGAGGCTAAAGCTTTTCTACAAAAAAGAGGTGGGGGACATGGGGGTCTGTTCCTGGGAAGGCTCGCAATCCTGCTAGGTTTCCGGGCTACAGTGTGGAAAATGTACTGGGGGGACACTGAGGGAAGGGGGGTTTCTTTCCTAGTTCTGATGTGCTTTCTTCTTTTTACTGCTGCTGGGGCACCCAGTGGTGCTCACTCCCAGCAAATTTCAGCTGTGCTTCCAAGTATGGTTTTCCAGTGAGTTCTGCTGGCCCTTTGCTGTTGTGGGCAGCACCTTGGTGACTCAGCAGCAGCCCTGTGGGTGCCTTCTCGGGGAGGTCCTCACATCCCAGAGGATGAGTCAGCAGTGCCCCTGCCCGGTTTCCTGGGAGCCTCTTTAGCACCCAGTGGGTAGCTTCCTCTCCCGTTTCAGGCCTGTGGCACCTTTGTGAACTTTTCTACATCCAGCGGCCACACTCTCTGTAAGGTGGTCTCAATACCCGCCAGTGTGTGTGTGTGTGTGTGTGTGTGTGTGTGTGTGTGTGTGTGTGCGCTCCAAATTTGTTCCTTCCCTGAGTATTCTTCCTCAGACCTGGAAGAAGGGAGTGCTCCCTACATTCACTATACCTAAACTCTTTAATGCACTGTTTACATTTTAGGAGTTAATACTCTGTTATTTGCTAATAATTCTTCATATTCAACTTTCCTAAGTTACTATGTGGCTTCTGTCTCCTGCCAGACCTCAAGTTATACACAGATTAGCCAGTTGTGTAGGTTATTAAAGAAATCCAAGCAGAAGTGTAGAGAAACCCAATGGAAGTGGGCATGGAGAGAAATGGTTTGATACATGTTTAGAGGAAAAATATTTAGCTAACCTGATGATTGGTTTCTGGTTTGGGCAATGGCATAGATTTTGATGCCATTCTTGGAATTGAAGTATAAAGATTTGGAATATAGAGGGAATATATAATGAACTCACCTTTACATGTATATTATTTGAAGCATCCATGGATATCCTAGTGAATATGCGATGTAGTATCAAAATAAACTGTATGAATGTAAAAATAATTTGATTTTCATTAAAATTAAGAGAACCTATGGATTACAATGCTAGTTGGTGTTGAGGGAGAGGCAGCTGAAGGAAAATAAACTGTGACTCAAACACCGGAAGAATTTAAAGTGCTGGATCAGCTACTTACCATGTCAGTGAAATGAGAAAGTTTGCACTAAAGTATTTGTCCATTTTACTTTTGTTATCACTGCATGAAAAGATACTCATGTGTGTGGGAACATGGTATGGGAAAGTTCTTTTCAAGCTTAAATGAACACATACTTTTTTCTTGGATAGATACAGTTAACATACATGAAAAAGCTGTTGTTCCCAAGAGCAATTTGGTGAGCTTATTGGGGATAGTTGTGAAGGTGAAAACTATGCCCGTAGGAGAGAACTGACTAGATAGAAAGCATTGCAGCTCCTTTTCACACAACTGTTCTGCAGACAATGGTGACGATGATGATAATTCATTATCAAATGAACCATCTGGGAGGAGTACTAAGAGGACAGCAGGAGTAAACAGAGACAGACCCTAGCAAAGTGTGGGCACGGTTGTCTTTTGTTTGGGGTCATAATATTTCCCCTTAGCTTATTATACTGAATGTATGATTAAACATAAAGTGTTCCCACCTTAAACTAAGTCTGAAGTAGAAAGGCTGTGGTTTTATTTTAACTGCAGTACTATCTGGAAACTCATTCTATTAGGGTTCAAATGTACATATATTTAGGGCATGATTATAGAGTATTATTTTGTATTAAGTTGATAAAACTGAGATAAAAAGGTCAGAGAACTGAAAACAGCTTTCCTGAAGAAAGAACTACTGACAATAAATCACTGCTTTGCTACCTTTGATATAAGTGTGCTTCTTTTCCTTTTTCTTTTTTCCTTTAATCCTGAAAGGGATAATTTGAGTTTTAAATACAAGAGGTTGAAAGTGGCTTCAGCCTTTTTCAATTAAAAGTTTAAGTTTTCAAGTTCTTTGTCCTGGAAAAGACTATCTCTTCTTGGAACTGGTTGACACGTTAAATGGACTATTTCTTTGAAAACCCTGTACAATGGCCAGCCTTCATCAAAAGGTGCTTCAGCTAGAGGCGAGCTTCTCAGTTCAGTGACCTTACGGACGGTAAAGGGTAGTTTTAAAAGGTATTGATGCCTAGTTAACACTTTTTTTGGACACTCTATTAGATGTAACAATTTTCTTTTACATTAAATGGATAAAAAAAGAACAGTCAACTTTCCTGCTGTTTCAATAGTTTCAATTAGTTTCTCCCCCTCAATTATTCCATCAGATTGGCTCCATAACATTTTGCTATTTGGGGGGATCATTTTAATCCCCTTTCCCAGGAGTTTATTATTTTTAAAACAATGATTCACCATAAAATGCATCTCCATCTGCAGGAAGCAATTCCTAAATTGCTTCACTTGACAAATCCCAAACCGCTAGGCTCACTATAGCACAGAAATAGAACTGGTTTGGAAAGGGATTACACATTGGGTTCAGAAAACCTTCTTCTGAGACAGGTTATGGCACGGAGCAGATCTCTGAAAGCTAGAGGCTACTTTTCTTTTTATTTTTTTAGTACAATTTATTTGAAGTTTTGTTTCATTTGTTTGAAATATTTCCTGGTAAAAAAGTTAGATTTCCTGGTGACTAACATATATGAGTTATTTAGTTGGTGCAAATTCTCCAATCAGTTCAAACTGAATGACATTTTTCTATGCAACTTAAAATAGATTTGAATAGACACATATTTTAATACTTTTTTCTCAGAATGTATAAATCTTGAATTCAATTCCGAATTCATTTCATTTAAAGTTAATTCCTCCCTCTGCCCCTCCATGGCACATATATGCAAAGTATTCAGCACGAAGTTATTTCTATTACTCATATAATAGAGTTATATTTTTGGCATAGGTTTTATTTATAGGAAAGTGTAAAATGGGTTAGAAAATCTTCATTTATCTTAGTTGCTTTAAGTCTAATCAAAGTAAAATAGAAGCCAAAAAAGCAGGTCAAAGGACAAAGACTTGTTTGCTAGTTTAATCACATGTAGGAAGCTATTGTTCTCCTTGGGACTTAGAGAGGTTGATTATTCTACAGGATTTTAAAAGACAAGGCACAATTTATCTTAATCCTATGTCAGCATGTTCCTGAAACTGATTAGCCTTTCACACTAGAAAGAAGAGACACATTAGAACTTTCAATCGAAAAATCCTGCAGCTACTTTCAACCTCTGATATCTAAAATCAAGTTATCTGTTTTTAAAAAAAAGTGAAAAGAACTAGCTAATCTGTAAATTGGTCAGGAGTCATTTGTTCTCAAAAAGTATTGTTAGTGACTATCCCAATTCCTTCATGAAACCTCTAGGTGTGAAGGTGCATTGTAATATATAAAAGAGGACTATTTAAGGGGTGCTTTGTTCTTTTACAAAAGGTGTCACTCAAGTCTCCAATAAATAGCTTCATACAAATATTTTTCAGAGATATCCCATCTGCCAAAAGCAAGGTTGTCACATTGTGTTTGGTTTTGCACTGAAGTTCCTTGAAGACAGTCCATAAGCCTCCTTGAAGGGAAAAAGGACAGGTCTTTTACCCAGCCTGCTGCACCTAAGCCAGAGCTAGTTTGCTTTCATTTTGAATCATTCATTTATTCACTCACTCAACAAATATGACCTCTCTATGCCAGACATTGCTAGGCACTGCAGTGAATAAAATAGATCTTGCCCAATTTTGTATTTACATTCTGAATGGGGAGACAGGAATTAAGAAATTAAGTATAAAATTACAAATTATATTAAGTGCTAAGAAAGATGATCGCAGATGCTTCAGGAGAGGACAGCAGGAGGCTTTTTTTAGATGAGTGATCAGAGGGGAATTTTCAATAAAATTAATAATTAAATGGAAATATAAAAAATAAGGAATTGGCCTAGGTAAAGAGTGGGGTGTGTTTCAAACAGTGAACAACACATATGAAGGACAAGATATGAGCAGCAGCCTGACATATCCTAGGACTCAAATGCAGCCATTTTTGCCTAAAGTTCAGAATAGGGGAGGGAGTTTGAAGAACCAAGCAGAGGCTAGATCCTACAAGGATGTCTCTGATTTTACATCCAAATATACCCAACAGTTAACTTAAAGATAATTAGTGTGATGTTTTTCCCCTTCATTTGAGCAAGGTGATACTCTGTAAAAAATTCCTGCTACACATCATAACATAGTATTTATCTTTCTTTCTTCAATGGATTCCTTCAGCTAGTAATCAGTCACAGCCCTCCCCAGCTTTTAAAGCAATGGCTTCCTCTTATATGTGCAACAAAATTCAACTTTTTTTTTTTTTTTTTTCTTAACCAGAGCCCACAGGTCTGGACATGATCTGGCACCTCTTCCCTCTGATCCATTGTCCTCTTACTTTAGAAGCCCTGGACGTGCCATGTCAAGTCCCCTCGGCTCCACTGACTGGAGCAGCTATCCTAGGCAGCTCCCTGGGAGCCCAGGCTCACCGCACTCTGCCAATTTCTCACCACAAGAGTACAAATCATTTTTGCCTTGGGCTCAGAAGTTCACACAGGCTCCTTCTTGCCCTGGGCAGAGGCAGCCTGAAAGAGCAGCATTAACGCCTCTGGGACAATCTTCAACCAGTGGTGGTTGGAAGGAGTGGAAAAATGCTTCTTCCTTTCACCCTTCAGTTGCCCACTTCTTGGAGAGCTTCTGTGGGCTTCTCAGGAGGTTCCAGCAGAATTGAGCCCCTGTCACCTAGAGCAGCGATGCAATAACTTCCCCTTCCCTTGACCTTGCCCTGCTCTGTCTCCTGGCCCCCAGTCCTTTACTGGCTCCTTGCCATCACTTCTGATAAGTTGCTTGTACCTAAGCCTGTGATACAGCCTCTGTTTTGGGGAGAACCCAAACTGTGGTCCTGACTTTGCAAACATTCTGTGTTTGCTCTCCATTTAGGCTCTTTGTGCTCTGCCTGGAACTTTCTTCCTCCTTTGTATAGCTTTACAGTGGGCCTTCTCATGATCAAATTTCAGATGGAATGTTATCCTCTGAGAGGAGTCTTTAATCTAATGTTGCCCCCGCACTGCTCATTTCTGTTCATTACATTACTCTTAATATGTTTATTACAGCTGATCACTTTTGAAATATTCCTATTTATTTTCTTATTAATTTAGTTGATTATTTACTGTCTACCGCCTAGAATGTAAGCTCCAGGAGAGCAGAATCCTTACTACACTACGAAGTTGTGTTCTCAGAGCTTGGAACAATGGCTGACATGTAATGATTACCCAATGAATGTGTGTTGAGGAATTTAAAAATAAAATTCTATGCATTTTCAAGGGAAAATAAAATATAGAATGTAATATTTTTCTTTTAAGAACACATACCTGAAACAATCTCCTAAGTGTTTCTATTGCTTAGGAGAGATAAGTAAAACTTGTATCAAGTAAATGAAAAGATCTGAGTTGATCTGGGTTGTGAATACTTGTGTGTATACATATGTGAAGATTCATTGAGGGCACCCTTGAGATGCATGTGCTTTACTGTATGCAACTTATCTTTAAATATAGATTTTAAAATGTTTTGACCTGGTTTGGTTCTTGGTGAACAAAAATATAAACCACTTCTGCATTATTAAGAATATAAAGGCTACTTTCATGTCAATGTATTTTCAGATAGTCCATCAAATTCTGATTTTTGAAATCTTAGTAATCAAAGAATACTTTGGGTACATTTTTACATTTAAATGATCAAATTCACTTTATTAACAAAGCAAAAGATCAATCTATATCGCATAAATTCCCGGAGAGAAGGAGTCTTTCTTCCATGAGGACATTAAAAAAAATAATAGGACGTTTGATAGTGAAGAATGCCTATTAATTTAAATTACTTTGTCAGTGGTTATGAAAATGATATATCTTAAAGTCCTTAGCATCGGTCCTATGAGGAAATGCTCTATTGGTTATGTGGACCACTTCTATTTTTACTAAATTTGTATTTTCCTGTTCTTTCTATGTGTGTCTCATGCTAAATTACATAGCTAAATTAACATCAATTTAAGCGTAGTGTCAAAATGGAAATCTAATATCCTCCAAAATCTTAATCACAAATCATATGTTTTATAAATGGCAATTAAGCTTTTTTGTGGTACAGTGGTGATGCGCATACACCATGAGGCACTGAGAGACTCAGCATAATTCAGTATCACTAGGGTTGACCTCAATTGCTGGCTGAGAAGGCTGATATTTTGTGGTGTGGATTGAGAGGCTGGATGTTCTCCAATCCAAAAATATCTGCCCATTTTCCTAGAGCTGCTCCATGAAAATCCACACTCAGTGCTTCATTATTTTCGGGTGGAGAACTGAACATTCTTCTCATACTTTAAGGACTACTTCAATGCCGCCTTCTCAGAGATATCTATGACCAGAAGTCATTCCTATTTCACTGATACATTGATGCCATTCACTTATCCATTCAGACATTCAAGAAATAATTATGAAGTCTTGACATGTGTCAGGCACAGAGTAGCCTTGAGAATAGAAAGACACATAAGACATGACTATATCTTAGTTTAGATTAGCAGTTTTTAAAATTAGTTTTGCTATGGGAGCTTGTCAAAAATAAAGATCCATCGACTCCACCATGAAGCCTTTGGAAGCAGAACTTGTGGGTGTGGGAACTGGGCATGCGTATTAACAAGTTACTAGATGATTATGATACACATGTCTGGTGACCTGATTTCCACGTTTTCACAATATTTCTACTGTACAAACCTAAACCACTTTGGGAGTAAAATGAGAATATTTTGAATGAGTCTGTCCAACTTTTTAAAAATTGGAAGCATTGGTTATGGTTGTACACTTTGGGTGGAATATTCTTCTTCCAATGTGAATGGTCTATAGTTATATCAAAAAATTGTCCATCAATAAATGATGACTGACAGTCTTTGCAAAGTGAGCTGTTTTCAAACAAAACATCTTTTATATGGCATGGTTTCAAGACCTAGAAAGAAACTTAAAAGTTGGCATCCTAGATCCCTAGTTTCTAGGTAAAAAAGGAAAAGATGCTCCATGTTTCTTGTCATGCCTTGATTTAAGGGACTAAATAATCTATACATTTTTTTTTGAATAAAAGAAAACAGCTCTTTATCTACTGGCATGGGTCATACAAGGATCATCTTATGTCTGATTTCAAAGCACATTGACTTTTCTTTTGAGTACATTTTACAGGATTAAAACTTGATATATTTTAAGTTTGTATTTTAAGATATCTTGTCTACAAAACAAGACCTATTCTCCAGTTTGTATGTTAGATAATATGAAATCAAGTCACAATGGGAAATGCCATAGTCTGTATAGACAAAGCAAAAAGAGAAAAGATACATATATATGGTTGCACTGAAAAAAAATGGTATTACTTTAGGCTAATGTGTTAACTATTTAGAAGATTCCAGAAATAAGTACTGTCATGGAAACTGCAACATAATGCATTTTGAAAATGATAAATTCCTTAGGAATTTGGTAATAAGGTGATAAGAAGATGATGAGGTGTTAAAGAAGTTAGTTTCTGCTATGATTTTTTAAGTCCATTTTATCTTTATTGATGGCTTATAACACTTCAATCTATATACTGACCTTTTATTCTGACTGCTACCTTAACTGTGCCTATCACACATTTTTGGGAGATGAGTATAAATAATGAAAGGTTGAAAGTGCCCTCAAAGTGTTATAAAATTGAGGGTTGACATTTTTCAAAAGTGCAAGAGTGAGAGTTTCAAAATGTTGAATATTACCATGGAAGGAAAGTGTACTTGGGAAAATTAAATCTGAGTGCAGAAAGTGAGGCAACTTTTATATTTGGCACAAAAGGTTGTTTTCTTACTTTTGGTAATGGAATATAATTAAGCACTTAATTGTTTCATTTTCATTCAAGTTCAGACATTGGGGGTCAGGTAGGTCAGGACACTGTCTGGCTCATTTATTGCAATAAAATACAAACAGTTGACCCAGCAGCAAATTGAGGAAACAAGGGCCTATGAGTGAGACAGCAACTGCAGGTATAAGAACAAATTAGATATTAACATAAGCTTGAAATATGTAAATGCACTGCCTTGTTCTAAGAAATGTTAATACATTTTTATTTATGCTGATTCTTGGGTATAATCAGAATATATCCAGACTATTATGCAGTCCAATCTGAGAGGACCTTAACTAACTAAAAGGAGATTAAAAACTATTTTTGTTGGCTTTTGAAAAAAGAACAGAGGTGTTGAGCATAAATATTTAAAGATATATCCTATTTAAAATTTAGATAACATCTTTGCTCACAATGTCAATGATTTCATTTTGCTTCAGTTGTTAATCAAATCAATTAAAATTGTACCAAGTTATTATAATATGAATTGTATTATCATATTCATTATTGAACGATATAAGAGAAAATGGAGGCATAATCATTGAATCAGTAGTTTGGATTTTGGAGACATGAAAATTTATTTAATACGTGTTTTATCTTAGAGATGAAGGAACTGAGAACTATGACGTCTTCACAGCTTGTTAGCATCAGAGTTGGAACCAGAAACGAAAGCCCCTATGAATAAAAGCAATAACTTTAGGACATAGTTGGTTAACCTGTCCTAATCATTCTGTGAATCTCCATCCTGTCTGAATGACCTTAACAATAATGTTGGGATTTATCTATTCTGATTTTAATCCTATTCTGCTCTCCGTCTCCCTGGCATCTTTCAGTAAGATGCATCTACCAACCAACCCGTCACCTACAAGGTAAAATCTAGTCTGTCTGCTTGCCCTACGCACTTCTCAACCTCCAACTCTGCTACCCTGAACCAGACCCTTAATTTACCATCAGTGACAGATTCAACCTGCGCAGTTCCTTGGACCCACCCCCACCTTTGCACCTTTTTAAAAAAAAAAAAAATTAATTTAATTTATTTTTTTTATACAGCAGGTTCTTATTAGTTATCTATTTTATACATATTAGTGAATATATGTCAGTTCCAATCTCCCAGTTCATCCCTCCACCCCCACCTCACCCCCGCCTCTGCACTTCTTCTACTGAGCTCTTCCCTCTGCTTAGTTTTCCCTTCCCCTAAACCCTCCTCTTCTTGACATGAGTAATTCTGATTTAGGCTTCAAGGATGAGATCAGCTTTTCCCTCTGGAGGAAACTGTTCCATAAGCTTGACAGACCTTCTGTTTGGAAAGGCTGTCTCTTCAATGTGGTCTTTCAGCTCCCATGGGGCTGCATAAAAATGGGCCCTGGGCCTGGAACACCTCCTTTCCTAGAGGTAAAGAGCTCACACAGCCTGTGCTGGGCGCATCACCTCCTGGGAAAAGGTTTTTCTCTGTTTCATGCTTAATGACTGCCCTTTTGTTCTGTTGAAGTGTGTGTCAAGGACCCGTAGGCATGTACTTCAGATTCTGTGGGGAGGAGCTGGGTCCTGCTGCAGAAGCACAGGAGAGGTTTGTAGGCCAGTTGCCCTGCATCAGCTGCCAGGGTCGGGGGAGAGGGACTTGGTCCATGACAGGAGGATGTGCTCCATGGGAACTGATTTTGTTCTGTCTCTTCTACGGAGTAGAGTAAGGAAAGAGCAAGTAAAGCCCTATTCCATTCAAGACAAGGACTGTTGTGTTGTCCTTGGCAACTCCAATACAAGACGCCACGGGTAGAAGCGTGTGGAGTCCTCCGTGGGATTGGTAGCTGGTGTACCATGTTCTGCTCCCCTGGGACTGGTACTCGGTGTAAGGCGTTCTGCTCTAAACTTCCATGAACTTGGGGTAATCGTTTCTCTCTATTACCTCAAAGCCTTTGGTGCATATTTCTATGTTAGCATTCACCACATTACTGGGATGTGTGTCTGTTGGTTCAACTCCACTGTAAAATACTTGAAAGATCATGTACGCTGGATGGGAACAGCTGCCTTCCCTAATCTGTTAAACTGTTTTCATAATTTTCATAACTCTAACCATTTCCTACTTGATTACGAACCCCAAGTCTATATGTCTATTCTGGATCTTTCTTGTGAGTACCAAGGTTTTAGTACAACTGTACATTCTAAGCAGTTCTTCTGTCATTATATGTATCACAGTGCGTTGAATCATTTGTCTATAGGTCAGGCTTCCCAATATCAAATACTGCATCTTAAATCATTTTGTATACCTAATTCTTATGTACTAAGTAATTATTAAGTACTAAAACTGTTTGCTTAGTTATTTTTCTCATACTTTATTTTTTAAAGCAATTTCAGGTTCAGTGCAAAATCGAGTGGGCAGTACAAAGAATTCCCATATACCCTCTGCCCCTACACTTGCACAGCCTGCCCTGTGATCAACATCCCACACCAGAGTGGGACATTTGTTATAATTAATAAACCTTCACTGACACATCATTATTACCTAAAGTGCATAGTTTACATTAGTGTTCACTCTTGGTGTTATACACTTTATGGTTTTGACAAATGTACAGTAACATATATTTACCATTACTGTATCATACAGAATAGTTTTGCTGCCCTAAGAATCCCCTGTGCTCCACTTCTTCATCTCTCTTCCTGAATTCCTGTTATTAGAACGTCATATGGTTGGAATCTTACAGTATGTAGCCCTCTCAAATGGCTTCTTTTACTTAGTAATACACATTTGTTTTCTCCATGTCTTTTCATGGCTTGATAACACATTTCTTTTTAGCGGTGAATAATATTTAATTGTTTGGATGGACCAGTTTATTTATCCATTCATCTGCTGAAGGTCATTTTGATTTGACCCATTTTGATTATGAATAAATGTGCTATTGCTTGATTATTTTTCATAATGTAAAAAAAAAGTGTCTTTGCAGATATAATTAAGTATGTTGAGATAAGGAGATTATATCTTGGATTATCCGGGTGGGCCCAAAATGTCATTACAATTATCCTTATAAAAGAGAGGCAGAGAGAGAGAACTGCCTCAAACAGGAGAGGAGAAGGCCATGTAACCATGGCAGTAGAGACTGGGGCGATGCACACAGCCGAGGAACATCGGCAGCTGCAAGACACCAGACACAGAGTGTCTTCTACAGCTTCAAGAGGGAGTGTGGCTAGGAGCTGTCCTTGATTCCAGCCCAGTGGTCCTGATTTTGGACTTCTAGCTTCCAGAACTGTGAGAAAATAAATTTCTGTTGTTTTATGTCACTAAGTTCATCGTGATTTGTTGCAGCACTCAGAGGAAATGAATATAAGGTCTTACTGTGTTTCTGCACTCAGTCATACGGTGCAGGTAAAAAGACAAATAGGGCACTGGCCTTGAAAAGTGGGAGCGGGGTCTGTAGGATAGGCAGGCTGTGACGTGAAGGAAAATGTGGCAAGCAAGGTGTTTTCATTTCCCAGAGACAATAAGAATCCAGTAGACTGTTAAAGTAAGGGAGTGGCACCATCACCTTTGTCCTTGAGGGAGATGGAGAACCTGGAATTAAGGACACTAACTAATGAGATTGTTACTCTGATAAGAGTTTGAACTGTACTGAAGAGGAGAAGTTTGAATTTAAGATTTTTCTGAAGTGGAATTGGAGATATTTGGTAATTACATCATTTTTGAGACATGTTGCCATCTGGGCTCAACATTAGGGACAATTCCGTAGTAATGGTTTCTGCTCAGAAGTTTGGACTTTCCCTACTTAAATCACATAAATTCTTCTGAAAAATGATTTATTATTTTGAAATTACTTTTTATCACAGATAATAGTCTTTTAAAAATGTGCCTCTAAATAATTGTTTCTCACATTCTTGATAGTTTTTATAAAAGTGTGAATCAACCCAGAAATTTATACCACACACTACTTCCAGCAAGTAAAAACTACTAATTAATGTAATGATTTAATTTTAGGTGATCTCAAATATCACTTGAATGATGAATCAAATTATTGTGAATGGACATAACTATCTTTTCAAATATTAAGTCCCAGAGAGAAATATAAGATCAAATAAATAGCATTCTAAGTATACACTGATGGAATAATTTTGCTAATAATAAAATAGGGTAGTCATATTAGGAAGCAATGAGTTTTTAATACATCATTCTGAAGAATAAGTTCAACTCTTACATAAATGAAGTGAAAAAACATGGAGTCGTTGGGGGGCGGGGGAAGATGGAGGAAGAGTAAGACGCACAGATCACCTTCCTCCCCACAGATACAACAGAAATACATCTACACGTGGAACAACCCCTACAGAACACCTACTGAACGCTGGCAGAAGACCTCAGGCCTCCCAAAAGGCAAGACAGTCCCCACATACCTGGGTAGGGCAAAAGAAAAAAGAATAAACAGAGACAAAAGAATAGGAACGGGACCTGCACCAGTGGGAGGGAGCCGTGAAGGAGGAAAGGTTTCCACACAATAGAAGCTCCTTTGCGGGCAGAGACTGTGGGTGGCGGAGGGGGGGAGCTTTGGTGCCGTGGAGGAGAGCGCAGCTACAGGGGTGCGGAGGGCAAAGCGGAGAGATTCCCGGACAGAGGATCGGTGCTGACCGGCACTCACCAGCCCAAGAGGCTTGTCTGCTCACCCGCCGGGGCGGGCGGGGCTGCGAGCTGAGGCTCGGGCTTCGGTCGGAGCGCAGGGAGAGGACTGGGGTTGGCGGCGTGAACACAGCCTGCAGGGGGTTAGTGCACCACGGCTAGCCAGGAGGGAGTCCGGGAAAAGGTCTGGACCTGCCGAAGAGGCAAGAGACTTTTTCTTCCCTCTTTGTTTCCTGGTGCGCGAGGAGAGAGGATTAAGAGCGCTGCTTAAAGGAGCTCCAGAGACGGGCGCGAGCCGCGGCTAAAAGCGCGGACACCAGAGACGGGCATGAGATGCTAAGGCTGTTGCTGCTGCCACCAAGAAGCCTGTGTGCGAGCACAGGTCACTATCCACAACCCCCTTCCGGGGAGCCTGTGCAGTCCGCCACTGCCAGGGTCCTGGGATCCAGGGACGACAACCCCGGGAGAACGCACGGCATGCCTCAGGCCGGTGCAACGTCACACCGGCCTCTGCCACCGCAGGCCCGCCCCGCACTACGTGCCCCTCCCTCTCCCCCGGCCTGAGTGAGCCAGAGCCCCCGATGTAGCGGCTCCTTTAACGCCCGTCCTGTCTGAGCGAAGAACAGACGCCCTCCGGCGACCTACACGCAGAGGCGGGGCCAAATCCAAAGCTGAGCCCTGGGAGCTGAGCGAACAAAGAAGAGAAAGGGAAATCTCTCCCAGCAGCCAGAGGAGCAGCGGATGAAAGCTCCACAATCAACTTGATGTACCTGCATCTGTGGAATATATGAAGAGACAACAAATCATCCCAAATTGAGGAGGTGGACTTTGAGAGCAAGATTTATTATTTTCTTCCCCTTTTCCTCTTTTTGTGTGTGTTTGTGTATGCTTCTGTGTGAGATTTTGTCTGTATAGCTTTGCTTTCACCATTTGTCCTAGGGTTCTGTCTGTCCGACTTTTTATTTTTTAATTAAAAAAATTTTTTTTCTTAAAAATTATTTTAATAACTTTATTTTATCTTACTTTATTTTATTTTATCCTCTTTCTTTCTTTCTACTTTTTCTCCCTTTTATTCTGAGCTGTGTGGATAAAAGGTGCTTAGTGCTGCAGCCAGGAGTCAGTGCTGTGCCTCTGACGTGGGAGAGCCAACTTCAGGACACTGGTCCACAAGACACCTCCCAGCTCCACGTAATATCAAATGGCAAAAATCTCCCAGAGATCTCCATCTCAACACCAACACCCAGCTTCACTCAACGACCAGCAAGCTACAGTGCTGGGCACCCTATGCCAAACAACTAGCAAGAAAGGAACACAACCCCACCCATTAGCAGAGAGGCTGCCTAAAATCATAATAAGGTCACAGATACCCCAAAACACACCACCAGATGCGGACCTGCACACCGGAAAGACAAGATCCAGCCTCATCCACCAGAACACAGGCACTAGTCCCTTCCACCAGGAAGCCTACACAACCCACTGAACCAACCTCAGCCACTGGGGACACACACCAAAAACAATGGGAACTGCGAACCTGCAGCCTGAAAAAAGGAGACCCCAAACACAGCAGGATAAGCAAAATGAGAAGACAGAAAAACATACAGCAGATGAAGGAGCAAGAAAAAAACCCACCAGACCAAACAAATGAAGAGGAACTAGGCAGTCTACCTGAAAAATAATTCAGAATAATGATAGTAAAGATGATCTAAAATCTTGGAAATAGAATAGAGAAAATGCAAGAAACATGTAACAAGGACCTAGAAGAATTAAAGAGGAAACAAGCAATGATGAACAACACAATAAATGAAATTAAAAATACTCTAGAAGGGATCAATAGCAGAATAACTGAGGCAGAAGAATGGATAAGTGACATGGAAGATAAAATAGTGGAAATAACTACTGCAGAACAGAATATAGAAAAAAGAATGAAAAGAACTGAGGACAGTTGCAGAGACCTCTGGGACAACATTAAACGCACCAATATTTGAATTATAGAGGTCCCAGAAGAAGAAGAGGAAAAGAAAGGGACTGAGAAAATATTTGAAGAGATTATAGTTGAAAACTTCCCTCATATGGGAAAGGAAATAGTTAATCAAGTCCAGGAAGCACAGAGAGTCCCATACAGGATAAATCCAAGAAAAACATGCCAGGACACATATTAATCAAAGTATCAAAAATTAAATACAAAGAAAACATATTAAAAGCAGCAAGGGAAAAACAACAAATAACACACAAGGGAATCCCCATAAGGTTAACAGCTGATCTTTCAGCAGAAACTCTGCAAGCCAGAAGGGACTGGCAGGACATATATAAAGTGATGAAGGAGAAAAAGCTACAACAAAGATTGCTCTACCCAGCAAGGATTCAGATTTGATGGAGAAATTAAAAGCTTTACAGACAAGCAAAAGCTGAGAGAGTTCAGCACCACCAAACCAGCTTTACAACTGCTAAAGGAACTTCTCTAGGCAAGAAACACAAGAGAAGGAAAAGACCTACAATAACGAACCCAAAACCATTAAGAAAATGGGACTAGGAACATACATATTGATAATTACCTTAAATGTAAATGGATTAAATGCTCCCACCAGAAGATACAGACTGGCTGGATGGATACAAAAACAAGACCCATATATATGCTATCTACAGGAGAACCACTTCAGACCTAGGGACACATACAGACTGAAAGTGAGGGGATGGAAAAAGATATTCCATGCAAATGGAAATCAAAAGGAAGCTGGAGTAGCAATTCTCCTATCAGACAAAATAGACTTTAAAATAAAGACTATTACAAGAGACAAAGAAGGACACTACATAATGATCAAGGGATTGATCCAGGAAGAAGATATAACAATTGTAAATATTTATGCACCCAACATAGGAGCACCTCAATACATAAGGCAAATACTAACAGCCATAAAAGGGGAAATCAACAGCAACACATTCATAGTAGGGAACTTTAACACCCCACTTTCACCAATGGACAGATCATCCAAAATGAAAATAAATAAGGAAACACAAGCTTTAAATGATACATTCAACAAGATGGACTTAATTGATATTTATAGTACATTCCATCCTAAAACAACAGAATACACATTTTTCTCAAGTGCTCATGGAACATTCTCCAGGATAGATCATATCTTGGGTCACAAATCAAGCCTTGGTAAATTTAAGAAAATTGAAATTGTATCAACTATCTTTTCCAACCACAACACTATGAGACTAGATATCAATTACAGGAAAAGATCTGTAAAAAATACAACCACATGGAGGCTAAGCAATACACTACTTAATAAGTGATCACTGAAGAAATCAGAGAGGAAATCAAAAACTATTTAGAAACAAATGACAATAGAGACACGATGACCCAAAACCTATGGGATACAGAAAAAGCAGTTCTAAGCAGGAAGCTTATAGCAACACAATCCTACCTTAAGAAACAGGAAACATCTGGAATAAACAACCTAACCTTGCACCTAAAGCAATTAGAGAAAGAAGAACAAAAAAAACCCCAAAGTTAGCAGAAGGAAAGAAATCATAAAGATCAGTTCAGAAAAAATGAAAAAGAAATGAAGGAAACAATAGCAAAGATCAATAAAACTAAAAGCTGGTTCTTTGAGAAGATAAACAAAATTGATAAACCATTAGCAAGACTCATGAAGAAAAAAAAGGGAGAAGACTCAAATCAATAGAATTAGAAATGAAAAAGGAGAAGTAACAAATGACACTGCAGAAATACAAAAGATCATGAGAGATTACTACAAGCAACTCTATGCCAATAAAATGGACAACATGGAAGAAATGGACAATTTCATAGAAAAGCACAACCTTCCAAGACTGAATCAGGAAGAAATAGAAAACATGAACAGACCAATCACAAGCACTGAAAGTGAAACTGTGATTAAAAATCTTCCAACAAACCAAAGAAGATGTGGCACATATATAAAATGGAATATTACTCAGCCATAAAAAGAAACGAAACTGAGCTAATTGTAATGAGGTGGATAGACCTAGAGTCTGTCATACAGACTGAAGTAAGTCAGAAAGAAAAAGACAAATACCATATGCTAACACATATATATGGAATTTAAGAAAAAAATATGTCATGATGAACCTTGGGGTAAGAAAGGAATAAAGACACAGACCTACTAGAGAATGGACTTGAGGATATGGGGAGGAGGAAGAGTAAGCTGTGACAAAGCAAGAGAGAGGCATGGACATATATATACTACCAAATGTAAGGTAGATAGCTAGTGGGAAGCAGCCGCATAGCACAGGGAGATCAGCTCGGTGCTTTGTGACCGCCTGGAGGAGTGGGATAGGGAGGGTGGGAGGGAGGGAGACACAAGAGGGAAGAGATATGGAAACATATGTATAACTGATTCACTTTGTTATAAAGCAGAAACCAACACACCACTGTAAAGCAATTATACTCCAATAAAGATGTTAAAAAAAAAAATCTTCCAACAAACCAAACCCAGGACCAGATGGCTTCACAGGCAAATTCTATCAAACATTGAGAGAAGAGCTAACACCTATCCTTCTCAAACTCACCCAAAATCTAGCAGAGGAAGGAACACTCCCAAACTAATTCTACGAGGCCACCATCACCCTCATGCCAAAACCAGACAAAGATGTCACAAAGAAAGAAAACCACAGGCTAATATCACTGATGAACATAGATGCAAAAATCGTCAACAAAATGCTAGCAAACAGAATCCAACAAAATATTAAAAGGATCATATACCATGATCAAGCGGGGTTTATTCCAGAAATGCAAGGATTCTTCAATATATGCAAATCAATAAACGTGAAACACCATATTAAAAAATTGAAGGAGAAAAAACATATGATCATCTCAATAGATGCAGAGAAAGCTTCTGACAAAATTCAACACCAATTTATAATAAAAACCCTGCCAAAAGTAGGCATAGAGGGAACTTTACTCAACATAATAAAGATCATATATGACAAACCCACAGCCAGCATCATCCTCAATGGTGAAAAACTGAAACCATTTCCACTGAGATCAGGAACAAGACAAGGCTGTCCGCTCTCACCATTCATATTCAACATAGTTTTGGAAGTTTTAGCCAAGCAATCAGAGAAGAAAAGGAAATAAAAGGAATCCAAATCGGAAAAGAAGAAGTAAAGCTGTCACTGTTTGCAGATGACATGATACTATACATAGAGAATCCTAAAGATGCTACCAGAAAACTACTAGAGCTAACCAAAGAATCTGGTAAAGTAACAGGATAAAAAATTAATGCACAGAAATCTCTGGCATTCCTATATACTAATGATGAAAATCTGAAAGTGAAATTAAGAAAGCACTCCCATTTACCATTGCAACAAAAAGCATAAAATATCTAGGAATAAACCTACCTAAGGAGACAAAAGACCTGTATGCAGAAAATTATAAGACACTGATGAAAGAAATTGAAGATGATACAAAGAGATGGAGAGATATACCATGTTCTTGGATTGGAAGAATCAACATTGTGAAAATGACTCTACTACCCAAAGCAATCTACAGATTCAATGCAATCCATATCAAACTACCACTGGCATTTTTCACAGAACTAGAACAAAAAACTTCACAATTTGTTTGGAAACACAAAAGACCCCAAATAACAAAAGCAATGTTGAGAACAAAAAAAATGGAGCTGGAAGAATCAGGCTCCCTGACTTCAGACTATACTACAAAGCTACAGTAATCAAGACAGTATGGTAGTGGCACAAAAACAGAAAGATAGATCAATGGAACAGGATAGAAAGCCCAGAGATAAACCCATGGACATATGGTCACCTTATCTTTGATAAAGGAGGCAGGAATGTACAGTGGAGAAAGGACAGCCTCTTCAATAAGTGGTGCTGGGAAAACTGGACAGGTACATGTAAAAGTATGAGATTAGAACACTCCCTAACACCATACACAAAAATAAGCTCAAAATGGATTAAAGACCTAAATGTAAGGCCAGAAACTATCAAACTCTTAGAGGAAAACAAAGGCAGAACACTGTATGTCATAAATCACAGCAAGATCCTTTTTGACCCACATCCTAGAGAAATGGAAATAAAAACAAAAATAAACAAATGGGACCTAATGAAACTTAAAAGCTTTTGCACAGCAAAGGAGACCATAAACAAGACCAAAAGACAACTTTCAGAATGGGAGAAAATATTTGCAAATGAAGCAACTGACAAAGGATTAGTCTCCAAAATTTACAAGCAGCTCATGCAGCTCAATAACAAAAAAAACAAATAACCCAATCCAAAAATGGGCAGAATACCTAAATAGACATTGCTCCAAAGATTGCCAACAAACATATGAAAGAATGCTCAACGTCATTAATCATTAGAGAAATGCAAATCAAAACTACAATGAGGTATCACCTCATACGAGTCAGAATGGCCATCATCAAAAAACCTAGAAACAATAAATGCTGGAGAGGGTGTGGAGAAAAGGGAACACTCTTGCACTGCTGGTGGGAATGTTAATTGGTACAGCTACTATGGAGAACAGTATGGAGTTTCCTTAAAAAATTACAAATAGAACTACCATATGACCCAGCAATCCCACTACTGGGCATATACCCTAAGAAAACCATAATTCAAAAAGAGTCATGGGGCTTCCCTGGTGGCGCAGTGGTTGAGAGTCCACCTGCCGATGCAGGAGACACGAGTTTGTGCCCTGGTCTAGGAAGATCCCACATGCTGTGGAGCGGCTGGGCCTGTGAGCCTTGGCCACTGATCCTGCGTGGCTGGAGCCTGTGCTCCACAATGGGAGAGGCCACAACAGTGAGCTGCCCATGTACTGCAAAGGAAAAAAAAAAAAAGAGAGTCATGTGCCAAAATGTTCATTGCATCTTTATTTACAATAGCCAGGACATGGAAGCGAGCTGTGTCCATCATCGGATGAATGGATAAAGAAGATGTGGCATAATATACAATGGAATATTACTCAGCCATAAAAAGAAACGAAATTGAGTTATTTGTAGTGAGGTGGATGGACCTAGAGTCTGTCATACAGAGTGAAGTAAGTCAGAAAGAGAAAGACAAATACTGTATGCTAACACATATATATAGAATCTAAGAAAAAAAAATATCATGAAGAACCTAGGGGTAAGAAAGGAATAAAGACACAGACCTACTAGAGAATGGATTTGAGGATATGGGGAGAGGGAAGAGTAAGCTGTGACAAAGTGAGAGAGTGGCTTGGACATATATACACTCCCAAATGTAAAATAGATAGCTAGTGGGAAGCAGCCGCATAGCACAGGGAGATCAGCTCGGTGCTTTGTGACCACCTAGAGGGGTGGGATAGGGAGAGTGGGAGGGAGAGAGATGCAAGAGGGAAGAGATATGGGAACATATGTATATGTATAACTGATTCACTTCGTTATAAAGCAGAAACTAACACACCATTGTAAGGCAATTATACTCTAATAAAGATGCTAAAAAACAAAACAAAACAAAACAAAAACATGGAGTCACTGCCAGGTTGCTCTATACTAGTAATAATTACTTTGTAAAAGGTTAATGAATGCCAAGTAAAAGCAGTTATGACCTGCCTAAGGGTTAAGCTGAAAACAGCTAAAATTTAAAAAAAGAAAGTGCAAATGATTACATTTATTGACTGACACTGACAGAGAATAGACAATTCTGGAATGATTAATTGATAATTAAATCTCAAACAGGAATCTTTACCCTCTAAATATGAAGATAATTTAAGGTCCCTACAAGACTCTTTCTGTCCAGTAATATATTTCCCTTCCCCTGCCTTCTAAGGATCAGCAAAATCAGTGGCTAGTTTTATTTCTAAGTATCTTCATCATATGTGTTGAGTTAGTGGAGAAGATATCCACACATGACACAGGAGTAGGGGGCCAGCACCCCTAATGTTACTCTCCTCTCCAACATCCCCCAACAGTACTTTACAATGTGGTCCTGCCTCTTTTGCTCTTCCTCTCACTACTTCAAAATCACATGCTTCAGCTGGTCAGCAACATGCAGCTCACCTCCCAGAGTACCTGCTCCCTTCTTCAAATGGTAGCTAATTCCTATTCATGCTTGAGGACCCCTTCATTTTCTCTTCTGGGAAGCATACCTGATCTCTCCAGGTGAGATTCCTTCATCATAATATTGACTACAGTGCAGTCACATTGTGGGTTTACCCATTACTCCCCCTTGCTCAGCTGTAAGGTTCTTTGTGATGCAGAGCCTGGCTCATATGCTCTATACACAGTACTTAGAGTGTCTGCTCTAGAGCAGGTACTCAACAAATGCCTTCTGAATAAATACTTGGATTTATAAGGGGTAGAGACAATTTGGTGACAGAAGGCTAGACAGGTAGACTTCTTGTTAAGTTTGGTTGAAATATACATTTTATAGCCTGGAGTCATGAGAATGACTCAATTTGTTTATCTATTTTTGGTTGATTTTAGCCTTTCTTTTTCCTTACTACAATAGTCAGAAAATAGTCAGATGTAGCTATGTAGCTCTATACCCTTCTATGAAATCATACTTGTTTAGATTTTCCTCACCTGTTACTTCCTCCTAGAATGGCTATTTTTAAAAGTCATAATTGTTTTATTACACTGAACAATCTTCACAGGTCATCCATGTTTCTTTGTTCTTTTTATTTATTTTTTCTTAGCACAGAATAACAACATTAATCAATGTATCAGTCTCCTCTAGATGTAAACGTTTACCATACTAAAATATATACAGTTTTTGGTGGTGTCCTGCTGTAAAATGCCCTTGCTTTGTAATTAGCTTTATTATCTGTCCAAAAATAAGTATAATGGGAGGTGTGTCATGAGAAATCAAATTACACTTAATCTGTCTTAAGAGCAAACAAGAAAATTCCACTTTTGTATAACACACAACTTCCTCATATGTTCAGGTCTCAGACAGACCTAAAGATTGGGGCTGTGTACATGTGCAGCAGTCACCAGAGAGGTCCCAAGTCACCCACCTGTCCCTGGATGATACAACATGCACATAGGTGCAGAGGTTATGTGAGAGAACGTGGTAGAAATTTAAAAGCAGGGGAAGAGTTGAAAATGATCTAAAGGTTTAATATTTTCTCCAGCTCACACACAGATCTATCAGCAGAAAATGGAAACCTTAGTAACTTGAGGTGTTGCAGAACAACCTTTGTACAATCTTTTACTGGATGCTAAGCTATGCAAATGTAATCTCTAGGAAGGCAAGCTTAAAAATAAAAACAAAGAAAATAATAATTGAACAGAGATATCAGTGGCTGTACATTTTCATATATTTATTCTAGGCAGGTTTACTAAGCAAACATAAAAAAAACAAAACAACAATGCTCAGGGAGAAAATAGAATCCAGGGTTGCTACAATGTATTATCTAAAAAGGCCAATAATTTTTAAAAATTTATGAGACATGCAAAGAAATAAGAAAGTATGACACATCTTTAGGGAAAAAATTAGTGAATAGAAGCTATCTCAGAATGTCTTCAGATGCTGGATTTAGCATAGAAAGAGCTAAAAGCAGCTTATATAATTATGTTCAGAGAACTAAAGGAAACTGTATCAAAGAATTAAGGGAAAGTATGATGATAATCATTCAGTGTATAGAAAATCCAATAAAGAGATAGAAACTATTTTAAAAATAGAGAGCCAAATGGAAGTTCTGTAATTGAAAAGTACAATGACTGAAATGAAAAATTTATTAGAAGGTTCAACAGAAAACTTGAGATGCTGGAAGGAAGAATCAATGAGCTTGAAGATAGATTAATAGAAATTATCCAAATAGAAAAATAAAGAAAAAAACAACACAGTCTCAGAGACATGTAGAACAATATAAATCATACAGGCATATGTGGACAAAATGAGTCCTACTAGGGGAACAAATAAAGGGGCAAAAAATATTTGAAAAATTGGCAAAAACTTCCCAAACTTTATGAAAAACATCAATTTAAAAATCCAAGAAGCTCAATGAATCTCAAGTAGAATAAACACAAAATTACCCATACTTAGACACATAATAGTCAAACTTTTGAAGGTCAAAGCCAAAGAGAAAACAGCTCATCAGGTATAGCAGAACAAGAGTATGATAGTAAGCTGACTTCTTATCAGATACAATGGAGGCCAGAAGACACTGGAATAAGATATTCACATTGCTGAGAAAGCAGTCAACCAAGGATTCTACCCAAAGAAATTTAATTGGTACACTGAGAAATATTTATTTCCCATAAAATATGTCAGTAAAGGAGAAATAGAGGAATAGTTCATCTACTGAAAGAGGAGGGTGAGAGTACATGGGTAAAGAGTGTGTTGCTTGGAGAGGTTTAGTAGTACAAATATGTGTGAGTTCTCTTCTAATTGCTTCTGTCAGGGTAATCTGCTAAGCATTAAGCAGGGGAAGGGCTGCTAGATATTTCAGGAGGAAAGAGGAAAGTGAAATGTCACCTAGGAAAAGAAAAGAGTGAATAGAGTTGGGGAATGTGGTAGGATTTTGGAGTTGCACTAAGGAATTGGAAGTTAGTGATCATGTTTTTAAAGTTTAAGCAGTCATAACGGTCCTGTTTTGCCTGATCTCTATGTTTTGCCTGATCTCAATTATACCCCTCTTTCTTTTTTATTTTTTTTAAATTGGAGTATAATTGCTTTACAATGTTGTGTTAGTTTCTGCAGTAGAACCAAGTGAATCAGCTATATGTATATATATATCCCCTCCCTCTTGAGCTTCCCTCCCACCCTCCCTATACCACCCCTCTAGGTTGTCACAGAGCACTGAGCTGAACACCTGTGCTATACAGCAGCTTCCCACTAGCTGTCCATTTTCACATGGTAGTGTATATATGTCAATGCTACTCTCTCAATTTGTCTCACCCTCCCTTTCCCCATGTGTCCACAAGTCTGTTCTCTACATCTGTATACCACCTTTCTAATCTGGGTCAGCATCCAAGTTGCCCACTGAAGTTTCAGAGAAAAAACTATTTTCCCTTGATTTTAGTGAGAACATTTGAAAATAATATGTTCTCTTCTAAATTCATGGGGCTCATTTGAAGTCTGCTTTCATTTTTAAAAAGCTGTATTTGCTGCCTACAGGTGAAAAATAAATGCTGCATTCACAAGTGTTATCACTATACTGCCAACATTTAATTTGTTATAAAGTGTTGGAGAATATTCTTAGTAAGAGAGATTCTATATAAACAAAGTTATATCCAAATTTTCCTGTTATGAAGCAGCATTACTTTACATAGCTATAAAACACCATGCAGCTTTTAGTAATTTATTTGGCATTTTGTTTACTATTTTTAGTCTACTGTACTGAGGTGCCATACACAAATCACTGCACCCGCTATGCAAAAGATGCCTGCAAAATAAGTCTGCTGCTTTTATAATAAGGGAGCCTATCAGCACTCTGTTTGATTTTCTTACACTTTGCTGCTTATCTCTGCCCATAACTATGTCCATTCTCAGAGAGGTTAGTATAATCTTCCTGTTTATTGAAACCAGATAGTCTCTAAATACGTATCTTTGTATAAAAATGGTGGCTTTATTTAGTCTTCTGTTGTAAAATTTTATCTTACTGAATTCTTTTGAAAAGCTTTTAGATCTAATGTTATACTTAAACATTATTTAATTTCATTACATTTCACTTACACCTAGTTTCAAAAATCTTCTGACTTGCTTGGCTAACAGAGGCGTGATAATAAAATTAGCCGCTGTCTCTGTGGCTCATGCATCCTCAACAGGGCAACATTATTCCTAATGGGTGAAAATTGTTTCTCAGTGGTGGCAAAAAACTTTATCTATGTATAAAGCATAGATATACATACATTACATAAAAGATATACAGTAAATCCATGGTATTAAAATTTCATGGATGGGGTCATTAGGAAAAAGATGTCTGAAAAAGCACTTGGGGGCAATAGTGAAAATGTGGCCTGAGAAACACTGGTCCAGCTCTTTAGAGTTTGATAGTGTGTTGACACTCACTACACCATCTGGAGGAAGGCCAATGTTGTGTAGTGTGTATGCAGCAGACCCCTGCCTGGATGCTGTGTCCTCTCCTCACATCTGTTCTTTCCTGACTGTGGCATGTTCATGTGGACTGGGGCTCAGTGAGATCTTCCTCGTTACCTGTCATTTCAGGACTGACTCATAAATTAACAGAATGTATGTCCCCAAATGTAACAAATTTATTCACAGTTTCCCTCTTTCTGTCTAGACATATACCTCTCCCTTGACTTAAGACTTTAGACTTACCTGGGCCATGGACAAATAAAAGTGTAGAATCAGGGTTGGGAGGATTGTTTCTCATCCCTGTGATCCAAACCACTCTGGATCTAGAGGGTCAAGGATTCCTAAAGCTTTGAGGTACCCAAATTCTGTCTGCTTTTCATCTTTCTCACCCTCAAGATCTATTAAGTCAGCCTCTGATTTTAGTAATATGGGTTCTAAGAGTCCATAGATACTGGTCTTTCTCTATACGTCTTTATCAAGCTCCAAATATCTCTAAGAATCTCTTCCTAAAGTAACTTGGATATATTAGTGCTAAAAACGTTCATTTTTTAAAGTACTATTTTCAACCTAAATGACAGATAACATCAGTGCTGACCTCACTCCTCAACTAAGGGCAGAAAAGAGAGCGGGGAAAGATATTTCTTGGAATGAAAGAAAATTTCTATTTTATATAATTTGCTAGAAAACAAGAGACAGTTCCAGAGGACTAGGGGGATCATTGAAGACCATTTTTTGGAGAGACGAAGAGATTATATGTTGTGAACATCTTATTATTGACTGTGCTTATAGTGGGAAATGTGAGGTGGGACATGGGGGAAATGGGACTGAAAGGCTTCGTGTGGTCAGGTTGTGAAGAGGCTTCATAGAGGGAAATGAGAAATATGGGCTTCGTCTGTGGGTCAGTGATTCTTCAAATGCCCTTTTTTAGCCTTCTGGTTTCCATGCAAGACCTTTAGATAGCAGCACCATGGGGGCAAGCAGGATAGCCAAGTGGATGAGATTCTCTAGCTCATTTTATCAGAGACATTCAACTTGTGTCTGTTTTTTTTTTCTTTCTATCATCTATCTATCTATCATCTATCATCTATCATTTACCTATCAACTGGCTTCTATGTAAGACTATCCTTTTTTTTTTTTTGAAAACAAAGGATAGTTTATTACTCCCAGAAATAGCATGATCCAGAGGAGAAATATTTTTTTAACAACTTTATTGGAGTATAATTGTTTACAATGGTGTGTTAGTTTCTGCTTTACAACAAAGTGAATCAGTTATTCATATACATATTTCCCCATATCTCTTCCCTCTTGCATCTCCCTCCCTCCCACCTCCTTATCCCACCCTTCTAGGTGGTCACAAAGCACCGAGCTGATCTCCCTGTGCTGTGCAGCTGCTTCCCACTAGTTATCTATTTTACATTTGGTAGTGTATATATGTCCATGCCACTCTCTCACTTTGTCCTGCTTACCCTTCCCCCTCCCCATGTCCTCAACTCCATTCTCTATATCTGCATCTTTATTCCTTTCCTGCCCCTAGGTTCTTCAGAACCATGTAAGACTATCTTTGAAGAGGAAATCTATTGACACATGTACCCCATTGGACCATCTGGCTAATATATCAGGAGGAGATTGGATACAATAACACCCTAGTTCCAGTGTGTGCTGGAGTTGGCTCAGTCCATCTTGCTAGTTGAATTTCAAAAATTCTTGTTGAATTTCAGGAATTTGGGGAGCTGGTTGATATCATGTTGATAGTTTGAAATTGATGTGAATCTTCAATTCATGAAGCTTCAATTCATGGCTGGGGTATTAAACCAGTGAAATCAGCAAATGCTACAAATCAGACTCTCTGACCCCCTCCCCAAACCCTGCAGAGAGCTTGTTTTTAAATGTTGACCAGCACACCACTGCCATTTCTCAAACTTTAGGAAACATTAGAATTTATCTGGGGAGATGTAGAAAATTCTCATGCCTGGGCACCACTTCCAGAAATTTCAATTAAAATGGTAGAGGATGTCATCTGTGTATCAAGACTATTAAAATATCCCCAGAGGGAGGACCTTCAAGACGGCAGAGGAGTAACATGTAGAGATCAACTTCCTCCCCACAAATGAACCAAGAATACATCTACATGTGGAACAACTCCTATAGAACACCTACTGAATGCTGGAAGAAGACCTCAGACTTCCCAAAAGGCAAGAAACTCCCCACATACCTGGGTAGAGCAAAAGAAAAAAGAAAAAACAGAGATAAAAGAATGGGAATGGCACCTGCACCTCTGGAGGGAACTGTGAAGAAGGAAAAGTTTCCACACACTAGGAAGCCCCTTCACTGGTGGAGACGGGAGTGGGTGGGGGGGAAGCTTTGGAGCCACAGAGGGGAGCTCAGCAAAAGGGGTGCAGAGGGCAAAATGGAGAGATTCCCTCACAGAGGATTGGTGCCAACCAGCCCTCACCAGCCTGAGATGCTTGTCTACTTATGCACCAGGGCGGGTGGGGGCTGGGAGCTGAGGCTCGGGTTTCAGAGGTCAGATCCCAGGGAGAGGACTGTGGTTGGCTGTGTGAACACAGCCTGAAGGGGGTTAGTGTGCCACAGCTAGCTGGGAGGGAGTCCAGGAAAATGTTTGGAGCTGCCAAAGAGGCAAGAGACCATTGTTCTGGGGTGCGTGAGGAGAGGGGATTCAGAGCAACCTCCAGAGATGGACACGAGCTGTGGCTATCAGCACAGACCCCAGAGATGGGCATGAAATGCTAACACTGCTGCTGCAGCCACCAAGAAGCCTGTGTGCAAGCACAGTTCACTATCCACACCTGTCCTCCCGGGAGCCTGTGCAGCCCACCACTGCCAGGGTTCTGTGATCCAGGGACAACTTCCCTGGGAGAACACACAGTGCACCTCAGGCTGCTGCAATGTCATGCCAGCCTCTGCCACTGCAGGCTCATGCCGCATTCCATACCCATCCTTCCCTGTGGCCTGAGTGAACCAGAGCCCCCTAATCAGCTGCTACTTTAGCCCCATCCTGTCTGGGCGAAGAACAGATGCCCTCAGGTGACCTACATGTAGAGGCAGGGCCAAATCCAGAGCTGAACCCCAGGAGCTGTGCAAACAAAGAAGAGAAAGGGAAATCTCTCCCAGCAGCTTCAGGAGCAGTGGATTAAATCTCCACAATCAACTTGATGTACCCTGCATCTGTGGAATACCTGAATAGACAATGAATCACCCCAAAATTGAGGCAGTGGACTTTGGGAGCAAGTGTAGACTAGTGGTTTGCTTTCTGCATCTAATTTGCTTCTAGCTTTATGTTTATCTTAGTTCAGTATTTACAGCTTATTATCATTGGTAGATTTGTTTATTGATCTGGTTGATCTCTTCTTTTATATATATATTTTTTTCTCTCTTTTTTGTAAGTGTTTATTGGTTTGGTTGCTCTCTTTTCTTTTTTAAATTATTTTTTAAATTTTTATATTAATAAATTTATTTTATTTTTAATTTCTTTCCTTTTTTTTCTTTTCTCCCTTTTCTTCTGAGCCATGTTGCTCTGGCCTGGTATCAGGCCTGAGCCTCTGAGGTGGGAGAGCAGAGTTCAGGATATTGGTCCACCAGACCTCCCAGCCCCTTGTAATATCAGTTGGTGAGAGCTCTCCCAGAGATCTCCATTTCAACGCTAAGACCCAGCTTCACTCAACGACCAGCAAGCTACAGTGCTGGACATCCCATGCCAAACAACTAGCAAGACAGGAATACAACTCCACCCATTAACATAGAGGCTACTTAAAAATCATAATAAGTTCACAGACACCCCAAAACACACCACAAGTTGTGGTCCTGCCCACCAAACAGACAAGATCCAGCCTCATCCACTAGAACATAGGAACCAGTCCCTTCTACCAGGAAGCCTACACAACCCACTGAAACAACCTTACCCGCTGGGGCTAAGACCCAGCTTCACTCAACGACCAGCAAGCTACAGTGCTGGACATCCCATGCCAAACAACTAGCAAGACAGGAATACAACTCCACCCATTAACATAGAGGCTACTTAAAAATCATAATAAGTTCACAGACACCCCAAAACACACCACAAGTTGTGGTCCTGCCCACCAAACAGACAAGATCCAGCCTCATCCACTAGAACATAGGAACCAGTCCCTTCTACCAGGAAGCCTACACAACCCACTGAAACAACCTTACCTGCTGGGGGCCAACACCAAAAACAACAGGAACTATGAACCTGCAGCCGGTGCAAAGGAGACCCCAAATACAGGAAGTTAAACAAAATTAAAAGACAGAGAAATATACAGCAGATGAAGACGCAAGATAAAAACCCACCAGAACAAAAGGAAGAGGAAATAGGCAGTCTACCTGAAAAAGAATTCAGAGTAATGATAGTAAAGATGATCCAAAATTTTGGATATAGAATGGGAAAATACAAGAAAGGTTTAACAAAGACCTAGAAGAACTAAAGAGCAAACAAACAATGAAGAACAACACAATAAATGAAATGAAAAAATCTCTAGAAGTAATCAATAGCAGAATAACTGAGGCAGAAGAAATGATAAGTGACCTGGAAGATAAAATAGTGGAAATAACTACTGCAGAGCAGAATAAAGAAAAAAGATTGAAAAGAATTGAGGACAGTCTCAGAGACATGTGGGACAACATTAAATGCACAAACATTCACATTATAGGGGTCCCAGAAGAAAAATAAAGAAATGGACTGAGAAAATATTTGAAGAGATTATAGTTGAAAACTTCCCTCATATGGGAAAGGAAATAGTTAATCAAGTCCAGGAAGCACAGAGAGTCCCATACAGGATAAATGCAAGGAGAAACACACCAAGACACATATTAATCAAACTATAAAAAATTAAATACAAAGAAAACATATTAAAAGCAGCAAGGGAAAAACAACAAATAACACACAAGGGAATCCCTGTAAGGTTAACAGCTGATCTTTCAGCAGAAACTCTGCAAGCCAGAAGGGACTGGCAGGACATATTTAAAGTGATGAAGGAGAAAAACCTGCAACCAAGATTACTCTACCCAGCAAGGATTCAGATTTGATGGAGAAATTAAAAGCTTTACAGACAAGAAAAAGCTGAGAGAGTTCAGCACCACCAAACCAGCTTTACAACAACTGCTAAAGGAACTTCTCTAGGCAAGAAACACAAGAGAAGGAAAAGACCTACAATAACAAACCCAAAACAATTAAGAAAATGGGACTAGGAACATACATATCAATAATTACCTTAAATGTATATGGATTAAATGCTCCAACCAAAAGACATAGACTGGCTGAATGGATACAAAAACAAGACCCATATATATGCTGTCTACAAGAAACCCACTTCAGACCTAAGGACACATAACAGACTGAAAATGAGGGGAGGAAAAAGATATTCCATGCAAATGGAAATCAAAAGAAAGCTGGAGTAGCAATTCTCATATCAGACAAAATAGACTTTAAAATAAAGACTATTACAAGAGACAAAGAAGGACACTACATAATGATCAAGGGATCCATCCAAGAAGAAGATATAACAGTTGTAAATATTTATGCACCCAACTTAGGAGCACCTCAATACATAAGGTAAATGTTAACAACCGTAAAAGGGGAAATCGACAGTAACACAATAATAGTAGGGGACACCCCACTTTCACCAATGGACAGATCATCCAAAATGGAAATAAGTAAGGAAACATAAGCTTTAATGACACATTAAACAAGATAGTCCTAATTTCTATTTATAGGACATTCCATCCAAAAACAACAGAATACATTTTCTTCTCAAGTGCTCATGGAACCTTCTCCAGGATCAATTATATCTTGGGTCACATATCAAGCGTTGGTGAATTTAAGAAAATTGAAATCGTATCAGGTATCTTTTCCAACAACAACACTATGAGATTACATATCAATTACAGGAAAAAAAACTGTAAAAAATACAAACCCATGGAGGCTAAACAATACACTACTAAATAACCAAGAGATCACTAAAGAAATCAAAGGGGAAATAAAAAAATACCTAGGAGCATATGACAATGAAAATACAATGACCCCAAACTTATGGGATGCAGCAAAAACACTTCTAAGATGGAAGTTTAGAGCAATACAATCCTACCTTAAGAAACAAGAAAAATGTCATATGAACAACCTAACCTTTCTCCAAAAGCAATTAGAGAAAGAAGAACAAAAAAACCCCCCAAAGTTAGCAGAGGAAAGAAATCATAAAGATCGGATCAGAAATAAATGAAAAAGAAATGAAGGAAGGAATAGCAAAGATCAATAAAACTAAAAGCTGGTTCTTTGAGAAGATAAACAAAATTGATAAACCATTAGCCAGACTCATGAAGAAAAAAGTGAGAAGACTCAAATCAATAGAATTAGAAATGAAAAAGAAGTAACAACTGACACTGCAGAAATACAAAGGATCATTAGAGATTACTACAAGCAACTATATGCCAAAAAATGGACAACCTGGAAGAAATGGAAAAATTCATAGAAAAGCAAAACCTTCCAAGACTGAACCAGGAAGAAATAGAAAATATACACAGACCAATTACAAGCACTGAAATTGAAACTATGATTAAATTCTTCCAACAAATAAAAGCCTAGGACCAGATGGATTCACAGGTTAATTTTATCAAACATTTAGAGAAGAGCTAACACCTATCCTTCTCAAACTCTTCCAGATGTCACAAAAAAGAAAACTATAGGCCATTATCACTGATGAACATAGATGCAAAAATCCTCAACGAAATACTAGTAAACAGAATCCAAGAGCACATTAAAAAGATCATACACCATGATCAAGTGGTGCTTATCCCAGGAATTCAAGGATTCTTCAATATACGCAAATCAGTCAATGTGATAAACCATAGTAACAATTGGAAGGATAAAAACCATATGATCATCTCAATAGATGCAGAAAAAGCTTTTGACAAAATTCAACACCCATTTATGATAAAAAACCCTCCAGAAAATAGGTACAGAGGGAACTTACCTTAACATATTAATGGCCATATATGACAATCCCACAGCCAACACCATACTCAACGGTGAAAACTGAAACCATTTCCACTAAGATCAGGGGCAAGACAAGGTTGCTCACTCTCACTACTATTATTCCATAGTTTTGGAAGTTTTAGCCACAGCAATCAGAGAAGAAAAAGAAAAAAATATGAATCCAATTCGGAAAAGGGTAAGTAAAGCTGTCACTGTTTGCAGATGACATGATACTATACATAGAGAATCTTAAAGACTCTACCAGAAAACTACTAGAGCTAATCAATGAATTTGGTAAAGTAGCAGGATTCAAAATTAATGCACATAAATCTCTTGGATTCCTATACACTAATGATGAAAAAGCTGAAAGAGAAATTAAGGAAACACTCCCATTTGCCATTGTGACAAAAAGAATAAAATACTTAGTAATAAACTTTCCTAAGGAGACAAAAGACCTGTATGTAGAAAACTATAAGACACTGATGAAGGAAATGAAAGATGATACAAACAGATGGAGAGATATACTATGTTTTTGGATTGGAAGAATCAACATTGTGAAAATGACTGCACTACCCAAAGCAGTCTATAGATTCAGGGCAATCCCTATCAAACTACCAATGGCATTTTTCACAGAACTAGAACAAAAAAATTCACAATTTGTATGGAAACACAGAGGACCCTGAATAGCCAAAGCAATGTTGAGAAAGAAAAACGGAGCTGGATGAATCAGGCTCCCTGACTTCAGACTATACTACAGAGCTACAGTAATGAAGACATTATGGTACTGGTACAAAAACAGACATATAAATCAATGGAACAGGATAGAAAGCTCAGAGATAGACTGCCACAGATATGGTCACCTTATTTTTGATAAAGGAGGCAAGAATATACAACGGAGAAAAGAGAGCCTCTTCAATAAGCGGTGCTGGGAAAACTGGATAGTTACATGTAAAAGAATGAAATTAGAACACTTCCTAACACCATACACAAAAATAAACTCAAAATGGATTAAAGACCCAAATGTAAAGCCAGACACTATAAAACTCTTAGAGGAAAACAAAGGCAGAACACTCTATGATACAAATAACAGCAAGATCCTTTTTGACCCACCTCCTAGAGAAATGGAAATAAAAACAAAAATAAACAAATGGGACCTAATGAAATGTAAAAGCTTTTGCACAGCAAAGGAAACCATAAACAAGACAAAAAGACAGCCTTCAGAATGGGAGAATATATTTTCAAATGAGGCAACTAACAAAGGATTAATCTCCAAAATATATAAGCAGCTCATGCAGCTCAACATCATAAAAACAAACAACCTAATCCAAAAATGGACAGAAGACCTAAATAGACATTTCTCCGAAGAAGATATACAGATTGCTAACAAACACATGAAAGGATGCTCAGCATCACTAATCATTAGAGAAATTCAAGTCAAACCCACAGTGAGGGATCACCTCACACCAATCAGAATGACCATCGTTTCAAAATCTACAAACATTAAATGCTGGAGAGGGTGTGGAGAAAAGGGAACCCTCTTACACCATTGGTGGGAATGTAAATTGGTAAAGCCACAATGGAGAACAGTATGGAGGTTCTTTAAAAAACTAAAAATAGAAATACCATATTGCCCAGCAATCCCACTACTTGGTATATACCCTGAGAAAACCATAATTCAAAAAGAATCATGTACCCCAATGTTCATTACAGCACTAACTCCAATAGACCGGACAAGGAAGCAACCTAAGTGTCCATCGCCAGATGAATGGATAAAGAAGATGTGGCACATATATACAATGGAATATTACTCAGCCATAAAAAGAAACAAAATTGAGTTATTTGTAGTTAGGTGAATGGACCTGGAGTCTGTCATACAGAGTGAAGTAAGTTAGAATGAGAAAAACAAATACCGTATGTTAACACATATATATGGAATCAATATGTATATAGTTCTGAAGAACCTACGGGCAGGACAGGAATAAAGACACAGACGTAGAGAATGGACTTGAGGACATGGGGAGGGGGAAGTGTAAGTTGGGACGAAGTGAGAGAGTGACATGGACATATATACACTACCAAATGTAAAATAGATAGCTAGTGGGAAACAGCCACATAGCACAGGGAGATCAGCTCGGTGCTTTTTGAACACCTAAAGGGATTGGGAGGGTGTGAGGGAGATGCAAGAGGGAGGGGATATGGGGATATATGTATACATATAGCTGATTCACTTTGTGATACAGCAGAAACTAACACACTATTGTAAAGCAATTTTACTCCAATAAAGATGTTAAAAAGATAAAATGAAATATATGAATAGCTGGATGGGGAAAAAAAAAATCCCTATAAAGGACCTTAGGAGAAACTGCTGTTTAAGGTGTGGATCAAAGAGGTGGAGGATCTTACACCGCCTGGGAAATGGGAGAAACAGAAGAAAAGAATATTATAGAAATCAGTGAATTAGGGTTTCCAGGTCCATGAGGTAGAATTAGAGCATGGCAGGAATATTTAGTCTCACTATTACGACTTTCTCAAATAGATGGGCCACTTTCAGGGGACACCTGGGACCTGGGTGATTAAATGTCTGTGCTGTTGTTAAAAGCATCCCTCATTGGAGGGGGAGATTGGGACGACAAAGAATCTTTAGATGAGAGGGATACTAAAATTTAATGACTATCCAATTTGGATAGTTATTAATTAGATTGAGACGTCAGATTCTGATTTAATTTATGACAGAATTCCGTGTACTAAAATAATCTTGCTAAAAAAATGGAAAAAGAATAACTATTCAGATCTTTAGGATTGCATGCTCTGGCTTTTTGTAACTAAATACTTCTGCTCATATGGCCCCCAGGAAAGCCTTTTCCTTTGGGTCAATATAGTTAACACTAGTTTTTATAGCTTTTGTGCCCTATGGTTTTACTGTCATTGTTCTTATGTTTTTAATTGTACTATCATTGTTCTTATGTTTTTAATTTTACTATCATACAGAAGAAGCTTCGCCTCAATATCAGGACTAAAATGCTTTTAAAGCATGTTGATAGTTAAAATATGTTTAGAAACTTTAAAGAATTGTTCTGCTACTATTTTCTACATTTGCTTGATTTATTGGCTTAAAGTTATGGTGAAATTATTTTAGATTGCAACTGTTAGTTACTCAGCATTGATTGAAGTGAAAAAATAAATCAGATGTATTTCCCAGCATGATTTCTGCTCATGGCAGGTTTCTTGATCCTGATTTCCCCTAATAACATGCAATAGCAGTGAGAGAGGAATGCAAGCACTTTTGGTTTGAACTTGACTGTTCACAGATTATGATTTTGCCTAGCAAAGCAAAACATTGTGAAATCTAGGTTGAAGCCATTGGTTAAAACAAGTCCTACTGTAAATGCATCTGCACACATTTCAATTGCAGCCATTTTCCCCACAAATCAGCCGTATCAGCTCCATTAGCATTTGAAGCAGATAAAAATCTGAAGCTGACTTCCTGCTGCTTAGTCTCCTAAGTGTCAACAATAACATAGTCTCTGTCACAAGTGTCCGGGGGGGCACACATGTCTGCTGCTCCCAACACAACTATAACTTATCCTCCAAGCTAAACATCTGTCTTTATGCTCATTAAAAATTGCATTTTAAAAATAGGACATTGAGTAAAAACAAACTAATAAGTGAACAGCTTGACACAGGCGAATGGCCAAGAAGAGACTCATTCTGTATCCAGAACTCCCACTGACATCAGACTTGACTTTGCTGGTATTCATATTATTTTCCAATCACTTATTTGTTTATTTGGTATTTTACATCATAATGGATAACCTTTGAACAGTAAGACTAAAAATTACTGAAACTTTGGCCAATATGACACTGAGTTATTCCTTTGCTTGTTATTATGATTCCCTTTTTACTTTCTTCATGTAAAGACACATTCTGGCATAGATTTAATTTTTTTTTAGGTTGGATTAAAGATCATTTTTTATTTGAAAAATTTTTATTATTCATTGTACTATTTGGAAATAACATGGGGTTTTAAAACTCCAGATTTAGAAAGAAGTAACATAACAGCTGATGAGGAAACACAAACTGAATACTGTGTGATTGGCCAACTATGTTCTTTTCTATATATCTCAAATTTAGCAAGTATTTATTGAGCATCTACTATGTGCTGGGTGTGTGCAGAGATGAATAAAACATGTACACTGTCCTTAAGGAGCTAATAGTGTAATGGAGAAGGTAGATGTAAACTAAAAATTCTGATCAGCACAATCATAGAGATATTCAGAAAGCCCAAGATTTAATCAAGGTGCTATTAATGCAGGTCCAAGAAGCTGTAGAGCAAAGTTTGTCTCTTGGGATTTGCAAAGTTTTAGAGATGAAGGGAGAGGGAAAGGGGGGAGAGAGAGAAGGAGTAAGAGTGCCAGCGACAGGCTTGACTTACTGTTTCCTACCTTTCTGTACCTCTATTTCGATACCTTAGTGGTGAAGCATTCTTTTTGTCCACTGTCTCTCCATGCTGCTAGGACTTTTGATTGGCCAGTCGTATAGCATCATTTAGTATTCAAGGTTCTAGGTCAGGGCTGCCCAATATAAATATCATCTGAGCCACATATGAAAATTAACAATTTCTAGAAGCCACATTATACAAAATAGGAAGAAACAGTTGAAACCAATTTTAATACTATGTTCTATTTAATCCAGTATATCCAAGCCATTATCACTTCAAAATATAATCCATATAAAAAATTTGTTTATGAGGTATTTTACTTTTTAAGAAAGTCCAAGTGTATTTTGTACTATAAAGCACAACTCTGTTCAGACTAGCGGCATGTCAGGGCCTCAGTAGCTGCCAGTGGTGTCGGACAGCCCTTGCAGACAGCTCACTCTTTAGGGTTCTGCTTTATCCACTCAATCCTGTGTGTATAAGAATCTTGAAAACTTATCAGATGCCTTTTCTCAGGCTGAACCAGGGTAAGTCATTTTTTTATTATGCCCTCAGGGCAACCAGAAAGCAACTCTGAGGGAGTTATAGATGGCTCAGTTGTTTTAGCTCTAAATTCTTGCAAACACTTGGAAGTTTTCATATTTCCTTTTCCAAACCATGAGATTGCTCTGGGGACTTGAGTGTGAAGGAAGGAAGAAAACTGACAGGTGAATCATTCATTAAATATATATATGAATAAATATAAATAATGTATGTATATAAATAGCTTTACTGAGAGGTACTTTATATACAATAAAATTCACTCCTTTGAGATGTATAATTAATTCAATGATTTTTAGTATATTTTTTAGTATATTTACAAGGCTGTGTAACCATCACCACAATCCAATTTTATTTTTAATTTATTTACTTTCTTGTTAAATGTGACATTAAAACCATCTAGTTCTTAGGAGTATTTAATATTTGCCATTTTCCCCAAACCCAGGACTGATAGTCTATGACTATATATTTCAATATAGTTTAGTTAAACTTGTCTGCATTTTTTTTTAATAAGTACTATAGGAGGAATCTCAATTAAATATTTTTCTAAGCAGTCAGTTCTGGGCTTTGCCTGAACATGGATATTGAGCTGAGGTGAAACACAGGCTATAAAGCCAAGGGAACACTGAGTGGGGCTTCTGAATCATCTTGGGGCCCAGCTGCTTACAATGTACAGCTAGTGACCCTGGGGAGCAGGGCCTACCTTCCATGGCCCACAGTGCAGAATGCCCTGCTTTCAGGACTTTCCAGTATCGCCTACATTGGACCCATCCTCTCCTTCACATCTACTCTTTAAAAATGCTTTTTTTCAATTTATTTAAACAAAACAAAACAGTTCACCCATTTCTCCCATCCCTCACCTCTTGCAACCACCAGTCTGTCCTCTATATCTATGAGCTTGGTTTTCTTGTGTGTGTGTGTGTATATATATATATATATATATATATATATACACACACATTTCTTGTGTGTTATACATTTAGATTCCATGTATAAGAGAGATCATATGGCATTTGTCGTTCTCTGTCTGACATTTCACTTTGCATCATGTCCTCTAGGTCCATCCATGTTGTAGCAAATGGCAGAATTTCATTCTTTTTTATGGCTGAATAATATTCGTTATATATGTACCATGATTTCTTTATCTATTCATCCATCAGTGGGCACTTAGGTTGTTTCCATACCTCAGCTATTGTACACAATAGCTTTAGAACATTTTAGAACCTTAGAACTTTAGAACATTTTCGTTACCCTGAATAGAAACTCCATTCCCTTTAGCACTAACTACTCATTCTTTCTCAATTCCCCAGTTCTAAGCAACAACTAATCTATTTTCTGTCTCTATAGATTTGCTTAATCGTGATATTTCCAATAAATGGAATCATGCAATATGTGGTTGTTTGTGACTGGCATCTTTCATTTAGTATTATATTTTCAAGTTCCATCCATGGTTGTAGCATGTGTCAGTACTTCACTCCTTTATATGGCAAAATGATATTCCATTGTATGGATATACCATATTCTGCTTACCTATTCATCAGCTGATGGACCTTTGGGTTGTTTTCACTTTTTGTCTATTATGAATAATGCTGCTATGAGTATTCTTGTACAAGTTTTTGTGTGGACATATGTTTTCATTTCTTTTGGATATAAACTTTGCAGTGGAAACTGTTCTCCAAAGTGGCTGCACGTTTTATATTCCCACCAGCAATGTATGAGGACTCCACTTTCTCCACATCTTCACCAACACTTGTTATTTCTTATCTTTTTACGATAGCCGTCCTAGTGGGTGTGAAGTGGTATCTCACTGTGGTTTTGGTCTGCATTTCCTAAATGCTAACAATGTTGAACATTTTTCATGTGCTTATTGGCCATTTTTGTATCTTCTTTGGTGAAATGTCTGTTTATATTCTTTGCCCATATTTCATTGAGTTATTCATTTTGTAACTGTTGAGTTGTAAGAGTTTTTTAAATAAATCTACATAGATTCCTTATCAGATATCTGATCTGTACACATTTTCTCCCATTTTATAAGTTATATTTTCATTTTCTTGATGGTGTCCTTTGAAGCACAGAAGTTTTTAATTTTGATGAAAAGCAGTTTATATTTCCTCTTGTTATTTTTGCTTTAGGTGTTGTAGCATGCATTATATTTTCAACACCTTTGTCAGTGAACAAAATTAGACGTTGCCTCTGTTCACATAGAGCCATGTGGTGGGAGGCCAGAGAAGGTTTTAGAGGGAACTATGTAGAAACCAAGAGGTCAAGAACTATGACTTAACACCGAGGGGAAGAAATAATCCATTCATGCTTACTGTTCATAGATGTAATTTTTAAAATACTTTGAATGTGATGAAATTCTCAGATTTCTGATACAAGGCAGAGTGTCATGTAACATGTGTTATGTGTGTTTAGAGAGCACACACTTTAGGATCCTGCAGCCTACCTTAGGCCATCTTTCTGGAGGTCAGTTATTACCTGGCTAAGCGTAGAAGTGCTGACTGATAGAGGCTGCTAGTTGATAGAATGGTAGATAAGGTCATACAAGGACAAAGCTACCTAATCAGCTTGCACTGTGGTTAAGTCCTTAATATTTAGACCAAAGCCAACTGCAAACAACCTCTGTATTCAGAAAAATATACTGAGTTCAGGAGTCTCTTGAAGGCTTTGCAGATTCCCTCTGTCCACACCAAAGAGAAATGGCAACAGGAAAAAGAACAACACTTTCAACTTCAGCTTTTGCACTTGACCAAGCCCAGTTCTTACCTTTCCTTTTGTATTTAAAAGTCTGTTTTAGGTAAATGGATAACGTATCATGAACACGGTGCAAAATGGTAGGTAAAATGTTCTTAAAATTATTGCTGGTACCAAATATCAAACAGCAGGAATTGAAATTAAAGCAGACATGAAAGAGGCAATAAAGGTAAAATCAATAAAGTTGATTTCACAAAAGGCTGAGTTACGCAGCTTTTAGGACGAGTCCAGTTTTTAGAGTAGACAGAACCCTGGAGATGGATTCTCCCATCAGCCAGCATGCTTCATTCCTATTGGCTTCCATGAGACTTATCAGTTGGAAACAAGAGAAGATGGATTCTCCAGCTCTCCTTTCCTGTTCCTGGCTCCAGAGAACTTCACAAAGCACAAGGCATGCATTAGCTTTACATACTATTCAGATAAGGAATACCTGGCTAAGAAAGTATTCGAAATTCTGATCAGTCTTTGTTCATGTCGTTCAGGAGATCCAGTTAATATGTAAAGTTATTCTCTGCGTTTGAGTGTCTTTATCCTAGGCTGTGCAGGTTTAAGAATTACCTCAAGGCAATCTGTAATGTAGGTGATTTTGGCAACTAAGTGCAAATGGGGATAAAATATTGTTGGATAAACAATACGGATGATGAGAATTACCAGATAACGTTTACGGGGTTCATATAATCCTTGGCAATCCTTGGTGCTATACGATGCCATGAGAGTTTGTGATTTGCTTGAATGAGCAGAATTACTGAAATATTTTATAGTTGGTTGCCATATAAAAGGGAAATGATATCCTAAAATCTGGGATGGCCTATTAAGTATGAATGCATTGACTGTAATTTTGGATATTGTGTGGTGTGCCTATTTTATACAGTAATTACTCGTGCTTCCTTGACTGCTAGTTCAATTCAACAGTTGAAAATTGTGTCTCTGCCATGTAACATAGATACTGTATTAATTGCTAAGTCATGTAATGAAGGCTATCCTGGAAATATTTTCGGATGTGTGTGGGAGTCCAGAGAGGGACACTTGGCTCAGGAAAGCAGGGTAAAGCATTAGCAAAAGCTTCAGGGGGCCGAGTGGAGCCCAGCCTTAAAGCCTAAGGAAGGATTAACCAGGAAGCAGGAGGGGTCTTCAAGGCCAGAAAAGCCACCTCAGTTATTATAAGTGCTGTATGTAACTTTTAGCTGAATAGTACTTTTGGAAGAAAGAAGAGAAACAGGTAATCGTTGCTCTCTTTATTAAATCATATAGAAGCTCTAAGAAGTGGCTGCTACATTCCATTTCCCAACGTTTGCAGAGAAGCTTCCTGTGGGCCATTGGATTCCTAGGGCTATAACTACACTGAACGTTAGGTGGTTACTTTCTCTGAAGCTGTGCTCTGGGACCATTTTTCCACTCCAGGCAGACTAGGTGGAGGGAAAATTACCTTCTCGGGAGAAAGGAGCAGAGCAGGCTGGCAACCGTTGTTCCAGTGGAAGGTGGCCATGAGGTTGGTGGGGGGAGACCACAGAGGGGTGGTGACCAGAAGTGGGCATGTGTGGGGGGACTCAGAGGTGGGGGGAGGAGGAAGAGAGGGAGCAGAGATTCTTGGTCCTAAATGTCAAGTTTCAGAAAAAAGAGTTTGGAAAATAGGCGTAAAATCTTATTAAACTGTGACATAGACTTAATCTAATCTTTGTCCTGGGAGGAACTGGTGGAAGGTTTGAGCATCTTCATCTTGGTCATCTTGGTCTGGTCAGGACCCTGTATCCTGGGATGAGTCCCCGAGGTAAAGCGAGCATGTCGGAGGCACGGCTTGTCATCAGACGGTCTCCTCTCACCACGCTCGTCCGCTCTGTTTGCCCTGCGTGCGTCGTAGGGCCTTTCACTTCCCGTAGTTTCCCATGTGTGGCAGTGGCCTATTCTCTTTGCTTAGCAAGGCTCTGCTGTGTGGTCGGTCAGACTCCACATTCCAGGGAAAGGTGCAGCCAGTCATCCACGTTTCTAAATATATGGATGCTTGGTGCTAAATAAACTGGGTAAATCATTTTGCTGTTTGTTTGCTGAATCCTCTGGCAAACCTGCACCTGTTTTATTCTTTACCAGTTACCAACTGAAGAAAAGTCTATCGATCTATACCTATACCTCTCTATCTCCCCCTATTTATCTGTATTTTGGGTGTGTGTGTGTGTATAAAATCACTTTTACTTTTAGTGAAATATGGAATCACTAAAGGTTTGATCTGTAACTTTCCAAAGCAGTCCATTTTGTATAGAAAGTATTCTCAGATGCCAAAGACGAGGGGTGCGCTGGCTTGCTGACCCCTCTCGCCCCTCCCCCCCCTTTTCCTTCTCAGTCCTGCTCTGTGTGCAGGAGGCTGACCCTGCTGGCTCCGCCCCCTGGGAACGCCCTGCTGGGCGCCTTCTGACTGGGCTTAGTTAATAGGAAGCACGGCAGGAGCCTGGGGGTGGAGGAAAAAGGAGGCAGGGCATCCGTCTCCTGCTTAGGCCACGCTCTCTGGAGGGTGCTGACCCTCCGGACAGTGCCCTCTTCTCAGTGCCAGGTCTCACAGGGCTCCTGCAGACAGCACCCCCCCCCGCCCCCACCACACACACACACACACACACACACACACACACACACACACATCCCGTCCTCAGGAGGCAACAGCTTCCCTCTTGATGGCCTCCAGGTGCCCAAGCCTTCATAGCCCTTCTTGGTTTTCTCAATGCCTCAACACCTCTGAAAATAAAATCCATTAGAGTCTCTTGAACCAGCTGATTTGGATTCTGTTTCCCGCCAGGATCCTGATTGATATAAGGGGGGAGTTTTCCAAAAGCATGCTTTCTGAGCTTTCAGAAGAGAATCACTTGTCATGCTTTTTAAAAAATAAATAAATTTATTTATTTACTTTTGGCTGTGTTGGGTCTCTGTTGCTGTGTCCGGGCTTTCTTTTACTTGCAGCGAGCCGTGACTACTCTTGGTTGTGGTGTACGGGCTTCTCATTGCGGTGGCTACTCTTGTTGCGAATCACCGGCTCTAGGCGCGTGGACTTCAATAGTTGTGACGCGTGGGTTCAGTAGCTGTGGCTCACGAGCTCTAGAGCTCAGGCTCAGTAGTTGTGGCGCACGGGCTTAGTGGCTCCGCGGCATGTGGGATCTTCCCAAACCAGGGCTTGAACCCATGTCCCCTACATTGGCAGGCGGGTTCTTAACCACTGTGCCACTAGGGAAGCCCCACTTGTCATGCTTTTAACCGTGGGGGAGCTCTGATTTTCCCCTGGAGATGGCTGGGACAGACTGTGGTCTGTCCTAGTGTGAGGAGTTCTGGAAAGGGCGTGGGAGGAGTCCTTCTGTAGCCTCTGGACCAAAGAGCGCGGGAGCTGGGTGCAGTCCTTTGAAAGCTACGAAGCTTTTGGGCGTGACCCCGATGTCCTGCCTCCAGGGCTGCTTTCCCATCACACGGCCTATCTCATTCTCTTCTGCCCCCTTCCATCTGCTGCTCTTTATGATTCTGTGTTTTCATTTGTCATTAATTAATGTTTAGATTCTTAGTTTTGTTTAAATTAGCTATGAACATCCTGGTGGTGGGCGTCTGTGGTTGGATGACGGGGTTTGGATGTATCTGGTGGACATTTCTATTGGTTCACCCTTCTGCTCACATATTCACGACTTGACTCTGGGACTTCGGGGCCCAGAGGAAGCTGCATGGCCTCTGGGGGTTTCATTTCCTTGTTGATGAAATCATAAAGTAACATCTACCAAGCCTTCCTCACCATGATAACTAAAAACATAATGAAAAAACATGGGAGCATTTTTTAAATCAATAGGAGCAATTTTATTACTATGAGCCTCCATGGGTTTCAGTGTCCTTTTCTATAAAATAGGAAATACTGGAATGGGACTGAATGGTGTTTAGAGGCTAATTCAAACTTCAAAATTTTTGTTTCTAAGAATTCATATGGGGCCTTAAAGCCAAATGAAAAATGAAGATTTGTGTCCTACATTTTGGAGACTGTTTTGCCTAAGACTAAGACTAGATTTAACACACATCTTATACTGGCAATGCATGGAAGAGGTAGCTCTTGGAAAAGATGAGAAACAACTATAAATCAAAGGTATTAGAGCGATGAGCCTGAGTATTATTATTTTCCCTGTCAAGTGAGTTTGTAGGGTTCACAAGATTTCTAAGTTACCTAATTTGGACAAACCTCTCAAAATCATATATGGCATAGCAGTGCTTTGAATCAGTTAAATAGTAGTTTTTCATTTTAGACTATCAAATACTTGATGCTATGGACTGAATTGTGTACCCCCGCCAAACATATATTGAAGCCCTAACCCCCAGTGTAATGTGTGTGGAGATTACCTAAGAGGTAAGTAAGGTTGAGTGAAATCATAGGAGTGGGGCTCTAGTCCAGTAGGGCTGTGGCTCTTCCCACCCATGTACATTGAGGAAAGGCCAGTGAGGACACAGCAAGAAGGTGGCCACCTACAAGCCAAGGAGAGAGCCCTCACCAGAACCTGACCATGTTGGCACCACGATCTTGGACTTCCAGCCTCCAGAATTGTGGGAAAATAAATTTCTGTTGTTTAAGCCACCCAGCCTATGGTATTTTGTTCTGGTAGCCCAAGCTGACTCATACACTTGAATTAGCTTTAATTGTGACTATCATAGAGTACGGACAACTGGTAACCATAATTAAATTCTCTAGGTCTAAGGAGGGAAGATAATTAAGCATGGCCAAAAAAGATAAAGCACTATGTTTTAGAGAGTTTAAATAAAAATATAACTTTTCATACCTTACTTAACATGGTCCTTCATAAGAAGTATCATCATTGACTGTGCTCATTGTGGAAAAATCTGTTAAATTTTGTGAACAAGTAGAATTTTGAGATAGTGATTTTATAAGGCAAAATAAAGATAGTTTTTCTGTTAATCTAGCATGGGTCATTTTACAACACTAATTCTGACATCTAATCAGAAAAACAGGATGTATGGCACATAGCACCCTCTATAGGGAGCTGGATGACCTCATGTCTAGTCCTGTCTTGACAAGTAGCTGGCTCTGTGACTTTGAACAAGTCATTTCATCCCTCAGTGTCCTCATCTGTTTTTAAAGAAGGGGAATGGGGCTAGAAAAGTGTCTGTGATCCCTTCGAACTCTTATAGTTTATAGATGTGTTTGCCAATGTGTTGTAAGTTTGCTAAACTTTCATTTATTCGTTTGAAAATTCTATGTAGGCTGTTAGAGAATGCTGCTAAAACAGCACTATCAAATCTTTTAATGATAGGCAAATAAACTCACTATACTCTTAATTTTTCAGTGTGGTATTTTCATCTCCCCCAGTGTAGAAAATAAAATACTGTGATTTTTAAGTAACAAGACAAACAAAATGAACAAAATATGTGTGTTATAAAAACCAAGATTCTCTTTCATAACATTTTATGCAAATAGGCCATTTAAAAACTTGCTATACTAGCAAAAGTACACTAGATGGAAGCAAAGAGTAAGATAAGAAAAGTTAGAAAATGATATTTCCTGTGGTGAATGAACCATACTTTTCTGAATAGTAAAGGTCATTAAAATTATAGGTTACATTCCTTTTGAAAAGACACTAATTAGAGAAGAAAACAGCAAATAACACTGCCTATTAAAAGCATTGAAATGATACTAAAGTGGACCACTGTTTAAACCTAATCTTTACCCTCCTTCTTATGGATTTTTGCTGGTATCATGAGAAATCAAATATTGTATCATTTCTCTCAATTTCTGGGATCTGATCAATCTGTTTGAATAATACAATAACCAAGCATATGGTGCTATTCATAGACCTCTTTTTTTCAAAAGCTTACAGGGATAAAATATGATAAATTGAAAAAATTGTTTAAAGCATGTACTATTTTGAGCTCAGTGATGTGAAATTTACATTATTGCATATAATTTTACATGTCACTTCTTTTAAAATTGTATTTTCTTTTCCTTCATTTCAAAATTAATTTTGTCCTTCACAGACGTAGAAAACAAACTTATGATTATCAAAGGGGAAAGCAGGGTTGGGGGAGATAAATTAGGAGTTTGGGATTAACATATGCACACTACTATATAAAATAGATAAACAACAAGGACTTACTGTATAGCACAGGAAACTATTCTCAGTATCTTGTAATAACCTATAATAGAAAAGAATCTGAAGGTGAATAGATAGGTTGGGTTGGCCAAAAAGTTCGTTCGGGTTTTTCCGTAAGGTGTATATATGACTAAATCACTTTGCTGTACACTTGAAACTAACACAACATTGCAAGTTAACTATACTTCAAAAAAAAATTAATTGGGTCTTATAATTCAGTTCTCAAATGTGAAATGATGTGATTTCCATGTCTGGGCTTGTAGCAAGTCACAACTCAGTTTATTACCATAGACTTTATGCGAAGCGAATTGCTTAGCGTGACTCTTGAAATGCACTGCATGGAGAAGGAAAAGACTTTTTATTCTAGAAAGGCATTTTGAAGTTGTAGTGTAGGTGGTAAATCACAAGGGATACACTCTGTGCAACGATAATGCCTATACGGTGTTTTGGATAGAATCCATCGTTAGATCCGAGACGGCACCAGAGCTTGAGAAACACCTGACGATAAATGCGAGGTGCAGGAAATGGTGGTGAAGCTGCGGCTGAGGAAGTCCGGGCACTGAGAGAACCCTTTGAGTCGCCATCAGTAGAAGCGGCCCTTCACAACCTTTGTAATCTTACGGGCGATCATTTAACCTTTACTGGGGAGCAGACTTCTGACGTCTAAACTATGAAGGTGAGCTCAGACAGTCTGTATGCTGCAGTGGTCACTTGGGAAGATTCTATGACTTGTTGCACTAAGGCCAAGCTCGAAGGAATTAGACCTCCTGCATTAGAATTTCTGTTCTTAGCTTTGCTTATTTCCTGCTTTGGCCCAGACAAGTAAGAACAGAAAATCAATGATATATATGCAGAGGTACGGGCCATCTCTATGTTCTTTGACTAATGCTGTCACTAACTGCCTGCAGAACTGGAAAGTGAGATTTTCTTCTCTCACCCACACTCCCCACAATGTTGACACAGGACCTAAGAGCATTGACCACCATCATCTGTATGTGTGTTTGGGGTGACAGCAGCACCAGGTGCTGGGCATGTAAACATGTACCATGCCACATTTGCATAGCGAAGATGTCAATAACTTAAGAAAGCAGTGTAGGAGATTAAACAAAAGATGCAAATGTTCACTAACATGCCCTGGCTGTTAAAGGGAGAATTTCTGAACAGAGCTGTCAAACACCTCTGAAAAAAATGTATGTTTCCAGAGGAAAATGGCAGCCCCGCAATTTATTCGTGTCCTCCAGGTGTAAAATGTCATCTAATCTGTTCATCAGCAAGAACAGTAAGAGAAAAAGAAGGAAAATATAATATCAGATGGAAGAAAGTGAGCACATTTTACCCACCCTGGGCAGTAGGTAAATCAGAGAATTTTTCCATGAAATAATTAGACTCATTTTACTGGCCTGGATAAAATAGAAACTGAAATACTTTTCACTTGGTATCAACTACTTTCACATATTTCTAGTATCTCTGTCATTGTGCTTTACCCACATGGATCACCCCACCAGAATGGGCATGTCAACGGGTACATAATTCTTTCAAAGTTCCCCTTAGCTGTCACCTTTTAACATGTTTAGTTACATTCTGTGGAAATTGGGAATTAATCTAGTCAATCATATCCTTAGCTTTCAATAACTCCAGAAAAACGTCACAGAATGAAAGAATCCTCACCGCATGCTATGACAACCTGTATAAAGGGAACAATTGGCTTTTTTTTCTTAGACTGTAATGGCCTCACAGAAAGGCCTTTAACGTTTTTATTTTCTGTGCAGTTGGCATACGGGATGTAAAAGTTAAGTATTAAAACCACCTGGGACTTTCCCAAAGTCTATGTCGGGCTCAGCACGTTTTACACCTCGTCTCTGAAAGCTGAGGCATCTAAGGACACACCTCATGGAGGGTTACCCTTTCTCCATGATATGAAGACGGATGGACAGGGCAAGAGGCTTATGAAGGATTAACAGGACAGGAAGTAGTGTGAAAACGTGGATCACATTTTGACAGCTCAGAAACTAAATCACAGCCTTTTGGGTGAGCGTTGCTGCCCAGGACAGGGACAACTTCCTAGTAACATCACGGGTATCATGAGTGCCTAGTGGTACTGCTGCTGGCAATGCTTCTGGAGACCTTGGATGCTTAAAACATAAGGAATTTACTGAGTGATGACATTATCAATGTGTAGAAACTGACAGTGACAATAGCAACCTACACTTGGGCAGAGGCTGTACCTTATACTTTGTAATTCAACTATTATATAATACTTAGCTCAGTAGTAAACAGAAATAAGATTCAATAAATATTTGTGTATTTGCTAAAACATCTTTTGAAATAAATATTAGCTCGCTTCATTTCACAGAAGCTCTCTGAGAAAGATTGGATGGGCGTCATTATGCCCATTTGGCTGTGAAAAAGATGAAGAGCAATATAATGGTGAGGGATTGTGGAGTCAAGTGACTTGGGTTCTTAGCTTGGCTTGGCTCTAACTAGCTGTGTGATGTTGTGAAGCTTACCTGAACTCTCTGAGCCTCAGTTTTCTTAGCAGAGAAGTAGGGATATTAACACCAAAGAGTTATTGTTAGGAATAAACAAGCTTATGCACACAATGCATCTGGCCCAGTGTTTCTGATCTGGGTCCTGCACTTGATGAGAGACAGAAATGAGATGAGAGCTCAGGTCTCCTGACTTTGGGTCATATGCTCTTTGCATTAAGTCAGATGTAAGACAACCATCTACCAGCAAGTATATCGTGAGCCATGACCAAATCACCTAACAGACAGGCTTGGGAGATTTGTTATTACTTTGCCTGACGGAAGCTGAAAAAGTCACGAACATAAAACAGTCAGTGATTCTGCTGATCTGGAAACAATGTCACTTGAATTGAGATGGATTTTGCTCTTACGTTTTTTCTCTTGCAGGCTGAGTGTGGTCCCCCTGAGTCTTCTGAGGTGACGTTTCTTAGATATCACTTCAGCTCAATAGTCTACATCCCTCCTGTGGCCAGAAATGCCCAGTAGATTCTTAACTTTAATACTGACATATTATCAACATCTCACAACTGAAACCGGTTGCTGCAGAGTCTCTGTCACAAGAGAGCGTTAAGCAGAAGCTAGAAGTAGAAGCTAGGCTTCGGGGTAGATGCCACGTGGGAGCCACTGCAAACCCCTCACTGGGGGTAGGATGTCTGTGTTAGGTCATGTGCAGGTAGTGGTGAAGATATCATTTTTTTCTAGTTGTGATTGTTCAAGGTCATCTCTGTGCATGAATTTAAATGAAAACATATGAATTGTGGCAGTTACAATAAACTGCCTGGACTTTTGTTCTTTTGATGCTCAGACTGGTTTCTCTATTCTGGATTGAAGTGTCACACATTTGCCGCTGATTTTAGGAAAACAGCATGGCATAAGGGAAAAAGCACAGGTCTCTGATTAGGTGGGTCACTTACCCCCTCTGTGTCTTTTTCTCAACTGCATAATGGGGTAAATAAGAATACAGAGGTTGAGAAGATCAATTTGTGTCGACGTGTATGAAATGCTTTGAAAATTTAAAGTGTCAGGCGATACTGGCTCGTAAAATAACTTCCATTACCAGCAGAAAGGGGAGGCTCATGTTGACGGCTTGGTTGATGGGCCCCATGCCTCTCCCTCAGTGCCGACCGTCCACAGCATGAGGTTCATGCTCATATAATACCCCCCGACTTCACTCTCCAATTTGCTCAGGACTACATCAGAAAGTAAGCTCCATGAGGGCAGGCGTTTTTGTATGTTTGGTTCACAGAGATTTCTGAAGTGCCTATGACAGTACCAGAGAGACAACTTGTGCAATTGTTTGTCAAATTACTGAATGATGTAAAGCAGGGATGCACAGGTATCCGCTTTTGCTCGCCTTTCAGCTGAGTGTATGTGTGTAGAAGGGAACTGAGGAGAGCTTGGCAGTAAGTATGTATCTCATGTATATTCCACCTCACCTTAAATGGTAAACGTTTACCTCCTGATTTCCAGTTTGGGGTCAGGTAGCATCTGCTTAAGGATATGTTTCCCCCTGACATTCCAACTCAAGTCACAATTCAAATCCCACTGGTTCTGATTGTTCCTGGATCAACATCTCACCAAACTCCAAGGGTCTTACAGAGATACACAACACCCAAACCCACCAATGAGGCCGGCACATTCAAGGAATCACTAATGGGATTCAAGAGAGAGTGTTGACAATAAAATCAGCCTTTAAAAGAAGATCTTCTTACGTCGGAGCTAAATCCAGACAGAGAAACAGGGAACAGCTTTATGATTTATACAAATCCACAAGTACCTCAGTACTTATTTGAGGCTGGCTGAAACATTGAATATCCAATTTCTATTGAGTCCTGGAAAGATGTTACCTGGATGTACTAGGCAAGCAGGCAGGGTCAAATGGGATCCAGGAGCTTGTCATCAATGATGTTTACTGACCTGTTATTTAAGGGATTTTAATGAAAACGAAGTCCGATGAAGTGAACTGTTTCTAATCTGATTTCACTGCATGAAGCTAAGCCCTGCTCTACTAAACCAAAGCCCAGGGAATCTAACAAAAGAAGCAAATAGGTGGTGATGGCAGACTGTGGGGAGATGCAGTCTGCAGGCCTGTGTTGGCTGCTAATTGCGCTGGAGCCCTCGCTTTTCACCCGCTGCCGCCACACTCAACGCTGATCTGTCCCTAGGAGAGAAAGCCGCGGACAGAACTCTCTCTTTCCTTAGATCAGAAAGTAGATCTAAAGACTGGACTTATCGAAAGGGATGCGCATCCCTCTAATCTCGTAGAATCATTTACTTCTCCAGGTTGCTGAACCTAAGATTTTGTACAAATAAATTCTGGATGATTTTAGCATGCATGACTTGGGATCCTAAAATCACAGACTGCAGCAGGGTGACACTTTCTCAACTGCTTGGAGAGGAAGAGAGTTCTGTCATCTGCTATTACTATTAATTTTTTTCTCTGTTTAATATTTTATCAAAGCAGCATGTGCATAGGGTAAAAATTTAAGTAGATTAGAAGGACTTATAATGAAAGATAGCAGTCCCTCACTCATGGGTTTTCCCACAGAAAGCAGCTTGTTCTGCTGTTTATAGTTCTTCTGGTCTTTTTCTCCCATCGTGTGAACATAAGCCTTTTTCTTGATTAATTACATGCAGATGTGACCTGTTAATTCTCTACAGAGAATTAGGGTTTAGTTAATTTAAACTACTCTTTTCCAATATTTGTGCACCGTGCTTGACTTATCCTATGTTATCTTTATACCATTACATTATTCACCTAAACCTATGTTTCTTTGCATATCTAATTTACCCAGTATCTCGCCTTCCTGCTCTGTTAGATTAAAATACTAGCGCCCTGCCCCACTTGCTTTCCTCCATGCTCACAGCCAGCTCCTGTCTCCAGTTAGTTCCACTTTGACTTTAAAAGTACCAAGGTTGATCCCATTACATTCTGTTTTGTAACCATGTTTCAGTTTTATATGTTTTACTGAGAGTCAACTTCTAAAAATTGGACACCAATAGGCCCTCGTTACATCACTATTCAAATGTATTCCCTGCACAGATTAACAGTGTGCTAGGATTAGAGTTGTCAATGGAGGACCAGTGCCACAATCTCTGTTCAAACTAACATATCACAGGGATCTTCATGACCCAAAGCAACAAATAGATTGCTTTCTAAATAATTTTTAAAATCTAATTATTAAAGCAATACTCCTTCAGACAAAGAATATGAAAAAAAAAAAGTGTAAAGGATTTAAAAAGTTTTAAAAAATGCCACTTGATAAAGGTATATCAAGGGCTTCCCATGCCTCAGTGGTTAAGAATCCACCTGCCAGTGCAGGGGACACGAGTTCAAGCCCTGGTCTGGGAAGATCCTACATGCTGTGATGCAAATAAGCCTGTGTGCCACAACTAGTAAGCCTGTGCTCTAGAGCCCGTGAGCCACAACTACTGAGCCCTCGCACCTAGAGGTCATGCCCCACAACAGGAGAAGACACCGCAATAAGAAGCCTGTGCACCACAACGAAAAGTAACCCCTGCTCATTGCAACTAGAGAAAGCTTGTGCACAGCAACGAAGGCCCAATGCAGCCAAAAATAAATAAATAAGTGAATTTATAAAACAAAAGAATACATCAAAATCTTAACATGAGTTATTTATCAATCTGATTTTTTTTTCTCCACTGAAATGGCAGGTGGATGAATCACACTGGTCCCTCCAATCCAGCTTCAGAGCTCAGCAGGGAAAAGGTGGGTGTTCCCAGTTATTACAGGTGCACCTTAAAGAAGAGGCTACTTTCCCAAAGCCTGCAACCCACCCCTTTATCCTATTCCATACGCTATTGATTGAGTCCCTAAGCACCTTTGGTCATATCAACGTTTCTTCATGTCTTCATCAAATTTCTTCCTCTTTCTTGCTGTCTTAGAGAAAGAGTGTTCATCCTTTGCCTTGCCAGGTGTTACCAAGGGTATTCTGCTAGCTGGTTATATTTGAGGAGTGAAAGGGTGACCTTTAATCATTCACCTGAAGCAACGAGTATAACTGGGTTGCTGGAGATCAGCCTTGTTAAGGAGCCCTTAACGAGATCACTGCCAGTGTTACACTGGTGCTCTCCCCCCTGTCTCTTCTTTAAAGAAATCTGCTTCACCATCTTCCTAACCTCTCATCCCTGTGCCACCCTATCCTTCTGCTTTCTGTGGTCTCCCCTATAAACTTACTTCCTTGAGAGTCACAAATAGATTCTTGAGACCCAGGAGTAATAGCCCTGTCCATCTCTTGTCCCCACTCACTGCTCTGCAGCTTCTTCCTCACGTTCCTGTCTGTCCCTTTGTTTCTGACGCTTTGCTTTTCTAGGTCTCTTATGGTCTTAGTCAGTTCAGGCTGCTACTGCAAAACACCACACACTGGGTGACTAAAACAACATATATTTATTTATCATAATTCTGAAGGCTGACAAGTCTGAGGTCAAGGTGCTGACAGAGTCAAGTGTCCTGGTTTGTAGATGGCCACCCTCTTGCTGTGTCTTCCTGTGGTGAAGAGCTATGTTACTTCTCATTATATCAAACTATGATATATCACTCACGACAACCCCACGCTCACGACCTGATTATCTTCCAAAGGCTCCACCTCCAAGTACTGTTGAAACGGAGCAGGACCCTATGGTCTTTGCCCCCCACCCCCCATGTCCTCTGCCTGCCTTTTGTCTGTGGACAAACTTTAGCCAAAGAATAAGTTTAATCAAGAAGTGTGAAAATGCAGAAAAAAAGGAAAACAGTCAAAAGGACCAAATAATATTAGTTTAGTCGTTAAGCAAAGTCAAGGACCTTTAGTTCCTTCTCAAGGGCTATAGATAATACTCTGAGACGTATCCTGTGAGCTGTCTTGTAGATACTGAAACTCCCACCAGGTGGAAGCAGTTAACTACATGATGACCAGACTGTAGCCATGACATATGCTGTCACAATTCCAAGAATTGGCCTTAAGGAAATGGGAAAAAACTGACCCTGGAACTGAAGATTGACTGTACTTACAACAATCAAGATGACGCTGGTCAGAACACCGATGACCAATTTCAAGATGACTGTCAGAGCTGACTGTACCGTTTCTGCATGTAGCCCCCTCCCTCTGTCTATAAAAGCCCTTGCACCTGATTGTTGGGGGCGGGGGGGAAATTGGCCTTTTGACAGGTACCTGCCCTCCCCCTCCTGGATGCCAGCATCCAAAATAAAGCAAACTTTCCTTTCCACTAACCTGGCCTCTTTATTGTCTTTTGAGTGGTGAGCAGCTGGACCCCACTTTTGGTTACAGATTTTGGCATCCAACATGGGGTGGTTCCTGCACTCTTGTGACATCTGGCTCCCCTGGGTTTTCCAGAGTAGAGCCATGGCCATGACAATGCACTGGGATGGCTGTGATAAGCCTGCTGCTCGTGGCTGCCCGGCCCTGAGAAGGGGATTTGGGGAGACGTTCCTAGCAGCTGCTGAAAACATTTGTTTCTGGGATCCTCCCTGTTTCTCCCCTGCTTGGCACCAGCTGCCAACTTAAGCTTTTCCTTGGTGGAATGGAAAAATGCATCTGGATGAGCTGACAAGCTTCAAGACTGAGTAAGTCCACCAGTGTGCACCCGGGCAAACTTCTCTTTTGAGCATGAAGTGCTCCTTGGGCATTTTGCCAATCGGTTCTGATGTCTGTCTGCCATTGAGGACCATTTGTCAGCATGAAGTGCTATTTGGGCATTTTTGCCAATTGGTTCTGAAGTCTTTCTACCGTTGAGGACTGTCTGTGTTGGAAAAGTGTTTGTTTGGGACTCCATATTGGTAATCCTCTCACAGGATTTGTGACAGTTCTGTCTTCTGGTGTGTGAATGTGTATTCCATTTGTGTGATTGGTATTCATGTTGCCTTTTGTAAAATGGGAAATTCAGGTTCAATTCATTAAGAAAAATTTAAGCTATAAAACTATGATTAAAGAAAAAGAAAGATTTTTTTTTTTGGATAATGTATGACAACAATATTCTTTAGACTCTGGAGAAAATTGGTTAAGATGAAACTCTTTGGAAACTCCAAATCTGATTCTTTTTGCATATGCATTTAAAGAAAGCTAGCTTGATAAAATACTGTTTTCAGAATTCTGACCCTGAGAGAACAAAAATATGCCTAGGAGAAAGCTCAAAGTTAACTCATATCATGTCCTTGAAATACAAACACAGCCCACTTTGCCTGGGACTTCAGCCTTGGGTTAATTAGTAAAAATTCAAGCCAAGGGGTGGGGGGAAGGAGGAAAGAAAAAGAAGCCTTTTAAAATCAAGTGTGTAAATTTGACTATTCTTACTGTTATTCATAAACTGATAAGTTTAATAGCAATGCCTAATTCATGAAATGTAAAAAGATGAAAAAATGAGATGTCTGTTTGTCTGGATGTCTGTATGTCTCAATATGTGTCTTTGTCTTTGGATAATATTGCTGAGGTTAATTTGTAGAGGAGCTCTATTTAATTGGCTTAAAAAAATAGGTGCTTACAAATCAAACAAATCTAAATTTACCTACTTTTGTCTTCTTGCAAGAACAAGAGAGAAACTAAAGATATTAGGTTTATTAAACACACATCTTATACTACATTAAGAAAAAAATGTGCTATAAGCAGGGCTTCCCTGGTGGCGCAGTGGTTGAGAGTCCGCCTGCCGATGCAGGGGACACAGGTTCATACCCCGGTCCAGGGAGATCCCACATGCCGCGGAGCGGCTGGGCCCGTGAGCCATGGCTGCTGGGCCTGTGAGTCCAGAGCCTGTGCTCTGCAACAGGAGAGGCCACAACAGTGAGAGGCTCGCATACTGCAAAAAAAAAAAAAAAAAATTGTGCTATGAGAAAAATATATGATTTTAGAGGTTATGGAATATGTTTTTAACTTTGGCAATCAGAAAATACTGATATAACAAACAGCTCAATTACTTGTTTCTTGGTTTTGTTAAGGTTTTCAAGGGTTAAAAAATGATAAAGGAAGCATTTTGGTGTGTAAAGCAAGTAAGATATGTGTTGTGTAAAGAATGGAGATATTTTTGTTGAGGGAAAATGATGATAATAATTTTGTCCTACAGTTGGTTGTTTCTGGATATGAAAAAAAGGGACAAATTTGTATTGTTCCAGAAAGTGATAAAAGGTTTGTGAAAAAGGAACTTTGAGAAAAGAATTTTGTACATTGTCAGGATTAAGATTAGACTGAACTGAATTAGGTAAGTGAATTTTGTTATCAACAGTAAACTGATGCAAGGCTGAATTTGTTTTTTTCTCTCTCTGTTAAGAAAACAAAGTTCTCCTGGAATATTGATCTGATTTTGATAACAGAATTCTAAGGAAAGTTATCATTTTGCTTCTAACCACACTTTTTTTTTAAAAACATCTTTATTGGAGTATTATTGCTTTACAATGGTGTGTTAGTTTCTGCTGTATAACAAAGTGAGTCAGCTATACATCACCATATCTCCTCCCTCTTGCGTCTCCCTCCCATATGCCCTATCCTACCCCTCTAGGTGGACACAAAGCACCGAGCTGATCTCCCTCTGCTATGAGGCTTCTTCCCACTAGCTATCTATTTTACATTTGGTAGTGTATATATGTCCATGCCACTCTCTCACTTTTCCCCAGCTTACCCTTCCCCCTCCCTGTGTCCTCAAGTCCATTCTCTATGTCTGTGTCTTTACTCCTGTCCTGCCCCTAGTCTAACCATACTTTTGACCCCAATGTTTAGGATAGAAAGAATTGTTTAATAAAGTTGTCACAGAATATAACTACTAATGACTATCACTGCTGGCTTTAAGTTTACTGCTTAAAGCACATGTACAATGCTTGTGTGACAATTGGGTATAAGTGATAAAATGCATGTCCTATAAAGCATTTCCCCATTAACATACCTCAGCCTGTTCATGATATCTGATTAGTTTTCCCCCAACATGGACAACTAGGCCAAAACAAAAAGAGAGAGAGAGAGAGAGAGAGAGACCTAGAACCAAGGGACATGAATGGACCCAGAGCAGGCAACTGAGCCACTCTGACAATGCTGGAAAATATACTGATTATCAATGCTTTCTATGGAAAGATTTGCAATTAAAAGGGCAAAATGATAGAAAATTTCACATATTGAGGTATGGAGAAGTCATTCTGGCTTATACATAATTTAATTTGAACTTTAGGCTAACCAGAACTGCCTGTTTGTGGCCTATTAAACATGCATTGTACATCTGCTTTAATAATTAAAAAAATACATTCAGAGAATAAAACAAAGATATATTTTGATTATTATCTTCCTTGTAATACATCTACTTATTTTCAAATGTTTGTCTAAGTACTATGATAAAGTAATCAAAGAGAGAGGTAATGTTTCCATAATACAAAATACTGATGTTAAGCTTGGAACTTGAGCTTATTTCCAATTCTGTGCCCATTCTCCAAATTGGGCAGGACTGGGCCCCACTTCAGCAGGAAGTAGCCAAGAGCTGTTGTTGCCCAATTCCCTCAAAGAGTTGGGGAAAATTAGAACAGAAATGGAACTAAAACCAAGTTCCTCTGCCAAGTTTATGATTAACCTCTCTATCCAAAACTTTATTCCCTTTCTTGTTCTATACCTGTCTCTCCTCAAGATTCTTTTCCCAAAAAAAGAGAGATTGAGACAGAGCAGGCCCCTGTGGTCCTTGCCCCCCACCATGTCCTCTGCCTGCCTTTTGTCTATGGAAAAACTTTAGCCAAAGAATAAGTTTAATCAGAGAAGTGTGAAAATGGAGAAAAAAAGGAAAACAGCCAAAGGAGACAAAATAATAATAGTTTAGTCATTAAGCATAGTCAAGGACATTTACTTCCTTCTCAAGGGCTATAAATAATATTTTGAGCCATATCCTGTGAGCTGTCTTATAGATATTGAAACCCCCACCAGGTGGAAGAAGTTAACTACATGATGACCAGACTGTAGCCATGACATAAGCTGCCACAATTCCAAGAACTGGCCTTAAGGTAATGGGAACAAACTGACCCTGGAACTGAAGATTGACTGTACTGAAAACAATCAAGATGACGCTGGTCAGACCACCAATGGCCAAATTTCAAGATGACTGTCAGAGCTGACTGTACCGTTTCTGCATGTAGCCCCCTCCCTCTGTCTGTAAAAGCTCTTGCCCCTGATTGTCAGGGGTAGGGGGGAGTTGGCCTTTTGACAGGTGTCTGCCCTCCTTCCCAGTTGTTGGCATCAAAAATAAAACAAGTTTTCCTTTCCACCAGCCTGGCCTCTTTATTAGATTTTGAGTGGTGAGTGGCTGGACCCCACTTTCAGTTACACTGTCACATTGGGTTTGGAGGACAAATTTGGTTCATACCACCTACCTCTGATGGCCTCCTTCATCTTTTCTACTCCTTTTTAATTGCTCTACTACTCACTCTGCTCCCTTCCCACAACAGCAGATGTAACTTTTCTACAAAATGCCTGCTTGCTCTACATGCTTCTCTTTTTGTTTCCTTTCAGTGATTGTGTGGTTCAACCTTAAGCTCAACATAGTTGACCCCAAATCTGTGAGTTAGCCCTGACTGTTGTTAACATTTGCACCTGTTTCTGGATATCTTCCTTTGGATGTTCTTTTTTTTTTTTTTTTTTTTTTTTGTGGTACGTGGGCATCTCACTGTTGCAGCCTCTCCTGTTGTGGAGCACAGGCTCTGGATGTGCAGTCTCAGCGGCCATGGCTCACAGGCCCAGCCGCTCCACGGCATGTGGGATCTTCCCGGACTGGGGCACGAACCTGAGTCCCTTGCATCAACCACTGCACCACCAGGGAAGCCCCCCTGTTAAAATTTTTACATGTAATGCTAATAAGGACACTGTGATGTAAATAAATGGAAAGGTATCCCTGAAATATCCAATTCTGAGAAAGTAGAATAAATCAGGAGGCATCACACTTCCTGATTTCAAGCTACACTATAAAGCTCCAGTCATTAAAACAGTATGATACTGGCATAGTAACAGAAAAATAGACCAATGGAACAGAGAATGAAGAGCCCAGAAATAAACTTAAGCATATATTATCAGCTGATATTTGACAAGGGAGCCGAGAATACTCACTGACAAATAGACAGTCTCTTCAATAAATGGTGTTAGAAATAATTGGTTATTCACAAGTAAAAGAATGAACCTGGACCCATATCTTACACCTCTCACAAACTTAACTTGAAATAAGTTAAAAACTTAGGTTTAAGACCTGAAATCATGAAACTCCTTGAAGAAAACATTGGAATAAAACTCCTTGACATGGGTCTTGGCTATGATATTTTGGATATGACACCTAAAATACAAGGAACAAAAATAAAAAATAAACAAGTGGGGCTACATAAAACTAAAAAGCTTCTGCACAGCAAAAGAAACAATCAGCAAAGTGAAAAGACAGCCTACAGAATAGGAAAAATATTTGCAATTCATATATCCGATAAGGGATAATAATCCTGAATATATAAAGAACTCATACAACTCAATAGAGAGAAAACAAATAATCCAATTAACAAATTCAAGCAAAAGATCTGAATAGACATTTCTCCAAAGAAGATATATGAAAGGCCAACAGGTACATGCTCAATATTACTAGTCACAGGAGAAATGCAAATTAAAACCACAGTGAGATATCACACCTGTCAGAATGGCTGTCATAAAATAAGATAAATGCTGGCATGGATGTGGAGGAAAGGGAGCTCTTGTGCACTGTTGGTGGGGTTGTAAATTGGTGCAGCCACTATGCACAACAGTGTGGAGGTTCCTCAAAGAATCAAAAATAGAACTACCATATGATCCAGCAATTCCACTTCTAGGAATCTATCCAAAGGAAATGAAAACACTAACTCAAAAAGATATCTGCAGCCCATTGTTCACTGCAGCTTTATTTACAATAGCCAAAACATGGAAACAGCCTGAATGTCTATCAGTGGATGAATGGATAAAGAATTGTGAATGAATTCAGTCATAAAAATGAGGAAATCCTACCATTCATGACAACATGGATGGACCTGGATGGTATCATGCTAGTGAAACAAATCAGTCAGAAAAAGACAAATACTGTATGATCTCACTTACATGTGAAATCTTAAACAAAACAAAACAAACCCCAAAAACCTGAACACATAAAAAAAGAGATGAGGTTACCAGAGGGGGAGGGTGGGGAGGAGGGGGAACTAGAGGAAGATGGCCAAAAGGTACAAACTTCCAGTTCTAAGATAAATAAGTCCTAAGGATGTAATGTACAGCATGGTGACTATAGCTAACACTGCAGTATGGTATGTAGGATAAATTCTTTTCCGTTTTTCTTTTCTTATTGCTTTTCTTTTTATTGTATCTATATGAAAAGAAGGATGTCAGCTGAACTTATTGTGAAATCATTTCACAATATATGTAAGTCAAATCATCATGTTGTTTGTCTTAAACTTTTACAATGATGTATATCAATTATTTCTCAATAGAACTGGGAAGAATAAGCTAAAAAACCCTGATTCTGTGATGTAGATATTTTTACAATTTCTATTTCACAAATGAAGAAGTGAAAGCATTGAGATGTTAATTAACTTCCTTATAGTCAAACAGCCAAGGTTTGGAATGTAGGTAACTTGACTCATGCTATTCCTTGTGCCTGGAACACCGTTCTCATTTCTGAATATTCAAACTCTAACCATCTGTAAAGCCAGAGGAAATGTCTTTTCACTGAGTTCCTGGACTCTGGCTCTGAACTTGCATGCTAATGATTGTTCTTCTGCCTTATGTTCTAAGTGCCTGCTGGGAACCTGCCTAGATCCCCAGGACTAGGGTTCTGCTTTATTCATCACAGTCCTGTGACATTAAACCTGGACCCCTTTTGGGATGAGAGTATCTCCACATGCCTGGAGCCTGGCTACTGGCTGACAGGTGCCTGTGATGATAAACACATACCAGTTACTGTATATTTATAAGTTCATTTGTCTCAGAATTCCATGTTGCTATTCTCTGTCAGATACACAGGAATCCCTGCTAGCCTGACATCGATCACATCTCTGCATCACCACTGTTTATAGTTCCCCATTGCCTTCATATTTAGTGTTCTACCCTGTATGTGCACCTTTCCCCAGAATCAGAGGCTGAATCTCTCCTAAAGCCTCAACTTACCATTGAGTTAATTCTCTTTCTGTGTTTCTGCTTATCCTAGAAATGATAACTGTCCAGCAGGGGATATCCAGGCATGATCTGTGATAGATAATCCTTAGATTCTTGCCAATGATCCACTCATACATGTGTGATTCATTCATACATGCACCCATTGGTTCTTTTGCTTGTCCATCTGATTGAGAACTGTTTATATTCCAGGCATCATGCCATGCGGTAGGTATACAATCTCTCTGATTTGATACTAAGAACAGCTACAATTTTGATTCTTCTAGTAGCCTATAAGGAATCTTCCCCAGAGTAACCTACACTAAAATGCAATTTGAAGACATGTTACCTATGAGATTCCGGTGTCTTCCTGCATGTCACCAGGAAGCAATCTAAAATAAAATCAATGAAAAATAAGCTGCAAACTGGAAAATTGTAACATGTCATGAGGATATGTTAAGTGAAAGAAAGTGATGGCACAGTGATGGGAAAACTGAAATGTCTGAGGGTCTGGAAGGAATGCTGAAAAAGGACATGGCTGAAAGGGATACCATGAGTGCCACTCTAGTACTGCCCACAAGAGAGGAACTCCAGCCAACACTAGGGTGTCAGTAAAGAGTGTCATCTTAGAATAATTAGTCTGGCTTGGGAAAACTTTCTGAGTGACCACTACATGCCAGATAGTTGTAGGAGTACAAGGGTGAATCAGATATGGGCCCTGCCCAGAAGGGGTGAGGAGAGCAGACCCAGGACACCCTGACTGCCCTGTGGGAGGAGTGGGGCTGTCGTGGCTGTCATCCACTCTTCAAGGGTGTGTTATCCGGCGGAGTTCCATCAGGCACTGCCAAGCCCTGGATTTCCTATTCTCTACTCCTAATGAAAAGAAACACTTGGCCCGATTCCCAGAATTCTGCTTCAGGGTGGGGGACAGAAAAGAAGAAAACAGAGACCAATCTGTTTTGATGAGTGACAGGGGAACTGTGCTGGGTATTTTACATTTTCCTCTCCTAACCTACTCCATTTTTCCTCACCCTTCTGTCTGTTGTGACAGGTAACCTGTGTGAAATACATCAATCAGGCATCCTTGCTCTTGGGCTAAGGAGGAACCCCCCTGAAGAGGGTCAAAATGAAGGAAGAGATGACGTCTGAATACTGTTCCCCAGCTCCTTTTTTGTTGGGTCATGATAAACTGGTTACATCCCTCCACCAGAGTTTACCTCTTCTCACTTTACAGCTCTTTCCTGCTTCATCTCTGCCTCTCTCTGGCCTTAGAGTGGTGACAGCCCTGCTCTCCCTGCCTTGGGTCCTGCACAGTCTTTATGACTCCCCTACACCCTGCTCATATCTTTGTAAATAGTCCCTCTGTCAAGCCTTCATTGCATTATCCCAATTTGAGAGCGTATTCTTTTTCTTCTTGAAACTCTCACCTGATTCAGGAACCCATCCAAAGGACTAAGATGGGGAGGATTAGAAGCAGGACTCTGAACCTGATGATGAGACAATGTGGAGATGGTGGTCTAGAAAGATAAGGAGGCCTGTGGCTCAGGCACTGTCCAGATTCCTGGGGTTTATCCCTGGATGCTGCATTGGGAGCCCAGAACCTGAGAGACCACTATTCATAGGCCTGGAAATTGGCGATGCCACTGTTTTACCTGCCTGGCACTGCAACTTACTTCAAATCTCACTAACAAGAGCTGTCAGTGTTCTGGCTCTTTCAAAGGCCATGGGGTAACTTAAGTGCTTAAACAGGGACCCGCAAATGGCATCAGCTTTTAGAACCAGATGAAAGCAGGGGAAGTAAGACAAGTTCTCATCTTAGATGGAATAACCTCAATACCATCTAATCTCCTTTTTAAAAGTTTCTGTATTCAGCATACCACCATCTGAATTTAAACAGGCTTCCATCAGTCTATGCTCTGACTAGCTGATAAAATTATTACTATATAATTGGAATTAAATTTCTCACTACAAAATAAAGAGGTGGAAATCTGATTGAAAATCAGTCACATGCATCTAGACTTCTAAATCAATTGATTGTCTCAGGGAAAACCAATAAAATCAGTTTTCTGAACTCTGCATGCTTGAGATGAGGCTAGCAGAAGGCAAACAGGTGACCCAATTCAGCTGGCATGTCACCAGCTCTGTGGGAGTCCACGTGTTCAGAACTGCTTTCCAGTAGTGGCCATGCTGACCCAGCCACAAAGTAATCGCAAGGCTGGGAATGGCATCTGCCACTGTCTGTGAAATACAGTTAAAATAACTGGTCCTTACAGGGTTTCAGGATTGTTAGTCCTGTGCTGAAACAGGCATGTCTTCCAGGTGCTAAGAAAACAAGGCTCTTGTAGAGTTATCACTAAGTTCCAGAGGGGACCAAAAGTTGTAACATTTAAAGATGACATTGATCAACCTTGTCAACTGTTCAGGCAGTCCCATTGTCCAAAAATTATTTTCTTCAATATGTTTTCTAAAATAGCTTAAACTTGATAGAAATATTGAAATGTGGTTTAATTCTCTTGATTGAAAGAGGAAATGTATGTGATCTATAAGTGATTGCGACATAAATTACTGACTTTGTTTCCCTTAATTTCTCTCCAGTGTGTCAGATATAATTTATTGGTTTAATTTATACCCTTTGTGAATTAACACACCTCTTTCATCCAAATATCATAGCAGAATGTGTTGGCTATGAAAGCCTTGACAAGCAAGTGGATTCAGTAGGAAAAGCCCAATGTCTAAGGTGCACACATGTACCCAGGAGTCCTGTGTAAGATGAGCACACATTTTACAAAGATCCAGACAGTTCTGGCCATTGTTTTAGCAAAGGTCATGAGCACAAAAGTGAACTAAATAACAGAAATATAAAAACAAACATTGACATGGGAAGCTCTAAAGACTTAGCAAGAAACACATTCTTAAAAGTCATTAAACAATTTTGAAAAGAAATTCAAGCTGTGGGGACTGAGCTCTGAGATCAGAACAATAAGCTCCTTGAATTGGAACAGAGGCTTTCTGAAAGAAATGTCTGCAGTTTTGAAGAATACTTTCCCAGACAAGCTTCTTTGTGAGTTTTTTTTTTTTTTAACAAACATGCCTATTTTTGACTCGGCTCAGAAATGAAATATTTCAAAAGCTCTTTCAAGCTCAACATCTCTAAAATTACTCCTTCAAAGTTACACTTTAAGGGGCTGCAGAGTAGTGAGATTAAGAGGAGGACCAAGTTTGTGAAATTTTCATCCGTGTGATAAAGACACACAAAAATCCCCTCCACCCCATTAATTTCTTTAGTGTAACAAAGAAACAAAATAAAAAAATACCATTTGGGAAAGATTATAACATTAGCAGGGCTGGGAAAGTGTTTCAAAGTTTGCTTTTTTCTAGATTTAAGAATTTTAAAGGGGAGTTTTTATGAGAAAAATTTTTATGAATTTTGTTTTGAAATAACAGTTTTCCATAATTAATCACAATGAAGGTCAAAAATTATCTCCAAATAAAAATACTTTCTGGAGAAATGAAGTCAAACTCAGTCAGACTCAGTATTAATTTACTTAGTTAGGTAACCACTGACGGGCTGACCCACATGTCCCAGTTAGACTTAATCATTCTAATCATAGGTTTAGTGGGTTTGATTTTCATCACGTGCAAAAATGCCAAGTGAGCTAGTTTACACCAATGACTCAGAATCAGAGAAGGTTTAGTCCAGCTTGATTCTGCATGGACATACGAAGAAACCTGTGAAGACACATATTCACATGTATCTGTGAACTAGAACATTATAAATATGGATTAAGCAAGTTCTTTTTTCTTGATTAGAAACCTATGCAAACAAATGATGTGATATTTGAACAATTCCATTCCAAAGTTCAAATTTAATTAAAACTATGAATTAGACCAGAATGGTCTTTTGTTTTGAAAAGCTAGATTTAAAGTGGTTCAAGCTTGTACTGTTCCTAGTTTGGAAGGTACCCTTTCCCACTAATTCTCAGGGTCCATTGTTCTCATTTTCCTGCAGTATTTTGTGTTCTTGAGCTAGTGACCCAACCAAATTGCCCTTCTGTCCATGGATGGACCACATGTGTTGCTTTGCCTGCCTAGTCCCCTTCTTTTGTGGGTACCAACCCAGGCCAGCCAATCAAATCTACCTTGCCATAACAGTATTTCAATGAGTGTTTTCCCTAATATTTGAAGAGTGGATGGAGAAAAAAGAGACTTTTATCTTTGTCCTGGACAACATGCTGTGAAGATCATCGAGCTGGAATGCCAAAAGCCTTCTTTTCTAACTGCCTGGATGAAAAGCAGCAGGATGAAGCCAGAGAGAAAAGCAGAGTAAAGATGGAGTGGGATGCAGAGCCAGGACCCATCCCAGCCCGAAGCCTTGGACTTTCTAATAAGAGACAAAGAATGACTCCCTTTTTTTTTTTTAACCTAGTTTGTGTTGGGTTTCTGTCCCTTGCAGCCAAAATAATCCTGGCTAATCCAACAAATAAGCAATAGAAAAAGCTGGAAAGGAATAATTTACATCAAATTGTAAGACAGTGCCTCTTGTTCTTACCACCATCTGGCAAAAATGGGCTTTCTATGTGTCCTCACATACATAGGGAGAGAAAAATAAATTTTTGCTTGAATTCGGAGACTGTTAGTACATTTTACAAAATGTGTTGGTGGATGATGTGCTTTTGTCTGCTAGTTAATTCATAAGGATGATAAAAGAGCTACATTTACATACCAAAGGCATGAATATCTTAGCAAAACAATATAGTTAATGACTCATATTTTCGCTTATTTGACTGAGTTATTTAATGACCTTAGTATGATCTGGTCATGTTGATGGGCAATGGTAGGTAAAGATCAGAAGTTGAGGGAGGTTCTGGGCAAAATGTTCAGAGTAATTTATTTGATACTAAACTATCCCCCACCTCCTCACTACCTACACAAAACACATGCAAATACACTTAATTACTGTGAATTACAAATAACATAATTACTGGGTTAAGTACAAGTTTATAGTCAATAAACCAAGAAAATTAAGTTGGGTGAATATGTTTGGACATAACTGTACATCCATTGTAAGAAATCCTTGGATCTCAGGCTGTCTCTGCAGCAGACTGGTTTGACTCTTTCGACTGAATTGAGTATTAGCTCAATTTCATCAGAGTATTTGTATGAACTAATCTTTTGAATGCAGAAATCAGATGAGGTGAACTGGTTTGTACAAGTAAACACCACCTCAGTACTCAGAATAACATATCCATTAGGTCCTCCTGTAATGGCTTTGTATGTATTTGCAGCAACTGCCCTTTAGAACTGAACCCAGAAACAGATCCTGAAGTCTTTGACTTTGTGTCTGTTGCTCTGCCTAACTGTTCAGTGCTCTCTTTAGAATTCAAACTTTAACTGCAGATAAATCCAAGAAATGTAGAATTTCACAGTTGGAAGGGATCATAAAACACCTCCTTCACCTACCAATGGAAACTCATGTTCAGAGCTCTGATGTATCTGTCCAAGGTCTCAGGTGGTAGAGTTGGGTCTGGACACAGTTGTTAGAGGTCTTCTATTGGGAAGCCATTCTTCAAATACTCTGCAAGCCACATAGCACTTTTTATTGTAGTGATTTGGTTTTATGTTTGATTTTATGTTTCAACATAGTATTATAAATCTGGACTAGATATTCAAATTATCTCAATAGATTATTCTACTAAATAATTAAAAAGTTAATATTATTGAAGAAAAATGATTCTTTATTGAGTTTTGTTTCCATTAAGTAGTATAAAATATACTAGTGATTCTAGATTCTTTAGTATGAAATCATACTAATCATTCTTCCTGGTAATCTCATTTATTTTTCATTAAGTTCTTTTTATCTAGAAGGTATTGGGCTACATTTTGTGTGTTTGCTTGTTTGTTTTTGAATTGACACAAGTAAGATGAACTGGTTGTAGAAGCAAACATCACCTCAATAACATATTAGACATAGTAAAATGTGTTAAACAGAATAAAGGGTTTTGTGTAAAGCCCTGAATATAGTTTAGTTTTATTTGTTATTCTATTTGGCTACATGAGAGAGTTAGAAGGAAGTCTTCTGTTTTCCACAATAAAATACCTTTGTAAAAACTGTAAAGCAATAGAACTTCAAGAATTCTGAATAAAAATTTTTGTAATGGAAAATCAAGCATGCCCTAAAGGTAAAAGTTTATTAAAATTATGAAATATAAATTTGTGGTTTTTAAAAATTCTTATTTTTTAAGATGAGGATGATGGTACTCTGCAACATAATTTTTGAGGAAAATCTATTGAGTCTGACCAAAATATTATAATAAAATTAATGTATTTTAGCAGCTGAGAGCTTGCTGATGGAATCATTTGGGCTTAAATCTCATTTCCCAAATTTTCTATCTTATTAGATCTTGGCAAATATATTTAACCTTGTTGTATTTCAGTTTTGTCATCTTAAAAAAAGGAGATAATAAACAGTTGTTACCTCAGAGAATTGTTGGGAAAGTTAAACAAACTAATGTATGAAAAGCACTAAAAATGCTCAGTAAATGTTTGTTATTTTTATGAAAAAGAGAAAATTACTTCATATTACTCTTAAAAATGACAAATAATTACTGCTATCAGCTTCATTTGGCTGTGTTTCTACTGACTTGTTTGAAGCAGAAGTGATAATCTTTAGAGAACCAATGATTTTTCTTGACAAAAAAGGTCTGTGATTTACTATTAGGGCTGTACATATACGTGTGTGATTGGTCTGTGAATCCTGCCTTAACATTTTTGAGATTTGCTTGATGTGATTCAAAGCTCTAGTCTCTTGCCTTTTCCTACTCTTTTAATCAACTCTTTCCTGGATACCAGCAAAGATGTTAAAAGGTACTATAACAAGCAGGAATATTGTCGTAACAGCATAATAAGCAACTAATCAGAAAAAAATGCCCCCTGCAGAAAGCACACCTTGAGTATGTTTTTTGTTAAGCTCTTCTGTTTTGTGGAATTGATTTCTACCGAGTCGCTAGAGAGAAAACAGACCTGTTTCGAAGTGAGGGTTGTGACATATGTTATTAGTTATTTAGGCCAACATGGCAAAGTTTTCAGCAATGGGTCTTATATAGAATGTTCATTCAAAAGTGCTTTCTTTGCTCACTTTGCATCCTCCTGTGGTTTCACCAAGATGGAGTATTTAACAGAGTACTAATGACTCAGGAGTAAAAACACATTAATCAAATGGTGCAAAAAATGCATCAACATTTGATTAACACAATGTTAAATACATACACTCAGCCCAAAGACCAAGGGAAAATGCAAAAGGTCTTGCTTTAATATTGGTTTAGAGTTTCCAGGTTTCTCCTTTCATTATTAATCCTCCTTGGCTGCATAGAGCACTTGTGCTCCGTCATTTCTTTGTAGTAGCTGCCATTGTGTGAAGATGGATATGCTTTTGTCCTCTCTCTTCTCCCCAGAGATGAATTCTCAACCTCAATCTTTTCCTCATAGCTTGTGCACTTGTCTTTGCCATTTGTGCACTGGAGGAGAATGTGCTTCTCCATTTCTTTGTCTCTCAGATATGTGAGACAAATGTCTTTTTCTCTATCATGCAGTTTCTCTTTACAGTGGCAGCCACACTGGCACGTGGCCTCCAGAAGCAAGCTAGTGACACCACAGACAAATAGCTCCCAACGAGGTGCTGTGTGCCTGTGTGCGCTCTTTCTCATTCTCTGTCTCTCTGTCTCTCTCTCACCTCCCCTCCCAACTCTCCCTCCTTCCTTCCCCTCCCTTTTCCCTCTCTCCTCCTCCCTGTCTCCTGAACCAAGCTTTCAATTAACACCATTCTGTTACTTAGTTCCAAACAGAGACAAAATTGCACAATGTTGAATGGGGCTAGAGTTAAGCTCTTTACTGGTTAAGGAGATCTTTCTGCATCTGGGTATTTGAGTAGTGTTCTGTAATTCCTAACATATATGCAAATATATATGTGTGTGTGTAGATATGTATATACACCACATATTTATATGTATACACATTCTTCTCCTCTACTTTTTTATGGTGTATCTATCATCCCTGCTCTCTTATTAGTTCTGTATTTTCAGAATTGCCCAATGAGAACAATGTGCTACCTACAATAACTCGGGTTTTTTAAAATATACTAAAATAAAGTGAAGTATTTAAATTATACTCCTAGTGAAGGTTCCATACAAATATATCTAATCAACATGAAAAATTAAGGACTCATCAATGGATTCTTTTAAAACCAGACAGAAGTAGATGCAGTTCCATTAGAAAAAGAGTAGAAAATGTCTATGTTTTAAGCATTCCGTTTCCCTATTGCCTTCAGCACACAATTTAAACTCTATCGTCTGGCCCCTGACTCCTCACTTACACCACCCTTGTCATTCTCCTGCAAGTACCCTATATTCTAGCCAAACTGGAATCCCTTAAACTTTCTAGTTTTTTTTTTTGTGTGTGGTACACGGGACTCTCACTGTTGTGGCCTCTCCCGTTGTGGAGCACAGGCTCCGGATGCGCAGGCTCAGCGGCCATGGCTCACGGGCCCAGCCGCTCCACGGCATGTGGGATCTTCCCGGACTGGGGCACGAACCCGTGTCCCCTGCATCGGCAGGCGGACTCTCAACCACTGTGCCACCAGGGAAGCCCCATGTAGCTCCTTTTTTCAGGTAAATTTTTTTGTCTATAAATATTTAGGAAGATATTCTCCATTTGTTCTCAGGCTAGGTTAGGTGCCTCCTACTGCTGTTATCTTACACATATTTCTTTCATTTCTTTCATTGTCTTTCCATTCACTCACTCACTCGTTCAGTCAATGCATATATATTCTGTGCTTCATGGATGCCATTTATATAATTGTCTGCAGACATGCCTCTCTCCACTAGACTGTGCCCTCTTAAAGGTAAGAGACATACAGTTGATTCTTTTTATTTCTGGTTCTTATGTTCTATAAAGTTGCTGTGAACTCTAAATTAGCAAATACTGACCTACTGCTCCTAGGGGAAATACAACGTTAGGTTCCTGCAAGGCTCTGGTCACATTTCCCTTAACCAAAGCACCATTTTCATTATATAGATTCATTTGTTAATGTCCTTGTAAAATGAGCCAGTCTTAATAGTGTGAAAAACTTGCTCTTCCACATAAGCCTTTTTCTAACACTTAGTGGTTATTTAAAAAAATCATTCCACAGCTTCCTGATCTGCAAAACCTGTCTTGCCTGCAAGTTTAAATATGTTCCGTGTGTATCAAAGGTGATGTGTGTACCCAAGGTCAAATGTGCAAGCCAGTCAGCACGAGTCGGAGAAGGCTTAACATTTTCTGACCCTGGATATAAGTGACTAAATTTTTTTGGCTTTCTGCCTTATAACAAGGCTGTTCACTACACTCTTTTTAGTGATCATCATCCCATGAATCCACATGGTCACATGTCCATCTTTTCCATAGCTTCATCACGCCGTATAGCTGTTACTTTAGCATTTTCTGGAGTGGCCCTATGTACGGATCAGTGAGTTTCCCCCTCCTCTTTCTGGATGTGTTGATCCATTAACAATTAGCTCATGACCATCAGCACTCTAACTCATATCTGAACAAAGCTTATCTAACGCATGACCTCCTTGCACTTAGGAATACTAGGCAGCGTGTCAGCACTATGCTTGTGGCCCCATGTAAACAGTGAAATCACCAACAAAAAGAAAAAAGTGCAAAAAATGTGACACTAAATAGACCACAAAAAAGACACTTGTTTATATTATGAGAGCCGAAGCTAGAAGGCAGGGGGTCACCTTGTTTGGGCTTCAGCTGAAGTGTGCACATCAAGTGACTCACATTTTTTACCACTCTACGTATGTTGGTAGATGACTGTGAGAATGCCACCAGTGTTGATTTGGGGGTTACAAATAAGTTTTACTGAATAGATGAATTTGCAAACATGGAATCCACCAATAATGAGGATCAATGCTATTTTTCTTCTACTAAATAGTGGGAGCTCAATAAATGTTTGCTGACAGGATGAAGAGTGCATGCTATGTGTGGAGCTATTTCTCAAGGTGCAATGAATTAAAACTCCTTATTAGAGACTATAAATTTGACAAAATTTTATGCCAAAAAGTCTAAAATTCAGAGAAAAATATTGTGTGCATACTATATATATATATTATGCTCCCCACTTACAAGTTTCTTAATGCTTTTTTCAAGCATGGTCTAACCAATCTTCATTCCATATATTAAAGGACTTTTGTGTGAGTAAAACTATAGGATATATCTGTAAGTGGCGATCACCTCTGAAAGAAAAGCAAACTAGCAACGCCAGCACTCTCTGGTGCAAACTACCGAAAGGTCCTGTTTTTAATAAAGAAACAAAGACACTTGAAGGTCACCATATCCACAATGTACATTTACCATAAAATCTAATTAAGACATATGAAAAACAGTTCTTTATGCATGACAGTGTGTAACTTTACCCAGAAGTCAGCACAACTTGCTGACATATGTACACTTCAGGTTACTTTTCAATTAGCAGAGACTTTGAATTGACCCACACTTACCCTCTTGCTTTGTTCTCTTTGTGTCGAGGACAAAACCTTTCAAATGTTTGTAGATCTAGTGATATGGTCTAGAAACATGACTAAATAGCGAAGCTAATGTGCTAGTGGGGGGACTCAAATCTACTGTCATCACCAACTAATATAATTTATTTAGTCAACAAATTTTCATGGAGTGCAAATATTCATTGAAAACAGTCCAGGCCTGTATTAAGTGCCAGGAATAAATAGTGACTAATACAGGTATGGTTCCATCCCTACAGAATGAGTAGTCTACCAGAAGAGACATACCATTAACGAGTAAAAAAGAGAAATAATAGTATAAATATAGATTGTGAAGGGCATCACAGAAGAAGTAAGTCTAGAGAAGGGAGAGAATAATTGTTGTAGTGATGTGGGGGCAGAAGTTAGATGGATTTCTGTAAGAGCTTCGTTAAGAAGGGGATTTTTTGAACTGAAGTTTAACAACAAAATGATCCTCCGATGGTAAGAGTTATGGGAAGCCTACTGCAGGTCCAGGGAACAGCAAGTGGGAAGGTTCTGAGGTTGCTGTGAACTTGCCTTGTTTTAGCAACTGTCAAGCAGCCACAGTGAGCAAGAGTAGTTGGCACAAAGAGCTGCCAGAGATTTGGCCATTGGTAGACCACACGGGGCCTCTCAAGACACAGTAAGAGGTTTGAAGCTGATTCTAAGTATATTTGGAAGAGTGTTAAAAATGTAGTTTAAAGAGACTATTTAGGTTGCTGGCTGGACAATTCATGGGAGGGTGCAAGTTAAGAGTCAGGGAGACCAGTTAGGAGCTGTTGCAGTAGTCGAGGTAAGAGAACATGGTGATTTTTTTCCTGATTGTCTCCAAAATGATTTCTTAAAAAATGAAGTCTAGTTGATTTATGATATTTTATTAGTTTCAGGTGTATGGCATAGTGATTCAATATTTTATATAATATACTACATATAAAGTTATTACATGATAATGGCTATATCCCCACGTGCTGGACAGTATATATCCTTGTTGCTTATTTATGTCACACATAGTAGTTTGTGTCTCTTAATCCCCTACCCCTACCTTGACACCCTCCCTTTCCCTCTCCCCACTGGTAACCACTAGTTGGTTCTCTATATCTGTGAGTTTGTTTCTGTTTTGCTATAAATAATAGCTTCATTTGTTTCATTTTCAAAATTCTACATATATGTGATAACATACAGTATTTGTCTTTCTCTCTCTTATTTCACTAAGCATAAGACACTCTAGCTTCATCCATGTTGTTGCAAATGGCAGAATTTCATTCTTTTTTATGGTGAGTAACCTTCCATTGTATATATATTCTTTAATCATTTGTCTGTTGATGCTGCTTAGGCTGCTTCCGTACTTTGGCTATTGTAAATAATGCTTCTATGAACATTGGGGTGCATGTACCTTTTCTAATTAGTTTTTCATTTTTTCAGGTATGTACCCAGTAGTGGATTGCTGGATCATATGGTAGCTCTATTTTTAGTCTTTTAAGAAACCTCCGTACTGTTTTCCACAGTGGCTGCACCAATTTACATTCCCACCAACAGTGCGAGAGGGTTCCCTTTTCTCCACATTCTTGTCAACATTTATTTGTAGACTTTTTGATGATGGCCATTCTGACAGGTGTGAGGTGATATCTCATTGGGATTTTGATTTGCATTTCTCTAATAATTAGTGATGTTGAGCATCTTCTCCTGTGCCTGTTAGAGAGGATGATGATCCTTTTTTTAACTGAAGTATAGTTGATTTATAATGTTGCGTTAGTTCCTGGCGTATAGCAAAGTGATTCAGTTATACATACACACACACACACACACATATATATATATACACACACACACATATATATATTCTTTTTCATATTCTTTTTCATTACGGTTTATTACAGAATATTAAATATACTTCCCTGTGCTATACAGTAGGACCATGTTGAATGGCCTTGTTTACGAAACAGAAACAGACTCACAGACATAGAAAACAAAGTTAAGGTTACCAAAGGGGAAAGGGGGTAGAAGAGGTATAAGTTTGGAGTTTGGGATTAGCAGGTACAAACTACTATATATAAAATAGAAGATGGTGATCTTGACTTGGTTCATGGCAGTGGAGGTGAAGAGTGTGTGGCCTTTGATATATTTTAAATGTTGAATGAAATGGATTTACTGCTGGATTTCAGTGGCGGAGAGGGAAAGAGAGGGGATAGAGGGTTACTCTTAGTCTTCTGGCTTGGTTAGCTGGGAAGGTGGTGCTGCTATCCACTAAAGAAGGAAGATGGCTGTCTGCCTTTGAGACATCCAACTCAAGTTGGCAATCAGTTTATACAACAAGGATGATCAAAATGGGCATTGCAAGCGGGTAGGTGACTCTTGCACTTACAGGAATGGATGGGATCATCTTGGAGAGGAAGTAGGGCATAATGAGAAGAGGACCTAGAAGTAGTTCAGAGAAGCTTCAAAGTTTAATAGAGAAGGATCCCAAATAGTCATGGGAAGCTTAAACAGAGGTATAGGAGCAGCATGGTATAAGGGAAAGGGTTTCTGATTCCACTAATTGCTTGGCAGTCTGAAGTTGAGTTCTAGCCTCATCTCTACCATGAACTAATAATGAGAAGCAATGAGTTCTAGATGGATCGTCTGATTTGGAGTCATGTAAATCTAGGCTCAGAATCCAAAGCTAGAATTTACTGGCCGAGAGCAAGTTTTCCAGCTTTCTTAATCTGTTAAACTATAGGTTTTACTTGCAGGATTGTTATAAGACATAGATATAATGAAGATAATTCTCTTACTGTGGTGTTTAGCACATAATATGCCCTAATTTTCCCTTTCTTTCTCTCTCTCTCCCTTTCTTTTTCTTTCTTTCTTTCTTTCTTTCTTTCTTTCTTTCTTTCTTTCTTTCTTTCTTTCTTTCTTTCTTTCTTTCCCTCTTTTTTTTCCTTCCAGTTTTATTGACATACAGCACTGTATAATTTTAAAGTGTTATTCTGTTCTCAGCCATTACCTTTTACTTCTTAGATGATCTCCAATGTTTCTTCAAAAATATCTCCCTGTATATTCTATTTATCTTTTTTTCCACTCAACATTTAGACTTGGAAAAATGTAATAAATACTTGTTTGAAATGTGAAACACCAAGTGAAACAGCAAAGCCATAGGAACTCATTTTATGAAAGGAAGCGAATGATTAAATGGACTGAAAAATAAGAGCAAGAATATTTTATACAAGGGAAAATAAATGTTCCAATTAGTTACACACTGAGAAGTGTGGGCAAGGACGTCTGAGATACTTCAAATATGACCCCCCAAAATTACGAGTATGTGGCTTCAAGGAGTAGTGACCCAGAGATGACACAACTCTGTGCCCCAAAGCAGCCTGTCCCCAGGGTGGAGAAGCAGCGTTCTCGCTGTGGCGGAGGTGACAGCTTGCTGCAAACGTTGGCTGGCACAGGGCTTGTCACAGATCAGAGGTTCTCTTCCTCTCCTGTAGTAACTAAAAACTCATGGCCATTAAGAAAAAACCTTTAGGAGAAGAAAATGACTTGAACATACTGTTGGAGAATCTGCTTTTTAGTAGCTCTAATTTCATTTAAATCTCATAAACTACAAGCACAATCCAATTACCATGAGTGGGGATGTATTCATCTCCTGCACCTCATACCTGTGAGATCTTGTTCCGTGACCTGTGAGGCTTCAGTGTGAACCCCAGGCTCACCTTTTTTGCTACCAGCAGACTTATCTCCCATCTGTAGGTGGCAGTAAGTTATTACCGGTTTTGTTACTCTGCTCAGTGGAAGATTCAATCCAGTTTAGAGAAACAGAATATAAAGAGAATATTGTTCTACCTTTGGGCCAATTTAAAAAACAATAACTCTCAGGTTTTTTTCAAGGGAAGTTTGGTTCCTTCTCCCATTTTAATTTGAGGTAAAATCGAAGTACTTATGTATTCTCAGTGGACTCTTTCTCTAGAATAAACTTATGTTCACATCAGGTTAAACAAACCTAGAACGAGAGTAAAGCTCAGCAGCTCAAGAAGCCCACTGTTTCTTAAGGTGATGTGTCGAAGCAAGATTAGTTCAGATCTTAAAGCCTGTTGTTACATTAAGCAAAAGCATTTTGCTTTTAAGCATATAAATATAGAACATCAAATAATCATTTTTCCAATTCCACAGTACAAATTATTTCTTTCTAGAGCACTCACTGATTTCCATCCTCAGTGTTTAAAAGAAACAAAAAACACCACGCATGAAAAAGAAAAGGAATTGTTGAATTGCCTTTCTTTTCTGCTTTGTCCTCTGCCCTGTGGTTGTTCATATGCAATGCCTGCTTCCTCACAGATGGAATCCACCAGTCCTGCCATTAAGGGGGACACAGCAGGACCTGTACAGGATTTGTTGAAGCTGAAGCCGACTTTACAATGTAGCTCTGAGCCTTGAAGCAGCATAAGTCACACCAGAAACACCAGATCCACAAGTATAAGGCAACTAGAGTGAAACATGAATTTCCCCCTCACACTTCTCCTCTTGTTAGTACAATTAAAACTACAACCAGCTCCTTTATTGCTTGTGATTTACCACTTAGCCAAGTAAAATGACAATTTCAGGCTACAGTAGACAGAGCCATAGAAAAAAGAAAACAGAGCCAATCAGGTTAGGCAACTGCTGTCATGTTATGCCAGCAGAGGCTGCCAGGTTTCTAAAGGAAAAACAATCTTTCCAGCACAGTGCATACCTTGCACTTCCGCTTAGCTTAGCTTCACGGACACTTCCTATTCCAGTAAGCCTGCTTGTACTGCTTTTATTATCTGGTTTTGGATCCTTCTAAAAGCATTTACTAGGGTGGGCTATTTTTTCTTTTTAATGGCTTGGGGATAAATACTTAGCATCCCCTTGCCTGGGCTAGCAGAATGCTTTTGGTCTATGAGAGCCTTTCTATTCATGTATTTGCTATGTATAGGGTGGGATTCTTCCTTTGTGCTGGGTAGCTACTGTCACAAGCTTGGTTCCTGTACAAAAGTCAGGAAGACAGGGATTCTGTCATTTTCCAATCTTTATTACAGCAACTGGCAGAAGACAAGACAGGGTGACACCTATGTGTTCAAATGTAGGCTTTGCTGCCCCAGCAATCTAACAGTTAATATTTATGCACTGTTTTTTTTTTTTTTTTTTTTTTGCGGTACGCGGGCCTCTCACTGTTGTGGCCTCTCCCGTTGTGGAGCACACGCTCCGGACGCGCAGGCTCAGCGGCTGTGGCTGACGGGCGCAGCCGCTCCGCGGCATGTGGGATCTTCCCGGACCGGGGCACGAACCCGTGTCCCCTGCATCGGCAGGCGGACTCTCAATCACTGCGCCACCAGGGAAGCCCTATGCACTGTTTTAATTCTTATTTTTAAGTGGTTTGTTTTTCATTTTAACAGAATGGTTCAAAAATTCAAAATTCATTTCAGTTTTGATGAGCAGGGAAGGCCTGACCTTTTACCAAGCACTCAGGCACCAAACTGTCCTTCTTTCTTAAGAGTCGACTGGTCACCACAGGGGTCTGCAGGGCAGTGTGTAACTACCCATTCACTAGCAGAACCTCTAGTCATCCCAGCTCCAACTACTGCCTAAATCGTTTTCTTGTGGAGAAGAGCATGGTAGCTGTGTCAGTTAGATTGATTGACTAACTTCAGTAAAAATGTAAATAGCTCCATGGTTTAGCTTTTGGAACTGCCTTGGTGTTTGTATGATCTGGGGAAATAGCCAGAATCTTCTTGTCGCAGGGAGCTAGGAAGAAGGGGTAAGTTACATCCAGAAGATGGAGCTTGTACAGAAGATGTCATGTGTACCACATGAAAAGGATCATGAGGATTTAAGAAAACATTATTGAAAGAACAAGTGGCATAGGATTCAAACAGACTTGGGCTAAAATCCCAGCTAAGTCACTATGACACTTATTCTACAAACTTCAACAAGGTGTTTAACCTCTTTGAGCTTCAGTTTCCTTATTGTGTAAAATAGAGGCTGTAATGTCTCCTCTAAAAAGGTACATCAACTAATGAGATAGAGTACTCAGCACCATTCACAAAACATAGTAAAGCACTTCAAAAGTGGTAGCTGCCCAAACAACAGCAACAGCAATGAGTCATTTCAGTAGAACCTCCCATTGGATGCAGTGTAGAGCTGAGGTTAAGCAGCCTGCCTGAATCATAAACCCACCTCCACCACCGGTGTGACCTTGGATAGATTGCTTAACCTCCCTGTGTCTTAGCTTTTGCCATAAATACCATGGAGATAGCCATAGAAGGAACTTTATTGCATTATTGCAAAGGTAAGTTGAAACAATGCATATAGAATAATTAAGACAGTGTAACCAATTAAAGATGCCAGTTATTTTTACTATTATTCTCTCTGCCCCCAACCTCATGGTCATCTGGAAATAGCGTAGAGGTAATCCATGTAGTTAGAGATGACAACAGGACATGTCTTTAAAACTCAGATGTAGCCACACCCAGGGATTTCTCTGCAGGGAAGAGAGAGGCAGTGACTCAATGACACAGGTGATATTCTAGGAATCACAGGAAGCTACCTTGCTCTGAATATTTGCATCAAAGCATGGATGTGAGTCTGACACAAGTGAGTATTAAGCAAGGCTGGATAATTTTTTTGGACTTCCTGACAACTCACCATGTTTCAGTAGGTTCTGACTCTCACTATTTAAATAAATCTGTGAATATTTGGAGACGTGGGAAGTCTGTAATTAATCCCCATGGGCAGTATAGAAGCTGCTTGTTCAAATCAAAAAGAGCCTTCACATTCTCTCTTTTTCAGCATCCTGCACCTATATAATAAAACGTCCCTGCCTCTGGTTGAGGCTTTGCGGTTTCAAGCATTTCCACACACGTAACTTTGTTTCAGCCTCTTATAGCACTGCGGAGTTGGCCCAGCCAGCGTTTAGATCTTCTTCATCTTATGGGCAAGAAACCGAGGATTTGGGAGGTGAAATGACTTGCCCCAAATCACATAGCTTTTAAGCAGCAGAGTAAGTTAAAAAATTCCTCAGCAGCTTTTGATGAGATTGATTTGCTCTTTAGTTTTAGGTTACATAAGACTGTATTGTCACAAGTGCCATTGGAATTACTGCCACATTCTATTTTTTTTTAAAATTCTGCTTTCTCTAATTATAATAAAAGGAGACTTTTCTAATGAAGAGACGTGTGTGCCTTCTATACATATCTTCCATATTTATATCTGCTCTTTGAGGCTATTTCAGTTTGACATTTCTCTGTTTTCTTCTAGGAATATTCTCTGAAAAAGACTTAGATATCAGAAAAGTATTATGGATGCAGAGATTAGACAGGAGCTTTAGTTTAAAACAAAGATGTGGTAGCTCACACCATCATATTTTCAAGGACAAATAAGATCCTTTATTTTTGTAGTCTTGCTTGTAGCTTAGTTGTCTACATCTGAGAAATAACAAAAGAATTACAGCTGGGTTTGCAGATGCATCAAAAAGGGGAAAAACACACGGGTATATATGGAAGCATTTATTTTTTCTTATTCTAAAAAGTGAATGAAAACATAAAAGCACCTATGATATTGAGATGGGAGCAGGAAAAGCAAGTGTGGGAGGATGGATAACCTTTGATGTCAAGTTGATTTCTCATATCTATGTGGTCCAATTTCAGTTTGAATATTAGCTGTGAGATCTGCAGTCCCCTGTTCTATAAGGGTAGAAAGGTGAAGATAGAATATTCCAGAGGTTTCTCAAAACTTTAATAAATATCTCTCCTGCCAGATGACCCCTGATAAACTGCAGTCTTCCTTCCAGTAAAAAGCTCCCCCAGACGGGCTCAAAAGGGATGATGTTCACCACTATTGAGTCTCCAGTCAGCCATGCCAGCCAGTTGAGACATTTCATTGGAGTTTTTCCTTACTTGGCAGTTTTAGATGTTTTTGTCAGTAATGTAAATTGAAGAGGAGAGGAACTCAGTAGGAATATGTGAAAACTAAGTCTATATTACACGAAATGTGCTTTGGGTTGTGCATGAGTTTCACATAATATTTACCTAAAGGTGCAATGTATCAAAACTGAGCTTGTTGTGAAGGTGTACAGCATGAAGTCCATGTATTCCACTTCTGTTTATGTTGTGCTTGTGCCGTGGCTTCACAGTGACACATTTCTCAGTAGCACATCAATATGCACAGTTCTTGAGACCAGCACTTATACATTATATTGTGGCATTTTCATCCCCCTTAAACTTCTTGAGTGTTAAGGTTTATGATTTATTTATTGTGCTATTTTTTGATGCCTTGCAAAATGACTAGCATATAGTAGGTGCTCTGTATAGATGCTTGTTAAACAGATCTGTTCCTTGTCTGAGAATTATTTCATAACACAAAATCCATGAAAACCTCAGAAAAGGAAATTCAAGATATTTCTAACCTGGTTTTTATAAGTCTGGGCTTTAAAAGAGAGCCTGAGGATTTTTCGTTGTTTTCATTTCTAATATATAAGTTCTGGGCAAAAAGAATATCCCAATGGTTTTGGTATTAACTAACAGAGGGTGATAAATATTCTTAATCCCTTATCCCTTTCATTGTTATGGGCTCCTTAAATTACCTCAAGCAGAATTATTGGGATTTATTTTGTTCTCTAAGCAGTATCATTATGATAAAAATAAAGCAAAGATTTGAAGCTAAATAAAGATTGGAGGATCAATGACAAATGGAAAACCCTGCCTTTCCCATCATTCTTGGCTCAGTATATTTGCAGGGGTCACTCCAAGTATGTGGGGATTGGACATCAACCAGCGTGTCTTTGAGAACCCCATATTTCACTCCCATAGGGCAGCCACATAATTTGTGGGACCCTGTTCAAGATGAAAAGGCAGAGACCCTTGTTCAAAAAACAGAAAAAGAGCTTTGCACTTTCTCTGGTCGACTCTCTCCCCTGCTGTTACCATGTTCTCTGCTGTCTAACGCTGTTGTGTACCCAATCATGATGCTCCCTGCACCCAGGGAGCCTTGCCAGGAGTGGAGGCAGTGGAGACCGGGAGGCAGGTGCTGGAGAACTCTTTCTGGAGACCTGGGGAGTGTGGGAATGCAGGACTCCAGGGCCCTGGCACATGCCCCGCTCTCTCTCCTTACTTCACTTGCAAAAGCCAAAATCAAAGACAATACATGGAGAGTTTCAAGACAGCAGCATCAGAGCATCAAGCCTCTGGTGCAGACCCTGTCCAGCGTGCAGCTTGCTGTGCAAATGCCGTGGCCTCACGCCTGGGACGCGGGCTGTACAGCCCCCAGGAGGGAAGATCTATGGGATGATTAGCACAGCCTGCTAGTAGGAAGAAGCGATGCTTCTCTCCTCAGCCCTGGGGCAGGAGGGTTGACATTGCCTTTCTCCTTCTTCGTTGTGACTATTTCCTCTTTTGGTCTCCATTTTCATCTACTTTGTTTTCTATAAAAATGATGAAGGAAAGGAAAATGAACAAGCAAGTCTGATAAAGTATAGTTTATACCAGTGAAGTTATGACTCTCATGCAAATATAATATGAATTCATGTCAAGGTTATCTTTAACTCAGTTATTAATAAGGGAATCAGTAAGGTATCAAAACTAAAGAATATTTAAGAAGGAATATTAAGGTAAGACTGCTTGATTAGATATGAAGCTGGTTAACATCCATTTAGAGTACTTTTCCTTCGGAAAAAAATTATTTTCATCTCTAGCTGAGAAAAATCTACAAGTTAACCTCTGCCCCTACAAAGTTGTAAAATAAGACCAGACAATAGAAAGTCAAGGCCAGCATTAGAAACTGAACTCCCAGAACATCCAAGTATCTTTTCAGCTGTTCCACGTTGAGGATAACTTATCTGTCAATGTAACTTGCCCCAACCTAGCATTACCTGAATTTTTACTTCATCTGACCACAATATTTAAAGATCTTCTCAATTATCCTCCATTGGCACAGAAATAGATGTTCAACATACACAATGGTAGAGTATAAAATAAGAAAATATTTCTCAATATATTTAAATCAGCAGGCATTTAGATTTCCCTTAATACTTAAATTAGGTATTATACTTCTAGACTTCAAACAATAGCATCAGAAGGGCCTTTAGATTCTTAGACAGATTTTACTTAGAAATGTCTGGGTGATCTCTAGTCAGATGAGAAAAGACACTCAGGGAAGATAAATGTACACACATCACACAGAAGAGCAGATATGAAATTGAGTCTTGGGGTTAGGCCCCCCTGACTCCTGGTGCGGGGGGGACCCAGTGGCTCTGAGCAGTTCCTCCTCATCTGGACATCAAGTGTCCATTCATGTCTGTGTCCCTGTCTAGGTGTACAAGTGGTTCACCCTCTGCTCAAGGGAAATTTCAAGCTCTCAGGACTCCTGAATCTGATAGTCGGTGGTCCCAGGGCCAGTGAGGCACTGAGTCCCCTCCACTCCATCCTGACCCTCCCCTCCCCACCACCCTTCCCCAGTGCTGTCCTCTCTCCATCTTGGGAGCAGAAAATGTTGCTCTGCCATCATGGATATAAATGTTTATGGCTCACATTTAGGACTAAAACAATTTTGAGGATTTAGCTTTTATTTCTGTGTGGATGGGTAGATTAGGGAAGGAAATAAAAAGCCCCAAAGCATTAGTGAGAGAGCAGAGGGGAAGGAGATGAGTAGGTGAGTATTCAGGTATGATCTTACTAGAGAGTTCTAATGTCCAGATAATTTCCTAACTCAACACTTAAACTCCAAAATTTAGACATGATTTTCTGTCAGTTCTATTGAATTTAAACTGTATTTATCATTAGACCTATTAATGCAGGACTAAAAAGAGAAAGTTGCATACATTGAAACCTATGGAAAGGTGAGTTAGGCATGAATAAGGATTCTTGGTATTGTAGCATACAAAACCTACTTATAGTCCCAACTGTTGTGCTATCTTCTGCTTTGGAACTCTTTTAAGAGTAGAAAAAATCTCACTTGTTGAACTTTGTATCATAAGGCACTCACATTGCTTCTGAGAAAGTGAGTGTACTGTGTGATGGGAATAGGTATTTCTGGAAAAATATTTTTGGGGATGAAATTAGTTTAGAAACTTCTATGAAGTTGGAGTAGAGTTAAATGGGCTATATTCCATAGGACTTCTTTAACATCTTCAAATATGTTGTGAAACTCCAAGAGGGGAATATGAAATGGTATATTTTATGAATATATCTTAAAGAATTGCTGTCTCCCCGTTCTTTTCCTAAGGAATGCTTATTAATATATCTTGAAAAATATTTTTAGAAATTCCCGTCTAGCTTAATCCCCTCTTTACAAAAATGATGGAAGTGATATCCAGAAATGGTTGGTGGCCTACTTAAGAGTAACGGTGGGACACAGACCTCCTGCCTGTTGGGCTTACCTGCAATGAGGAAGCTGTAATTTTTATAGATAGCTGAGACTTTAATTGTAATTCTCAAGTCAGAGAACTGCTGAAAATGGTTACTGAATCACTTAATTTGGACAACTAAGTTTTTTGTGTGATGGAGCAGGTAGTTGATTTATATTGCAAAGCTTGGGACAGAGCGTTGACTTAAAGTCTAGACAGTAGTGATTTATCCTGTCTTTATCATCAGTGTTGAACAAATCTCTGAACTCACACAACATTTTTCCATTTGTGAAACAGAAATCTGAATCTATCTTCCAAAGATACTTTAAGTATTAACATCATTTTAAAATGAAATCACATCAGAACAATGTCATTATATCATTTTCCAAAAGAAAAACACTTGGTGATTGTTAAGTTAATGGCAATTAGCAGTGTTAATATGTAGACAGTACTTGCTTGAAGCCACTATTGCATTTTAATGTCAATAAACAATAACCAAATTTATTTCCTGGTGTTTTTCCATCTAGTCTTTGTATTCTCAAGTCTTTAGCAAGTTTTAACTTTCGGCTCCAAATCACTTGGGCTTTAGGTAGGCAGGTGGGAAAAAGTTTCACTTCATTTTCTTAGACTAAAGGTTAAGCAATTTTCCTAAGGTATGTAATGTGTCAGCAAATGGACCAGGAACAAAATGTAAGGCTTGGAACTTTGTCTACTGCTGAGCCAAAAGGATTGGTTTGTTTCTTTCCTAAATTAATTATTTAAAGCATTTCATAAATCTAAGCCAAGGGAGTCTGGAGCTCTCACATTTGACTCCAGCTTTAACTTTGCTCTGTTTTTACTTTGTCTGTCAAGGTTTTCACACAATTTTAAGTGTGATATTTAATTATATGTAAAAATCAGAGTGATTAGCACAGTTTACTAGATCTTTGGGGTGTGTGTGTGTGTGTGTGCATGCACACGTGTATGCACGGATGCAATCTGTAAGTGGTAAACCATGTAGATTTAAATAAGAACAAATACTTCTAGTTACAAAACAAACAGGTTTTACCACATAATTCCCTACTGAAAACTCATTAACAAATAGTTTTTTAAGTAGAACAGTCAAGGATAGCATCTTAGCAGCTCATATTTTGCTTGCTTATTGCTTGAAGTAGAGAAAAAAATGTTAGTATTTTATAAGAAACGGAGAGGAAAGATGGTTTTCAGATGGGATTTAGGTCAGAGAGGTCTCTTATGCCCAAGAAGATCAATCAGGGTAAATGACTTCTCCATGTATTGTTACCTAAGGGTAGAGAAAATTGAAGATGAGATTTTTTTCCCCCCTACTTGTTTGACCTTCCTGCATAAATATGATGTAAAAACTATGTGTGGAATTTGATAGTGGTCTTTTCCCATTGGTCAAATCTTGAAGTATTTAACTCTTTGAGACTTTTCAAATTTGGTGTAAAGGATACAACTTTTTCCACGTTTAATCTTACTTGTTCTCATTTAAATACCATTGTATTTGGAATCACGACTTTAATGAAACTCTGCGGAGGACTGAAATGCTTTCTGCCCCAGAAAAACAAATGCCCAACCCTTGTTGCTACACTCAAGGATGGCAGTAATAAAAGTGGTTAGAAAATCAATTTAAACTGCATTTGTACTTTACCAAGAAACTTGTGACACTTACAGTGGTACGTTGGTGAGAGTTATGATTTCCAAATACGTGATTGACTTTTGTAAGCAACTAAAAACCCTGCAGCTTCAGTCACACTCTCCAAGCAAAAATAAATGACCCCAAATCAATCCATTTTAACCATACCTGGCACTTGTAGAGTGGGGGAAGAAATGAGATCAAAAAGATAAAAAACAGCTATGAAATCTGGGCTGTTTTAACCTAAGGTTGCACTTTGTATGTATAAGTGAAAAAGCTCATTTTATTCCACAGCCCTTAGCATAAGCAAAAGAGTACGTAGACAATGATATCATGTCTTATCCTTCTTTGTAAATCCCATGTTCACACCACTTCACACCAAAGAGGTGCTCTGCCATGCTGGTGGCGTGAAAGAGACACAAATCCTATTTTAATCAAGTAGACTCAACTTAAAATAACTTCTAAACATGGGTATTCCAGGAAAAAAAATAGAAAAAAATTACCAAAATACTATGTTGTGATGCATTGCGTTTAGTCTAAGTGATAAGGAGACATTTTTCTTTTTTCCTACTCATAGCATTGGTATATTTGCTTTTCACGCCATGGAAGACCAAATGAGTTTATTCTTCTTAATACTGTCTTGCTTATGGTCACCTCCAGCTTGCTGAACATTCAGGATAGTGAGGGGGTGGGGGGTGGTTAACACTGAAGCACCTGTGACTCCCATCTCTTGGTGATGTGGAAAGGGGCTGGTGTTTAGAAAATGTTCAAAACTTAGAAATAAAGCAAAAAGATAACTATGTGTTCTATTAATATCATACTAGGGTGTTTTCTAATAGGCCTGCTCAAGGATTATGTAATTTTCTAGAAAAATAAATTTTTATTTGGCTCACTATTTACTATTGATTAGGCCCAGACTCTGGGAAGTTACATGCTAACTTGTAGAATTATGTCTGATGGAGATGCAAATGAGTACAGATTGGTAGAAAAGACAACCACAAATTTACACTTTATTCCTTTGTAGGATACTAATGAGTATTGCCTCTAACCTAGTGATCTTATTTCAGCTTTCATTCTGTGCCTATATATGCTCAGCCTCCCGAATTCTCTTTGAATCAGCCTTACCAACATACTGGTTCTGTCATTAATGAGATAAATAATTTTTGGCATGTGTTCACTATACACTTGTATGAAAGTCAGGTTTATAACTTTTTGAAAATTAACCTTTGATACGTGCTTTGAGTTACCTCCTTAGCCAAGACCCGGCCTAAGAGGGGCAAATGTTAGTCTAGATTTTATGGGGCACACAGCTTATATAATTTTTGATCCTTTATAAAAAAAGGATTCAAAAATACATATACAAACTTATTTATTTACAATGAGAAAAGAAATCACAATGAATTACAGGGAAACAAAGAGATTTAGCTGTCTCTCTGAAATCTCTTTAGGCTCTTCATAGGAAATTCTTACATGGAAATGGTTCCTGATTGCAGCCTCGTTTCTGCTCTGAAAGAGGACTATTAAAAAGCCACTGCAATTCCTAGCATCTCCCAGGTCTCAGAAGGACATGTGCAAGGGTGGAAACCTCTATGCTTCATTAGCTTCAGAGTAAACCAGTTCTGCTACTGGGCAAGGGGGCACTAGCAGGTAAAATGCAAGTCTGGGAGGAGCAAACCAGAGAACTTTGCCCCTCAGGAAGCTGTGCCAGGGAGTGGCCCCTTGGGCAGGGCTTGACGAATACTCACACACATGTGTGTCAAGACACCCAGGACTGAACTTCTGTTATAGGGAGAACATACAAAACCATAATGGCACCAGTTAATCAGAAAACCTTTGTACATTCTTGCCTCCTTTGTCATAGATTAATTGACCATAAGTGCCTGGGTTTATTTCTGGGCTTTCTATACTGTTCCATTGATCTCTATTTGTTTTTGTGCCATTACCATACTGCTTTGATTACTGTAGCTCTGTAGTATAGTCTGAAGTCAGGGAGCCTGATTCCTCCAGCTCCATTGCTCTCTCTTAAGATTGCTTTGGCTATTTGGGCTCTTTTGTGTTTCCATAAAATTTAGTATCTTCAATAAGTGGTGCTGGGAAAACAGGACAGCTACATGTAAAAGAATGAAATTAGAACATTCTTTAACACCACACACAAAAATAAACTCAAAATGGATTAAAGACCTAAATATAATACCAGATACTATAAAACTCCTAGAGGAAAACATAGGCAGAACACTCTTTTCTTTTTCTTTCTTTTTTTTTTTTTGTGGTACGTGGGCCTCTCACTGCTGTGGCCTCTCCTATTATGGAGCACAGGCTCCAGACGCACAGGCTCAGCAGCCATGGCTCACAGGCTGAGCTGCTCCGTGGCATGCAGGACCCTCCCGGACCAGGGCACGAACCCACGTCCCCTGCATCAGCAGGCAGACCCCCAACCACTGTGCCACCAGGGAAGCCCCCAGAACACTCTTTGACATAAATTGTAGTGATATATTTTTGGAACTGCCTCCTAGAGTAATGGAAATTAAAACAAAAATAAACAAATGGCACCTAATGAAACTTAAAAGCTTTTGCACAGCAAAGGAAATCATAAACAAAACAAAAAGACAAACCACAGAATGGGAGAAAATATTTGCAAATGATGCAACTGACAAGGGATTAATCTCCAAAATATACAAGCAGTACATACAGCTCAATATCAAAAAAACAACCCAATCAAAAAATGGGCAGAAGATCTAAATAGACATTTCTCCAAAGAAGACATACAGCTGGCCAAAAGGCACATGAAAAGATGCTGAACATCACTAATTATTAGAGAAATGCAAATCAAAACTATAATGAGGTATCACCTCACATTGGTCAGGAGGGCCATCATCAAAATGTCTACAAATAATAAATGCTGGAGAGGGTGTGAAGAAAAGGGAACCCTCCTACACTGTTGGTGGGAATGTAAATTGGTGCAGCCACTATGGGAAACAGTATGGAGGTTTCTTAAAAGACTAAAAATAGAGCTACCATATGATCCTGCAATCCCACTCTTAGGCATATATCTGGAGAAAACCATAATTTGAAAAGATATGTGCACCCAAATGTTCATTGCAGCACTATTCATAATAGCCAAGACATGGAAGCAACCTAAATGTCCATCCATAGATGAATGGATAAAGATGTGATGTGTGTATATATATATATATATTTATATTTATATTTACATATATACACGTACATACAATGGAATATTACTCAGCCATAAAAAAGAACAAAATTATGCTATATGTAGCAATAAGATGGACATAGAGATTATCATATTAAGTGAAGTAAGTCAGACAAAGATAAAAATCATATGTTATCACTTATATGTGGAATCTAAAAAAAAATTATACAAATGAACTTATATATAAAATAGAAATAGACCCACAGGCATAGAAAACAAACTTATGGTTACCAAAGTAACCGTAAGGGAGGGAGGGATAAATTAGCAGTTTGGGATTAACATATACACACCTCTGTATGTAAAATATATAACCAACAAGGACCTACTGTATAGCACAGGGAACTATGCTCAATATTTTGTAATAACCTATAAGGAAAAAGAATCTGAAAAAAACCCCCAGATATATATGTGTGAATAACTGAATCACTTTGCTGTACACCTGAAATTAACACAACATTGTAAATCAACTATACTTCAATAAAATAAGCTGAATAAAAAAATAAGAAAGCCTTTTAATCCTTAAAATTAAATCCCTTCTGCCCCAAGATAGCCCCAAATCTGGAGAAACTGGAAACAGAAGAGGGATAGAGAGGCATCAGGCAGAACACATCATATTCTTTCCCTGTTCAAGCTCTTGAGCTGGGGGTCCATCCAACTAGGCAGGGGATAGGAGACAGCCCAACTGGATATGAGTTAGAAGTTTTAAACTGGAGGATGTTGAACCATATGCTTTTAATATGTGAACATGAACCTGCATGATATTCTGTTAAGGGAAAGTAAAGGGAACCCATAAAGTATGTTTGACATCGTGAAAGGAGAAAAATTAAACTGTTTGTATTTGCACCCCATAAAGGTTAAACTGCTTTCCATGAATGGAGTACATGGATAAATGTTGTAAAGGCACAATTAATTAACACAATTAAAGAAATGGGAACACCACATATGCTTCTAAGTTTTTATGAGAAAATTAGTGGGACATTTTCCCTTTTCCCCTTGTTTGAGCAGTAGGGGTCACCTACAGCTGAGATGTTTCGATGTTCAGCAAACTTTTACACATGAGAATAATCTAACCAAATACAAAGTAGTACTCTAGTACAAGAGACATTTAAATCCTGAGGACAATTTCAAACATGTTGAATGCAGACAGAACAGCAACTAAGAAGAGGGGTTAAATATTTGAAGATGTTATTAGTCTAAATGTGGGATGAGAAATTGATATGAAATAGGCACTTTCCCCCCTTGGTATTTAGAGGACTTGGGTAGACTGCTGGACTGGATTAGGGGTAATCTCTCAGGATACAGAGTATTAACTAAAAGTTCTCAGTAGGTTTGCCTAGTTACATGTCACTGTGACATGGCGGTGAAGACAAGTGGACATTTGTGGGGTATCATCACTCACTACAGGACAGATGCAAAAATTAGTACACAATACCCAGGTTCACTGTGTTCTGTGGTAGTTGTCACTATTGCAACTTCAAGTTCAATTTATGGCTCCTACCTCATTTTGAAGTGCTAAATGATTTGAAAACTAAATACCTCAGAAATCATGAAAAATGACTCCTTTTCACCTGACAATATAAAAAAAAGTCTATGAAATGAGATAATAGGGAAAAATGGATTGAAAGAAAAGAATGAAAGAAACAAGCTTCTACTTCTCTTCTCACTGGACACAGAGGGCAATGAAAGTTACCTAGTGTTAAGAAACACATATACATTTTTCTGAGGTTCTTGTTGCAGTTAATTTTATGTGTCAATTTGATTGGTCACAGGATGCCCAGATAGCTGGCTAAACATTATTTCTGGGTGTGTCTATGGGTCTGTTTACGGAAGACATTAGTACTTGAATTGGTAGACTGAGTAAAGAAGCTGGCCCCTCCCAATGGGGTGGGTCTCACCCACATCCCTGAGGGTCTGAGCAGAACAAAAGTGGAGGAAGGCTGGGATTTCTCTCTGTCTGACTCTGAGCTGTGACTTTGACCTTCTGCCATCAGCACGCCTTCGGACTCAAACTGGGATCTACACCACCAGCTGTCCTGGTCTCCAGCTTGCAGGTGGCACATAGTAGGACTACTCAGCCTCCATAATTAAGTGAGCCAATGCTTTATAATGTATACCTATCTGTCTATCTATCTATCTATCATCTATCTATCTATCTATCTATCATCTATCCATCTATATATGTATGTATGTATACATTGCTTAATATGGAAAAATTAAATTGAGTTGGACTTTCCTGGTCAATTAATTGACTAAAACTATATTATCCATCTGTTGGCATAGTGCAGTGATCTGCAAACTATGGCCTTTGGACCAAATTTTTCCAGACACTTATTTTTATAAATAAAATTTTATTGGAACACAGCCACGTCCATTTATTTATATATAGTCAATGGCTGCTTTGATGTTACAGTAGCAGGGTTGAATAGCTGTGAGGCAAAGTCTAAAATATTTGCTATCTGTCCCTTTACAAAAACAGTTTGCTGAACCCTGCCCTAGCACATGGAAGACAGCACTGGCTAGTGATGAATCAAAGCTAAGAGAACAAGTAGATCCAGAAAGATCACATTCATTCGCATCTAGGGATTATTGACTTTCAAGGCATGGTCAAATCCATTCCTAAATTCTTAGCTCCTGGCATGAATTTAGACTAAGTCTAAAATTCATGTCTCAATAATTATTCACTATAATGTCAGTGACATACATTCTTGGTGCAGTTGTTATACAGGGTATATTCCCAAACCTGATGCTCCATTTTAATTATGTTTAACCTACTTAAAAATATCTGACACAGAAAGGAGAAAGTGATTTAAATGTCATCTGTTTAATTTTCTAACCTTCCCTTGCCCTTTGGAAGCAGCTTGTTCAAAGTCCACAGAGATTTGGGTACTCAGAATAACCCTTTGTATCACTTTTCTAAACTGAATTTTGGTACATGCAATTTGGATTTCTCTGAAATGAGCAACCACTGGGGTTTGAAAATTCTAACACAGATTTATAACAAAATGAAAAACACTGGATACTGTCCAGAAACATGTGATGGTACTCAAAGCAGAATGACATTTGCTCAGTAAAGCTGCTGAAGTGTCACTCCCCTTAAGACTTTTCAACATGAAATTTGTCTTCTTGTAAGCAGATTACTTTCATAGACAAAGTACGATAGAAACAGCACTTACTAACAGCAAATTATATTAACCAAGCTGCTAAAATTAGTGAAGATTTTGTTTATAAATACCTATATAGCTGTGTTTTATTTTGTGAACCCTAAAGTTTAGCTCTATCTGGTACTGAACCTCTGTTCACTCACCATTTTACTCTTGTCTAGAGCACACTTCTTTTAGGGTTATCTCTTGTTAAACCACCGTTATTCTTTACATGTTGGGAAAAGTGGGCTTGTATTCCCAGAAGACACCCATTGGAATGCTCAGGGGTGTGTGTGTGTGTGTGTGTGTGTGTGTGTGTGTGTGTATGTGTTTGGAGACTGAAACACTTTTCCCTCATTAGGAGACATTCCCTAACCTTTAGATGAGAGACCCTAGACCAGAACAATTAAACTGTGATGAGAAATTATTATTTACATTTTCAAATGAATACATCATGTGCACATGCTAGAGTCTTAAAATACTAGTGTCTTTATATCTTGAGACAAGAAAGCAGAAAGGTACAAGTCCTTTCTTCTTGTCTTTGTAATAATGACTCTTTTATTCTGAACATAGATGATTTATTACTTTGGAAATAAAATAATAAAACTTGTAGACATAAAAAGAATTCCATCAGTTCATTTCATCCATCCCCTTTGGATTCAGAAATGTTGAATACTCATATAACTTATATAAATTGCTCTGCTATTTTGAAAGCTGTCTTGAATCTAATCTCCCTTTCTGGGAAAGTTGGAGAGGAGAAGGGAAGTTTAGAAGCCTGCCTGGCTAAGCCCAGGAGTGGGATCAAGTCAGATGGTGTGGACAGACTCAAAGGGTGAAAAGGGTTGGAAGAGAGTTTGGAAGATCTTGGAGAGATTCATTTTATGATGTGGCAGCACATAGAGGAAAGGAGCCTTTGGCTTTGACCAGCAACATAGATGAGAAGTAAGTTTCCAAAGGCATTAAGCCAGTTCAGATCCATGTTTTCTACATTAGAAAACATGGCTCAGTAGCAGTTTCTCTTGGTTTTTTGGCTGGAAAACTTTACACCACTCATTGTATTCCAAGTGTGGGCAGGTGTCTGCTGGGGGCAGATTGTTGGTTGTGATAGTGGTTCTTAGGACCTACTTCTCTGATCTGTGTTCTTCTCGTTGTACTGAACGTACTCACAGCCTCTCAGAGATCTCCTTCAGTACATATTCTCGTTCTCTTTTTGGGTTGCTGCACAGACTGCTGAACTGCTCTGCTATGATTGTGCACTGGTGTTTTAGACAGAACAGAAGGAAAGCAGCATTCTCATTCTGACGATTTACCCTGTGGACCTATGGACAACTATCTGTGCTCTTCTCGTATTAAACTTTTGATCTCCTAGGGGCTGTTCTTATGATCCTTCTGAGAAGTCCTTTTTTGTTATTGTTGTTTGGGAACTGACCAGCTCCAGTGTATGATGGTGTTGGCATGCACAGGGAGATGCTCAAATGAAGTCACAGGTGCCATAGGTCAACGTGTTCTGGATGCAGTGATGCAAAGGGTGGGTTATGGAAGTTCAGCATTGGCAACCAAGATAGAAATCTTGTTGTTCATAGGATAGGAAGAAGTGTTTTATTTGTTGGGTACACAGCTGGTATGTCTCCATTTTACTGGCCATAAGAAAGCACGTACAGATCTGGAAGACCTTAAATAGTGTTTGCCAAAGTCTGTTGACATTTGAGTGGATTTCTCTAGAGTAAACTCTGAGAGTTTGAAAGATTGAGAAATGGATATGGAAAGCCAGAATAATGTATGTGACAGAAGAGAGATACATTTCTGTGGGAAGTTTCACCCTAAGGTTTGAAGAGCTGGTAAACTTCTACGCTAGAGTGAAAACTCCTTGTTTGCAGGACAGTCTTGACTACACATCTTTGCTTCACAAAATCCTTGGTTATTTGTTGTCCCTCAGGAAACGACAGACAAAGTATAATTCTACCTAGGACTGCTTATAACTATCCTACTAGGATGACAATCCCGACTTTTATTTTCAAGTATATATTAAATAACAAGATTGGAAGTAATGTGAGTTTCTTTTAATTTATGAAAATGAGAGGTTTATTTTATTTAACATGTACCTGGTTTACAATATCTGAGGCAATTACTGTTCTAAAATAAAACAAACCCTTCCCTGCTTCTCCAAGTTGGTGATGTTAGATATTTATTCAGAAAACTAGAGGGTATTTATTTTCTATGCTGCATAACAAAAAATTACTACATAATCAGCAGCTTAAAGCAACACACATTTATTATCTCATTGTTTCCCTGAATGAGGAGTTTGGGAAGGCCTCACTGGGTCCTCTGTATCAAGTCTCACAAGCTCAGACAGGGTGTTGGTCAGGTTGGGGTCTCATCTCAACATTCAGTTGGGGAAAGACGTGCTCCCAAGCATATGTGATTTGTGGTAAAATATAGTTTCTTGCAGTTATAGGACCAAGGACTTCAGATCTGCTGGCTGTCAGTCAGTGGCCATTCTGGTTGCTGCTGCCCTCACTGCCTTGTCACATGGACCTTCCCCCAATTGCTTCACACTTTATCAAAGCTGGCAAGAGACAGAGTCTCCTTGCTCACAATCCTGTGTGACATAATCATGGAAGTGACATCTCATCACCCTATTTTATTGGTTATTCTGTTGATCAAAGGCAAGTCACGTGTTTCAGTCATTAGAAAGTCAAGAGGAGAAGACTTTATCCTGTTTCTATTTCACTTAATTAGGCAAAAATGCATTTTTTTTTCTGCAGAGTTCTGAAGTTTGTTCTGCTGGATAATTTTTGCATTATTACAATTTAAAAAATAATCGCTATTAATGGGTTCCTTATAAAACAGAATACTTACTAAGTAAAGGGTTGATTTTGTTTCCTTCAGACAAGTGACCATAGCCAAGTAAAATTCATTCTTTTAAAATCCTTTAAAACTTTATCTGTTATACTTTACCTATGTGATATAGGTTGTTATTTTACAAATGTGTAAATTAAGGCACAGACTTAGACACAGTTAATCAGAAGCAAAGGTTTTAGACACTCTAAGAGCTGATACCTTCCTTTCTCACTATGTGTTTTCTTCAAGTTTATTATGGTCAGTTTGTGATTGTCTGGTAAATATATCACCCTGACTTTATCACATCTGTCCATTCCTCTGTCTTGCCTTGCCATTTTGTTCTCTCCATCTATTTTCTTTTTCTATTTGAGTGATTACTTTCAGAGCCCATCTCTGCCTACCATTTCCTATTCTACTTTTTTGATAGAATTTTTCTGTTTCTCACACTATGCACATAGATGTTTACATTTATAGTGTCATTAACTACTTGATAACTTGTCCCTTAGAAACACTGACGTGAATTAATTAAGATAGTTCCTGTGAGATTTGGTCAATTTCTCCTTGACTTGATTTATTACAATCTGTACATGTTTCAGCTTCCACTCTGTCATTATCTGTAGCCCTGAAATAAAGATTTCTCAGAGGATTGAAGAAATTGGAGAATATTTTCTACACTGCCCAAATGAGACTCCCTCAGGGTCAATTCACTTAAGACATGTTAGTGGAACAGGAAGTAATTTTAATTAAGATCTTAAGCTTATAAGCATTATGAATTTTTACTTCAAGGTGGAAAAAAGTCTATGTAAGATATTTCCTCCTTGAAGTAAAAATTGCCAATACAAAGAAGAAATGGATATAGGTATTCTTTCTCCATCTCTAATCTTAGGGACCTAAGTATATTTATTTTTAAGATGAAGCAAAAACAAACAATAAAATTAAAGCACCAAAACCATTATCAATGAATAATCTCTCATTCATGTTTTCAAAGAGTAGAACACCTTGGTAAAATTACACTTAGATCCATTTAAAATTGCCAAAATCAGGTCTAGTTACCTAGTGTTTTCAGAGTTCAGAAATTTCTGACATTGGAACCACAATATATAAATTTCTTTGAGCAAACATCATCATCTAGGTGATGTACACAAAAACTTGGAAGTTCCCCACCTTTCTTTTCTATCACCCAGATGACAGTGCTGCTGGTTTTGTTGTTTTAAGAATTTGGCTGGAGGGCAGGAGGCTAGTACATACCTGACACAGGTACCATTATTGCGGCACAGATGATGCTCACACCGAGGGATGTGGCAGTTCTCAATGTTTTTCCCACTCAGGGCTTCATCGATGAGGGAGAATTCTTTGTTGTTTACTTGAAGCTCTTGAATGCAGCCCTTGAATCCATAAACGTGGCCTGCATTCTTAGGAATCTTAACATTTGCAGGGATATGGCCAAGGAACAATTTTTCAAAATATACCTTTAGGAAAAATAACAACAAAATATCTTTTTATGAAGTGTTATCAGATTTATGGGAAAGACCTAGATGTTTTGTTCTGTAATTACATGTATTGATGTGTTTTTCTGCATAAAACAGGCTGTAATTTCTGCTTAATTTTGTCATCACTAGTAGGTGATAGGATAAGTTACTTTAGAAAAGGGCATTTATTTTGCAATTTTTTTGTACCTCTCACAGTATCTAATAAAATTTAGTAAAAAAGAAAAGGGGGGGTATTCAACAAACCTTGCTGATTGATTACTTTGAAAGGTATTTTGGAATGCAAGGTATTTTGCATTTTAATTTTGCATTGAAAGGTATTTTGTTTGCATTTTAATGTGAACATTACCAAATAATAATGGATAAGGAAAATGAAGCCTTGTTAATTAACTACTGTTAGGGATTGAATTTTCTCCCCCTAAAATCGTATGTTAAAGCCCTAACCCCCAGAACCTCAGAAGGTGATTTTGTTATTTTTTTAAAATTTATTTTATTGAAATAGAATTGATTTACAATGTTGTGTTAATTTCTGCTGTACACCAAAGTGATTCAGTTATACATATATATATATATATATATATATACATTCTTTTTTTGACAGTTCAAGAAACTATAATAGCAAAATTAATTAACAACTTAATGTCTATCAAAAGAACAGTCTTTTTCATATTTTCTTCTATTGTGCTTTATCACAGGATATTGAATACAGTTCCCTGTGCTATACAGTAGGACCTTGTTGTATATCTGTTCCATATGTAATAGTTTATATCTGCCAATCCCAAACTCCCAATCCATTTCTCCCCCTTAACCATAAGGCTGTTCTCTATGTCTGTGAGTCTGTTTCTGTTTCATAGATAAGTCCATTTGTGTCATAATTTAGATTCCACATATAAGTGATATTGTATGGTATTTGTCTTTCTCTTTCTGTCTTATTTCACTTAGTATGATAATCTCTACGTCCACCATGTTGTTGCAATTCTAAATGGCTGAGTAGTATTCCATTGTATATAGATACTGTATCTTCTTTATCTAGAATGTGACTTTATTTGAAAATAAAGCTTATACTCATTGGCTAGAGTGATGATAAAGTCATCTGCACAATGTAACTGCTACTTGATCTCTCCTTTCCTTCCCTGCAGCAACATATATAAATTGAACTCTCATCATTTAAATGTATGTAAAATGCGACTCCCCTCAATAAGACTTTATGAGCTGCAATTAGAGTCTGGATGGACTGGTAAATGAGACCCTGACCTTCAGGTCTGTTGGGCATATGACAGACAGATGTAGCAGGATTTGTGCATTTATATCTCTGACGTCCTTATCTCTAAAACACACTAAAACATTCCAAGCTGATGTCTGAAAAGTATTTAAATTGATATTACAGATTCGTTAATATGGAAAAGCGTAACTGTAAGCATTAAAAAAAACTAGAAACAAATAACTAAGTTAGGCCACTAAGGGGAGGAGAGAATGGGGGATGCCCAGTAATATCACTTAATATTTACACTAATATGTGCTGGTTTGATGTACGTGTGCTTTTAGAGAACAGAAGCGTGTTCAATTCTAGGATCGCCAAAGCATCTCCATGACCCACAATAGATCAAACTAACTATTATTGGAGCTCTTGTTCTTATTTTAGTAACTCGGGCTCAGTTCCAAAGGGTAGTCCTTCAGTTTTTCTCTACGTACTTCATATAGGATTTAGATATACAGTCATCCAGAGGATAGCTCTCTTTGAGTACAGTGGGGTGGAGTCTTCATGGTGTATTGATAAAGCTCTTATGCAGATAGTAGTACATCTGTTTGTTTTCACATCTTTTCTCATATTTAGGTGAATTACTCTAGCAACCAATTAGCAGAGCTCTTTTATCAGCTAAGACAAGTGACTCACTGCTAATGCAATCTGGGATCCATCGAGAACTTACAGACTCAGCGAATCCAAGGCCAGGGCCTTCCTCTCACTGAAGACCTCTGACATTTTTGTGTATTGATTACACACCTAGAAGAGCAAACATTTCACTGCTTTGACAAGTGTGCTCTTTTAGCACAAAACTGATAGAGAATGGAAAAATACCTTCCTCTTCTGTCAGCTGTAGGCAGATCTGTGGCAGAGTCTACAGAGCTGTCTATGATTTATTAGATCATTAAAAACACCCAAACAGTGGAAGTAGATGGCTCTGTATTTCTTCTGATCTGAAGCCTAAGCTTAGTTGGAATCCTGAAACGTCTAAAAGAGCAGCTGCCATTGACTGCACATAGATAACCATTAGAATGGTTGACTTCCTCCATCCTGGGCTCTCAATTATCCAAGAGCTGCCTTTTGTGTGTATAATAATTCTTAAGGAGACAGGCCTTTAAATAAGTCTTTTCTAATAACTCCTTGTGAATCCGACTGTGGAGAATAGGGTCTGACATCAAGATATCATCTTACAAGATAAAACCACAGAGAACAGACATGGACAATCAAGGAGGGATCATCAAGATAATGAAAAATATGAATAGTGACTGAGGGATAAAGGCTCCACATCTGACAGGAGAGAAATGAACCTTCTTTTTCCCCTCAAAGTGTATCTTTAAAGGAAAAACATAGTCTCTCTTTTACAATATGTAGGAGTAAAATAAGAAAATAGGCAAAAGACAAAACATTTCTAAAAACTGGAGGCTGGGGAGTGGTGGACACAGATGAGAACCTGCTTTATCTCCTTTTCATTTTGTTTTAATTTAAATTTAAATATTGGAATACTACATACATTTCTGTAGTGATGTCTTGATTCAATGTATAGTTTTGTCTTACAGTCTCAAATCTTTCTGAAGTCAAATAACTTTTATGTTAATGAGAAGGTAATGGCAAATGTACTTTTTACTTAAGACTAACTATTGAAGTGTACTTATCTTTAGCCAAGAATATGATGACTTGTAATTGGAATGAACTGGCTTTTACTTGTGGTTACCAAATTTTTGTTTTTAACATTATCTGAATTGTATGCAGACAAATTCAAAATCAGAAACAGCAGTAAAGGTGGATAAATGATGTTAGGTAGTGTTTGTGAAGAAAGTTTTATTTAAGTAACTTTCACATATGATTTTTCTTAAATTCTTAAAAACTGTTTGGAGACATTAAATGAAAGGGGATTAAAAGGAAGAATCAGTATTTACCTAAATCAGTATTTATCTAAATTCTCCACCCCTTTACAGTTCAAAGATTACCCCCCTCCCCCATAGTATGATAACCTGTGAGCATAGTCTCTGCTATATTAATCTATATCCCTTTTTCGGGCAGGGTGTCCAACATGGTCGTCCTGGGGTTCTCTCACTGTGTACAGCAGTGGTTTGCAAATAGCAGGTTTAATACAAGTCTGTTACAAATGACCTGATTCATGAAACTCAATCCTGCTCTTCTTCAGTCTCCTACTTGTCTTTTAGGCCTCCTCTCCTACTTTACACTTCTTTAGAAACTTGAAATTTGCCAGATTCAGCATATGTGAAGTCTCACTGGACACCAACCAAGAAGGAATATTAATATGGCTTGAATTCTAATATAGCTCTCTTTATTTAATATACATGACATAAGGTACAGAGCAGTGCTTATATGAAGTGTTTAATTTCTTATAAGATTAATATGATGTAGCTCACATAAAGAGTTTTCTTTTAATTTAATAAATATCAGTGAAAACCTCATTAGCCCCATATTTCACAGTTAAATCTTTGATTATTAAGACTTTCTAGGATAAGGAATGTTCTCAAAATAATATCTTCTCAATTTGTTGAAGAAAGAACTGAACTTTAGTGAAGCAATCAATGGATTGAGTTGCTACCTGTGAGCAAGTGGTATAAGGAAGTGGAAATATAAAAGGAGGATGTAGGATGACTCTTGTCTATAAGAGAATGAAATGTAATCATGGGAAATAAACATAAAGAAATTAAACAGAAAATAACATCGTACAGATCATCAAGATGGCAGAAAAGGAAGCTCCAGAAACTCTTTCCTCCATGGAGACACTGATTCAACAACAATACACAGACCAAGTCTCTTTGTAAGAAATATGTAAGTTCAGTTAAGAGACACTTGTACCCCAGGTGACTGTGAAACCAGCCGTGTTGAGGCTGGCAGGAAAATCTTTGACACTCACTCACCATAGGTCTCCCACAGACTCAGTGAGACATAATTGGGAGAAAACTTCCAGCTCTGAGTCTCTCTCTGGGGAGGGAAATAGAAAACTAAAACATATATCCAATGTGCAGGCTTTTTAGGGTGCTGCCCAAGAGACTAGTTTCTATCTTGATTGAATCTAAGTGCTGACAGGAAAGGGTGCAAGGTTGGGGGTCCCTGAGAACAAAGGTGAAGGTTTGGACTAGCACACATTCACTCACTATAGACATCCCCTCCCCCACCCCCAGCTCAGTGGGAAAGAATGGGCAAACCCCGCAACCCCTGACTTCTCCCTGTGAATGGAATGTGCATCCAAAATAATGGCTTTTCAGGGGGGCTGTCTGAGAATGGGTTTCCTGTCTCCTTTGTCTTAAAGCACTGACAGTACCTGGCATACAGTCAGCCCTCTGTGTCCACGGGCTCTGAATTTGCAGAATCAACCAACTGCAGATCAAAAATATTCAGAAAAAAATTCCAGAATATTCCAAAGAACAAAACTTGAATTTGTCACATGCCAGTGATTATTTACATAGCATTCAAACTGCATTAGATATTATGAGTAATCTAGAGATGATTTAAAGTATACAGGATGTGCATAAGTTATATACAAGTATGACACCATTTTATATAAGGGACTTGAGTCCATGGATTTTGGTATCTGTGGGGGGTCCTGGAACAAACCTCATGTAAATACCAATGGAAAACTGCACTCTAGATGCCTGGTGGTGGTGGTGGGGGGGTCACTGAAAACAAAAGAGAGCGGGACAGTGTGCTGCTGCTCTTAAGGCAGCATGGCCTCTTCCTGGGGCTGGGGCAGGGTGGAAGAGTAGAGAGGCATGGAATATGTTTCCAGCATTCTGGCTTTTCAGGGGTATTCCTGAGGGACTGGTTTCTATTTTGCCTGATTCGGAGTTCTGACACAACTCGCATACTCTATAGAAACTTTGGGGCTGCTGAGAATGAAAGAGAACTGGGTGGCTTGTAGCAACTCCAGAGAACCTGTTGTACTGCAGACAGACACCAGAGGGAGCAAAGATTATAAGCAACTGTAAAAAGAAACTGGCAAATTCCTATAATAGAGAATTTAAAAAACAGGCCCAGAGAAGACACATCCACAGAAAAGGTTTGAAAGGTTCCCAGAATCTCTCACTGGGCTGATTAGTGAAGGACCTTTCCTATACAAAGCAAGTCCATGTGGCTGGGAGAAATGGCTGTTTCTTCAAATGTGTTGATTCCATTACAAAGTTACAAGGCACAAGAAGAAACACAAAAACATAGTCCAATCAAAGAAAATGTCTCCAAAAACCAACCCTAAAGAAACAGAGGTACATAAATTACTGGAAAAAAAATCAAAATAACTGTCATAAAGATGCTTAATGAGCTCAGGAAAATGAAACATGAAGAAAATGTTTATTTTTTAACATTTAAAATGTCTTATATTCTTTATTGAGAATATCAATAAAGAGATAGAAAATATAATAAAGAATCAAGCAGAAATTTTGAAGCTGAATATATAAAAGCTGAAGTGGAAATTCACTAGAGGGGTTCAACAGGAAACTTGACCAAGCAGAAAAAAGAATAAGCAAACTCAAAGAAAGGTCATTTCAGATTATCTGGTTAGAGGAGTAAAAAGGAAAAAAAGACTGAAAAAAAGTGAAGGAAGCCTAAGGGACTTATGGGACACCATCAAATGGACTAATATATACATTATGGGAGTCCCAGAAAGGGGAGGGGGGAGAGAGAGAGAGAAAGAGAGAGAGATGCAGAATGCTTATTTAAAGATATAATGGCTGAAAACTTTCCAAATCTGGGGAAGAAAATAGACATTCAGAATCAAGAAGTCCAAAGGACTTCCAAGAAAGAACTCAAAGAAGTCCATACCAAGACACATTATAATCAATTTGTCAAAGTCAAAAGAAATACAGAATTTTGAAAGAAGAAAGAAAAAAAGTGAGCTACCCCATATAAGGGAGCCCCATAAGACTCTCAGTGTATTTCTTATCAAAAACCTTGCAGCCCAGAAAGGAGTGGGATAATATGTTCAAAGTGCTCAAAATAAAATGCTACCAAATATGAATACTGTATCTGGCAAAACTGTCCTTTAAAAATGAAGAAGAGATAAAGACTTTCTCAAATAAACAAAAGCCGAGCAAGCTTATCAGTACTAGACTTACCTTATAAGAAATGCTGAAGGGAGTCCTTCAAGTTGAAACGAAAGGACACTAGACAACAACATGAAAGCATATGAAAATATAAAGCTCACTGGTAAAGGTGGCTATATAGACAAATATAGTAATGTAATGCTGTCATAGTGGTGCATAAATCACTTGTAATTCTGGTACTGAAGTTAAAAGACAGAAGTCTAAAAACACTATATTAAAATGTGTTAATTATGCACATATTATCTGTATCTATATCTATATTTATATCTATATGACATCAGTTACATAAAGTGTGGAGCAGGCAGAAGTAAAAGGTTAGAGTTTTTGTATGCAATTGAAGTTAGGTTGCTAACAGCTTAAAATAGATTGTTATAACTGTAAGATGTTCTGTGGTAACTTATGATAACCACAAGAAAATGTCTAGAGAAGATACAAAATAGAAAATAAGAAAGGAATCAAAGTATGTTACTAAAAAGAAATCAATTAGACACAAAGGAAGAGAGCAATAGAGCAAAAGAGGGGGGGAAAGCTAGGCAGAAAACAATGATTGAAATGGAAATAGCAAGTATTTATCAGTAATTATTTTAAATATAAATGGAGTAAACTCCCTATCAAAAAACATGAAGTGGCTGAATGAATAAAAAAAGATTAAAAAAAAAAAACCAAGATCCAACTATATTCTATTATAAGAGACTCACTTTTGATTTGAGGACACACATAGCCTGAAAGCAAAAGGATGAAAAAAGATATTTCATGGAAATGGTAACCAAAACATTGCAGCAGTGGCTACACATATAGGAAAAAATAGACTTCAGTCAACAAGGGACAAAGAATGACACTACATAATGATAGTAGAATCAAATGACCAGGAAGATACAATAATTTTAAATATATATGCACCTGACACCAAGACACTCAAATATATGAAACAAACATGGACAGCACTAAGGGAGAAATGGACAGTACAATAATGGAATGAGGTTTTAATATCCCACTTTCAATAAGGGATAGAACATTCATATAGAAAATAATAAGGAAACAGAGGACTTGAACAACACTATAGAACAAATAGACCTAACAGACATATAGAACATTCCATCTGACAGCAGCAGAATACACATTCTCCTTAAGCACACTGCAACGTTAACCAGGACAGATTACATGTTAGGTCACAAAACAAATCTTAACAAATTTAAGAAGACTGAAAATCATATTTTTTCCACCCACACTGGAATAAAAGTAGACATCAATAGCAGAAGGAAAAATTGGAAAATTCACAAATATGTGCAAATTAAACAATGTGCTCTTAAACAACCAATGGCTCAAAGAAGAAATCAAAAGAGAATTTGGAAAATACCTGAGACATATGAAAACACAATGTACCAAAACTTATGACAAAGAAGACAAAACTAGACAAAGAAGAACAAACTATGTCCGAAATTAGCAAAAGGAATGAAATTATATAACGATTAGAGCAGAAATAAATAGGAGAATAGAAAAACAATAGAAAAAAAATAACAAAACTAAGAGTTGTTTTTCTGAAAAGATCAACAAAATTGACAAACCTTTAGCTACACTAATTAAAGAAAAAGGGAGAAGACTCAAATAAAATCAGAAATGAAAGAGACAACATTACAACTGATGTCCCAGAAATAATACAGATTATAGAGATGACTATGAACAATTATACACCAACAAGTTGGATAATCCAGGAGAAATGGATAAATTCCTAAAAACATACAACATACCAAGACTGAATCACAAATAGAAAAGCTGAGCAGATCAATACGGAGAATGTATCAGTAATCAAAAACCTCCCAACAAAGAAAACCCAATACCAGATGTCTTCACTGAAAAATTCTGCAAAATATTTAAAGAAGAATTAATACTGGTCTTTTCCAGACTTTTCAAAAAATTGAAGAGGAATGAACACTTCCAAACTCTTTCTATAAGGCCAGCATTATCCTGATACCAAAGATAGAAAAAGACACTATGAAAAAAGAAAATTACAAGCTCATACACCTGATGAATATAGATGCAAATCTTAAATAAAATACTAACAAACCAAATTCAAGAGCACAGTAAAAGAATCATATACCATGAACAAGTGAAATTCATCCCTGGGTTGAAAGGGTGATTCAACATACAAAAATCAATAAATGTGTTATACCACATTAACAGAACAAAGGATAAAACACACATGATCATCTCGGTAGATGAAGAAAAACCATTTGACAAAATCCAACCTTGTTTCATGAAAAAAAGACTCAACAAACTAGGAAAAGAAGGACTTGAAGAGACATTTCTCCTAAGAAGACATAGAAATGGCATATGTAAAAGGTATATGAAAAGATGCTCAATATCACTACTCATCAGAGAAATGCAAATCAAAATCATAATGAGATACCACCTCACATTTGTTAGGGTGGTCATTATAAAAAAACAACCAGAAGTAACAAGTGTTGACAAGGCTGTGAAGAAATTGGAACCTTCGTGCACTGTTGGAGAGAATGTAAAATAGTGCAGCTGCCATGGATAACAGTATGAGGGTTCTGCAAAAAATTAAAAATAGAACTATATGATCCACCAATTCCATTTCTGGGTTTATCCAAAAAAATCGAAAACAGATCTTTCGAAAACAGATCTTGAAGAAATATTTGCACTTTCATGTTCATTGTACATTATTCGCAATAGCCAAGAGGTGTAAACAATCCAAATGTCCCTCGGTGGATGAATGGATAAAGAAAGCACAGTATAGGGGAGTTGGGAAGATGGTGGAAGAGTAAGACGCGGAGATCGCCTTCCTCCCCACGGATACACCAGAAATACATCTACACGTGGAACAACTCCTACAGAACACCTACTGAAGGCTGGCAGAAGACCTCAGACCTCCCAAAAGGCAAGAAACTCCCCACGTACCTGGGTAGGGCAAAAGAAAAAAAGAAAAAACAGAGACAAAAGAATAAGGACGGAACCTGCACCAGTGGGAGGGAGCTGTGAAGGAGGAAAAGTTTCCACACACTAGGAAGCCCCTCCGCGGGCGGAGACTGCGGGAGGCAGAGGGGGGAGCTTCGGTACCGCGGAGGAGAGCACAGCAACAGGGTGCGGAAGGCAAGGCGGGGAGATTCCCGCACAGAGGATCGGTGCCGACCGGCACTCACCAGCCCGAGAGGCTTGTCTGCTCACCCGCCGGGGCGGGCGGGGCTGCGAGCTGGGGCTCGGGTTTCGTTTTTGGACTGAGCGCAGGGAGAGGACTGGGGTTGGCGGCTTGAACATAGCCTGAAGGGGTTAGTGCACCACGACTAGCCGGGAGGGAGTTCGGGGAAAAGCCTGCACCTGCCGAAGAGGCAAGAGACTTTTTCTTCCCTCTTTGTTTCCTGGTGCGCGAGGAGAGGGGTTTAAGAGCGCTGCTTAAAGGAACTCCAGAGACGGGCACGAGCCGCGGCTGAAAGCGCGGACCCCAGAGACGGGCGGGAGACGCTGGGGCTGCTGCTGCCGCCACCAAGGGGCCTGTGTGCCAGCACAGGTCACTCTCCACACCCCTCTTCCGCGGAGCCTGTGCAGCCCGCCACTGCCAGGTTCCCGGGAACCAGGGACAACTTCCCCGGGAGAACGCACGGCGGACCTCAGGCTGGTGCAATGTCACGCCGGCCTCTGCCGCAACGTCACGCCGCCTCTGACGCCGCAGGCCCGCCCCGCACGCAGTGCCCCTCCTTCCGCCCCCCACCCCCGGCCTGAGTGAGCCAGAGGCCCCGAATCAGCGGCTCCTTTAACCCTGTCCTGTCTGAGCAAAAAACAGACGCCCTCCAGCGACCTACACGCAGAGGCAGGGCCAAATCCAAAGCTGAGCTCCTGTGAGCTGTGAGAACAAAGAAGAGAAAGGGAAATCTCTCCCAGCAGCCTCAGAAGCAGCGGATTAAAGCTCCACAATCAACTTGATATACCCTGCATCTATGGAATACCTGAATAGACAAGGAATGATCCCAAATTGAAGAGGTGGAATTTAGGAGCGAGATCTATGATTTTTTTCCCTTTTCCTCTTTTTGTGAATGTGTACGTGTATGCTTCTGTGTGAGATCTTGTCTGTATACTCTTGCTTCCACCATTTGTCCTAGGGCTCTATCCGTCCATGGTTTTTAAAAAAAATTTTTTTTTCTCAATAATTAATTTTATTTGTAATAACTTTATTATACTTTACCTTCGTTCTTTCTTTCTTTCTTTCCTTCCTTCCCACCTTTAGACAACGAATCACCCCAAATTGAGGAGGTGGTCTCTGAGAGCAAGATTTATGATTTTTCCCCCTTTACCTCTTTTTGTGAAGGTGTATGTGTATGCTTCTGTGTAAGATTTTCTCTGTATAGCTTTGCTTCCAACATTTGTCCTAAGGTTCTATCCGTCCCTTTTTTTTTTTTCTAAATATTTTTTAATTCAATAACTATATTATACTTTATTTTATTTTTACTGTATCTTCTTTCTTTCTGTCTTTTTTCCTTCTTTCCCTCCTTCCTTCCTTCCTTCCTCCCTCCCTCCCTCCCTCCCTCCTGTCTTTCCTTCTTTGCTTCTTTCTTCCTTCCTTCCTTTCCTCCTTTCCTTCTTTCTTTCCTCATACTTCTACTAATTCTCTCTACTTTTTCTCCCTTTTATTCTGAGCCGTGTGGATGAAAGGCTCTTGGTGCTCCAGCCAGGAGTCAGGGCTCTGCCTCTGAGGTAGGAGAGCCAACTTCAGGACACTGGTCAACAAGAGACCTCCCAGCTCCACATAATATTAAATGGCGGAAATCTCCCAGTGACCTCCATCTTAACACCAGCACCCAGCTTCACTCAACGACCAGCAATCCACAGTGCTAGACAACCTATGCCAAACAACTAGCAAAACAGGAACACAACCCCACCCATTAGCAGAGAGGCTGCCTAAAATCATAATAAGGCCACAGACACCCCAAAACACACCACCAGACGTGAACCTGCCCACTAAAGAGACAAGGTCCAGCCTCATCCACCACAACACAGGCACTAGTCCCCTCCACCAGGAAGCCTACACAACCCACTGAAACAACCTTAGCCACTGGAGACAGACATCAAAAACAACGGGAACTACGAACGTGCAGCCTGCAAAAAGGAGACCCCAAACACAGTAAGATAAGCAAAATGAGAAGACAGAAAAACACACCACAGATGAAGGAGCAAGATAAAAATGCACCAGACCTAACAAATGAAGAGGAAATAGGCAGTCTACCTGAAAAAGAATTCAGAATAATGATAGTAAGGATGATCCGAAATCTTGGAAGTAGAATGGACAAAATGCAAGAAACAGTTAACAAGGACCTAGAAGAAATAAAGATGAAACAAGCAACGATGAACAACGCAATAAATGAAATTAAAAGTACTCTAGATGGGATCAATAACAGAATAACTGAGGCAGAAGAACGGATAAGTGACCTGGAAGATAAAATAGTGGAAATAACTACTGCAGAGCAGAATAAAGAAAAAAGAATGAAAAGAACTGAGGACAGTCTCAGAGACCTCTGGGACAACATTAAACGCACCAACATTCGAATTATAGGGGTTCCAGAAGAAGAAGAGAAAAAGAAAGGGACTGAGAAAATATTTGAAGAGATTATAGTTGAAAACTTCCCTAATATGGGAAAGGAAATAGTTAATCAAGTCCAGGAAGCACAGAGAGTTCCATACAGGATAAATACAAGGAGAAATACGCCAAGACACATATTAATCAAACTGTCAAAAATTAAATACAAAGGAAGCATATTAAAAGCAGCAAGGGAAAAACAACAAATAACACACAAGGGAATCCCCATAAGGTTAACAGCTGATCTCTCAGCAGAAACCCTACAAGCCAGAAGGGAGTGGCAGGACATACTGAAAGTGATGAAGGAGAAAAACCTGCAACCAAGACTACTCTACCCAGCAAGGATCTCATTCAGATTTGATGGAGAAATTAAAACCTTTACAGACAAGCAAAAGCTGAGAGAGTTCAGCACCACCAAACCAGCTTTACAACAAATGCTAAAGGAACTTCTCTAGACAAGGAACACAAGAGAAGGAAAAGACCTATAATAACGAACCCAAAACAATATAGAAAATGGGAATAGGAACATACATATCGATAATTACCTTAAATGTAAATGGACTAAATGCTCCCACCAAAAGACACAGATTGGCTGAATGGATACAAAAACAAGACCCTTATATATGCTGTCTACAAGAGACCCACTTCAGACCTAGAGACACATACAGACTGAAAATAAAGGGATGGAAAAAGATATTCCATGCAAATGGAAACCAAAAGAAAGCTGGAGTAGCAATTCTCATATCAGACAAAATAGACTTTAAAATAAGGACTATTACAAGAGACAAAGAAGGACACTACATAATGATCAAGGGATTGATCCAAGAAGAAGATATAACAATTGTAAATATTTATGCACCCAACATAGGAGCACCTCAATACATAAGGCAAATACTAACAGCCATAAAAGGGGAGATCGACAGTAACACATTCATAGTAGGGGACTTTAACACCCCACTTTCACCCATGGACAGATCATCCAAAATGAAAATAAATAAGGAAACACAAGCTTTAAATGATACATTAAACAAGATGGACTTAATTGATATTTATAGGACACTCCATCCAAAAACAACAGAATACACATTTTTCTCAAGTGCTCATGGAACATTCTCCAGGATAGATCATATCTTGGGTCACAAATCAAGCCTTGGTAAATTTAAGAAAATTGAAATTGTATCAAGTATCTTTTCTGACCACAATGCCATGAGAGTAGATATCAATTACAGGAAAAGATCTGTAAAAAATACAAACACATGGAGGCTAAACAATACACTACTTAATAATGAAGTGATCACTGAAGAAATCAAAGAGGAAATAAAAAAATACCTAGAAACAAATGACAATGGAGACACGACGACCGAAAACCTATGGGATGCAGCAAAAGCAGTTCTAAGGGGGAAGTTTATAGCAATACAAGCCCACCTTAAGAAGCAGGAAACATCTCGAATAAACAACCTAACCTTGCACCTCAAGCAATTAGAGAAAGAAGAACAAAAAAACCCCAAAGCTAGCAGAAGGAAAGAAATCATAAAAATCAGATCAGAAATAAATGAAAAAGAAATGAAGGAAACGATAGCAAAGATCAATAAAACTAAAAGCTGGTTCTTTGAGAAGATAAACAAAATAGATAAACCACTAGCCAGACTCATCAAGAAAAAAAGGGAGAAGACTCAAATCAATAGAATTAGAAATGAAAAAGGAGAAGTAACAACTGACACTGCAGAAATAAAAAAAATCATGAGAGATTACTACAAGCAACTCTATGCCAATAAAATGGACAATCTGGAAGAAATGGACAAATTCTTAGAAATGCACAAACTGCCAAGACTGAATCAGGAAGAAATAGAAAATATGAACAGACCAATCACAAGCACTGAAATTGAAACTGTGATTAAAAATCTTCCAACAAACAAAAGCCCAGGACCAGATGGCTTCACAGGTGAATTCTATCAAACGTTTAGAGAAGAGCTAACACCTATCCTTCTCAAACTCTTCCAAAATATAGCAGAGGGAGGAACACTCCCAAATTCCTTCTACGAGGCCACCATCACCTTGATACCAAAACCAGACAAGGATGTCACAAAGAAAGAAAACTACAGGCCAATATCACTGATGAACATAGATGCAAAAATCCTCAACAAAATACTAGCAAACAGAATCCAACAGCACATTAAAAGGATCATACACCATGATCAAGTGGGGTTTATTCCAGGAATGCAAGGATTCTTCAATATACGCAAATCTATCAATGTGATAAACCATATTAACAAATTGAAGGAGAAAAAACATATGATCATCTCAATAGATGCAGAGAAAGCTTTCGACAAAATTCAACACCCATTTATGATAAAAACCCTGCAGAAAGTAGGCATAGAGGGAACTTTCCTCAACATAATAAAGGCCATATATGACAAGCCCACAGCAAACATCATCCTCAATGGTGAAAAACTGAAAGCATTTCCACTAAGATCAGGAACAAGACAAGGTTGCCCACTCTCACCACTCTTATTCAACATAGTTTTGGAAGTTTTAGCCACAGCAATCAGAGAAGAAAAGGAAATAAAAGGAATCCAAATCGGAAAAGAAGAAGTAAAGCTGTCACTGTTTGCAGATGACATGATACTATACATAGAGAATCCTAAAGATGCTACCAGAAAACTACTAGAGCTAATCAATGAATTTGGTAAAGTAGCAGGATACAAAGTTAATGCACAGAAATCTCTGGCATTCCTATATACTAATGATGAAAAATCTGAAAGTGAAATCAAGAAAACACTCCCATTTACCATTGCAACAAAAAGAATAAAATATCTAGGAATAAACCTACCTAAGGAGACGAAAGACCTGTATGCAGAAAATTATAAGACACTGATGAAAGAAATTAAAGATGATACAAATAGATGGAGAGATATACCATGTTCTTGGATGGGAAGAATCAGCATTGTGAAAATGACTCTACTACCCAAAGCAATCTACAGATTCAATGCAATCCCTATCAAACTACCACTGGCATTTTTCATAGAACTAGAACAAAAAATTTCGCAATTTGTATGGAAACACAAAAGACCCCGAATAGCCAAAGCAATCTTGAGAACAAGAAAAGGAGCTGGAGGAATCAGGCTCCTTGACTTCAGACTATACTACAAAGCTACAGTAATCAAGACAGTATGGTACTGGCACAAAAACAGAAAGATAGATCAATGGAACAGGATAGAAAGCCCAGAGATAAACCCACGCACATATGGACACCTTATCTTTGATAAAGGTGGCAGGAATGTACAGTGGAGAAAGGACAGCCTCTTCAATAAATGGTGCTGGGAAAACTGGACAGGTACATGTAAAAGTATGAGATTAGATCACTTCCTAACACCATACACAAAAATAAGCTCAAAATGGATTAAAGACCTAAATGTAAGGCCAGAAACTATAAAACTCTTAGAGGAAAACATAGGCAGAACACTCTATGACATAAATCACAGCAAGATCCTTTCTGACCCACCTCCTAGAGTAATGGAAATAAAAACAAAAATAAACAAATGGGACCTAATGAAACTTCAAAGCTTTTGCACAGCAAAGGAAACCATAGACAAGACGAAAAGACAACCCTCAGAATGGGAGAAAATATTTGCAAATGAAGCAAATGACAAAGGACTAATCTCCAAAATTTACAAGCAGCTCATGCAGCTCAATAAGAAAAAAACAAACAACCCAATCCAAAAATGGGCAGGAGACCTAAATAGACATTTCTCCAAAGAAGATATACAGAATGCCAACAAACACATGAAAGAATGCTCAACATCCTTAATCATTAGAGAAATGCAAATCAAAACTACAATGAGATATCATCTCACACCAGTCAGAATGGCCATCATCAAAAAATCTAGAAACAATAAATGTTGGAGAGGGTGTGGAGAAAAGGGAACACTCTTGCACTGCTGGTGGGAATGTGAATTGGTTCAGCCACTATGGAGAACAGTATGGAGGTTCCTTAAAAAACTACAAATAGAATTACCATATGACCCAGCAATCCCACTACTGGACATATACCCTGAGAAAACCAAAATTCAAAAAGAGTCATGTACCAAAATGTTCATTGCAGCTCTATTTACAATAGCCCGGAGATGGAAACAACCTAAGCGCCCATCATCGGATGAATGGATAAAGAAGATGTGGCACATATATACAATGGAATATTACTCAGCCTTAAAAAGAAATGAAATTGAGCTATTTGTAATGAGATGGATAGACCTAGAGTCTGTCATACAGAGTGAAGTAAGTCAGAAAGAAAAAGACAAATACCATATGCTAACACATATATATGGAATTTAAGGGAAAAAAATTGTCATGAAGGACCTAGGGGTAAAACAGGAATAAAGACACAGACCTACTGGAGAACGGACTTGAGGATATGGGGAGGGGGAGGGGTGAGCTTTGACAGGGCGAGAGAGAGTCATGGACATATACACACTAACAAACGTAGTAAGGTAGATAGCTAGGGGGAAGCAGCCGCAAGGCACAGGGATATTAGCTCGGTGCTTTGTGACAGCCTGGAGGGGTGGGATAGGGAGAGTGGGAGGGAGGGAGACGCAAGAGGGAAGACATATGGGAACATATGTATATGTATAACTGATTCACTTTGTTATAAAGCAGAAACTAACACACCATTGTAAAGCAATTATACCCCAATAAAGATGTTTAAAAAAAAAAAAAAGAAAGCACAGTATATACATGCAGTGTAATATTATTCAGCCTTATCAAAGAAGGAAATCTTATCATATGCTACAACATGGAAGAACCTTGAGGACATTATGCTGAGTGAAATGAGCCAGGCTCAGAAGGACAAGTACTGGGTGATTCCACTTATATGAGGTCTCTTGGGTAGTCACAGTCTTAGAAGCAGAAAGTAGAATGATGGTTGCCATGGGCTAGTTGGAGAGGGAAATGGGGAGTTGCTCTTCAATGGGTATAAAGTTTCAGTCATGCAAGATGCAGCGATGTGCCTACAGATAATAATATTTTACAGTATACTTAAAAACTTGTTGAGGATAAATCTTATAGTATGTGGTTCTTTATCACCGTAAAAAAGAAAATAACAGCACACAATAAGTGAGAATTACATAAAAGAGTTAACAGTTGCAATAGAATGATTAAGGGAAAACACCATTTCAAAGGTTGTGAGGCAGCCTACTGTTGGTTAAAAGCACAGGTTCTTTAGTGTGAATGTCTGCATATGAATCCCAGAACAGCTGTGTGTCCTTGGGCAAGAAACTTAACCTCTCTTTGCCTTAACTTTACTCCTCTTTATTTGCAGAGGATAGTATTTACCTCACAGGTTTTTTTCTTTTGGTATGGATTAGATGAGTTAAAGTATAAAAATTCTTAGAACTTAATTCTATGAATTAAGATATAATTCATTAATATTTATGTTATAACATATTATATGCTATTCATAAGAAAATATGGAGTTCTCAATATAAAAAGTGGATGACTATAAGGAATTAATAAAGATAAAAATCACACTTGGCTGCTTTATATTGGATTTTCCATAAAACTATGAGTGTTTCATATATTTTCCACCGTTTGAATGTTCCATGTCATGAATCTAAGTATTTGGTCATCTTGGGCTCTAGCATACTTTTTAAAACACAGAAACCAATTTTATACCTATCCTGATGAGCCACTCGACAGTTTTGGATCTCTGCATCAGCAAATGAGGAGCCGTAAAGTGTATTATAAGGGAACAAAAAAAGTTGGGAATCAGGAAATCAGGGATCAAGTCTCTTGCTTTTTCACCATGAAATTTTAGACATCTGACATTCAGTTTCCTTAGCCTTATAAAGAGGACAATCATTCTTTGGAGGGTTCTTGTGGAGGTAGATGAAATGATATATATGGCCATAATTTGGAAAATGTAATATACTTAGGCAAATGTTAGATATTCCTATGTGCTTCTTTTGGATGTCTGTATACATTCAACAGGAGACTACCCAGAAAAAATAGAAATAAAAGGAAATTTCCAATTCATTAGGGCACTACACATGGCCAACTTTATTGTGTACCAAAATTAGCACTTTGGAGCTCTAATTATACAAATTAACTCTACATGATGATCAAATGGATCAGAAATTCTTTATCTTAAATGTATTGCTGTAAAGTCATACTAAGAAGCATGTAGCCAACATCATAAAAATGAAAAGAATTCAGCAAATTGCCTTGACTCTGGAGGGACAGACATCCTCTATTCTTTCAATTTAGCTTCATTCACTGTTTCTAAGAAAAGTTTCCTGTAAATCTAAAACTCTGAGAAGGGACTTTAAACAGTATAACGCAAGCACTAGCATAGACTATAAAAGTGTAAGTTTTTAAGCACCGTTTTGTATCTTGCTAATCTTTCCCCATTCCTGAGCTGTTTTATTAAAATAAAGCATATTATATGTAAGGTGTGAGAATTGTTAAATTTAATAAAACTTTTATAGTGACAGGAAGTATTAAATATATTTAATTATACCTAAAGTATCAGAGATGAATATTCTGGTGTTTTGTTGAGAGCTTTTTACAAGGAATCCGTTCTCTAAAGAAATATGACTAATGCTTAGTAACTTAAACACTTTGAAATATTGAGGGCACACTTGGTAATGTTTGAAACTGGATATTTGCGTACCTACCTGGGACACATGAGGTATCTTGGTGTCTTCTTTCCGTATTGGAGGTTTTCCATCTGCAGCCATTTCAATCATACAAGCAACCCTAGGGCTGCCAACAGGCATTGTGTAGCTATAAATAAAACAGAAGAGGCCATTACTGTATGTGTTATTGGTAAGAAGAGGATAACTTTGCACATAGATAAGTACTCCAAGGAGAGAGGTACATTCTGGATCACAGTAATCCTAAAATATCGTCTCAACCAAGTCTGAACATTTTAGGATAGATAAAGATATATTTCTTTTCTAACAGCACCTTTTATTTTCCTTCTCTCCTCCTGTCTTTAAATCAGGAGTTGAAATGCTTTCAGAAAGTTAAACCCACACAGAACAAAAAGAGCTTTCTGTGTATGAGTAGTTATTGATAACTTTTAAGTGCTCACTATGGTTGACATATGTTCTCATTCATGTAGGAGATTGTTGGACACATAACATTGATGTTAAATGATGCTAAACTCCCTAGGTAGAAACTTCCCCTCCCTGGCCTATGGAGGAGATAGAAATGGAATAAGAAATGAATGGCTGCATAACCGGGAGCTGTGAGATTACAGTGTGATACAGTTATCAGAACTCAGAAGGCAAGCTGCTAATATACCAGGTAGTACTTTGTCTCAGAGATAACCAAGAGTAGAAGGTTAAGGGAATTTGTAGAATGAGTGGCAGAAATGGTCAATACACAGTTGAAAATTTATCAGAGTTTATAGAACGATGCAATCAAATGAAAAGGTACACATACGGAAGTGCTTGACATACTTTTAAAACAGAATTTCAAAAGACAATTCAGTGACTATCTCTGCATGATGCAAGTATGAATACTTTTTTTAAACTGGGGTATAGTTGCTTTATGATGTTGTGTTAGTTTCTGCTGTACAATGAAGTGAATCAGCTATATGTATACATACATCCCCTCCCTCTTAGTCCCCCCTCCCACTCCCGCATCCCTCCCATCTAGGTCACCACATAGCACTGAGCTGAGCTCCCTGTGCTATACAGCAGGTTCCCACTAATAATTTTATTGCACATTTTTGCTTATTTGTATTTTCTAAATTTTGGACAGTGAACAGAATTAGTTTTTATTTTAATTTTGACCAACGGCCTCAGTATGCTCAGGACTGAGAGGTGTTCCAGGTCACAGGACTTTTCAGAGCTAAAACGAAGGAAGTTCCTGGCAAATGAGCATAGATCGATCACTGATCAAAATTCTTAAGTTCTAGGAATAATCTCTTAGAGTCCCATTTGCGTGAACTTTATATTGAAGGGACACATGAGGCACATTTGCCATTGTAGTTGATGTGGGCCTATATAGACATTTTATACTGGAGATGGGGGAATAGCTGTCAGGGATGCACACGTCCTTATTAAGAAATAATAAGCTCTCTTATTACTTCACTCAGAACTTGTTAAAGGCTAACCCTGAACTGCAGTTCTACAAAAGAAGTCACTCTACTCCATGTGCTTTCTGTTACCTCCTGCCTTTCTTCCCCCGACCCTTCCACCAAATGGCTGATTCTATTATCTGCTTTGTCTATGTACTATTTTGGAAATTGATACTCTAATTTAACCAGAGATTTTCCCACATGTGGATTCTTATCAGGTTCATTTTTATAATGCTTTATATCTGCTTACAGACCAAATTGTGTCATAAGAACCAAAAAAAAATGCTCTATAAACAAATTAGACTTTATGCCACATAAATCATTTGAGGAAAAATCTATGTGCATATCCGTTATGTCTCGCAAGTATTGCTGAGGCCAACTGAGTCTAATGATTTAAAGACTCAAGGATAATATTTTGAGATAATCCATTGACTGGCTGAGTGATCTTAGGCAAACCATTTAACCTCTCTTCCCTGAAGTGTGATTATCCACAGAAGGGAGATAATCATTCTTAGCTCATAAATGGTTGGTGAGAATCACATTATTTAGTGTACACATAAATCATTCACTGCTAATATTAAAATCCAAAGTCGAAGCAATTATTTGCTGGCTAGACAGGGATCTCTAAAGAGATTTTTATGAAAAACATTACACAGTCAAGTCGAAATGTTCATCTACTTTTACTAATATTGTTTGTAATGGAATCAAAATCAAACACTTAGGTTGAATTATTTTAAAAATTAAAATTTGATGCAACAGACATTTTTTTTCAGTATCTTTAACATTCTTATTTTTTAGACTTATAGTCTTTAGGTATGCTTGCTAAATAATTTGGAAGAAAAACAGTCTGATTTGGAAAATACAATTTATTTAAAAATTTTTAGAAGATTCTGCTCCAACTGGAAGTTCAGGATATCCAAAACCAAGGGAAGGTTGTAAAAATGTAAACAACAGAGCATGGATTTAATTACCAACCAAGAAATTTTATATAATTGAATGTTATCCAGCTTTTCAACAGGAGTTGTAGAATAATAATTAATGGCATAGAAGATATTTGTATAAACTAGAAGAAATAAAGACAATTTAGGTGATACATTATTTTTATGAAAATATGCATGGAGATAATACCAGAATTACTTTCACTAACATTATCTGTGGCTATCTCTGCATGCTGGGAATGAGAATGATTTTTTCAATTTGTCTCTTTTGCTTATTTGTATTTTATAAAATTTGGACAATGAATATACAATATTTTTCAGTTTCACCTCTTAAAAGATAAGTTCAGTTTTTATAAAAAGCAATCAAGAATTAAATACTTTATTGACATTTTTCTGGTTTCCTGGATTCCATACCTTCCTTCTAGATATACCTATCTCTATCTATCTATCTTCTTGCTAAATACAACTTAAACAGTTCTTGTAATGAGAATTTGTGGATAGTAAATTCAGAGTCATATCGCCCTTGAATAATAGTTTAAAAATGTATAAAATTTTAGATTTTTTTTAAGAACTTTAAACAGTAGCTAATTATTTGTTGCATTCTACTGCAGATATGAAGTCAGTAAAAAAAAAAAAAACTTAAAAGCTGTTCTTTTGTTACTTTAGCTTTTCTTTTTGGCAGCTTTAAGATCTTCTCTTTAATTGTGATAATGCATCTAGGGATGGATTAATCATTATTTATCTTTCTTAATACTCTGAGTACCTGTCTGATTTCAACAATTATGTATTCCTTCAATTTTGGAAAATTCTCACCTGAATCACCTCAAATATTGCTTTTTGACATTCTCTGAAATCTCTTATTATAGAGTTTTTCTAGAACCCATATTAAACATTTTTTGGAAGCCTGTTAAAATGTCCTCTAAATTTTTAAATCTTGCTTTCACTTCTTAGAACATTCTCTTAATTCTCTGTCCTGTATTCTCCCTAGACACCAGTTTTCCCCCCACAGTGGTCTACATATTGAGTTTTAATTTTCAATAAATATAATCTTTTATTCCCAAGATTTTGAATCTTTTCCACCTTTATTGGTGTTTAATTTATGCCTGTTTTGCTTTTGTAATTTCTTTTTTTTAAATGAATGCTATTCAATTGTGCTCTCTAGTATTCTAAAAATACTTATTTTAAAGTTTTTGTCAGACTTTTCCATAAAAATAATTTTATCTAGAGTGATTCATGCTCTATTTGCTGATTTGCTTGTTTCCTTTCTCAGTGTTGTCATGTGTTTTGGTATTGTGCTGTTTAGGCTCATTTTGAGTTGAAAATAGTTTTGTTTTTCTCTCCTTTTCTGCACTCTTATTCTCTTTCTCCTGTGCACTTGTGCTGTACTCAACTCTGCCTGCCCTAACGAGAATGCTACCTGGTCCTCTGAGCACCTAAACTAGAATTTTGGATTCTGGATGTTTGAGTAGTTCTGGCCTATGGTGATATTGATGGTCCACAGGTCCATTCACAGAGCCGAGAGATTGTTTGGTGCACTTCTGCTCATGCTACTTCAGTTGCATTCTATTTTCTTCCTGAGCTGGCAGTTTGCCAAAAGTCACAATTCCAGATGACAGGCTCTCTCTCTCTCTTTCTTTCTCTCTATCTCTCTTTGTATATATGTATCTGTCACTTTTCTTTTTTTTTTTTTTTTTTGCGGTACACAGGCCTCTCACTGTTGTGGCCTCTCCTGTTGTGGAGCACAGGCTCCAGACACACAGGCTCAGTGGCCATGGCTCACGGGCCTAGCCGCTCCGCGGCACGCGGGATCTTCCCAGACCGGGGCACGAACCTGCGTCCCCTGCATCGGCAGGCAGAATCTCAGCCACTGTGCCACCAGGGAAGCCCACATGTATTTTTTTTAAATTGAAATATGGTTGACATACAATATTATGTTAGTTTCAGGTGTACTACTTAGTGATTTGACATTTGCATATGTTACAAAATGATCATCATCAAAAGTCTGGTAACCATTTCTCTCCATACAAAGTCATTACAATATTATTGACCATATTCCTTATGTTGTTTACATCTTCATGCCTTATTTATTCTATAATTGGAGGTTTGTACCTCTTAATCCCCATTTAAAATAAAATCCATCTTAATGGCACATAATTGTTCATAGTAATCTCTTATGATCCTTTGTATTTCTGTGGTGTCAATTCTTTTTCATTTCTAATTTTATTAATTTGGGTCCTCTCTCTTTTTTTCTTCATGAATCTGGCTAAAGTTTTACCAATTTTGTTTCTCTTTTCAAAGAACCAGGTCTTACTTTCATTGATTCCTTTTTTTTTTTTTTTTAATGTTTCCTCTGATCTCTGTGGCTTCTTTCCTTCTACTAACTTGGGGTTGGCTTTCCTTCTCTAGTTCCATTAAGTGTAATGTTATGTTGTTTACTTAAGATTTTTCTTGTTTCCTGAGATAAACTTGTATTGCTATAAATTTCCCCTTTAGAAATGCTTTTGTTGTGTTCCATAGATTTTCGGATCATTGTGTGATAATTTTCACTTGTCTCTAGGTATTTTTAAATTTCTTCTTTGATTTCTTCAGTGACCCATTGATTATTTAGTAGCATATGATTTAGTCTCCACATGTTTGTGGTTTTTTTTCTTGCAGTTGATTTCTAGTCTCATTGACTTGTGTTTGGAAAAGGTGCTTGATGTGATTTGAATTTTTAAAATTTACTGAAACTTGTTTTGTGACCTAGCATGTGATTGTCTTGGAGAATGTTTCATGTGCAGTGGAAAAGCATGAATTCTGCTGTTTTGGGACAGTATGTTCTGTATATAACTATTAATACAATCTGATCAAATGAGTCATTTAAGGCTAGTGTTTCCTTATTGATTTTCTGTCTGTTCATTGATGTAAGTGGGGTGTTAAAGTTCCCTATTATTATTGTATTACTGTCAATTTTGCTCCATATTTGTTAATATTGCATTATGTATTTATGTACTCCTATGTTGGGTGCATATATGTTTACAATTGTTATATCTTCTTGTTGGATTGATCCCTTTATCATTATGTAATCTGTTATGTAGTTGATCCTTTAATCATTATGGCTTTTTATTGGAACACTTATTCCATTTACATTAAAAGTAATTATTGATAGGTTTGTACTAACTGCCATTTGTTAGTTGTTTTCAGGTTGTTTATATAGTTCTTTTTTGTCCCTTTCTACTGTTTTTGCTCTCTTTAGTGATTTGATGACTGTCTTTAGTGTTATGTTTGCATTCCTTTCTATTTTTTTTTTTCGTGTGTGTGTATATCTGTATAGGTTTTGGGTTTGTGGTTACCATGGGTTTCATATATAATATAATATGTGACTATTTAAATTTGATAATCTCTTAAGTTTGAATGCATTCTAACAACCTGCATTTTTAACCCCCAGCATGTTTAATTTTTTTTTAAACAATGTGTTTTTAAAAATTAATTAATTAATTAATTTTTGGTTGCATTGGGTCTTTGTTGCTGCATGCGGGCCTTTCTCTAGTTGTGGCGGGTGAGGGCTACTCTTCATTGCAGTGCACAGGGTTCTCATTGCAGTGGCTTCTCTTGTTGCAGAGCATGGGCTCTAGGTGTGTGGGTTTCAGTAGTTGCAACATGCAGGCTCAGCAGTTGTGGCTCATGGGCTTTAGAGTGCAGGCTCAGTAGTTGTGGTGCACAGGCTTAGTTGCTCCATAGCATGTGGGATCTTCCTGGACCAGGCTCGAAACTTTGTCCCCTGCATTGGCAGGTGGATTCTTAACCACTGCACCACCAGGGAAGTCCTACATTTAATGCTTTTGACTTCATATTTTATGTCTTTTTATGTTGTGTATTCCTTAACTACTTATTGTGGATATAGATTATTTTACTACTTTTTTCTTTCAACCTTCCTACTGGCTTTATGTGTGGTTGCTCCACTACCTTTACTGTATGTTTGCCTTTATCAATGAGTTTTTCCTTTCATCAGTTTTGTATCTCTAGTTGTTGCCTTTTTCTTCCACTTAGATAAGCTCCTTTTAACATTTCTTGTAAGATTGGTTTAATGATGCTTAACTCTTTTAGCTTTTGCTTGCCTGTAAAATTCTCTCTCCTTCAAATCTGAATGATGACCTTGCCAGGTAGCATATTCTTGGTTGTATATTTCTTTTTCTTTTCTTTTCTTTTCTTTTTCCATCTCTTTGAATATATGGTGCCACTCTCTTCTGGTCTGCAAAGTTTTTGCTGAAAAGTCACCTGATAGTTTTATGGGAGTTCCTTTGTACATAACTAGCTGTTTTTCTCTTGTTGCTTTTAAGATTCTCTTTTTACCTTTAATTTTTGCCATTTTAATTATATTGTGTCTTACTGTGGACCTCTTTGGGTTCATCTCTTTTGGGGCTCTCTGTGCTTTCTGGACCTGGATGTCTATTTTTTTCCCAGGTTAGGGAAGTTTCCATCTATTTATTATTTCTTCAAAATATGTTCTTTGTCCCTTTCTTCCTCTCTTCTCCTTCTGGGACCACTTAATGCAAATGTTAGTATGCTTAACATTGTCTCAGGGAACTCTTAAACCATTTTCATTTTTAAAAGTTCTTGCTTCTTTTTTTCTGTTCAGCTTGGGTGGTTTTCACTACTTGTCTTGCAGCTTGCTGATCCACTCCTCTGTATCATCTAATCTACTACTGATTCCTTCTAGTGTATTTTTTATATCAGTTATTGTATTCTTTAGCTCTGCTTGGTTATTTTTTTGTATTTTCTAACTCTTTGTTGAAATTCTTATTGTGTTCATCCAATTCTCTCTGGAGTTCAGTTAGTGTCTTTATGATCATTACTTTTATCAGGTAGATTGCCAATCTCCACTGTTTAGTTCTTTTTCTGAAGTTTTGTCTTGTTTCTTTGTTTGAAACATATGTCTCTCTCTCCTTATTTTGCCTAATTCTCTGTGTTTATTTCTATGCATTAGGTAGGTTGGTTACATTTATCAATCTTGGAGAAGTGGCTTTATGTAGGAGGCCTCCTATGGGGCCCAGCAGCACACTTTCCTCTATAAAGCTGTAGGGATGACCCTATATGGGCTGCCTGGGCCCTTCTGTTGTGGTGGGCTGAATACTGTGGGCATGCTAGTTGGGGGGATGTCCCCTGACTAATTGGATGCAGGCTCATTGATGGAGGGAGCTGGGTCCCTGTGCACTGGCTGTGCCATCTAGCAGCATCACATGTTTGCTTGAGTGAGTCTTTTGTACCCTTTGTCCTAGAGAAGCTGAGCTGCCCTGTTTCTAGATCTAGATCTTGGCAGGTCTGCAGTATTAACTGTTTTTCTGATTTTCATTTTTGTCCATTTCACATTTGGGAAGATTTTTATCCTGTTTTTGAGCTAGACTTTATATTTTCAAAAGCCTATTTTAAATTTTCTTTATTGATGCTATGTGTTTGACACTAAGGTGGTGTGTCAAAGTATGAAGGTAGAGAGTCATTGTAACTAGAAGTCCCACTTTATTTTTTATAAAAAGAAAACAATGACAAAGATCAAACTAAGTCCCTGCCTTAGGAGCACCATGTAAATATAAAGTTATCTTTAATTTTTGAGTGGCAGAATGAAGAAAAATTAAACAAACCATTTGGAAGTACCTTTATGATTTAGCAGGATATAAATTCATTTCTTTGGCTTTTTCCATCTCTGGTTTGTTTTCTGTTAAAGGCATTTCAGTGCATCTGTCTCATATTTTTTTTCCTGTGGCATATTTCATAAGTGCATAAGTAAAGTAGTTTGTTTTCTCTCCAGAGACAAATGCGATGTACGGATTTTTTCTTCTCCAAGGTACCTATGTTTGATTTCTCAAATTGGGAAATTATAAGTTACTGGCATTAAACCATAATGGAATTAAATGCTTTAAAGGGCTATTGTAGTGCTGTGTTGTAGGCTCACAGAACAGTGCTCATGCATAATTACAGTAGCTACAGAGTTCTGAAGCCATGAAATAGCAATAACAAAACTGAACAGGACAAACTGTTTCTAAGGAATATTGCAAAATTGATGACAATACTGAATGCTTTCATATGTGCAAAATATAAATGTGCTTTTCTCTTGTTGCTAGGTTTTGCTATTACTCAGCAATGATGTTAGCTTGTCAATTTTAAATTTTGGACATAAATTAACTTTGCCAGTAAGTTTATTTCTTTATTTACCTGAATTAGACTTTAAAAAATAATGCAAGAACAGGTTCTCTATGTGGATAACTTGCAGTATAGATAGCAGTTAAATGAATCTCAAACTTAATAACATTTGCCCATGTTTTTTACTATTTTGACTATATTTTGAGTATTTTTTCAATTAGAAAACTTTTACTAAATGAGAAAACTACATTTAAAATGTGCTTTAAAACAAAATGGAATTATTTAAAAAAAGACATATGCATTTGAAAGATCTTTGCACTGTGCTGAAAAATCAAATCTCTTGCAATAACACAACATGTCAATTTATAACATGTAAGTTAACAGAATCCTCAATTTAACATTTTCAAAGATGATATTAAGGTCAAGAATTTCACATCTATGGTAGCACATATAGAAGGACATTCATTATAAATATGATGCCCATCTATATGAAGCTTACAAATTTGACAATGCTCAACAAAAGCTTTTTAGAATCACATCCAAAAATGTTGCATCCAAAGAATCACAAATCTGTGTCCTTAAGTTCTCATTCTAAAACCTTTATGTTGACTTTTCTATCCCTTGTCATTTGTTGATACTAACACTTAAGAGAAGAAGAGGAAAAGAACTGCTGCAATAAACCCTTGATCATGTGCAAAAATTATTGCTGCTATAGTTCATTGCAAAGCATGTCTATACAATACCAGCCTTAATATTTAGCAACTGTGATTATTGCTCTGAAGAGAATGGATAGCGTACACACTGAGTTCCAGCTTGGAACTTTCATTAAAATATCTTCTCAGGCTAGACTCAGAACTGGGAGAAGTTAACTTCGATTGTTAGCAGCTATGATCTCCATGTTCAGTCCAAATTTTTAGTTGAACTGGGACAGCTAGCTCTGAAGAATAGCTGAGTTGGAAGACTCATAACAGCAGATGGCAGTAAATGTACATGGCAGAGACAGGGGCACCGAAAGATATCTGTTCCCAAAATGATAGGATCTAATTGATAGTGTGATTGTTTTAGCTCCCTGTTTGCTACAGGACAACATGGGAAATATATTCAAAAGATGACACATCAGGTAATATAGAAGAAACTGTCCAGAAATATATAGCCTTCCTTACTTGTTCCTGAGTCTGATGCTACTGTCATGGCTGTGTGAGCAAATTTAAGAAGATGCTGTTGAAGAGTATGATGGTTCTGTACAGCCCTGTCAACACAGCCATACATTTCACTCACATACATGCTGAGTGAGACTCAGCAAACCTATATGTGAAAACTGTAAAAGAGATCAGACACAAAAGCTGAAGTGTAATGCCCTTCGCCAAATAAAAGCAATGGAAAAACACCAAAGCATCCTGAAGCATCCCTTTTTGTTTAGAGCATCAAGCACGTGGCCAGGCTGGCCATACAAAGAGCTTGTGCAAGGAACACTTCGTGATTGTCATGAGGAATTCCTGTCTCTGGATGATTGCCATGAGGTGGTCATTGTTTTTAAACTGTTTTATTTAGCCTTCCCTCTGACTGACAGACAGCCTAAATATACTTACTAATAAATTGCAGGGAAAACCAAGCCATTATCCTGTGAAGCACTGATAATAATAAAAGGATATGTGATGCCTGAGGACCACTGAAGCAGGAGCCTCATTTACACCCTTGATTAACCAGAGTAGTCATCAAGGGACTGTCCAGCCAACTGTCATGAGATATCAGGGATACCCCAAGAGCTGTGACTGTACTTCTAACTACACTACCGAAGTCACGTACAATAGAACCCACAGCATATTCTACAGATTTCATGGTTTCCTGGTAGTTCCTCTGAAAGGGAAGATGACCAAACTTCCCTTACGTTCTTTACCTAATAAAAACATTCACACAATGACCATTACAACAGCACAAGCTGAAATTCGCATCCAGGAATGTTACTATTTTTTAACCTGACATCTCTCTTTAACCTATCTGAATGTAATAGTAAGAACCTTCATTGTATGCTGGAGCAGGCTTTCAATGGCTCATGAGAGCTGATGTTTGCATGTCTTCCCAGCTCCATATCAGTGAATTCATGTTGGTAACTTGAAATTGGTTATGGTGAGAGTATTTTTGCCGGGGAATTGACAAAAGCTACAGATCATATCAACACACTGTCCCACCCTTTTTCCTCTGAGAGCTGATTGTTAAACACTTACGAGCACACCACTGAGTTTCTTGAATATTTCTTATTAGGGTGTAAGCATTCACTTGGAACAAGGGCATTTTGAAAGTTGCAAAGCTCAGCTTCATTGTTGGCATTTCATTTGGAATTTCAGATGAAAATCTGCTTTATTCATAACCTATTAGTTTATAGATCTAGGTTGGATCAATTTACTCTGATGATGAATGTAGGTTCCAAGAATATTACTTAAAACATAAACTTATTCAGTTTACAAATACCAGGTAGTATTTAATTTTACCCTCATTTCTAATACTTACTATTGTCTTAATTCATTTATTTTAAGCAATTTTGGTGGTATATTTGTATTCAGTCCACTGAGAAATCAGTCAAAACTCAGGAGTAAAATATATTGATTCCTGATTCTTTTCTCTGCAACACCTGAACTCTCATACACATTTTATTTCGAGAGACTAAAGTTTCCCAAGTTGAAATAGCATATGAAGAAATTCAATTTGTTGAAAAATAGATTATTTTACCAAGTTTGAACAAATAGCAATTCTGATGATATGGGCATGTGGAGATTCACTTCCATTAGATTATGAGTGAAGCTAAAGACACTTTTCCTCAGGAAAAGGCCACACGTGTCCCATGTTTTTAGAAGTGGTACAGTGAGTGATGATTCTTTCTTATGTTAACAACGAGTGTGTAGTTTTCCTATATTCTAAATACTCCAGTTTCCATATGGTTAGTATTATTAATGCCATGTGATTTTTCTGGCAGTGCATTTTAACTGAGATTTTTTTAAAAAGAAAATATTTTAATCTTAAAATATTTATAGTATATTATGTTTAATCCAACTAATTCATTAACAATTTCAGCTTTTATTAAAAATTATGAAGTGAGAGTAGATTAATAGAGATGCACAGAATTTAAATTTCAGAAACACTTTCTGAGCCAAAGTTGTAAACATTCTCATCACTCTAAATGTAAAAAGGCTGTAGTGTGATCCCAGTGAGCTGAGACTCAGATCAATAATACTTTCTTTTCATATTTCTTTGCCAGCTAGCATACCTTATAAAAGTGTCCCTTGTCTTAGCTTATTTCGTTTTTTCTGGACAAGTACATCTATTTTTCATTCTTATATATAATTTTTTCTTTATGATTCCTAAGACATTATGTATGCCACTTCCCACTCTAATTGTCCTTCTTATACTCCCTTGCCACACGTGGCTTCCCATCTTTAAAATTTCTGATGGGAAAGGAAGAAAAGTCAAGTCAATTTCTTACCCCAAGCAAATGTTCAATTTGGAGACAACCAGACAAGAAAAATTTTAGAAATTCAGCCAGTATAAAAATAAATGGAACTGATGAATGTCTGTAATCTAGGCTTAATGGTTAAAAGAACAATGACTAGTCCTTCCTTTATGTTGAGTCTATTTCTTATTAATAGCTTCCATGAGAGCACTTCTAATTTAAATATTGGGGGTATTTACTAAGATAAGTGATCAGGATGATGAAAAAGATGTACTTTTTCACCCTTACAATAGAGACAACACATTTCTGGAATTGTTTCTGACAAGAAAAACAATTACACTAAACCCTTTGGAAATTTTCCAGAAGATGATAAATGAAATTCTACAAGTGGAACCAAAATTCACATCATCTCACAGGGAGAGAAAAATCACTGATAGTTACAGATGGTTTGAAAGTTTTGTATTACTGGATTCAAAAAGAAAACTGAATTATTGCAAATCTCAGAGGTCCAAGATGACAAAGAAATTTAATAAGTTCTAAAGCCTATGATCTATGTTAATTTTATTATGTAATCTTAATCCAAAAGTGATTTAAGGCAGCTTTTAATATGAGGTAAAATATTGAGGAATAGAAGAAAAAGTTGCCTAGGAAAATAAAGCATAAAAGAAATTAGTGTTCAGGCAAATTGTCTTAAATACAACTTCAAATGGATCTGTTCATTCAATAGACGAATGAATGAATGTCTATTATGTAAGCTGTTAGGCAGTGGGGAGGTGGAGGTGGGTAAAGCAGTTGTTTCTGAATGTTGTCACAGAGGGTAGGGAGCAAAGATACTGATGTTCCCTGAGAGGTCAATTTTCACTGAGACCAGAGGAATCAGGACCAAGGCACCAGATCAGCAGTGTAGGTTAGTGCTAAGGGGAGCTGACAGATTTGTGCTACATCTTCAAGGGTCACTCAAACTAAGTTAGCAGGTAATGCCAGGGAGATCTTACTCACAGAACACAAGCTGGGACATCTTGAGTGCCAGGCTCATGAGGCAAAAATGAAAGTACAGAGTTCAAAGAATGCCTAGATTTGTTGCTTATAGAAACAAACAAAAAGGTGAAATATCATTTTCTCATCTTTAGCTTTATTTTCTCATCTTTTTGGGCCCCAGTCCAACACCTGGTGCCTTCATGCTGCTTTGTCCTATCTCCTATCTATTGTAAGAACACTTACTCAATCGGGACAGACTGGAATACATCATTGCAAAGGGTAGAACCCTTCATGGGGTGTCCATTGTTATTATGAGCAATGCCTTCTTACATTGAAACATAATGGAATTATTTGCTGTAATAAACATTTACATCACATTTATTATGAACCAAGCATTATTCCAAGTACTTTAAAATATTAAGTAACATCCACCCCATGAGTTAAGCAGAAACATTTTTCCCATTTAAAGTTGAGGAAATTGAGTAACTGAGGGGTTAAGTAATTTATTCAATTTTACACAGTCCCTGAGTGACAGGGGTAGACTTTGAAGATGGAGGCGGAGATTGGAGTGAAATCAGGAAACACCAAAGAGGGCTGGCAGTGACCCAAAGTTACAAGAGGCAAGGCATGCATTTTCCTCAAGCCCCAGAGGGAGGGTCATTCGACTGCCATCTTGCTTTCAGACTTCTGGACTCCAGATTGTGAGAGAACAAGTTTCTGTTGTTTCAAGCTACCAAGTTTGTGGCATTTTGTCAAAGCAGCCACAATAAGCAAATGAAGAGCAGAAAAGTGTTTTTTTTTTTTTTTAGTGAAACAATACTAAAAACAAGGGGCAAGAGTTTGACTATTAGCAGTGTTCAACGGTTAAAATGGAATTCAGGCATGAATGAGATTAGAATGTATATATGGTGCATTATCAGTGGACATTTTATTAAGATGTACAGGTAATCTAAGTGATTTGATTTAACAAATATCTCAGCTGTGAAGTGGCTAAAAAGAGACAGATCAGAAAGCAATAGAGTATTTCCTTCTTAGCATTTTCATAGTGTAGTCTAATTTGACAGGAAACATTGACATAATCAACATAAATCTGTTGGAGACATCTAACTCTAGTATCTGCATTTATTGCAATTCAAAAAGGGTAATAAAAACATTCTAACAGACCTCTGTAAAGTGCAAAGGGGATTATGCTCACTATTTAACCAATATTAAATCAACTATTTGATTGATGTATATAATTTTTAACATCTTTATTGGAGTATAATTGCTTAACAATGGTGTGTTAGTTTCTGCTGTATAACAAAGTGAATCAGCTATACATTTACATATATCCCCATATGTCTTCCCTCTTGCGTCTCCCGCCCACACTCCCTATCCCATCCCTCTAGTTGGTCACAAAGCACCGAGCTGATCTCCCTGTGCTATGTGGTTACTTCCCACTAGCTATCTATTTTACATTTAGTAGTGTATATAAGTCCATGCCACTCTCTCACTTCATCCCAGCTTACCCTTCCCCCTTCCCATGTCCTCAAGTCCATTCTCTGCATCTGTGCTTTATTCCTGTCCTGCCCCTAGGTTCCTCAGAACCATTTTTTTTTGTTTTGTTTTAGATTCCATATATAGGAATTAGTTTTCTGACTTACTTCACTCTGTATGACAGACTCTAGGTCCATCTACCTCACTACAAATAATCAATTTCATTCCTTTTATTGGTTGAGTAATATTCCATTGTATATATGTGCCACATCTTCTTTATCTATTCATCTATCTGTTGGTGGACACATAGGTTGCTTCCATGTCCTGGCTATTGTAAATAGTGCTGCAATGGACATGGTGGTACATGATTCTTTTTGAATTATGGTTTTCTCAGGATATATGTCCAATAGTGGGATTGCTGGGTTGTATGGTAGTTCTATTTTAGTTTTTTAAGGAACCTCTATACTGTTCTCCATAGTGGTTGTATCAATTTACATTCCCACCAACAGCGCAAGAGGGTCTCCTTATCTCCACACTCTCTCCAGCATTTATTGTTTGTAGACTTTTTGATGAGGGCCTTTCTGACCAGTGTGAGGTGATACCTCATAGGTTTGATTTGCATTTCTCTAATGATTAATAATGTTGAGCATCATTTCATGTGTTTGTTGGCAATCTGTATATCTTCTTTGTAGAAATGTCTATCCAGGTTTTCTGCCCATTTTTGAATTGGGTTGTTTGTTTTTTATTTTATGTTGAACTGCATGTGCTGCTTGTATATTTTGGAGATTAATCCCTTGTCAGTTGCTTCGTTTGCAAATATTTTCTCCCATTCTGAGGTTTGTCTTTTCAACTTGTTTATGGTTTCCTTTGCTGTGCAAAAGATTTTAAGTTTCATTAAGTCCCATTTGTTTATTTTTGTTTTTACTTCCATTTCTCTAAGAGATGAGTCAAAAAGGATCTTGCTGTGATTTATGTCATAGAGTGTTCTGCCTATATATTTCTCTAAGAGTTTTATAGTGCCTGGCCTTAGATTTAGAACTTTAATGAATTTTGAACTTATTTTTGTGTATGGCATTAGGGAGTGTTCTAACTTCATTCTTTTACATGTAGCTATCTAGTTTTCCCAGCACCAATTACTGAAGAGGCTGTCTTTTCTCCATTGTATATTCTTGCCTCCTTTATCAAAGATAAAATGACCATATGTGTGTGGGTTTATCTCTGGGGTTTCTATCCTGTTCCATTGATCTATATTTCTGTTTTTGTGCCAGTACCATACTCTCTTGATTACTGTAGCTTTGTAGTATAGTCTGAAGTCAGGGAGTGTGATTCCTCCAGCTCCATTTTTCTTTCTCAAGATTGCTCTGGCTATTCGGGGTCTTTTGTGTTTCCATACAAATTGTGAAAGTTTTTTGTTCTAGTTCTGTGAAAAATGCCATTGGCTGTTTGATAGGGATTGCATTGAATCTGTAGATTGCTTTCGATAGTATCGTCCTTTTCACAATGTTGATTCTTCCAATCCAAGAACATGGTATATCTCTCCATCTGCTTGTATTATCTTTAATTTCTTTCATCAGTGTCTTATAGTTTTCTGCATACAGGTCTTTTGTCTCCATAGGTAGGTTTGTTCCTAGGTATTTTATTCTTTTTGTTGCAATGGTTAATGGGAGTGTTTCCTTAATTTCTCTTTCAGATTTTTCATCATTAGTGTTTAGGAATGCAAGAAATTTCTGTGTATTAATTTCATGTCCTGCTAGTTTACCAGATTCATTGATTAGCTCTAGTATTTTCTGGTAGCATCTTTAGGATTCTCTATGTATAGCATTATGTCATCTGCAAACAGTGACAGTTTTACTTCTTCCTTTCCAATTTGGATTCTTTTTTTTTTCTTTTCCATCTCTGATTGTTGTGGCTAAAACTTCCAAAACTATATTGAATAATGGTGGTGAAAGTGGGAAACCTTGTCTTGTTCCTGATCTTAGTGGAAATGTTTTCAGTTTTTCACCATTAAGAATGATGTTGGCTGTGGCTTTGTCATATATGGCCTTTATAATGTTGAGGTAAGTTCCCTCTATGCCTACTTTCTGGAGGGTTTTCTATCATAAATGGGTGTTGAATTTTGTCAAAAGCTTTTTCTGCGTCTATTGAGATTATCATATGGTTTTTATCCTTCAATTTGTTGATATGGTATATCACATTGATTGATTTGCATATATTGAAGAATCCTTGCATTCTTGGGACAAACCCCACTTCATCATGGTGTATGACCCTGTTAATAGGCTGTTGGATTCTGTTTGCTATATTTTGTTGAGAATTTCTGCATCTATGTTCATCAGTGATATTGCCCTGTAGTTTTCTTTTTTCATGACATCTGGTTTAGGTATCAGGGTGATGGTGGCCTCATAGAATGAGTTTGGGAGTGTTCCTCCCTCTGCTATATTTTGGAGGAGTTTGAGAAGGATGGATATTAGCTCTTCTCTAAATCTTTCATAGAATTCACTGGTGAAGGCATCTTGTCCTGCACTTTTGTTTGTTGGAAGATTTTTAATTACAGTTTCAATTTCAGTGATTATGATTAGTCTGTTTATATTTTCTATTTTGAAGTATAAAAAGGTCCCTGTGAAATGTAGAGGGAAGAACAAAGAGGTGTCCACAGTGAGGAAGCCTTGCTAAAGTCTCCTTAATTATTCTTTCTACCCAAAAGCATTTTCTGAATTGAGAAATGTTTTTAATTTTGTCTATACAAGATCCAGAGCCTAGAATCTCTTTTTTCTTCTTCTTCTTTTCTCTTTTAACATCTTTATTGGAGTAAAATTGCTTTACATTGCTGTGTTAGTTTCTGCTGTATAACAAAGTGAATCGGCTATATGTTTACATATATGCCCATATCTCCTCCCTCTTTTTAAAATTTTTTTTCATTAAAAATTTTTTTTAACTTCTTAATTTTTTTAACATCTTTATTGCAGTATAATTGCGTTACAATGGTGTGTTAGTTTCTGCTTTATAACAAGGTGAATCAGTTATACATATACATATGTTCCCATATCTCTTCCCTCTTGTGTCTCCCTCCCTCCCATCCTCCCTATCCCACCCCTCTAGGTGGTCACAAAGCACCGAGCTGATCTCCCTGTGCTATGTGGCTGCTTCCCACTAACTATCCATTTTATGTTTGGTAATGTATATATGTCCATGCCACTCTCCCACTTTGTCACAGCTTACCCTTCCCCCTCCCTGTGTCCTCAAGTCCATTCTCTATGTCTGCGTCTTTATTCCTGTCCTGCGCCTAGGTTCTTCAGAACCTTTTTGTTCTTTTTTTGATTCCATATATATCTGTTAGCATGCACTCTTTGTTTTTCTCTTTCTGACTTACTTCACTCTGTATAACAGTCTCTGGGTCCATCCACCTCAATACAAATAACTCAATTTCATTTCTTTTTATGGCTGAGTAATATTCCATTGTATATATGTGCCACATCTTCTTTATCCATTCATCTGTTGATGGACACTTAGGTTGCTTCCATGTCCTGGTTATTATAAATAGAGCTGCAATGAACATTTTGGTACATGACTCTTTTTTTTTTTTTTTGTGGTACGCGGGCCTCTCACTGCTGTGGCCCCTCCCGCTGAGGAGCACAGGCTCCAGACATGCAGGCTCAGCAGCCATGGCTCACGGGCCCAGCTGCTCCATGGCATGTGGGATCCTCCAGGAACGGGACACGAACCCGCGTCCCCTGCATTGGCAGGTGGACTCTCAACCACTGCGCCACCAGGGAAGCCCACATGACTCTTTTTGAATTATGGTTTTCTCAGGGTATATGCTCAGTAGTGGGACTGCTGGGTCATATGGTAGTTCTATTTTTAGCTTTTTAAGGAACCTCCATACTGTTCTCCATAGTGGCTGTATCAATTTACATTCCCACCAACAGTGCAAGAGGGTTCCATTTTCTCCACACTGTCTCCAGCATTTATTGTTTGTAGATTTTTTATGATGGCCATTAGTTTTCAAAGAGAAAAAAGCAGTAGATATAATAGGAATATTAAGTGAATTCCCTGGTGGTCCAGTGGTTAGAACTCAGTATTTTCACTACTGGGGCCCTGGTTCAATCCCTCATTGGGGAAATAAGATCTCACAAGCTGCACAGTGTGACCAGAAAAAAACAAAGGAATATTAAAATACATAAATGATTAAATGTTTAATTCCTAATCTATACTTTAGTAGAGGGTTATAGGGGTCAATTTATTTTCCTTTCTGGCCCTTAGGACAAAAAAGTACTCCCTCCCCCTTCTCTTTTTATGATCCTTTGCAAAACATTATAATAGAATGCAGTTCCATGCACTTTTTTACCAGTCGAATAAAAGAATTTGATAAACTTTACAAAGAAGAATTTCTCACAGTCAATTTACAGTCCTATATCTGTAAATGTCAACATGGAACAGAGTGAGCCATACTCAGAACCAAGGAATCTTACTGGTGGGAAGGACTTGAGATGCACAGTCCAGTCTTCCACTCAAATGAAGACCCTTTTTAAAGGTTTTGTAAAGAATGAACTTCAAGCTATGAATATTCCATTGAAGGAGAGCTCATTATGTCACAAGACCATTTTTTGTTTAACTCCTCTGCAACCTTTTGTACAAAATTCACTCATTTTTCTTTTCTTCCTTCTTTGAAGATTTTCTTAAGCCAGGTACTGGGTTCAACACTATACATGGATAATCTCAAGGCAATGGTTCTCAAGTGGGGGTTTTTGCCCCATCAACCCATCTATCCCTGGGAAACATTTGGCAATCTCTGGAGACATCTTTTTCATGGCATGGGGAGGAGGATAATGCTGATGTTTAGTAGGTAGAAGTCAAGAATGCTGCTTAACATCCTATAATGCACGGGACAACAAAGGATCCAGCCCCAAATTATCAACACTGCTCATCCTGAAAAACTGATTTAAAGTAAAAGCAGAGTGAATGTTCCACTAAATAAATGGCTGGAGTTGTAATAAAAATGAGGGACAAAGAAACATGTTTTGTTCTGTATACGGATCTTCCTCTACTTATGATGTGGATTATGTCCCAATAAAACCCTCATAAATCGAAAATATTAAGTCGAAAACACGTTCAATACACATAACCTACTGAACTTCATAGCTTAGCCTAGTCTACCTTAAAAGTACTCAGAACACATTAGCCTACAGTTAGGCAAAACCATCTAACATAAGCCTATTTTATAATAAAGTGTTGAATATCTCATATAGTTTACTGAATACTGTACTGAAAGTGAAAAACAGAAAGGTTGTCTGGGTTATAAGTGTATTGGTTGTACACCCTGAGGACCACAAGGCTGACTGGGAGCTGTGGCTTGAGCCCAGAATCACCAAAGAGTATCCTGCATATCACTAGACAGGGAAAGATCAAAATTCTAAATGTGAAGTACAGTTTCTACTGAATTCGTATCACTTTCACACCATCCTAGTGTTGAATTTTATGTCGGGGACTGTCTGTAGTCCAGAGTCTTCCTTCCACCCCATCACTGGTTCACCCAAGTTCCTTCCTGGTGGAACCAGTGTTACCAATTTCTTCTTTACTTATCCAGGGGTCCTCTTTGCATCTATAAGAGATTGTGTGTGCACACATGGTATACACATTGTTTGCATTGTGCTTTTGTTACTTAATCCATCTTGGAATAGTTTGTTTTCTATCATGACACAAAGAGTTTCCTCATTTCTTTTTACAGTGGCAGAGTACTTCACTGTATGGATATTTTGTGCTTTATTTAACCACTTCTCTCTCCATGGATATTTATGTTATTTCCATTTTTTTCTGTTATAAACACTGATGTGATTGATATCTGTTTATCTGTATAATAAAACCCACCAGATACAATTGCCAAATAAAAAAGTTAGTGTGTTTGTAATTTTTATTGGATATTTTCCAAATTACCCACCATTGAAATTGTACTTGTTTCCATCCCCACTAGCTAAAAATGTATAAAAAGTGTTTGAGTGATTTTGCAATTTTTCAAATTTGTTTTCACTGCTTATATCTTCTTATCAAAAATTTTCTGGGAATAAATAAAAGGTGGGCACACCATACAATATTTTGGGCCTATCATTTTCTTAGCACTCAGGTATGCAGAATCTGCCTGCCAGATATATATATATATTTTTTTTTTTTGCAGTACGTGGGCCTCTCACTGTTGTGGCATCTCCCGTTACAGAGCACAGGCTTCGGATGCGCAAGCTCATCGGCCATGGCTCACGGGGCCAGCCACTCCGCGCCATGTGGGATCTTCCCGGACAGGGACACGAACCCGTGTCCCCTGCATCGGCAGGCAGACTCTCAACGACTGCGCCACCAGGGAAGCCCTGCCAGAGATTTTTTAAACTGTTTTTAATTGTGGTAAAACATATATACCATGAAATTTACCATTTTAACTATTTTAAGTGTAGAATTTAGTGGTGTTAAGTGTATTCACAACGTTGTGCAACCATCACCACTATCTACTTCCAAAGTTATCATCACTCTAAACGGAAACTCTCTGTATCATTAAGCAGTAATTCCCCATTCTGCCCTCTCTCAGCCCCTGATAAATTTGAATCTGCTTTCTGTCTCTCTGAATTTCCCTATTCTGGATATTTCATGTAGGGAGAATCATGTAGTACATGTTCTTTTGTGTCTGGCTTATTTCACTCTAGTAGAAAATTTTCAAGGTTCATCCACATTGCAGCAAGGATCCTTCATAAGGCTGAGTAATATTCCATTGCATGTATAGACCACATTTGTTCATCCATACATCTGTTGATGGACACATATACTGTTCCCAGCTTTTGGCTACTGTGAACTGTGCTGCTATGGATACTGGAATATAAGAATCCGTTTGAGGGGCTTCCTTGGTGGCGCAGTGGTTGAGAGTCCGCCTGCCGATGCAGGGGACACAGGTTCGTGCCCTGGTCCAGGAAGATACCACATGGTGTGGAGCAGCTGGGCCTGTGAGCCATGGCCGCTGAGCCTGCACGTCTGGAGCCTATGCTCCATGACGGGAGAGGCCACAACAGTGAGAGGCCCGCGTAAGAATCTGTTTGAGTCCCCAATTTCAATTCTTTTGATTACATAACTAGGAGAAGAATTGCTGGATCATATAGTAGTTCTAAGCTTAACTTTTTTTTTCACATGAGTTTTTTTAAAATTGAAGTATAGTTGACTTACAATTCCGTGTTAGTTTCAGGTGTACAGCACAGTGATTCAGTTATACATACGCACACGCACATGCACGCGCACACACACACACACACATTCTTTTTCAGATTATTTTCCCTTATAGGTTATTACAAAATATTGAGTATAGTTCCCTGTGCTGTACAGTAGGTCCTTGTTGGTTATCTATTTTATATATAGTAGTGGGTATATATTAATCCCAAACTCCTAATTTATCCCTCCCCTACCTCTTTACCCTTTAGTAACCCTAAGTTTCTTTTCTATGGCTATGGATGTACTTCTGTTTTGTAAATAAGTTCATTTGTATATTTTTTAGATTCAACATATGAGCAATATCATACGATATTGTCTTTCTCTGTCTGACTTACTTCACCCAGCATGATAATCTCCAGGTCCATCCATGTTGCTGCAAAAGACATTATTTCATTCCTTTTAATGGCTAATAGTCCATTGTATACATGTACCAAGTCTTCTTTATCCATTCCTCTGTCAATGGAGACTTAGGTGGCTTCCATGTCTTGGCTGTTGTAAACAACGTTGCAATGAACATTGGGGTTCATGTATCCTTTCACATTATAGTTTTCTTGGGATATATGCCCAGGAGGGGGATTACAGGATCATATGGTAGCTCTATTTTTTGTTTCTTAGGGAATCTCCATACTATTCTCTACAGTGGCTGTACCAATTTACATTCCCACCAACAGTGGAAGAGGGTTCCCTTTTCTCCACACCCACTCCAGCATTTACCGTTTGTAGATTTTTTTGATGAGGTATGAGGTGATACCTCATTGTAGTTCTGATTTGCATTTCTCTAATAATTAGTGGTGTTGAGCATCTTTTCATGTGCCTCCTGGCCATCTGTATGTCTTCTTTGGAGAAATGTCTATTTAGGTCTTCTGCCCATTTTTTGATTGGATTGCTTTTTTGATACTGGGCCACATGGGCTGTTTGTAAATTTTTGGAGACTTGTCAGTCACATCGTTTGCAAAATTTTCTCCCATTCTGTACATTGTCTTTTTGTTTTGTCTATGGTTTTCCATGCTGTGCAAAAGCTTCTGAGTTTAATTAGGTCCCATTTGTTTATTTTTGGCTTTATTTCCATTACTCTAGGAAACGGATCCAAAAAGATATTGCTGTGATGCTTAACTTGTTAAGGAATCATCAAATTGTTTTCCACAGTGACTGAACCATTTTATGTTCTCACCAGCAATGTACTAGGGTTTCAATTTTTTCACATCCTTACCAACTCTTGTTATTTTTTCATTAAAACATATATGCAGTATTGTAATAGATATAAAGTGATATCTCAGTGTGGTTTTGATTTGCATTCCACTAATGACTAATGAAGTGAGCATCTCTTCATGTAATTATTGACCATCTTTGAAGAAATGTCTATTCAAGCCCTTTGCCTGTTTTAAAATTGGGTTTGTCTTTTTATTGTTGTTCTTCCTCCTTGTACATTAAGTCAAAACTTTCCTCAAATTAATTTTCACCCATTTGTCATAAGGCTGCTTCCTTGAAAGAAGACAGAATCCTTTTACTCTAGTAGGCATTAAATGTGGTTTACTGCCCAATTCTTGCAAGACTTATTTTATCTTCTCAAGAGGATTAAAAGTTAAAAGTATTAAGGATCTTATTTTCTAAAAGGTTTTAGGTAAATTGTTCAAAGGATAATTTTATTTCTGAATTGGAGAAAGAGTATTAGTAAATACATTTTTAAGCAAGCAATGATTATTCTAATAATGAGGTTAATTATCTGTCTAAAATAGTTCAGAAATTCTTTTGCAGCTATTTTTAAATAATTCAAACCTAGGCATAAAACTTATATTAATTGTAAAATTTCTTGTCTATTTAAGTTCACATTGAAAACATTTAATAGGTTAATTTAATTACATTCAGATTGGGTATGATTAACAAGACAAATAAACTAAATTTAATCAATGGAAAAATTAAAAAGTGTAAGTTTTCTAGAACCCCCAACTTAGCTATATTGATGATGTTTTATATATGTAAATTCAATAGTTAAAAAGTAATCTGGACACAAATGAGATCAGAATATGTATATATTGAATTGTGAGTTGAACCAAACTTTTAATATGTACAGATAATCTAAATGATTTGGCCTTAACAAATATTCAGTTATTGAGTGACTGTGAAAAAAATTAAAAAAAAACAACAATAGTATTCTTCCTCTTGAATATTTTCATTGTTCACTTTGATTTGTTGGGGACATTGATTTAATCATTATAAATTCAACAAAGTGGAAGTAAAATGGTTCTAGATTCCTAAAACATTGTCATTGGTCATGCCTGCATTTTGTAATGGTCTACATAAGATTGTATCCAAATTAAATGCTAGGTCAGTTTCTGGGTCCATTAAGTGTTAAATTAAACAATAGCAACAAAACAACAACATTGAAGAGAGAATGGTTGAGGGCAATACAAAGTACTGATATTACTAACACCACTACTACTACCATTAATTGCTAATGATTGAATAAGACTTACTAAATGCTAAAGACCAAGTGCTTTTATATACTACATATACTAATTCTCAACAACCTCCAGAAGTGGGCAATGTTAGCTTTGAGTATCCATTTTACAGATAAGGGAATGGAAACCCATAACTGTAAGTGATTTTCCCAGGCTCACAAAGAACAGAACCAGGAATGTGGCCCCAAGTAGCCTAGCTCTGAATCTGCATACTTAACTCCTATGCCAGTAGTCCCCACACTTGTCTCCACATTGGGATCACTAGGTCTTACAAATCTGGGGCCAAACCCCAGACCAATTAACTCCCAGTCTCTGGGGGTGGAACACAGGCGCATGCATTTTTTGAAGCTACCCAGGTGTTTTCAGTGTGCAGACAAATTTGGGAATCCTAGGTTGCCTTAAACTGTAGAGGTTAAAAAAAAAAAAAAAAAACAGTTATCAAGCCAGGAAAACTACAACCATTAAGAAGAAGGGACAATCTTAAACATAAGTGAACTACAGCAAGCAGCACCCGCCATTCTTGTACTGCTAAAGAAAACAAAAAGAATTTGTGCTGAAGCAAGATGAACTTGGGTATTTCTCTTTTTTTGGAATTTTATTTATTTTTTTATACAGCAGGTTCTTATTAGTTATCTATTTTATACATATTAATGTATATATGTCAGTCCCAATCTCCCAATTCACACCACTACCACCACCCCGCCACTTTCCCCCCTTGGTGTCCATACGTTTGTTCTCTACATCTGTGCCTCTATTTCTATTGTTATTATCCTACTCATCAAAGCAACATGAAGTAATGAGAATTTTAAAGAAAAATATATCTACTCTTTATTTGCAATAAAAGTGGTATTATGTTTAGAAATAGGGGGATAGGTAGACAATTTAAAGCTTCTTACAAGTCTCTGAATTTCAATGTGTAATCGCAGTTTAAAATTTATGATATTCTCTAAAATTAAGTAGGTAAAAATCCTGATTCTAATATTTTAGATATGTAAAGTATTAAATTTTATTGAGTTTTTCCCAAACAAGTTATAAAAATGAAACTAGAACACATGTTGCTTGGATTCCTACTGTACAAATCAAATAATAAGTCAGAAAAGGGAACAACAGCCGTAAACTCAAGCATATGTAAGATAATCACTTTCCCTGTCTTGCTCCTTACTGGGAACCTTATTTTGAACCCGAATTGTACTGTGTAACATACATTGCAGAAATGGAAGAAGATGGGAGTAGTGAGAGAGCTGGACATGATGTCAGAATGTGTGAAACTGGGCAGGTCACTTCTGTTTCTGGAGCCTGTTTATTCATTTCAAACATCGGAGGACTCTAGAGTTCCGGGTAATGGATATTTTAAGCTTTGCAGGTTACCTACAGTCTCTATTACACCTCCTTCTCCTTCCTCCTCCTCTTTACAATCCTTTAAAAATGTGAAAACCATTCTTGGATCATGGACCATATGAAAACAGACTGTGGTCAGATTTGCTTGTGGTTTGAAGCTTGCCAGTCTCTGATGTAGATATTGCACTTGAAAAATAGCATAATCTAATGCACTGGTTCTCAACCAGGGGTGATTTTGTCCTTCCCCTGGGGATGTTTGTCAATGTCGGGAGACATTTAAGGGCTGCATTATATACATCTAGAGTGTAGAGGACAGGCATGCTGCTAAACATCCTACAGTGCACAGAGCAGGCTCCCGCAGCAAAAACTTTCCTGGTCCAGAGGGTCAATAGTGCCTAGTTTGAGAAGATCTTCACTAATGGCTATTTTCTCTTAATTACATGGAGAGTAAAGAGATTAAGTATATTTCATCTTCTTTCATGCAGGATTGTGGTTCATTTCTGTTTCAGTCAGTGTGACAGCTACATAAAATTGTTGGCACAATTTAAGCAACCCCCGAGTTCCTGCAAAAGTACTGCCATGGAGAAAACTCATAAAGATGAATTTGGTGAAAATCTCTAGCCATGAGGGTAAGTGCAGTTTCAGCCTTGAAAACCTGTGTTTCACAGAGTGGAGAAGCGAAGTAGGTAGGGCAGAAATGGATAGGGAATTGTGACATATCAAACACATTCAGACCACTGAGTAAGAGAACTAGAGACAGGCAGGCACTCTGATGATGGTTCTTTTGTGCTTAGAATATGTTTATTTTCACCTGCCCATGGAGGAGTAATATATTTTCTGAAATCAAGGTAAAGAATCATGGAAGAGAGACACAATGGATCATTGAAAATGTGAAGGGAAATTTCACACATTACTCAAAGTAACGCCAGTAAGAGGATAATCCTCAAGTTTATGCCTCTATTTTTTTCTTACTGTATACAAATTGCATCTTCATGACATCACTGTATTGCTTTTAAAGAAATGCTCAATTTTCACCTCTTTAAATTCTATTATATTTAACATTGTATAAGAAAGGGATTATTAGGAAATCTGATTAAAAATTCTTAGAAATCTACTCTAGAAAGAATGTCCTATTAAGATTGGATTCCAGGCTGACCTCTGAAGTTTTGCTTTGGAAAGTTCTACCTTTGAACTTGTTGAAGACATTTGTTTATATTAGCAATAAAGAGCAGGGTTGCATGTCTGAAAATATTTTGAAGCAGAATTTTCTGGCTTATACTTGCTATTTATGTAACAACCAAACAAATAATCTTTTTAGAAATCTTACACAGAAAATTCTGTTGTATACACAGTAATGTAAACTGACAATTTAGATCTATCTGGAGACGTACGTCTGTTGTCTTCCTGCTACTCCCGACTAGGAAGCAGCCCATGCAATTTTTTTTTACATGCTGTTTTTTCTTTACATGTTTTTACATGCAAAAACATGTAAATATGATATGTCTGTTCAGTGATGGAGTTGGGGGGAAGATGAGGAGGCGCTAATGCTGACCATGTGAGCAGGAGCTGCATCTCAGCTCGTGGAGGGCTTTCAAAATCATACAAATGGATTCAGCTTAGGCTATTGAAAGCTTAATTTGGGAAAGTGAAACAATCAGATTCGTTTTGTAGTGACATTATTCCAGACATTTTGTGACCTTCTTCTGAAGGTCTTGTGGAAGATGGATTGGAGGGGCTTAGAGCTCAAGCCGGAGACCTTGGAGAAGGACACAGAAGTGATGCAGAGGAGTAGGGAGGGCCCACACTGAGGCTGCCATGGTGGGTGAAGAGGAAGTGGCAGATTAAGAGATATTTAGATATTCAAGGAGTAACAAAATTTGAGGCTGGATTGGCTGTAAAGGGGTCACTGAAGAAAGAGACTAAGTAAGACTCTTAGATTATTGATATATGATGCTGCAAAACACTTTACCTTCATCCTCTCTTTTAGTCTATGATGTAATAATTATTATCTACATCCTGCAGATGAAGACACTTTGGTTAAGTAACTTACCTAAGACCACACAGAAGATAGTGGCAAAGCTGGGATTCAAACCGAGGGTCATCTAACCTTAAAGATGCTTTCAACTGTTATCAATAACTAGGATGCATAATACAGGAGGAAGAGAATATTTGTGATGTTAGGTAAGATAAAGCATTATGTTTTAGAAATGTGGAGTCTGAGATGGCTATGGAATACTGAGTTAGATCATATAATAGGCAAATAAATTATTGGAATTTTAAAGTTTAGTTTTACACTACCCTCCCATACTGTATCTTAGTTTACTGGATTTTACATTGATGGTGATGGTAAATATATATTATGTCAAAATCTAAAAAGGACAATGATAATGCAAGCATGTTACAGAACTTATTGGGAAGTAGACTGTGGAAAATGGTCCTATTAACTTCTTCATTAGTCATTTTTGACCATATTACACTTCAATTAACACTTCAGTGCACTTAACAAAATAGAAATTCGGGTTTTTAATCAACCACATTTACTAGAAAAGTAGAAGTGAATTAAATACAATATAGAAAACAAATAGTGCAAACAATATCATGAATATTAATAGAAAACCAGACAAATATGATGTATTGGAGTTTGTATCACAAAATGCACAATTCATTCTTTTGTGGAATTGCTATTTCCAAACAAGATAGATTGCTTTAGTCACTTTAAAAAATGTAAAATGTGAAACATTCATGGAAAAAAGATAGGCTTACTTTATGAGAAATATGATAGATTTCTTCATAAAGGAATGAGGTTTTGAATAAAATACTCCCTTTGGCATCATCTTAACAAGATCATATTCAGTGAATATGAATCATTAATACGCTATGAAACAGTGAACAAGCATACACATCCAGATGAGACTGTAGGTTGCTCTGGATTTGCTAGAAATTCTTATCTGTCATTATTTTGAATTTTTACCTTGTCTTAAAATCCTTAATAGAGTACACATAGTCACTGTGAACTGTATGCCTGCTTCAAAACACATCAGGGTTTAATTTATTGAATGATATTTCATTAGTTGAGATGAGTTGAAATGTGGCATTTCATTTTCTAAAACTGTGGAAACATTAATCATGTAGATACTTAAATTATAATTTAGGTACTGAGTAAAGTTTCAATTTGTCTGAATAAAACTGAATAAACATCCAAAATGAACTAACATTCATTTTAGATCAAACCGACTTTTTCTGATTAGTGGTGGTTTAACATATCTCCATGCAATATTAATTAGAGGCAATTTCTTTTTTTTCCCCCATTTTTATTAAGTGGTATGAAACTATTTCTTATTCATGGAGCTATTTTCAAAATGTAGAATATTTTTAGTAGCTTGATTTATTTACTATATTCTTCCTGATTTTCAAATACCTGATGGATAAGTGAAGAACTCAGTAATTCAGTTGGGTACTTCAATCTATACAAAATTAAATTTTTAATAGACCATTCATTCATTCATCTGTATTGAATTCTTACTTTAAGTATTATTTACTTTATATCAGTATTATTGTGATAGTTACTAAAGAAGAAAGCTGAACTCTTTTGGACAGGAATCAGGCTTGAGTCAAATAGTTGGAAGAGAGTACAGCTTCTGCTGCATCATTCCTGGGCCACTGGGAGTTTGGGGAAATAGCAAACTGCTCCCCGTTACTCAAACAGCAGCCATAAAATCTACTAAGATATTTCTGGCAGGAACCACAATTGGTTGTGACTTTGGTTGTGAAGCAAATTAGAATACATTCAAAAAGAGTAAAATCTCTTAATTTAAGATCAATTGGAGAAAGGCTGGTTGGATTTAATTAATTATGAATTCTCTTAATTTGAAATATAGGCATTGGTTGAAATGCTTATTTAGGATTCTCTTGTACAAGGAGAAATCTATACACTGTCTCACATCTAGGGAAGTATCTGTCAGCTTTTCTTTGTTGTCCTTTGGTTTGTTTTAAGTTTGAAATGCTGATTATTCATTACTTGTAGATTAGAATTATTGTCATTTTATAATATTTGTAAAGATGGATTTTTCTTTCCTCTTTTTTATAAACAGACATAGATTGAGTTTTGGAATACTAATCAAAAAGTATTAAATTTGATCTATTGATTTACTGATATTTCTGTTAAACTCTAAGACTGGGTAAGATATAATGGTAGTTGATAAAGTTTTTTGTTAAAGCAATGAATTATGTGCATATAGCTAATACTACTATACTGTATACTTAACAAGGGTTAAGATGGTAAATTTTATATATTCTTTATCACAAAAAAGCAATGAATTATGTTGTTTACATTAGTATAAATAACTCATTCAATAGTTTTTGATTGTCTTGATACTTCACTTATTTATAATCTTAACCACTGCATTAGAGTAAGCTGTCAGCTGCTTTAGTTTATCTTTTGGTACCAAACCCAAAGCCCATATAATTTTATCTGAAAAAGTAACTTCAACCCAATTTTGCAATAAATACCTGGAAGCATAATGGAATCTCTCCTTCTCTGCTGTCTCCTTTAGGCCCTCTTTCTAAAATCATATCAATAGCACCAAGTTGGGGTTAGTGTATCTGTCAGAGGGCACAGGCTTTCAGCAATCCTTTCTTTTCTTTTTTCTTTTTTTTTACATCTTTATTGGAGTATAATTGCTTTACAATGGTGTGCTAGTTTCTGCTTTACAACAAAGTGAATCAGTTGTACATATACATATGTTCCCATATCTCTTCCCTCTTGTGTATCCCTCCCTCCTGCCCTCCTTATCCCACCCCTCTAGGTGGTCACAAAGCACTGAGCTGATCTCCCTGTGCTATGCGGCTGCTTCCCACTAGCTATCTATTTTACGTTTGGTAGTGTATATATGTCCATGCCACTCTCTCACTTTGTCAAAGGAAACCATAAACAAGACCAAAAGACAACCCTCAGAATGGGAGAAAATATTTACAAATGAAGCAACTGACAAAGGATTAATGTCCAAAATTTACAAGCAGCTCATGCAGCTCAATAACAAAAAAACAAACAACCCAATCCAAAAATGGGCAGAAGACCTAAATAGACATTTCTCCAAAGAAGATGTACAGACTGCCAAAAAACACATGAAAGAATGCTCAACATCATTAATCATTAGAGAAATGCAAATCAAAACTACAATAAGATATCATCTCACACCAGTCAGAATGGCCATCATCAAAAAATCTAGAAACAATAAATGCTGGAGAGTGTGTGGAGAAAAGGGAACACTCTTGCACTGCCGGTGGGAATGTGAATTGGTACAGCCACTATGGAGAACAGTATGGAGGTTCCTTAAAAAACTACAAATAGAGCTACCATATGACCCAGCAATCCCACTACTGGGCATATACCCTGAGAAAACCATAATTCAAAAAGAGTCATGTACCACAATGTTCATTGCAGCAATCGTTTCTTCATTATTTCAATATAAAGACACATGAAATAACATTGCAGCTACTTATCCAGTTGCTCTGAAGTGAAAATACATTAGATTCAACTGTATGAAATTGCTAGTATTTGAACATTTTTAACGTATAAAAATGCCATTCCGTGTTTCAATTTGATAGTCATCACAGGTGTTTTTTATTGACTGTGTACTACTCTATTCTTAGAACTAAACATAACAGAAATTATTATCCCCATTTTATAGATGAGGAAATTGAAGTTCAGAAAGGTTAAGTGCTTGTTGATCACCACAAAATCAGGAAAACTTCTGGCTTTCAATTATATATTTTCTGACTAACAACCAGGAGATGAATTTTCCTGCTCTTCCTGTTGCCCAGAGAGAGGGATCACTGGGGTCTGTGGGGACCATGAGAATCCCTCGTCCTTGTGTCTCAGCCACTTCTGAGCATATCCAGTCGTGGACCCCAGGCGACAATTTGTGGACGCCAGAAATGGTCACTTGCATGAAGGAGACAACTTTCCAGTTTGGAGTTCAGTTTCTTCTGCTTTTGGAATTCAATTCTTTGGGGTTCAAGGCTACCAGTTCTCAAGATGGAGAGAACAAACAGGATGCAAAGAGAGCTGGGGAATGGGCCTGACCCTTTCACATGTGGAATCTTCCTTTACTGTGAAGTGAGAGAAAACTTTGAAACAGAGGTAAAAGTATTGCAAAAAAAGAGCATGGAGGTTAAAAATATTAGAAATGATAGCATGAGAGTAAATTTGTGAAAAACTAACTTCAATAAACATCTTAGAAGGAAAAATTAAAGGGGAAGCTCTTTCCAAGTTAAGTTTTTGTTTATGAGTAATTCTGATTTTAAATAGATTCCCTAGTAAAAAGTTTTGGGTTTGAGATTCTGGAATTTGTGCAAATATAATGAGAAATAATTGGGATAAAAATATGTCTTGAGGTCTAAAAGTTTATTTAAACGGTGATATAAGGATGTCACTGTTTATTAAAACAAGTAAAGAATTTTACCAAAAATTTATTTATGAAATGGGTGTGTGGCTGTCGCCTGCAGGGCAGGAGTTTGGGTGACAAGATAAAAAGTTAAGGAGCTATACCTTTCCTTATTGTGGGATTACGCACAATTTTAAGAATCCTGATGTGCAGAATTAAATGTTAATGCTAATAGAAAAGTGTCTCGTTCTAAATTCCCAATTTCCATGTTTCAGACCTAAATTTGCTCTTAGAAAGATAACTTCATAACACTGAGAATAAAAGAGATGGGGAGAAGAAATTCTTGCATGGCAATATGCCCAGAATAGTGGTTATCTACAAATTCTCCAAGAAACGCTTTTTGGAAAATTCTTCCTTCCTTCCTTCCTTCCTTCCTTCCTTCCTTCCTTCCTTTCCTTTATTCTTTCTTCCTTTCTTATTGTTATTTAAGATTTTTGCCTTGATACTATGGTTTCTCAGTGGAGAAGAAGGCTGGAAAATAATCACTTTTTATTAGAAGATGTTTTATAATGTTTATAGTTAGACTGTAAATGTTTTGTATTTGAAGATTTGAGGATAACAAACATTACTGAAAGTAAAAAGAAGAGACAATATAGACATACGGTGTGATAGAACTTGCAAAGTTAGTTTTTCTTAATTGGCAATTTCATATCAGATGTTCCAAATTAGAATTGAAAAAATATTTTTGGTAAACTAAAGATTTTGGGGAAAGTATTTTTTTAACTTCTTTATTGGAGTATAGTTGCTTTACAATGGTGTGCTATTTTCTGCTGTATAACAAAGTGAATCAGCTATATGTATACATATATCCCCATATCTCCTCCCTCTTGTGTCTCCCTCCCACCCTCCCTATCCCACCTCTCTAGGTGGTCACAAAGCACTGAGCTGATCTCCCTGTGCTATGCGGCTGCTTCCCACTAGCTAACTATTTTACATTTGGTAGTGTATATATGTCCATGACGTTCTCTCACTTCGTCTCAGCTTACCCTTCCCCCTCCCCGTGTCCTCAAGTCCATTCTCTACATCTGCGTCTTTATTCCTGTCCTGTCCCTAGGTTCTTCAGAACCATTTTGTTCTTTTTTAGATTCCATATATATGTGTTAGCATATGGTATTTGTTTTTTCTCTATTCTTTTTAATAACTGCTTTCACTTTGCAATTACCATTGTATGCAGCTTGGGAGTTCAAACCTGCTATATTTAAATTCCGCAAAAATTTGGGTATTTGCACTAAAACTTTCTTTGTTTCTAGTCTCTGTGTTTGGTTTAACATGATGATATATGGAAGATGACTCAGAATTACTTATAATACTATGGAGTGGGGGACGGAGAGACAAAAATTACTTAAATGTAATGTGAATATGTAATTGTAATTGGAAGGCACTTTTATTTAACTGTGAGTGTGTATTGTATTTGCTAACTCACTGCTTCTGAAAACAGTCAACCTTGTGAAAATTAATGGACTTTTATAAACTGTCTTAAGTAAACATTTAGGTAAAATTTAAAAATTTGTAATATTTGTCAATATCTTTTGATTTTTGTATGTTAATTCAATTCTATATTCTGACATTTTAAATTGGTTTTGGAAATTTCAATGTGGTGCATAACTGAGATAAAATAGTTTGCACTCTAGGGCAGGGACTCACAGTGGAAGGACAGAACTAAATCCTACATGCAGAAAATTGTATAGGAACATAGCCATAGCCATTTCCTTATACATTGCCTATGGCGGTTTTAGGGCTACAAAGACAGAGTTGAATAGTTGCATCATAGGCTGACAGTATGACCTGAAAAGTCTAAAATATTATTATCTGGCCCTGTAGAGGAAATGTTTGTCAACCCATGCCCTAAATCTCACGAAAAGCTGGAACTGAGCTTTATAATTGTCTATGACAAAGAATGGTTAAGAGCACGAGGGAAAGGAAGAAAACAAACAAACAAAATCTGGAATCAGATTTTGAGCCATGGGAATAAAAATAATGAACATTCAGAATAGACCCAAGAGCAGGCATTTGTCTACATTTTAAGTTCAACCATGTCATTTACTAAATGTGTGGTACTATATTTGTAATTCTAACTGACCAATGCCTTTAAGTTTTCTGGTCCTTTGGGGAAGGGATGGTGGCCGGACTTGCTTTTGCCTCTTCAGATAGTGGGTGATAGGCTCGGATGACAGGTGATTACATGGACCTGCACAGTTTGAAGCCAGTTCCAACATGGATCTGTGTATATATGTATTTTTTGTGTATATGACAAAACACATTTCACTTAAAAGGTGAATGTCAGCAGAATGTCTGCTAAAATAGCTACAGGCTAATAGGAAAATAAGAATCACAGTGCAAAAATTTAAAAGTTGGTTGAGAGTGGGGAAAATACATTCTTCTTTATTGAAGTGGTCTAAAATGCAGGCTTTAATGTTACTCATCAAACAGTGAGCTAAGAGACAAGTGCCTTGTATGTAGAAAATGGTCAGTGCTTTGCCCTTTAAAAAAGGAATACAGAATATGTTGCCCTTTTAATATGTCCTGTAGCTTGCCCTGGATTTGAGGATGAACGGAGATGGCACTAAAAATGATAAAGCAATAAATCATAAAGTTCCAAAATTCTTTTTTTGTCATAGCTCGTTCATGTTCAGAAGGTGATATTCAGTACATGTCAATTTCCCCACGTGGGATGGAAACTGGAGAAACTGTGAGAGAAGATACTGAATAGGAATAAAAATGTTTTTGCCTCTCTTTCATTTTCCTTACTTTGACATTTCTGCTGTCCACATGTTAATTGGAGATCTTAATAGTTCTAGCAGTAAGTTGATATCTAAAGCAGAGAGAAAAAAAACCTCACTGGTCTGTATCTCAGCTGGAATCCAAAGTAAACATAATCTTTTTTTTTAATGTTCAAAGCATTTTAGGTTCTTTTCACTCCCTCCACGTGTTACCTGTCTTTTCTTTTCATGCATTTGGAACGCACCAACTCTCCTCTGCATGATTCTCTTTTAGTGTCTAAAATGTCAGCATATGTGAGAAAAGCTAAAAACTGTTAGAAAAATCTCTACCTTAGAAAGTTCATCAACATACAATTTAACATCTTAATGATGAGTGAGAGCAGAAAGTTCCTGGTTATTATAAAATAAGAATTATAAGGCAGCAGGTCATTTTCTTAGTTATTGATGGACTGCACTTGGGGTCATTTGCAGGTTTAATTTGAGGACCTGGTTAGAATCAGGGGATAACAGTAGTTATTTCACAATTGTGAAAATTACATTGTTTTTCCTTTAGTAACAAGATTTAACTATTTATTGTACCACTTCAGGAAAACACTTGATTGGTGACTGGAAAATGGGGAAAAGAATGCCATGTTCTATTCCAGAAGCATTTAAATTTGGGGCTAATTTTCATGGCAGAGTCAAGACAATATGATTGCTCATGTAAACATGAGATGCATCCTTCTCTGCAGTGTTTAGAAGACTGAGAAACAACTGTCCATGAACAGCCCAGGCAGTGCCCAAGGAATAAAGCTCTTGCTTATTTTGTTCACACAGTGTGTCTTGCATATATGTCCATCTTAACCTTCCCAGATGTGCTCCTTGGGACTGAATGGAAACCACAGTCCATGTGTCACTTGAGTTCAATTTAGTAGCTTCTCTCTATCTCTCCTTGGGCTTCTTCATCAAATTTTTACCCTATATACATCTTTTCGGTGACTGGACACCTACTAGTTTACTCTTCTTGATCTTTTAAGCTTTTCTCAGCTTTTCTCCAGTCAGTTCGCACCTTCCTCCTGCCACCCCTGGCAGCCTTATGACCAGCATCCATCATTTTTCTGAGCCTCCACTAGACTTTCCCTATGTTGTATACTATTCTTCTAAAATAGCTTCCATAATAACATGGAGTGCCAGATCTGGGGCAGGTGGTCGGCACTTGAATCCTTATTTTCTGAGTGACCTTGGACAAGTTATTTAACAGCTCTGTGCTTAACTTCCTCTTCTGTAAAATGGGAATGACAGTAGCACTTTTCTCATGGGATTGTTATGGTGACTAAATGAGATAATACAGGCCAAACATTTGGAATAGTGCTGGATATATAGTGAGTACTAAAGAACATTTTTATTTTTAACTTTTTTCAACATTGAGTATAACTGACAAATAAAATTGTAATATATTTAAAGTGTACAATGTGATGGTTCGATATACATACACATTTTGAAGGGATTCCCACTATTAAGTTAATCAACATATCCATCTCTTCACTTATAAACATGTTTTTTTCTTTTTTGGTAAGAACACTTTAGTTCTAATTTCTTAGCAAATTTAAATTATACAATATAGCATTATCATCTATAGTCACCATACCATGCATGAGATCCTCAGACCTTACTCAGCTTATAACTGAAAGTTTATATCCTTTAACCAGCCTCCTCCATCTTCCCCCCACTTCCCAGGTCGTACCAACCATATGAGTTTGACTTTTTTCCCCCAACAACTCCACATATAAATGATACCATGAAGTATTTGTTTTTCTGCTTCTGTCTGGCTTGTTTCACTTAGCATAATGCTCTCCAGGCTCATCTATGTTGTAGCAAATGGCAGGATTTCCTTTTTTTTAAACGCTGGATGATATCCCATTGTGTGTGTATGTGTGTGTGTGTGTGTGTGTGTGTGTGTGTGTGTGTACATTTTCTTGATCCATTCATTGGTCAACCCAGGTTGTTTCCATATTTGGGTTATTGTGTCTAATGCTGCAATGAACATGGGAGTATAGATATCTCTTTGAGATATTGATTTTGTAAACTCTGGTTACGTGCCTAGAAGTTGTATTGGTGGATCATATGTTAGTTCTAGTTTCTTGGGGAAACTCCGTATTATTTTCCATAGTTGCTGCACCAATTTGCATTCCCACCAATAGCGCACAAGGGTTCCCTTTTCTCCATATCCTTGCCAATACTTATCTCTTGTCATTTTGATAATAGCCATCTTAATAAGCGTGAAGTGATACCTCAATGTGGTTTTGATTTACATTTCTCTGATAACTAGTGATGCTGAACATCTTTTCATGTATATGTTGACCATTTGCCTATCTTCTTTGGAAAAATGTCTATTCAGCTTCTCTGTGCATTTTTTAAATCGGGTTAGTTGTTTTTTTTGTTATTGAGTTGTATGAGTCCTTGTATATTTTGGATATTAATCTCTTATTGAATATGTGGTCTGCAAATATTTTCTCCCATTCAGTAGGTTGCCTTTTCATTTTTTGCTGGTTTCTGTTGAGGTGCAGAATCTTTTTAGTTTGAAGCAGTCTCATTTGTTTTTTTTTGTTTGTTGCCTTTGCTTTTAGTGTCAAATCTGAAAAATTATTTCCAATACCAATGTCAAGGAATTTAACCTCATGTTTTCTTTTAGGAGTTTATGGTTCCAGGTCTTATATCCAAGTCTTTAATCCATTTCTGAGTTGATTTTTGTGTATGGTGTAAGACACAGGTCCAGTTTCATTCTTTTGCATGTGGCTGTTCAGTTTTCCCAACACCATTCATAGAAAAAACTATCCTTTCCTCATTGTGAGTTTTGGTTACTTTGTCAAAAATTAACTGAACAATATGCATGGGTTTCTTTCTGGGCTCTTTGTTCTATTCTATTAATATATGTTGCTGTTTTTGCGCCAGTACCATACTGTTTTGATTACTATCAGCTTTGCAATATAATTTGAAATCCAGAAGTGTGAGGCCTCCAGCTTTGCTCTTCTTTCTTAAGATTTGTTTGGCTACTTGGTGTCTTTTGTAGTTTCATACAAATTTTAGGACAGTTTTTTCTATTTCTGTGAAAAATGCCTTTGGAATTTTGATTGCATTGAATCTGTAGATTGCTTTGGTTTGTATGGACATTTTAACAATATTAATTCTTCTAATCCACGAACACAGGATGTCTTCCCATTTATTTGTGTTTTCTTCAACTTCTTTCATCAATTTTTTAATAGATTTCAGTGTACAAATCTTTCATCTCCTAGGTTAAATTTATTCCTAGGTAGTTTATTCTTTAGATGCTATAGAATATCTTTCTGATAGTTCATTGTTAGTGTATAGAAATGCAACTGAGTTTTGTATATTGATTTTGCATGCTACAACTTTACCAAATTCATTGATTAATTCTAACAGTTTTTAGGTGGAGACTTCATGGTTTTCTATATATAATATCATGCCATCTGCAAATAGAAAAAAATTTACTTTTTTTTCCCATTTTAGATGTCTTTTATTCTTTTTTCTGGTCTAATTGCTTTGTCTAGGACTTCAAATACTATGTTGAATAAAAGTGGTTAGAGTGAGCATCCTTGTCTTTCTCCTGATCTTAAACATAAAGCTTTATTTTTTTGGCACTGATGTTGTATATTAAACACTCCTCTCCACTCTCAGGATATGTTTACATTGCTATAAATAGTGCAATTTTAGCAGTGGGAATAAAGAAGAAACAAAAGAAGTACCCACCTCCCTCTCATATATGTTTTATCCATGTGCTTCCTTCCTAGGTACCACCAATCTCGCCAGGTGCTGGATGAGAGACAGGATGGGGGAAGACATCTGCACATTGTCACTTGCCCTTTGGGTTTTGGAGGTACTGGAGAGTTCAACAAACACCGCCCTCATGCTTCTACAGCAGACATTGGAGAATGAAGGGCTAGCTATTGGGCCTGTTCTTGCTCTAAGGCAACATCCTAGAAAGTTAGGGCCTGACAAGTGAGAAGCATGGTCATGGAGCTGCAACTGGTGACTGAATTTTTCTGCTGACATTCAGCCACCTGTAAACCTCCCTTCAGCCTCCACTGCTAAGGCTGTGCCCTCATCCTAACTGGCAAGAAAGTAAGGGAGGGGTGAATAACAGAACTTGTGCAGAGGTTCTGCCCTTGCAGCCCCTTCCTTCCCTCACTTTGTCTACTCCTGGATACAGCAGCCCTGATTTGGACCAGCTATGTATGAGGCACAGACATCAGACACACAAACCCTCTTTCAAGTCATTTTCAGCACCTCCAGTTCCCCCACTCTGTGCTCTCACTTGATGGACACTGAGAAACACACTATCCAAATAATATCATCTAGTTTATCTTGAGCCTTCACTCCTGTATTGGGTGCATAATAGTGTTCCCAGGAGAGACCTTCCTATCACTTATGAATATGAGTTGGTTAGGAGGTGAGGAGAATGGGTGTCTTTTCCAGGAATCTAGGTCAAAGGCTAGATCTTTCATCGGCTTTACCACCAGAAACCCTAAATACTGTATGAACACTCACTCTGCAGAGTTCAGCTTGGAAACATGCAATCACAACGCTTCAGTGACATTCAACTAAAAGGCAGCACCTATTTTTTTTTTTTTTTTTTTGTGGTACATGGCCCTCTCACTGTTGTGGTCTCTCCCGTTGTGGAGCACAGGCTCCAGACGCGCAGGCTCAGTGGCCATGGCTCATGGGCCCAGCCGCTCCATGGAATGTGGGATCTTCCCAGACCGGGGCACGAACCCGCATCCCCTGCATCGGCAGGTGGACTCTCAACCACTGTGCCACCAGGGAAGCCCTCTTTATAGTTCTGATCATGAAAAGACTTCGGATTTTCTCAATCTCTTTTCCTGCATCTATTGAGATGATCATGATTGTTATACTTCATAATCTGCAGATGTTGAACCATCATTGCATCCCTGGAATAAAACCCACTGTCATGGTATTTGATCATTTTAATGTGCTACTAAATTCAGTTTGATATTTTGTTGAGGATTTTTGTATCTATGCTTATCAGGGTTATTGGCCTGTAATTTTCTTTTCATGTAGCGTCCTTATCTGGTTTTGGTATCAGGATAATACTGGCCTTATAAAATGAGTTGGAAGAGTTTTCTCTTTTAATTGAATTCTAGTTTCATATTAATATGGTCAGAAAAGATTGATATCATTTCCATCTTGTTAAATTTATTAAGATTTGTTTCGTAGCCAACATACAATCTATCTTGGTGGATGTTCCATGTGCATTTGAAAAAAATGTGTATTCTGCTTCTACTAGATGGATGTTCTGTGTATGTCTGTTAGGTTCATCTGATCTAGTGTGTAGTTTAAGTCCATTGTTTCCTTATTAATTTTTTGTCTGTATCATCTCTTCATTTTTGAAAGCAGGTTATTGAATTTGCCTACAATTATTATTGCTATTTTTCCCTTTATATCTATTAATAATTGCTTAAATATTAAGATATTCCAATGATGGGTGTATAAATATTTACAATTGTTATGTCCTCTTGATGAATTGACACCCTTATCATTGTATAATGACCCTCTTTGTCTCTTGCTAAAATTTTTGGCTTAAACTCTATTTTATCTGTTATAAGCATAGTTAGCCCTGCTGTCTTTTGGTTTCCATTTGTATAAACTATCTTGTTTCATCCCTTCATTTTCAGTCTATCCATGTCTTTAATGCTGAACTGAGTCTATTATAGGCAGCATATAATTAAGTCTTGTTTTATGTTATCCATTTAGTAACTCTGTGTTTTGGTTATAAAATTTAGTCCATTTACATTTAAAGTAATTATTGAAAGGTATAGACTTACTATGAGTGTTCTGATAGTTGTTTTCTGGCTTTTTTGTAGTACCTTTGTTCATTTTTTTATTGTCTTTATTTTTGATTTAAGGATTTTCTGTCATGGTATATTTTGATTCCTTTTAAAAAAATCTATTGTGTATCTATGAAAGGTTTCTTTCTTTTTTTGTGTGTGCCAAAAGTGTTTACCATGTGGCTTACATAAGACATCTTACAGTTATAACAGCCTATTTAAAAGTAATAACAACTTAACTTTGAATGCTTACAGAAGCTCTATAATTTCACACTTTCCCCACATTTTATGTTTTTGTTGTCACAATTTACATATTCTTATATTGTTTAACAAATTATTGTAGTTTGTAATACTTTTGTCTTTTAACCTTTATACTAGAGTTATAAGTGATTTATACATAAATTTTACAATATTAGATTACAATATTTTACAATATTATAGATTCAACTATATATTTACCTTTACCAATGAGTTTATACTTTCATATATATATATTTTTTAAGCAGAGGTCTTCTTAGAAGCCCATATGATTTAAATTTATTTATCTATTTATTTTTGGCTGTGTTGGATCTTCATTTCTGTACAAGGGCTTTCTCTAGTTGCGGCGAGTGTGGGCCACTCTTCATCACAGTGCGCAGGTCTCTCACTATCGTGGCCTCTCTTGTTGTGGAGCACAAGCTCCAGATGCGCAGGCTCAGTAATTGTGGCTCACAGGCCCAGTTGCTCCATGGCATGTGGGATCTTCCCAGACCAGGGCTTGAACCCATGTCCCCTGCATTGGCAGGCAGATTCTCAACCACTGCACCACAAGGGAAGCCCCCTTTCATATGTTTTTATGTTGCTAATCATCATCCTTTCATTTCAGCTTGAGGAACTACATTTAACACTTCTTATAAGGCTGGTCTAAATGTGACAAACTCCTTCAGCTTTTGTTTATAAAGAAAACTACTAATCTGTCCTTCGATACTGAAGGACAATTTTGCTAGTTATAATATTCTTGGTTGGCAGTTGTTTTCTTTCAGGACTTTGAAGATATAATCCCACTCCCTTCTGTTCTGCAAAATTTCTGCCTAAACACCTACTTATAGTCTTACAGGTGTTCCCTTGTATGTAACAAGTTGTTTTTCTCTTGTTGCTTTTAAGATTCTCTGTACCTTTAATTTTTGACAATTTAATTACAGTGTGTCTCTGTGTGGACCTCTTAGATTCTTCTTTTCTGGTACTTTTTGTGTTTCCTTGATCTGGATGTCTATTTATTTCCCCAGGTTAGGAAGTTTTCAACCATTATTTCTTTGAATATGTTTTCTGCTTCTTTCTCTCTTTTTTCTCCTTCTGGGACCTCCTATAATGGAATTTGGTTTGCTTGTTGGTGTCTCATAAGTCCCTTAAGTTATCTTCACCCTTTTCCATTATTTTTAATTTTTGCTCCTCTGATTGGATAATATCCACTGATTTGTCTTCAAGTTCACTGATTCTTTCTTCTACTTGACCTAGTCTATTTTTGAACTCTTCTATCAAATTTTTCAGTTCAGTTGTTATATTCTTCAGCTTTGTGATTTCTGTTTGGTACTTTTTAAAATTTTATTTTTTGTTGAAATTCACACTTTGTTCCTGCATTACTCTCCTGACCTCAGTGAGTATCTTTATGACCATTATTTTGAACTATGTATTAGATAAAGCACTTATCTCTGTTTCATTAAGATTGGTTTCTGATTTATATTGTTCTTTTGTTTGAAACATATTCCCTTGTTTCTTCACTTTATTGCCTCTCTGTGTTGGTTTCTGTGTATTAGATAAAACAGTCACCACTCCTAGTCTTGAAAGAGTGGTCTTATGTAGGAAGTCAACCTTTTCAATCAGCTCAGAATGAGCTCCTTGTTCTTTCAAACTTTTGTGATTGTCCAAGTCTCTTTCTTTGTTCTTAGTGGCTCCCACTAAGTTGAGGGTGTGCCAAGACCCATCAGTATCCCTAGGGGAGGATAAGAGTCATCAAGTAAATGTAGGCTGATTAGAAGCCTGATAGCAGCTGGGAAGGTATGTAGTTAAGCCCCCTTCAGGGAGAAACTGGGGGATGTGTGTTTTTGCCTTCTCCTTCTGTGCTGAGCCTGAGTGTATAACAATTGGAGGTGCTCCTGTGCCTGTTTAAAAGCTAGTTTTTTGTTTGCCATAGTCCTATGGGACCCATGAATGCAAACCCCATTGGCTACCAGAGCAAGGTGGTTTGAGGGTCTGTCTCTCAATTGGCAGCTGCAAAATTTGGGGCATTAGGTGCATGCAGAAGCTCTTTCCAGAGAGATGTTGGTAATATGACATATTGTTGGAGTGCACCAGAAGAAGAAACCTTCTGAAATGCCCTTCAGCTCTACTGGGCTCTGTGAAGAATCACAGCCAACTCTTAGAATTGTGCAAAGTAGAAGATGGACCCACTGACAGCAGCTTGTAAATTATGCAGTCAAACCCCTTTCTGGGAAGACTGGGAGGTGGACATTTTTTCCTGCTCCCTCTGCACTGAGCCCTGGGGGAATAGCTGAAGCAAGTGCTCAAACGCCCATTAAGAACTCTTGTTTTCTATATTCCTGTGAGTCTTAATTCACATGCCCCATTGGCTTTCAGATCTAGGTGTTTTGGGGGCCCATCACTCGGTGGGAGACTTAGAAGTTGACATGTTAGGTATGTGATCCAGATGCTTTGCTTCTCAGTGGAAAGTTGAGAGTTGGCTGTTCCTTTCCAATTTTATGTTGCTATGCCAAGGATGGGGTTTATGTTGAGGGTGTGTCTCAGCCTTTCTTACTTGTCTTGATGTATTTTCTCATTTACCCAATGTGTAAGTTGCTCAGCAACTTTCTGGATTTCTCTCAGAGAGAATTGTTCTATGTGTTGCTGTATATTCAGTGCATTCATAGGAGGAGAAAAGTTCAGAAGCCTCCTGTGTTGCCATCTTGGTCTCTTGAGTTACATGAACTGCTTTTTTTTTAAGTTGGCCTAAGAAAGGCCAGTGACACAAGTGCTGAATAAAAATCTTTAAAAATAATGATAAAATAGTATTTCCACCTGATAATTTAGCAACTTAAAAAGACTGAAAAAATCTAGTGCCAGGGAGACTTTGGGGAAACTGACACTGTCAGTAGGGGTGTAACTGGTACAGCCTTAATGCATAATATAAAATGAACCACCATGGGGCTCAGTACTCCATGTGTAGGTGTGCAGCACTTGGAAATGATCGTAGCTATAGAATAGATATTACTTTAGTGCCTTCCTGAGGGGCATGGAAACATTTAGATGCTTGCATGCCACGCACAGGTCATAAGCAGCCAGGACTGCTGCTTCCTGTTCACTTTGTCAGCTACCTCTCACCATTACCTCTGTGCCATCCCACCTGCATCATGTTGGATCTGATGCAGGAGCTCAGATTTGGGGTTCTCCTGGGTGCCTAGAGGCTCTGTCATAAATATGCCCATTAATGTCGAGCTCCTCATCCTCTTTGAATCCTCCTACAGTACCACCTGTTTTTCTTCCTCAAGTTATGAATATGTCTCTGAGGGTGTGAGGAGGCAGAGGACCTTGGCATTATTTCATTACTCTGCTCCAAACCTCCATATTATGTCCACCCTGCAGCAGTGTGGAAGTCATGGGCTTCCTCTTCCTGCCATGTCTTGAATTCTCTCTACCTTAGGCATACAGTAAAGATCTAAGATTTACTCCGGTAGACATGACTCTTGATATGTTAATGGAGTCTGAAGGAGTTAAGTTTCCTTTCTTTCTCCTCCAAGACCATTTTCATATAGAGTCAAGAAAGTTAGTTACAGATTAGAGCTGTTTAACAGCCTCTTTGTTCAGGGCAGCAACCGCTCCTTTTTCACTGGGCAAGGAACCTCAACATTGGACATGGATAAATGAAAAGTATTTAAAGGGTAAATAAATTGCATTACTTTATTATCCCACAAGTATTCTTCCCCTCATATTGTAAAGGGGGAAAATACAAAGCAAACTTTTTGTTCACTGTTTTTTTGTCTTCTAGCCATGCACAAAGAACTTCTTATCAGGAATTTGCCCTGCAGCCCCTGGACCTGGGTAGTGGGTTCATCACTTATGCTAATGAGGGCAGGTTCAGTTAGTTTTTTTAATGTAATCTTCTTCAACGAAAATATGTCATATTCCTGCATTTTATCAAAACAAACAAACAAAAAACCCTCCGAGTACTTTCAAGGATCTTTTCAGCCAAAAAATTACTTGCTGTTTACATTTGGTTGAAAAGCACATCTTTTTTACTTTTCTTGCAAATGGTCATTATAGCTCCCACTATGCTTCAATATACCCATTGATCAATAGAGAGCTTTGCTGATTTGGTCAGTAGCGGTTTTGATTGGTCTGCTTTTTGTTCACATGTAGATTTGCTAAAGTTCTTCTATTACTGGCTTCCTGCCCACCAGTATTGCTCAAGATGATTCAGAGCAAAGTCTTTCTGGTTAGAAATGCAATGAAAGCTGCTATCAAAATGGCAGGGAGCCGGGGAACTCTTCAGGTGGAATGTAAGTTTGCTTATAAGGTAAAGCACTCATGTAAGGTGAGGGCTGCACCCTGGTGTTGCTCAACTCAGCTTGAATTTTGGCTGAATAATTCCATGCAGCTCCATTTGTTACTTAATGTAGCTGTGCAGATGTATTGGCCTTTTTGTCTTCGACATTCACCATACATCTCTTAGAGTACTTAACATTCTTTCTGTTCTTTTTAAGAAAAAAGTTCACTTTTCCATTTTTACTGTTGATATAGAATATTTTAAATGACTTTTTACTTTAAAAATGTGATAGAACTCCTTGGAGTGAACATGTGATTTACTGTACCAAGCAGTTTTGTTGATTTAGCTTCCAGGTGAGCAAGAAAATAAAAGGCAGACGTGAACAGTTTAGACCAGATATTATAAGCCAAAATGTGAAACAAAGTGGCTGAGATTAAATTTAGATTCCTTAAATCCCATAGGGATTAACCATATGTAGAACATTGTATAGAGAACATTGAGATAATCTTTGGCAGAAAATTAATGTTTAATTGTATTCAGTCCAGTGGAAGAGGGCTTCCCTCGCTCACTCCTCTCTCTGTGTGTTCACAGGGGATTCAGGGGACAACTATCACTTTCAGCCCAGCAGCTGCTGGTGATCATGTGAGGACCCTTTGTCCACAGATATTTGCAACTATTTTTAAAATGGACTAAAAAATGTCAAGAGCCAAGTTTTAGTAATCCAGCCTCCAGCTGATAATGAAAACTCTGCCTCCCCTTTACTTTTTATCAATGCAAAACCTTTCTTTAGGAAAACTTTAAAAAAAGGTGAAGATAAATATTTTAGGATTGTTGTCAGATTGTTTTTTCTGTTTTTCCTCAGAGTAACTATTTCTTTTATGTTTGAGAAAAACAAATTATTAAGAATAACTTATTAAATATATACATTTAATGTTATATGTATATATGTAATGTATTTTGGGGATTTTAAATATAATGGAGAATTTAGTTCCCTGAGGTTGGAGATTAAGACCTTGACTCTTCTTTGTCTGCCCAGCAGTGATAGTGACAATTTTTTTTTTTTTTTTGCGGTATGCGGGCCTCTCACTGTTGTGGCCTCTCCCGTTGCAGAGCACAGGCTCCAGATGCGCAGGCTCAGAGGCCATGGCTCACGGGCCCAGCTGCTCCGCGGCATGTGGGATCCTCCCAGACCGGGGCATGAACCCGCGTCCCCTGCATTGGCAGGCAGACTCTCAACCACTACGCCACCAGGGAAGCCCCGCTAGCGACAATTTGAAGGGCTAGATTTGAGTTGAAATACAAAAGGAATCTAAGGGAAAGAAGATTTTTAAAATATGGTTTAATATCCCAGAAGTTTTAAGAATAGCTATCACCTATCTCCATCTATCTATCTATATATCTATCTATCTATCTATCTATCTATCATCTATCTTCCCCCAATTATCTACATTCATCCATCCATTCAGATTCTCGTGGAGGGAGAAAGTTGTTCTCTCCATGACCATCCTGCAGTGAGCTGAGAGGACACACACTAGTGCCTACCCTCCTCTACATCTAAATTTAATTCTGAAGTGTAAACTTGAGTTGAACGGGGCTCAAATATTACTCTTTATTTGCAAACAGAAAAATAGCAGAATTTATTTCCTTTCTTAAATGAAAGAAAAAAAGACCTCTTTTAGGAGAGTAGTATATTTAAAAAGGTGCCTAAACTTTTTTAAAAACAAGGAAGGACTACATTGTAAGCCTTGCCTTTCCTCCTTACAAAATTAATCTATAAAATCAAGTCACATGTCACACATTGACATTTGCATTTGATTATGGTATAGCATAACATCACAATTTTTAACATCACAATTTTTCTTTGCCTGAAAAATTGTTTCTGTATTTACAACCTCCTAGAAATGAAGTGCAGTGTGTCAGAAGGTCTTGATTTCAGTGACTCCTCACATTTTCTATTCTCTTTGGAAGTTTCAGGGCAGAGGCCAGGCTTAGCTTGCCAGTCCTTGCAACTTTCCTTTATTCTCATAGTAAGCCATGCTGGGTGTTCATGATGACATGGGCCAGCTGCCTCTGACACCTCAAAACCCTGCCACCAAGGGCATTCCACCCAGTGGCCTTTCTTCCTTCTCCTTTCTCCATATTTGAAATTAACCAAACACAAAAATTGGTACCACTTTTACTGGGTAAAGGGGGTTTTTAAATTCACATTCTAATTTTTAAAAGTTGTAATTGATTTACAATGTTGTGCTAGTTTTTGGTGTACAGAAAAGTGATTCAGATATATATGTGTATACTATATATTCTTTTTCACAGTCTCTTTATTATAGGTTATTACAAGACATTGAATATAATTCCCTGTGCTATACAGTAGGACCTTGTCGTTTATCTATTTCGTATAAAGTAGTGTGTTATCTGTTAATCCCAAACTCCTAATTTATCCCTCCCCCCCTTTCCCCTTTGGCAACTATAAATTTGTTTTCTATGTCTGTGAATCTGTTTCTGTTTTGTAAATAAGTTCATTTTAATCGTTTTTTTGTGTTTGACATATAAGTGATATCATATGATATTTGTCTTTCTCTGTCGGGCTTACTTCACTTAGTGTGACAATCTCTAGGTTCCCCCATGTTGCTGCAAAAGGCATTATTTCATTCTTTTTTATGGCTGAATAATATTCTCTCTCTCTCTCTCTCTCTCTATATATATATATATATATATATAATATATATAATTGCTTGCTATGTGACAAACTGTGCTAAATATTTCACAAATATTATATATTAATATGTTATATATATATATATATATATATATATATATATGTATATATACCACATCTCCTTTATCCATTCATCTCTTGATGGGCACTTAGGTTGCTTCCATATCTTGGTTATTGTAAATGCTATGAACATTTGGGTACATGCATCTTTTATAGTTTTTTTCAGAAATGTGCCCAGGAGTGGGATTGCTGGCACATCTCTAATACTTTTTTGCGGTATGCAGGCCTCTCACCATTATGGCCTCTCCCATTGCAGAGCACAGGCTCTGGACGCACAGGCTCAGCAGCCATGGCTCATGGGCCCAGCCACTCCACAGCATGTGGGATCTTCCCGGACCAGGGCATGAACCAGCGTCCCCTGCATCAGCAGGTGGACTCTCAACCACTGCGCCACCAGGGAAGTCCGGCACATCTTTTATTTTAAAGTATGCCATTATGCAAATAAACAAGATAAAATTGTGGTAAGGATATTATGACATATTCTTGCAGAAGGGGTATTAATAAGGGATCAGAGGTTGTTAGTAAAGGATGGTCTTCAGGTAAGGAGAGAGGAACAGATGGGGACAACACTATAAAAAAAAACAAAAAAACCCCCCACAAAACCTGATCATATCAACATGCAATAGGAAAAAGGGCAAATGAGGGAGGATCTCTATAAAAATGAGAACTGGGAGGACGAGGTTCAGATTTTCAAGTGGAAGCTTATCAAAAGATGTCCTTGATGAGCATTCAGAGCCCAGACAAAAAAGTGCCTGACAGAACAAGAAGTGCTTCTTGTCAATTTTGAGTTAAATTTTAAAATATGAGCTGCAAAGTTAATAACAGAAATCTCAAAGAGTCATTATAAGGATTAAGTTACCTAATGTTTGTGAAGCAGCACAGTGTTTGTCAAGTGTACAACAAGCACTATATGAGCTCCTTTTAATTGTGTTTATTTCAGCTGGTCCTTGCACAATCCTAGGAGGTAGATACTACCATTACTCCCTTTTCATGTGTGTCTCCAAGGCTCAAGTCACTTTGGGAGAAACTGCATGTCCTCTCTGAATACAATTTTGGTGGGGTTCTCATTAAGGTGACCACCCTTCTGTGGCCAAGGGGTGGGCTGCAACACAAGCTGGCCTCCTCAGATACACTCTCTTTTGATTTTGAAATTTAAATGGTGATGAGAACTCTTGGAATTTATCCACACTGCACCCTGAAGAGGATGACCTGGATCCTTGGAAGATACACTGTGCTTTCTGAGCCTGGTTCTTGAGATTTTATTTTAGTTCTTGAGCTACGCTGTACCTTTCCAATGCATTCTGTTGTTTCCACTGTGACTCTGCTTGGGGGAGGGGCTGGGGTGCACTTGCCAAGGCCGCTCCTCTGGGTCTGAGATGGTCCAGAAGAAAGGGGAAGTGTGGGAATCATCTGTCTTGGGAAAGGGAGGACTTGGATGGTCCAGGACAGACACAGCACTTGATTTCTCTAATACAATAAAATCATGCTGATAGAGGTGGCCTTAAACTTTTTCATCCAATTGTTTGTGTTCTCAGAGGAATGATTACCTATAAGGTCTGTAGTATTTGTGTGAGTGCCTCTGGTCACCAGATAACTTTTTTTGTAAATTTCTATAAGATTGACCATTTTGTTTGTAAATCTGGTTTTATTTCCTCTTATTGAGTCCAAATATTATCCATTTTTTAAGAGAAGGGATCATGTGTTTCTGTACCCATTGCAACCTGCCATTTGTATCCAAAGTCATTTCTGACTACTCTCCACCAGGCCTGGCTGTCTTGTTCTCCTGAAGCACTGCTTTCTGCTCCATCCAACACGTGTTCACTCCTGCTGTTTCCCTCCCTTGAAATGCTCTTCCTCTCCCACTTCATCTTTTAAAATCTTACACCTTCATGTTTCAAGTGGTCCTCCTTCCTTATGTGCCAATCTATGTTAATTTCTCTCTGAATTCCCATTGCTTTTCCAATCAGTGCCTCACAGTATAGTAATTATTTCAGGTGTGAGTGTTTAAGCTCATACTTGAGTGGTAAGTTCAGGTACACAGTGATCAACTCTTTTCCCCCCAATATTTCATTATCAGAAGTTTTAAACGTATAATGGTTAACGGAATTTCACAGTGTGAACAGCCATATACTCACCTTGACCCTACAATTAACATTTTGCTATATTCAGTTTATCATGTATATATCCCTCTATCTATCCTTCCATCCATCCATTGTTCCACCTTATTTTTTTTAATATATTGAAAAATAAGTTGCAGAAATCAGTGCATTTCATCCCTAACACTTTAGCATGCCTCTCACTAACTAGTCACTATTTTTAATGATATTTTTTACTAACTTTTCTATACATCATAGTCCCCAGTTGAGTATTGACCACACTGTAGAACATCAGTATGTTCACATTAGATTGCATTTAGATACCACTTTGAAATCCATTGGAAACTAAAGGTGTGGAAGCCCAGATAAATAGTTTGTGGAGCCACAACAGAGACGTATGGAAGTGGGTGTGTCTTATGGAGCTGGGATGAGACATACCTATCGTAGATTGAAGCAGCCCAACCTGTGACCTGTGGAATACATTCCAGGGGTGTTCAGGCAAAGTTTTGGGATGCAATTGGCAGACAGACCAGACAGGCTACCATCCGACTGACTGGAGTACTGACTTGGGGGCTGCTTACAGTGTGTGCTTAATAAGCAAGAGAGGGACAAACCAGTTTCTCTAAAGATACATTGAAATGAGGTGATAAAACAGCCATAAAAGGCAAAAAATGAGCTTCCTGTGCAGCAGCCTGTGGACCTCCATCGTACCTGGTGGGGGGACTCAGTTCCTCTACAGAGCAGTACAGAGTGACTGCTCTGAATGGTGCACGTGGTGACTTTCTGACACCCTTTCAGGGGAAAGAAAGGTGTAGTGCTTCTCAGAGTTGGTAGCACCTTTTAAAACATGTTATTGCAATAGCCATTATTCACCCTGAGTTATTTAGCTGAGAGAGATTTATATCTATGTCCACATACACTTCTCCATCTTTCATCCGTGTATCTCTAGGCATCGCCTCCTTGGAGAGTCCTCTCCTGACCTGTTTATTGAAAAGAAAGGCCACTCTCCCTTTGACATTCTACTCTGCCTTTTATTTTTACCTGGAACACAATTTCTAACTGTATACATGTTAACTTATTTCTTATCTTTCTACCGTAGTATGCTAAAATTTTACGCTAAAATGCGGTAGAACCACATTTCCCCCTTCTCGTGTATAATGAGAGGCTATCAGGTGATCCATAATAGACTCCTATGAAAATTTGTGTGTGTGTGTGTGTGTGTGTGTGTGCGTGTGGTACATGGGCCTCTCATTGTTGTGGCCTCTCCCGTTGTGGAGCACAGGCTCCGGACGCGCAGGCTCAGCGGCCATGGCTCACGGGCCTAGCCGCTCCACGTCATGTGGGATCTTCCCGGACCAGGGCACGAACCCGTGTCCCCTGCATCAGCAGGTGGACTCTCAACCACTGCGCCACCAGGGAAGCCCTCCTATGAAAATACTTTAATCATATATACTAAAAATCTGTAAATCTGGAAAAATTTGTTTCAGTATTGTTCCATATGTCCTTGCTGTGTTTGAGGCATACCCTGACCCTCTTCCTTCTCCATTTCCTAATATCAATACTTTTTATTGAGGTAACACAGGTTTATAATATTACATGTTTCATGCATACAACATTATATTTATACTTCTCTGTAAACTACAGCATGCTCAACACCAAAAATTTAGTTTCCATCTGTCACCATACAGTTGACCACTTACCCATTTTGCCCTCCCCCCCTCTGCCCTTCTCTATTCTGGTAACCACTATTCTGTTCTTTGTATATACAGGTCTGTTTTTGTTTGGTTTGGTTTGGTTTATTCATTGATTTTGTTTGTTTTTTATATTCCACATAAGAGTGAAATGTTATTTGTCTTTCTCTGACTTATTTCACTTAGCCTAATACCCTCAAGGTTTATCCATGTTGTAGCAATTGGCAAGATTTCATCTTTTTAATGGCTGAGTAGTATTCCATTGTGTGTGTGTTTGTACATGTGTATATATATCACATCTTCTTTATCCTTTCATCTGTTGATGGACACCTATGTTGCTTCCACATCTTGGCTATTGTAAATAATGCTGAAATGAACATAGGGATGCACATATCTTTTCTAGTTAACTTTTTTTTTTTCTTCAGATAAATACCCAGGAGTGCAATTGCTGGATCATATGGTGGTTCTATTCATCATTTTTTGAGGAACTTCCATACTGTTTTCCATAGTGGCTGTACCAATTTACATTCCCACTACAGTATATGAGGGTTCCTTCCTCTCCACATCCTTGTCAGCACTTGTTATTTCTTGTCTTTTTGATGATAGCCATTCTGAAAGGCGTGAAGTGAAATCTTGTGGTTTTGATTTGCATTTCTCTAATAATTAGTGAAGTTGAGTAATTTTTTCAGGTACCTGTTAGCCATCTGCATGTCTTCTTTGGAAAATATCTATTCAGTTCCTCTGCCCATTTTAAAATGTAGGTTTTTTTTTTTGAGTTGTATGAGTTTTTAATATATTTTGGATAATAACCCCTTATCATATATATGTTTTGCAAGTATCTACTCCCGTTTGGTAGGCTTTCTGTTTGGTTGATGGTTTCCTTTGCTGAGCAGAAGCTTTTCAGTTTGATATAGTCTTTCTGGATATGTCTCCTCAGACAAGGGAAACAAAAGCAAAAATATAGAAATGGGACTACATTTCCTAATACTTACCTAATATCTACCCAGGCCCCTTGACTGGGGGATGCACTCAGGCTTGAATTTCTGGGCAGTGCCACAAGTTACAAAATCATCTACCCCATATCTGAGAACTCCCATTCCTTTAGCATGCTGCTCTCAGCTAGAGATTAGGAGAAAATTAGATCTGATGGAAGAAATTCTTCACAAACTGTGAATGATTGAGAACCTTGCTTAATGTGTTAAATCTCCTAAGGATGTTTACATATTATGAGAGTGATAAACTCCGGCAGTGTGACTAAACAACTTAAATAATTTAAGTTTATGTGAAAAAGACCTAGGGATTTAGTTAAATAAAAACACAATCTGAATGACCTGAAAATTGAGAGAAGCTAGTTCATTCTTCTTTGCGTGCATTATAACCTCAACTTTTGCTTCACACTTTTACATTACACAGGGAGTACTGACTTCTATTGTCTCTGACAGCTTATATGGTAGCTGATATACTGAAGAATGCAGAGAATGATTAGTATGTGAGGCTTTCCCAGATCATGCCAGTTAAATAATCACTTAGGTGTTGGAATATTTAGTTTACAGCAGAAGAGACCTAGGGAAGATAAGTAAACTTACTTCATTCATTTGAAAAGTATCTATTGAATGCACACTATATGCTAACACTAATTAGCTGTTGGGGAAAAATACTGCTTAAAAACAAAAATAATCCTGTTCACACAGAATTTAGATTCCATGGTTAAGGAAATACTTAAGGACTATTAAGCAGAAAATATTTCTACTTTTCCGTTCTTTTTTTTTTTTTTTCTTAAAAGAGAAATCCCATGTTAAAAAAAATTACATGGGACTGAGTGAACTGATGAGCATGATTATAATTTTTGTGACCTTCTGTTTGAAGAAAAAAAAAAGAAATCCCACAAGGACTCAGAGGTAAAAAATATACAAATCTATTTTCGCTGCAAGGTAAAGGAGCTGTTACAGTGCAGGATTACTGGACTGAATGTCAATATTATGATGCAGTATGAGTGTGTTTCGTGTTTGGTAATTGCAATCATTGTTGTTTTTGTTGTGGTCATCCATTTACAATGCTTGGTGTCAGTTTATCTCTTGTAAAAATAAAATGTAGTGTGTGTGTGTGTGTGTGTGAAAAAAAACAAAAGAGCAGCTGGAGGACCAATGCACACAAAATTGCATGAAAAAATATATTTACTTGATGTTAATAAATCCTTAACATCTATAGAATCTGCAAACCTGGAATGAGATGCTTCCTGGGATAGCAAGTTCCCATTGTTTTTAATATTTGGTTAATACTACCAGTGTTCATGGTGGTTGTAGATGAGAGTCCATATGCGTTGGGGGTAGAAGTAGAGGCTTGTCCATAAATTCTATAAGATCTACTATTCTTTGTTAGTCAAGATAACATATTTTCACTTATGATGACCAGAGAAATGAGCATGATTGTTCCCATAAAGAGAAGTGCTTCAGGTCAGGTTTAGAAAGAAAGGAGTCATTTGATTTGGACTTCTTGATCCTTTTCACAAAGGAAAGAGTGAAGAGTTCTAGGGGCCTGGCAAAATGAATAAACTACTGACAACTCTCTTAACAGGAAGTAAAACATAGGTCACACAGGGGAAAGATAAAGGTAGCAGCATGTCACCTACAAAAGTAGACATAGCAATGGGTGCAGGAGAAAGAGTGCCAAATGTGGACTCTACTTCTTTCCTATTTTCCCTTGAGTCCTGTGGATCCAAGCAAGTCCATTTTCCTCTCTGGCATGAAGTTTCTTCAGCAGAAAAATGAGGGGCTGGATTACATTATCTCTAAGGCAACTTTTCGGCCTCACATTTAAATACTTCAGAAAGCATTAGATGTATACCTTGTAAGGATGCTTAATTAAATTTTTTGAGCAATTAAGACAACATTTTAGAAATAAAATGTGCCATCTCAGCAGATCAATTAGAGTTATCACATATAATAAAATACCACTCTTCTGATTCCTGAATCCACCAACAAATCCATCAATGAAAAACCTTTGACTAAGCACTTAGACATATTTTCGAATAACTCACGTGTGATATTTTAAAGCAACTATTCTCTCAAATAATAAATATCATTGTAGTTCACATTCATCTGTCTGTGAATTGGATATCTGAAATCCGTTTCAACAAAATTGGTGATTTCAGAGGCAATGCATGTCTGAAAGAATATAATATCCTTGCTTGAGAAAAATCTGAAAAATAATATATAATTTTCTCTCAACTTCATTTTGTGAAATTCTCTAAGAAAGAAAATTTTAATTGTTAAGGCAAAGTTGAGGATAAAAAGTAAAAGAAGTTTTAGATTTTGTATAATTTTTATTTTTATAAGAGTTGAGTTTTAAAAACTGTTATGTTTACTAATTTGATAAAGCATATTTTAGAATTAAAAAGTTAGAGAATTTTGTATATGTCTTATTTCATGAAATGTACAAAGTACAAATATTTTACCTACATTTGTTACCTGTAATATACTACATGATATGTTGGGTAGTGATTAGAGTTGGCTTCTGGATTCAGACTTCCTGACTTGGAAAACCTCGGTGTGGTTTCCCAGTGTCCCAAGGCTCTGGTGCCTTCCAGTCACCCTCTTTAAAATGAGTATAATAGGACCTCGCTGGGTGATATTAGAATAAATAATTAAATGTAGGTAAAGAGCTTAAAAGTGTCTTTGTAAAGTAGTAAGAGCTTAATTAATGGTAGCTAATTCTCTATTAATATTATCAATTAGAATTTTTTCAGGAAAAATATTAGAATAAATTACTTAATGTAATCTTCAAGACCCTCTACTGATGCTACATTTTTTTTTTTTTCAATACAACTTGTGGAGCTCTCATTAGGCTTAAGTCACTTGTCTAAATTCTTTTTCTTTTTTTTTAAATCATTATTGGAGTATAATTGCTTTACAATGCTGTATTAGTTTCTGCTGTATAAGAAAGTGAATCAGCTATACATATACATATATCCCCCTTACCATCTCTCTTGCGTATTCCCCCTACCCTCCCTATCCCACTCATCTAGGTGGTCACATAGACCACCTGTGCTATGCGGCTGCTTCCCACTAGCTATCTATTTTACATTTGGTAGTGTATATATGTCCAAGCCACACTCTCACTTTGTTCCAGCTTACCATTCCCCCTCCCTGTGTTCTCAAGTACATTCTCTATGTCTGTATCTTTATTCCTGTCCTGCGCCTAGGTTCTTAAGAAACTTTTTTTTTTTTTAGATTCCACATATATGTGTTAGCATATGGTATTTGTTTTTCTCTTTCTAACATACTTCACTCTGTATGACAGACTCTAGGTCCATCCGCCTCACTACAAATAACTCAATCTCATTTCTTTTTATGGCTGAGTAATATTCCATTGTATATATGTGCCACATCTTCTCTGTCCATTCCATGGACACTTAGGTGGCTTCCACGTCCTAGCCATTGTAAATAGTGCTGCAATGAACATTGTGGTACATGACTCTTTTTGAATTATGGTTTTCTCAGGGTATATGCCCAGTAGTGGGATTGCTGGGTCATATGGTAGATTTATTTTTAGTTTTTTAAGGAACTTCCATACTGTTCTCCATAGTGGCTGTATCAATTTACATTCCCACCAAGAGTGCAAGAGGGTTCCCTTATCTCCACACCCTCTCCAGCATTTACTGTTTGTAGATATTTTGATGATGATACCTCATTGTAGTGATACCTCATTGTAGTTTTGAATTGCATTTCTCTAATGATTAGTGATGTTGAGCATCTTTCCATGTGTTTGCTGGCAATCTGTATATCTTCTTTGGAGAAATGTCTATTTAGGTCTTCTGCCCATTTTTGGATTGGGTTGTTTGTTTTTTTGATGTTGAGCTGCATGTGCTGCTTGTATATTTTGGAGATTAATCCTTTGTCAGTTGCTTCATTTGTAAATATTTTCTCCCATTCTGAGAATAGCCTTTTTGACTGGTTTATGGTTTTCTTAACAGTGGAAAAGCTTTTAAGTTTCATTAGGTCCCATTTGTTTATTTTTGTTTTTATTTCCATTTCTCTAGGAGGTGGGTCAAAATGGATCTTGCTGTGAGTTATGTCATAGCGTGCCCTGCCTATACTTTCCTCTAAAGTTTTATAGTGTCTGGCCTTACATTTAGGTCTAATCCATTTTGAATTTCTTTTTGTGTAGGGCGTTAGGGTGTTCTAATTTCATTCTTTTACTTGTAGATATCCAGTTTTCCCAGCACTACTTATTGAAGAGGCTGTCTTTTCTCCATTGTATATTCTTGCATCCTTTATCAAAGTTAAAGTGACCATATGTGTGTGGGTTTATCACTGGGGTTTCTATCCTGTTCCATTGATCTATATTTCTGTTTTTGTGCCAGTACCATGCTCTCTTGATTACTGTAGCTTTGTAGTATAGTCTGAAGTCAGGGAGCCTGATTCCTCCAGCTCCATTTTTCTTTCTCAAGATTGCTTTGGCTATTAGGGGTCTTTTGTGTTCCCATAAAAATTGTGAATTTTTTTTTGTTCTATTTCTGTGAAAAATGTCATTGGCAGTTTGGTAGGGATTGCATTGAATCTGTAGGTTGATTTGGGTAGCATCATCATTTTCACAGTGTTGATTCTTCCGATCCAAGAACATGGTATATCTCTCCATCTATTTGTATCATCTTTAATTTCTTTCATCAGTGCCTTATAGTTTTCTGCATACAGGTGTTTTGTCTCCTTAGGTAGGTGTGTTCCTAGGTATTTTATCCTTTTTGTTGCAATGGTAAATGGGAGTGTTTCCTTAATTTGTCTTTCATATTTTTCAACATTAGTGTATAGGAATGCAAGATATTTCTGTGCATTAACTGTGTATCCTGCTAATTTACCAGATTCATTGATTAGCCCTAGTAGTTTTCTGGTAGCATCCTTAGGATTCTCTATGTGTAGCATCATGTCATCTGCAAACTGACAGTTTTACTTCTCCTTTTCTGATTTGGATTCATTTTATTTCTTTTTCACCTCTGATTGCTGTGGCTAAAACTTCCAAAACTATGTTGAATAATAGTGGTGAGAGTGGGCAATCTTGTCTTTTTCCTGATCTTACTGGAAATGGTTTCAGTTTTTCACCATTGAGGATGATGTGGCTGTGGGTTTGTCATATATGGCCTTTATTATATTGAGGTAAGTTCCCTGTATGCCTACGTTCTGGAGGGTTTTATCATAAATGAGTGTTGAATTTTGGCAAAAGCTTTTTATGCATCTACTGAAATGATCATATGGTTTTTCTCCTTCAATTTGTTAATATGGTGTATCACATTGATTGATTTGCATATATTGAAGAATCCTGCATTCCTGGGATAAACCTCACTTTATCATGGTGTATGATCCTTTTAACGTGCTGTTCGATCCTGTTTGCTAGTATTTTGTTGAGAATTTTTGCATCTATGTTCATCAGTGATGTTGGCCTGTAATTTTCTTTCTTTGTGTCATCCTGGTCTGGTTTTGGTATCAGGGTGATGGTGGCCTTGTGGAATGAGTTTGGGAGTGTTTCTCCCTCTGCTATATTTTGGAAGATTTTGAGAAGGATAGGTGTTAGCTCTTCTCTAAATGTTTGATAGAATTCACCTGTGAAGCTATGTGGTCCTGAACTTTTGTTTTTTGGAAGATTTTTAATAACAGTTTGAATTTCAGTGCTTGTCATTGTTCTGTTTATATTTTCTATTTCTTCCTGGTTCAGTCTTGGAAGGTGTTGCTTTTCTAAGAATTTGTCCATTTCTTCCAGGTTGTCCATTTTTTTGGAATATAGTTGCTTGTAGTAATCTCTCATGATTCTTTGTGTTTCTGCAGTGTCAGTTGTTACTTCTTTTTCATTTCTAATTCTATTGAGTTGAGTCTTCTTCCTTTTTTTCTTGATGAGTCTGGTTAATAGTTTATCAATTTTGTTTATTTGTGAAAGAACCAGGTTTTAGTTTTATTGATCTTTGCTATTGTTTCCTTCATTTCTTTTCATTTCTTTCTGATCTTATCTTTATGATTTCTTTCCTTATGCTAACATTGGGGTTTATTTTGTTCTTTCTCTGATTGCTTTAGATGTAAGGTTAGGTTTTTTATTTTTCTTGTATCTTGAGGTAGGCTTGTATTGCTATAAACTTCCCTCTTAGAACTGCTTTTGCTGTATGCCATAGGTTTTGGGTCATAATGTTTTCATTGTCATTTGTTTCTAGGCATTTTTTGATTTCTTCAGTGATCTCTTGGTTATTAAGTAGTGTATTGTTTTGGCTATATGTGTTTGTATTTTCTATAGTTTTTTTTCCTGTAATTGATATCTAGTCTTATAGCGTTATGGTCAGAAAAGATACATGATATGATTTCAGATTTCCTAAATTTGCCAAGGGTTGATTTGTGATCCAAGATATGACCTATCCTGGAGAATGTTCCATGAGCACTTGAGAAGAAATTATATTCTGTTTTTTTTTTTTTTTTGGATGGAATGTCCTATAAATATCAATTAAGTCCATCGTGTTTAATGTACCATTTAAAGCTTGTGTTTCCAGGGACTTCCCTGGTGGTGCAGTGATTGAGAGTCTGCCTGCCGATGCAGGGGACATGGGTTCATGCCCTGGTCTGGGAAGAACCCACATGCCGCGGAGCGGCTGGGCCCATGAGCCATGGCCACTGAGCCTGCGTGTCCAGAGCCTGTGGTCCACAATGGGAGAGGCCACAACAGTGAGAGGCACACGTACTGCAAAAAGGAAAAAAAGCTTGTGTTTCCTTATTTATTTTCATTTTGGTTGATCTGTCCATTGGTGAAAGTGGGGTGGTAATGTCCCCTACTATTTTTGTGTTACTCTCGATTTCCCCTATTATGTCTGTTAGCATTTGCCTTGTGTACTGAGGTGCTCCTATGTTGGGTGCATAAATATTTACAACTGTTATGTCTTCTTCTTGGATTGATCCCTTGATCATTATATAGTGTCCTTCTTTATCTCTTGTAATATTCTTTATTTTAAAGTCTATTTTGTCTGATATGAGAATTGCTAGTGCAGTTTTCTTTTGATTTCCATTTGCATGGAATATCTTATTCCATCCTCTCACTTTCAGTATGTTTGTGTCCCTAGGTCTGCAGAGCGTCTCTTGTAGACAGGATATATACCGGTCTTGTTTCTGTATGCATTCAGCCAGTCTATGTCTTTTATTTGGAGCATTTAATCCATTTACATTAAGGTAATTATTGTTATGTATATTCCTATTACCATTTTCTTAATTGTTTTCAGTTTGTTATTGTAGGTCTTTTCCTTCTCTTGTGTTTCCTTCCTAGAAATATTCCTTTGTCATTTGTTGTATAGCTGGTTTGGTGGTGCTGAATTCTCTTAGCTTTTACTTGTCTGTAAAGGTTTTAATTTCTCTGTCAGATCTGAATGAGATCCTTTCTGGTTAGAGTAATCTTGGTTGTAGGTTTTTCTCCTTCATCACTTTAAATGTGTCCTGCCAGTCTCTTCTGGCTTGCAGAGTTTCTGCTGAAAGATCAGCTGTTAACCTTATGGTGATTCCCTTGTGTGTTATTTGTTGATTTTCCCTTGCTGCTTTTAATATTTTTCCCTTGTATTTAATATTTGGTAGTTTGATTCATATTGGTCTTGGCATGTTTTCCTTGGATTTATCCTGTATGGGACTCTATGCATATCCTTGATTTGATTGACCATTTCCTTTCCCATATTAGGGAAGTGTTCAACTATAATCTCTTCAAATATTTTCTCAGTCCTTTTTCTTTTCTTCTTTTGGGACCCCTATAATTCAAATATTGGTGTGTTTAATGTTGTCCCAGAGGTCTCTGAGAAGGTTCTCAGTTCTTTTCATTCTTTATTCTGCTCTATGGTAGTTATTTCCACTATTTTATCTTCCAGGTCACTTATCATCCATTCTTCTTCCTCAGTTAATCATCTAGAGAATTTTAAATTTCATTTCTTGTGTTGTTCATCATTGTTCATTTTCTCTTTAGTTCTTCTAGGTCTTTGTAAAACATTTCGTGTATTTTCTCCATTCTATTTCCAAGATTTTGGATCATCTTTACTATCATTACTTTGAATTATTTTTCAAGTAGACTGCCTATTTCCTCTTCATTTGTTTGGTCTGGTGTGTTTTACCCTTGCTCCTTCGTCTGCTGCATGTTTCTCTGTCTTCTCATTTTGCTTAACTTACTGTGTTTGGTGTCTCCTTTTCACAGCCTGTAGGTTTGTAGTTCCTGTTGTTTTTGGTGTCTGCCTCCAGTGGGTAAGGTTGGTTCAGTGGCTTGTGTAGTCTTCCTGGTGGAGGGGACTGGTGCCTGTTTTCTGGTGGATGAGTCTGGATCTTGTCTTTCTGGTGGGCCAGACCACATCCGGTGGTGTGTTTTGGTGTGTCTGTGAACTTATTATGATTTTAGGCAGTCTCTCTGATAATGGGTGGGTTGTGTTCCTGTCTTGCTAGTTGTCTGGCATAGGGTGTCCAGCACTGGAGCTTGTGGATCACTGAGTGGAGCTGGGTCTTAGCATTGAGATGGAGATCTCTGGGAGAGCTCATGCTGATTGATATTACATGGAGCTTAGAGGTCTCTGGTGGACCAATGTCCTGAACTCGGCTGTCCCACCTCAGAGGCTCAGACCTGACACCTGGATGGAGCACCAAGACCCTGTCAGCCACAGGACTCTCGGCCCTGATTCATGTGCTTCCCATTACTCTGCCAGCTCCTGCCTCCGTGCCTCCCTTCCTTTCCGTTTGATGTTTACTTCCCATGCCAGGTGGGGTTCGGAGGTCAGTGCAGAAGATGTCAGCAGGCAGCTGCCCCATCCCGTCCTCATCCACACTCCAAGCTGGGCTTCCTGAGTCCCTCCCAGTCATGGGGCATGGTCTGCAAAGACAGCCCAACCACCAGACAGACATATAGACCCGGCAAATAACTAATTTCTTTTATGAATGTTTTTATCACCTGTGAATTTGCCTATGCTAAACCTGTTGCCTAAATAATTTCTTTAGGCAACTAAATTTCCATGGTCTTCGTCTAGTTAACTGATATCATTTAGTAAGATTTCCATGACGATGCCTAATTGAGTTTCTTGTACTTGTCATATACTCAATCCTTACATGATTGTTTATACTGGGTTAATTCAGTTTGACATGTAGTCTTGGGGGTCATGCAGCTTATTAACTATTTATTGTTTTCCTAGCTTTTTTTTTTTTTTTTTTTTTACAGTACTTTAAGTGTGATAAAAGGAAGACATTTTTGTTTTTGGAGATGAGTCCATCCAAAAGACCAATAGAGGATATCAAGATATGAGCATGAAAGGAGTTGAGAGTAAGGAAGAGGAGTGTGAGCTGGGACCAGCCTAGACTAGCTTCCAGGAGAATATTGTACAATTCAGGAGAAAATAATGGAGAGAGCATTTCAGGAAAAGGTTAGGATTGTGTTTGGGATGGTAAGGACTATGACTTTAGTAGAATTGGACAGTCCATGCTGCATCATAAAGAAGGAGAGACGCTGAAAAGGACCTTGATTATAAACCTCATGATTTGTCCTTGAAATGATACAGGATGAAGAAGGGACTCTTATAGATGCTTTGATTTGAGAAGACTCAGTTTTAGGAGTATTTTAGGAAGGAAACTCTGAACAACAATAAGCTGTGTAGCATGGCGGTTAAATATAGAGGATCTAGAGTAAAATGGTCTAGGTGGGGTCTTCCCTGGTGGCGCAGTGGTTGACAGTCCACCTGCCAATGCAGGGGACATGGGTTCGTGCCCGGGTCTGGGAAGATCCCACAAGCCGCATAACGGCTGGGTCCGTGAGCCATGGCCGCAGAGCCTGTGCTTCCAGAGCCTGTGCTCCGCAACGGGAGAGGCCACAGCAGTGAGAGGACTGCGTACTGAAAAAAAAAAAAGGTCTAGGTGGGAACCCTGCTACTAGTTGCATACCTTTAGATAAATTACTTAATTTCTTTAAGCTCCAGTTTCCTCATCTCTTAAATTGGCATCATAAAAGTAACTACTCCTTAAAGCTATTGTGAAGACTAAATGAGATTGTATGTAAAGTATTTATCATAGTGCTTGTCATGTAAATGCAAAATATATACTATTATTATATAACTATTAATGGGCATGAACAAATTACTATATTGAGATTATTGTTATGCAGGTGAAATTTCTAGCACATCCTTGTAGGTAAAATTTTGTTTGTTGGAACAACCCAAAACTTACCAGACATATCCACCTCACAATCACGTGGACAACTTTCTTTGCCACTATACAGATTTTTTTTTGTGCTCACTCCTTTATCATACTCATCTGATTTTTATACCATGTACGACAGCCTGCTTCTGATATATCAAGTTTTATCATTTTACCACCTATGAAACTATAATAGGAGGCAAGGAACTTCAAAAACATTTCCACCAGAGGGAAGTGGATTAATTATCCTACTGCCTAATTAGCACTGGCAAGGGCAATGGCTTTCAGAATAAGCCACTGCACATATCTCCTATATCACACAAAATTCTTTAGCAGATTTTTAAAGACACATTGGAATATATGTTATGTAATCATATAGGTCTGTCAAAAGGCTTTGACATCTTTCCAAGAAAAAGACAAACTGGCACTGAATGTACCATGAATACAAAGGAGAAATGTAGGAAGAGAGGTGATGATGGAGAGACGGTCCGTCACTGAGCATGTTGTATCTTCTCAAATATATTCCTTGGATAATACCCATAATGGACATTTAATAAGTGTGAACTGATAGGTATAGATATACTTTTATATATACAATATATAATATTATTATATAATAATATAATATAATAATTAAATATTAATTATGTGACAATATAACATAGCAATACATATTAATTATTAAGATATCATATTATTGATAGTTATTATTAATAATTTATACAATAATCATTAATTATATTATAATAACTACATAATATATTTTATTAATATAGTATTCATATCATATCATATTATATTATAATATGATTATGGTTATATATTATATATAATGTAAGATAGTATAATATCATATAATATATAATAATAATATATACAACATGTATATATAAAATTTTTCAGACCTGACTCTAGATTGAAAAATATGTTGCTAATAATCTGTAGGAAAATTCCATAAGAAGGAGAAATATATGTGATGACTTTGATCTTCCTATCCGTGTAGAAACAGAATTAGCACAAAAAATTCAACTGATGGAGCAGTGGAAAACTTTGGAGGGCATCCAGAACATAGTGCCTAAAATAATTAAATGATTAGGGAACAAAACTATGAGGTAGTAAATTTATTTAATTGGAAGGTGAAATATCTATAGAAAAGTTCATTAACGTTTTTATGAAATGTTTTTAATGAGATGTTATAAAATAAAAGGTAGTGAACATTTTTCTAGTCCTGGTGCAGCAATAGAAGGAATAGACTTTTATGGATGCTAAACCATCATAATAACACTATACATTTGAGGGACACTTCACGCTTCAAAGAACTGTCATATGTATGTTACTAACAGAGGCCTGTATAGCAGAAAATGGGTGTTATTACCTTTAAGTTTCAAAGAAAGGAACAGACAGGTAAAATCCTTCTTTGGAGTTATATGGACAGTGCTTTGCTTCTTCACTTCCCATTCACAGGATTTTGCTAGATGTCCTGCGCCTTCATTTTGTAAAAATTTTATTTTATTTTATATTTTTAAAATTTATCTTATTGAAGTATAGTTGATTTACAATGTTCTGTTAGTTTCAGGTGTACAGCAAAGTAATCACTTATATATATTATATATTATATATATATAGATTCTTTTTCATATTCTTTCCATTATGGCTTATTACAGAATATTGAATATAGTTCCTTGTGCTATACAGTAGGACCTTGTCGTTTATCCATTCCATATATAATAGTTTACATTTGCTAATCCCAAACTCTCAGTCCATCCCTTCCGCACCTCCCCTTCCCCTTGGCAATCACAGTTCTGTTCTCTATCTGTGAGTTTGTTTCTGTTTTGTAGATAAGTTCGTTTGTGTCATAATTAGATTCCACATATAAGTGATACCATATGGCATTTGTCTTTCTCTGCCTGGCTTACTTCACTTAGAATGATAATCTCTAGGTCCATCCATGTGGCTGCAAATGGCATTATTTTACTCTTTTTTATGCTCTGCCTTCATTTTGAATCATAATGAACATGTAAAGATCTATCCTTTTGCTCTATACCAAGGTATACCTCACTGAGCAGTGCTCTATGTTCTAATGATACATCATTGAATGACATTAGTTGTGGTTCTCTATGTCCACTGTGATGCACATCTACAAAGTTGGCATTTGGGGTTTTGATGTGATTAGTATTTAGCTCTTCTTCCTAACAGTCACTATTTCTTCAGATCACTCCTGACAAGAGAGAGTAGAGCCGTATCATTAACATGGGGAACTCAGCCTGCTAGTTACTGTGGTGGGCATTATAGTGGGTGTGGCAATATGTGCCTAGTTTATCTAAAAACAATATTAGCTCCCTTAGGTGTCAGTCAAACTCAAGTGTTTTGGGCTTCATCAGCCACTGAGTACTGATGGAGCCATGAGCTTCCCCAGGTGTAGTGGATGCCCTGAATCTTTTGGGGGTGGGACGTGGTACAAAGGCCATGTCACCTTGACTCATTTCAGGAAACTCTGAGCATCCTTACTCTAGAGCAGGAGATAAATCATTTACAGAATCTCTCTCTTTAAATAGTTTTAGGAATCATCAGGACCACTTGCACATGTGAGTCCAAGCAGCAGTCTTGCTCTTTGGCAATTTCTGGGCATCATCAATCCAAAACTTTTCTTTTTCTTGTTCCAAGAATCCTCCACAGAGGCTATGCCAAGCTAGAATTGATTCTATCACTTTTTCTGAGGCCTGCAAACTAGAGCAGGTGGAATTCCCCTTCAGCACAATCTCTGCTACTGCACCTGGTGACAAGGATGAGTGTCATTGCTAACACAATGCAAGTGGGAGAATGTTCCTTTGCTATTTTATTCACCTGGAAGATGGGAGGAGATTCCAGAACATGGTTGAGTTCATCCCAGTCCACCACCTATAATTGGAAATTACTGTCTTCCAAATTGTGGGAGCTTTACTAAGGTGTCTAATAAGCCCTTATGCAAATTTTATGGTATTTGATATAGGGGTTTGTCCTGGAATCTCCTTCTTTTTATCTTTGTAACATTTTGTCTTTGAATGCAGGATTGGGGTTCAGGTGTTAGTGGCAATTAGAATTAAGCCAACTATTACAAAATTAAAAAGTAGGAGGGAGAGGAGCTTCAAGATGGCGGAAGAGTAAGACACGGAGATCACCTTCCTCCCCACAAATACACCAGAAATACATCTACACGTGGAACAACTCCTACAGAACACCTACTGAATGCTGGCAAAAGACCTCAAACCTCCCAAAAGGCAAGAAACTCCCCATGTACATGGGTAAGGCAAAAGAAAAAAGAATAAACAGAGACAAAAGAATAGGGATGAGACCTGCACCAGTGGGAGGGAGCTGTGAAGGAGGAAAGGTTTCCACACACTAGGAAGCCACTTCGCAGGCAGAGACTGTGGGTGGTGGAGGGGGGAAGCTTCGGAACTGCGGAGGAGAGGGCAGCCACATGGGTGCGGAGGGCAAAATGGAGAGATTCCTGCACAGAGGATCGGTGCCGACCAGCACTCACCAGCCCCAGAGGCTTGTCTGCTCACCCGCCGGGGTGGGCGGGGCTGGGAGTTGAAGCTCGGGCTTTGGTCAGAGCACAGGGAGAGGACTGGGGTTAGCAGTGTGAACACAGCCTGAAGGGGCTAGTGTGCCACAGCTGGCCGGGAGGGAGTCCGGGGAAAAGTCTGGACCTGCTGAAGAAGCAAGAGACTTTTATTGTCTGTTTCTTTCCTGGTGCGCGAGGAGAGGGGATTAAGAGTGCTGCTTAAAGGAGCTCCAGAGATGGGTGAGAGATGCAGCTAGCAGCGTGGATCTCAGAGACAGGCATGAGATGCTAAGGCTGCTGCTGCAGCCACCAAGAAGCCTGGTTCAAGCATAGGTCACTATCCACACCTCCCCTCCTGGGAGACTGTGCAGCCCGCCACTGCAGGATCAGGGTCCCGTGATCCAGGGAAAACTTCTCTCGAAGAACACATGGCATGCCTCAGGCTGGTGCAATGTCATGTCAGGCTCTGCTGCTGCAGGCTCGCCCGGCATCCGTACCCCTCCCTCCCCCAACCCTGAGTGAACCAGAGCCCCCGAATCAGCTTCTCCTTTAACCCCGTCCTGTCTGAGAGAAGAACAGATGCCCTCAGGTGACCTACATGCAGAAGTGGGGCCAAATCCAAGGCTGAACACCAGTAGCTGTGTGAACAAAGAAGAGAAAAGGAAATCTCTCTGAGCTTCCTCAGGAGCAGTGGATTAAATCTCCACAATCAACTTGATGTACCCTTCATCTGTGGAATGCCTGAATAGACAACAAATCATCCCAAATTGAGGAGGTGGACTTTGGGAGCAAAAATATCTATCTATCTATCTATCTATCTATCTATCTATCTATATATTTCCCTTTTTCTCTTTTTCTGAGTGGGTATGTGTATTCTTCTGTGTGTGATTTTGTCTGCATAGCCTTACTTTTACCATTTGTCATAGATTTCTGTCTGTCTGGCCTTGTTTTGTTTTTTTTTTTAGTATAGTTTTTAGCACTTGTTATCATTGTTGGATTTGTTTTTTGGTTTGGTTGCTCTCTTTTTGTTTCTTTTTTTATTACTTAATTTTTTTTTCTTAATAGTTACTTTTTATTTTAATAACTTTATTTTATTTTATCTTCTTTCTTTATTTCCTGCCTTTTATTCTGAGTCATGTGGATGACAGTCTCTTGGTGCTCCAGCCAGGCATCAGGGCTGTGCCCCTGAGGTGGGAGAGCCAAGTTCAGGACATTGGTCCACAAGAGACCTCCCAGTTCCTCATAATATCAAATGGCAAAAATCTCCCAGACATCTCCATTACAATGCTAAGACCCAGCTCCACTCAATGACCAGCAAGCTACAGTGCTGGACACCCTGTACAAAACAACTAGCAAGACAGGAGCTCAACTTCACCCATTAGCAGAGAGGCTGCCTAAAATCATAATAAGGCCACAGCCATACCAAAGCACACCACCAGACGTGGGTCTGCTCACCAGAAAGACAAGATCCAGCCTCATCCACCAGAACACAGGCACTAATCCTCTCTACCAGGAAGCTTACAAAACCCAATGAACCAGCCTCAGCCACTGGGGGCAGACACCGAAAACAACGGGAAATACGAACCTGCAGCCTGCGAAAAGGAGACCACAAACACAGTAAGTTAAGAAAAATGGGAAGACAAACACACAGCACATGAAGGAGCAAGGTAAAAACCCACCAAACCTAACAAATGAAGAGGAAATGGGCAGTCTACCTGGACAAGAATTCAGAATAATGACAGTAAAGATGATCCAAAATCTCGCTAATAGAATGGAGAAAATAAAAGAAACAATTAACAAGGACCTAGAAGAACAAAAGAGCAAACAAACAGTGATGAACAACACAATAAATAAAATTGAAAATTCTGTAGAAGGGATCAGTAGCAGAATAACTGAGGCAGAAAAATAGATAAGTGACCTGGAAGATAAAATATTGGAAATAACTACTGCTGAGCAGAATAAAGAAAAAAGAATGAAAAGAATTGACAACAGTGTCAGAGACCTATGGGACAAAATTAAATGCACCAAAATTCGAATTATAGGGGTACCAGAAGAAGAAGAGAAAAACAAAAGGACTGAGAAAATATTTGAAGAGATTATAGCTGAAAACTTATAGGAAAATTTAGGAAAGTTTATTAGGAAAACTTTCCTAATATGGGAAAGGAAATAGTTAATCAAGGCCAGGAAGCACAGGGAGTCCCATACAGGATAAATCCAAGGACAAACATGCCAAGACACACATTAATCAAGTTACCAAAAATTAAATACAAAGAAAAAATATTAAAAGCAGAAAGGGAAAAAAATAAAATAAAATAAAATGAAGGGTATCCCCATAAGGTTAACAGATGATCTTTCAGCAGAAACTCTGCAAGCCAGAAGGGACTGGCAGGACATATTTAAAGTGAAGAAGGGGAAAAACCTGCAACCAAGATTACTCTACCCAGAAAGGATCTCATTCAGATATGACAGAGAAATTAAAACCTTTAGAGACAAGCAAGAGCTAAGAGAATTCAGCACCACCAAACCAGATTTACAATAAATGCTAAATGAACTTCTCTAGGTAGGAAACACAAGGGAAGGAAACGACCTACAATAACAAACCCAAAACAATTAAGAAAATGGTAATAAGAACATACATATTGATAATTACCTTAAATGTAAATGGATTAAATGCTCCAACCAAAAGACATAGACTGGCTGAATGGATGCAAAAACAAGACCCGTATATATGCTGTCTACAAGAAACCCACTTCAGACCTAGGGACAAATACAGACTGAAAGTGAGGGGATGGAAAAAGATATTCCATGCAAATAGAAATCAAAAGAAAGCTGGAATAGCAATTCTCATATCAGACAAAATAGACTTTAAAATAAAGACTATTATAAGAGACAAAGAAGGACACTACATAATGATCAAGGGATCAATCCATGAAGAAGATACAACAATTGTAAATATTTATGCACCCAACATAGGAGCACCTCAGTACATAAGGCAAGTGCTAACAGCCAGAAAATGGGAAATTGACAGTAACACAATCATAGGGGTGGACATTTAACACCCCACTTTCACCAATGGACAGATCATCCAAAATGAGACTAAATAAGGAAACACAAGCTTTAAATGACACATTAAACAAGATGGACTTAATTGATATTTATAGGTCATTCCATCCAAAAACAACAGAATACACTTTCCTCTCAAGTGCTCATGGGACATTGTCCAGGAAAGATCATACCTTGGGCAGAAATTTACCCTTGGTAAATTTAAGAAAACTGAAATCGTATAAAGTACCTTTTCCGACAACAATGCTGTGAGAATAGATATCAATTACAGGAAAAAATAGGTAAAATATACAAACACATGGAGGCTAAAGAACACACTAGTTAGTAACCAATGAAGAAATCAAAGAAGAAATCAAAAAATACCTAGAAACAAATGACAGTGAAAACACAAAGACTCAAAATTTATGGGATGCAGCAAAAGCAGTTCTAAGAGGGAAATTTATAGCAATACAATCCTACCTTAAGAAACAAGAAACATCTCAAACAAACAACATAGCCTTACACCTAAAGCAATTAGAGAAAGAGGAAAAAAAACCCACAAAACTTAAAGTTAGCATAGGAAAGAAATCATAAAAATCAGATCAGAAATAAATGAAAAAGAAATGAAGGAAACAACAGCAAAGACAAATAAAACTAAAAGCTGGTTCTTTGAGAAGATAAACAATATAAACCATTAGCCAGACTCATCAAGAAAAAAAGGGAGTAGACTCAAATCAATAGAATTAGTAATGAAAAGGAGAAGTAACAACTGAAACTGCAGAAATACGAAGGATCATGAGAGATTACTACAAGCAACTGTATGCCAATAAAATGGACAACCTGGAAGAAATGGACAAATTCTTAGAAATGCACAATCTTCTGAGACTGAACCAGGAAGAAGTAGAAAGTATGAACAGACCAATCACAAGCACTGAAACTGAAACCGTGGTTAAAAATTCTTCCAACAAACAAAAGCCCAGGACAAGATGACTTCACAGGCGAATTCTATGAAACACTTAGAGAAGAGCTAACATCTATCCTTCTCAAAAATATTCCAAAATATAGCAGAGGCAGGAACACTCCCAAACTCATTCTATGAGGCCAACATCATGCTGACACAAAAGCCAGACAAAGATGTCACAAAGAAAGAAAACTACAGGCCAATATCCCTGATGAACATAGATGCAAAAATACTCAACCACATATTAGCAAACAGAATCCAAAAGCACATTAAAAGGATCATACACCATGATCAAGTGGAGTTTATTCCAGGAATGCAAGGATTCCTCAATATACGCAAATCAATCAATGTGATACACCATATTAACAAATTGAAGGGGAAAATAACATATGATTATTTCAATAGATGCAGAGAAAGCTTTAGAGATATTACAACATCCATTTATGATAAAAACTCTCCAGAAAGTAGGGATAGAGAGAACTTACCTCAACATAATAATGGCAATATATGACAAACCCACAGGCAACATTGTCCTCAATGGTGAAAAACAGAATCCATTTCCACTAAGATCAGGAACAAGACAAGGTTGCTGACTCTTACCACTATTATTCAACATAGTTTTGGAAGTTTTAGCCACAGCAATCACAGAAGAAAAAGAAATAATTGGAATCCAAATAGGAAAAGAAGACATAAAATTGTCACTGTTTGCAGATGACATGATACTGTACATAGAGAATCCTAAACATGCTACCAGAAAACCACTAGAGCTAGTCAATTAATTTGGTAAAGTAGCAGGATACAAAATGAATACACAGAAATCTCTTGCATTCCTATACACTAATGATGAAAAATCTGAAAGTGAAATTAAGAAAACACTCCCATTTACCACTACAACAAAAATAATAAAATATCTAGGAATAAACCTACCTAAGGAAACAAAAGAACTGTATGCAGAAAATCGTAAGACACTGATGAATGGAATTAAAGATGATATAAATAGATGGAGAGATATACCATGTTCTTGGATTGGAAGAATCAACATTGTGAAAATGACTATACTACCCAAAGCAATCTACAGATTCAATGCAATCCCTATCAAACTACCACTGGCATTTTTCACAGAACTAAAACAAAAAATTTCACAATTTCTATGGAAACACAAAAGACCCCGAATAGCTAAAGCAATCTTGAGAAAGAAAAATGGAGCTGGAGGAATCAGGCTCCCTGACTTCAGACTATACTACAAAGCTACAGTAATCAAGAGAGTATGTACTGGCAAAAAAAGCAGAAATAAAGATCAATGGAACAGGATAGAGAGCCCAGAGATAAACCCACGCACATATGCTCATCTTATTCTTGATAAAGGAGCCATGAATATACAGTTAAGAAAAGAGATCCTCTTCAATAAGTGGTGATGTGAAAACTGGACAGCTACATGTAAAAGAATGAAATTAGAACACTCCCTAACACCACACACAAAAGTAATCTCAAAATGGATTAAAGCCCTAAATGTAAGGCCATACACTATCAAACTCTTAGAGGAAAATATCGGCAGAACACTCTATGACATAAATCACAGTAACATCCTTTTTGGCTCACTTCCTAGAGAAATGGAAATAAAAACAAAAATAAACAAATGGGACCTGACCTAATGAAACTTAAAAGCTTTTGCACAGCAAAGGAAACCATAAACAAGATGAAAAGAGAACCCTCAGTCTAGGAGAAAATATTTTCAAATGAAGCAATTAATTATTAATTGCTTAATTGATTAATCTCCAAACTTTACAAGCAACTCATGCAGCTTAATATCAAAAAAATAACCCAATTCAAAAATGGGCAGAAGACCTAAATAGACATTTCTCCAAAGAAGATATACAGATTGCCAACAAACACATGAAAGAATGCTCAACATCATTAATCATTAGAGAAATGTAAATCAAAACTACAATGAGATATCATCTCACACTGGTCAGAATGGCCATCATCAAGAATCTACCAATAATAATTGCTGGAGAGGGTGTGGAGAAAAGGGGATCCTGTTGCGCTGTTTGTGGGAATGTAAATTGATACAGCCACTATGGAGAACAGTATGGAGGTTCCTTAAAAAACTACAAATAGAACTACCATATGACCCAGCAATCCCAGTATTGGACACATATCCTGAGAAAACCATAATTCAAAAAGAGTCATGTACCACATTGTTCATTCCAGCACTATTTACAATAGCCAGGACATGGAAGCAACCTATGTGTCCACCAACAGATGAATGGACAAAGAAGATGTGGCACATATATATAATGGAATATTACTCAGCGATAAGTAGAATGGAAACTGAGTTATTTGTAGTGAGGTGGATGGACTTAGAGTCTGTCATACAGACTCTGAAGTAAGTCAGAAAGAGAAAAACAAATACCGTATGCTAACACATATATATGGAATCTAAGGAAAGAAAGAAAGAAAAAAGGTCATGAAGAACCTAGGGGCAAGATGGGAATGAAGAGACAGACCTACTAGAGAATGGACTTGAGGATATGGGGAGGGGGAAGGGTAAGCTGTGACAAAGTGAGAGAGTGGCATGGAAATATATACACTACCAAACATAAAATAGATAGCTAGTGGGAAGCAGCCGCATAGCACAGGGAGGTCAGCTCGGTGATTCCTGACCACCTAGATGGGTGGGAGGGAGGGAAATGTAAGAGGGAAGAGATATGGGGATATATGTATATGTATAACTGATTCACTTTATTATAAAGCAGAAACTAACACAATTGTAAAGCAATTATACTGCAATAAAGATGTTTAAAAAAAAAAAAAGTAGGAGTGTCCAGGATGGAATTTGGTATCAAATACCGTAAAACAGGAATTTACTGTCTCATGATGGCACTAGAATAAATTATCTGAAGAAATAATGAGTTATTGTGCTATATTTATAGATTTGAAACACTTTGGCTCCAGTAACAGTGCCTAGCTATGAAACCAGCTTTTCATTTAAAACTTTTAGTAAATCTCTTCAAAAATCTTAAAGTAACACAAACTTAAATGAGTCTGTGTTCAGTGGAACAGAGTTCACAGGTTTTAAGTTGTGAAACATTTTATCTCAACATATATCTTCTTTTATTCTGTGTGTTGATGAAGTCATGGGCAATTTGTTGAGGCAGAAGCTGGTGTAGTTTTCTTTAGCTTCATTAGGGAGCTATGTGGCTGGCCATTTTTTAAAATAAATAAGATTGTCTATATTTTTAGTCCACTCTGTGAGAATTATTTTAAAGAAGTTAATTAAGATAAATATGTTGTTAAAGATTGAGTCCTACCACTACGAATAGGATTTAAAGAATTTTCAAGGTAAAATATGTTTCCTGGTAGTTGTTTTAAGGCGGTAATCAAATACTCTCTTAACCACGAATGATAGGTGTCAATTAGAGCGTGGGGTCCACAGATGTTTGTTGGAAAACAGGTGCAGTATGAATCCATATCTTTAATCACAGCTCCTTCACTTAATGACAAACAATCCCTCAACATTTCCTCATGAATCTTGTTTTCAACATGTTAAATCCCTTTATTCAACTGCCCTAAGTGTTTTCTTACACTATTAATTATTGCTTTTCTGCCTAAATTCAGTTTGTCCCTAAGTCTTCATTTCCTTTCTCTTACTTTCTTATATAATCTTGTCCTAACGATGATATAGAAGACACATTTTAGAATTACACAGGCGGAAGGCTTTTAGGGCTTGAAGTCTATTTTGCTGTACACTCTGCCACCACACAAGAGTAATTCAAACTTCTTCAGTAACCCTTTCTGACAGTCGGAGAAATCTACCACTGACAGTAAAGGATGAAGAGAGTGTGAAGCCTTCCCTCGGTGTACACTGCTAATCCTCAAAAGAATTTCCTGCGTTTTATTTTTAATTTATTGTGATTATCTGCATTGGAAATTACGATGTTTGATTACAATTTGCTGAAGAGGTAAACATCCTGGCACCTTGAACTTTATGTCCTCATTATACCTCATCTCCATACAATTTCCACATGAGTGATGGTGTTACTCTACACTGTGATGTCATTGCTGATCCTTTTCCATCTGCTGGCCCCCTGGTAAATTCCTAATCTTTCTTCAAAATTCAGTTCATTTCCTACTCCGTGCTATAGATGTACTTGCCAACTGCACCTCCATTCCTCCTCAGTGGAGCCTTTGCGCTGCTATCAGGACTCGAGGGTCAACCAGTTCCTTGGTCTGTCTTGGTATCTTGACACACCAAAGATGAGGAGTTGTGGGCCTGAGTCTCCACTGTTGTAACTTTGCTACAGCCATTTCATTTGGATAATTTGAACTGAATTGCACAATTAAGAAGAATAAACCTGATTACATAGTCAAACAATCACTTGAAATTTTTTATATTAAACTAAATTTACATAGACTAGTCAAATCTACTGACGTATTCAGTGAACATACTGTGAAGACTCAGGATCACATTCAAATTATGATATCTTTGCTTAGAAAGCTCTCTTTTTGCATCACCAAGGACCAAACTAGTACTTAACATCCTTGTTTCTCAAGATACATGCAAATGTTAACATAAGAGTCTATGCAATAATCTTAATCCTCTTTCAGCAACTCCTAGACTCACAGACATTCTTTAAAGGTTTTCTTAAACTTACTTAATGGAAGAAATTTTCATTTTACAGTTGACGTTCACAATTAAATGCAAATAAATTGCATTATAACTTGCTGTCCAGCTTGTATTGACGTATGTTATGTATGGACGGACATATTATGTATGATTACTGTGTTATGTATAGATAAAAGAGGAAGAGCAAAGTTCAAGTTTATGTATTCATGTACTTAATGTAATATAATAATAAAGTATTATGGTGTACTTCCCATATTAAGCTCCAGTTTTCCTATATTTCCTCTAAGAAATACCATACGGAGGAGTTGATGGAAAAGATAAAGAAATTAATATTTAAGTGATGAAGTTTGACCTTTTTAAGATAAAAAGCTTACCAAACTTTCCATATAGACATGGCAATGTTTATCAATAAATCTAATATCTTATAGATTTAGCACAGTTCAAAAGTCACCATCTGTTTCAAGAAGTGAAGGCCCTCACTATTTCATAGTTTCTTGGCTCTAAGACTAAAGGCATGCAATCCTTAGTTTGTATAATATTAACTATCAGAAACATGTGAAAAAGTTTTGCATATTTTAGAAAATCAAAAACATAAAGGACATTTTGATTTATTCTCAAAATTATAGCTGACAATACATTATGAATATTCTTTCCTCTTACATGAACTTGGGTGGTCCTCTGCTCATTCTCTATATAGAGTTAGAGGTCAATACCAGCTGAGTTATAATACAGAACATTTATGTGGGAAAATGGCAAAGCACTGCAGTCTGATTTTGAGCAAAGTTGTCTGAAAGGCCTTTGATGATTAAATACCTGTATTGTGAGAAGTTGTTGTTTGTTCCTTTCTTTTTTTTCATAATTATGTACTAGTAAATCTCTTCATTTGATATAGCTGAAATCAATCCTACTCAGAATCCTTTTTACCTCCCATTCTTTTGAGGTTAATGTTGGTTTTGCATTATAATAAATTTTTTATCCACTTTCTTTATCAAACAACTGTGGGAAATGAGCTAATAAAATAAATAAAAAGTAATTTGCCCAGATACACACACACACACACACAGATATACATTTATCTGTATGAGGTTTTTATCTCATAGAAATTAATAAGATCAAAGAGGTAAAAATCAGTCTATTTATAAAACTCATCAGCAGTTTTTATTAATTTACTTTGTTTTCTGTACCAAATATCTAGGAAGGTAATGTGATAAAAATGCTTGCAATGGTTTTACTTGTTGTTTGTTTGAATTTTCGCAAGTACTGTGGTTATTGCTATCCAGCTACAGAAACTTTTCCAGCCTCTGTTCAATTGGTCTTAAACCAAACATGAATTCCTTTACACTGACCTGCTATACTAAAAAGTGGCTGACAGTGATGTGTAGTTCTGTCAGTCAAGCAATTCTTGGCCAACATACATTTGGCTTTGGTTACCCTAAAAGTTTGTTAACCAAAATGAATTATTAGATATTAGAGTGTGCCTTAGATATACACAGATGACTTTATACCTCTGGATAAATCTTTGAGAGAATGTTGTCTGGCATTTGGGGTGGTGGGAACTAAGGAAGGTAGTGGCTTTAAAACATGCAGATAACACAGTAAATTCCCTAGAGGGAAGGACATGGGGGTTCTTTAGGGGAAAAAAAAGTAATGAATAATGCGTTAGCTTTTGTATATGACAGACACAAAAGGTACTAGAAAAATTTAAACTTCAGAAACTTTAGAAAAAATATATATAGTAAGACAATTTTTCTGAACTTCCCCAATGGAGAATAACCCCTGTGAAAAACAATATTCTCTCTATGTGATCCCTTTCAAAATTTTTTGAAATGAAAGAAAAACTGTGCATGAGTATGAATTATAATGTATCTCTAGAACTGTGATCTCTGCTCCATTTCATTTTAGAAGAACTTCTATCTTGATACTGAATTGACTTCAATCACTACAAGTGGCTTATTCAAGTTTGTTCTACCCTACCATCTCCTTTCACCTCCTATAATACAGATTTAGTAGGAGGAAGTACTGACATAACAAAATAAAAATCAAAGCCATCTTTTACATGTTTACTTTAGAGCTCATTCCATTAAGTTTTGAAAATAAGTTCTTATCAATTATGCTATGGTGTTTTATTGCCAAGAACCCTTAAATATGGAATAAAAATTCCATCAACATTCATATTATGAAAAAGGAACCTAATTCCCATGCTTTTTAGGGAGATGTCTGTTCTGATTTTGCATAGAAAGAGTTCTGTTAGTGAGAATTTAAAATTTTAATTCCAAATTATGCCTGGTTAAGGATGGAGAGATGAGTGGAGCATGCAAGACAGTGAGAAGGAGACATGAACAACTACAACTAGATAAATGGAGGTAAAGCAAGGCAGTCACAGGCCAAAAGATTTACAGGAAGATGGAAATCAGAAGCCTCAATGTCTAAGTCTTTTTCCATTTTCTCTCCCCTCTGCCAGGAATCTTTACTCATGTGTATTGTATCTCCTAGATCCAAACTTCTAAGGCACTTGCTGTTCTCAATTATTTATTTTTCTATGTATTAACACCTTCCACTCAACTAATAATTCCAATCGACAATTAAACATGCTCAAGTATCTTTCATCTTACAGTTTTTTTCTCTTGACTCCTCACCTCTCCCTAGATCTCACCTTACCTCTTTTTACATTTCACAGTAAAATTCTTGAAAGTTGTCTACACTGGTTATTTCAATTTCCTCTAATCTGGCTTCTTACTCTGTCCTCCTGGCATGATACCTTCAGGGCATAGAATCATGTGGACCATCCAATGGACTATCAGAGCAGTTGATAAACTTTTCCTCTGCTCTCCCTGACCCCACTCCTTTTGTTTGCCTCCTATTCCTCTGGTTACTCCTTCTCATACTTTTTATAATGTCATATTCCTCTACTCAGTCATCGAATGTTAGCTCCTCGACACTCAGTACCAGGCAGTTTTTTCAACTCACACTATACGCTCATCCACACACATGGTTTCAATTACCACCTGCACGCTGATGACTCATAAATTATATTTCCCATCCAGACCTCTCCTCTGAGTGTTACATCCGTAGATTCAACTTGAAAACTCCACTTTGATGTACCAAAGGCACCTAATCTCATCAATGCTCAAGCCTGAACTCATTCGCAATCTTTTCTATGAAAAATGCTTTCCTTGCATTGTTTGCTAAAATCTATCTAGTTGCACATCAGAAGATGAGTATTCATTTTTGATACCTCTCCTTTCACTTCTGGTATTAATCAGTCAATTTTACTCCTAATTAGGTTATTTTTTTTCAGGTTCATTGAAATCTAATTGACACACAGCACTCTATGAGTTTAAGGTGTACAGCATAATGATTTGACTTACATACAACCTGAAATGATTATCTCAGTAAGTTTAGTGAACATTCATCATCCTGTATAGATACAAAATTAAACAAATAGAAAAAAATTTTCTTTGTGATGAGAACTCAGGATTTAATCTCTTAACAACTTTCATATATAACATACAGCAGTACTAATCATATTTATCAGGCTGTACATTACTTCTCTAGTATTTATTTATCTTATAACTGAAAGTTTGTACCTTTTGACTGCCTTCATCCAATTCCCCTCCCCCATACCTTGCCTCTGGAAACCACAAATTATTGACTATATTCTCCACACTGTACATTTCATACTCATGAGTCATTTATTTTGCAACTTGAAGTTTGTACCTCTTAATCTCCCTCATCTATTTCTATCCTACCCCCACCCTTCTTCCTTCTGACAACCTACTGTTTGTTCTCTGTATCTATGACTCTGATTTGATTTTGTTATGTTTGCTCATTTGTATTGTTTTGTAGGTTCCACATATAAGTGAAATCATATAGTGTTTGTCTTTCCCTGTCTGTCTTATTTCACTTAGCATAATACCCTGTAGGCCCAAGTGTGTTGCTGCAAATGGCAGAATTTCATTCTTTTTTTATGGCTGAGTACTATTCCATTTTGTGTGTGTGTGTGTGTGTAAGATTTGTTGTCTTTTTGATAATAGCCATTCTGACACGTGTGGGATGATATCTCACTGTGGTTTTTGTTTGCAAATTCCTGATGATTAGTGATGTTTATCATCTTTTCACGTGACTGTTGGCCACCTGTATGTCTGCTTTGGAAAAATGTCTGTTCAGATACTCTGCCCATTTTTTAATCAGATTGCTTGTTTTTTTGATGTTGAGTTTTATAAGTTCTTTGTATATTTTGGATATTAACCCCTTATTGGATACATCATATGCAAATATCTTTTCCTGTTCAGTAGGTGGCCTTTTCATTTTGTTGATAATTTCCTTCATTGTGTAAAAGCATTTAGTTTAATGCAGTCCCATTTATTTATTTTTGCTTTTGTTTCCTTTGCCTGAGTATACATAACTTAAAAAACTTATTACTGAGACCTATGTCAACTAGTATACTGCTTATATTTTTTTAGCCATTTTATAGTTTTAGGTCTTATCCATTTTGGATATATTTTTGTATATGGTGTGAAAGAGTAGTCTAGTTTGATTCTTTTGCCTTCAGCTGTACAGTTTTCCCAACACCATTTATTAAAGGGACGTTCTTTTCCTTATTGCATATTTTTGTCTCTTTTGTTGTAGATTAAATAACCAGGTAAGCCTGGGTTCATTTCTGGGCTCTGTATTCTGTTCCATTGATTTTTTGTTTGTTTGTTTGTTTTTTGGTGCCAACACCATACTGTTTTCATTTTAGTAGCTTTGTTACTACAAGTTTGAAATCATGGAGTATGATACTTCCAGCTTTGTTCTTTATTTCTCAAGTTTTTTTGGCTATTTGGGGTCTTTCATGTTTCCATACACATTTTAGAATTCTTTGTTCTAGTTCTATGAAAATGCCATTTTTTTAAATGCATTTAATGAGTTCTTATCTTTCTTTTTTAAACATCTTTATTGGAGTATAATTGCTTTACAATGGTGTGTTAATTTCTGCTTTATAACAAAGTAAATCAGCTATACATATACATATATCCCCATATCTTCTCCCTCTTGTGTCTCTCTCCCACCCTCCCTATCACATATATATGGAATCTAAAAAAAAAAAAAAAGGTTCTGCAGAACCTAGGGGCAGGACAGGAATAAAGACACAGACATAGAGAATGGACTTGAGGACACAGGGAAAGGTAAGGGTAAGCTGGGATGAAGTGAGAGAGTGGCATGGACTTATATACACTGCCATTGGTTTTTCAATAGGAAATGCACTGAACTTTTAGATTGCCTTAGGTAGTATGGTCATTTTAACAATATTAATTCTGCCAACCCATGGACACAGTATATCTTTTCATCTGTTTGTATCATCTTCAATTTCTTTCATCAGTGTCTTATAGTTTTCCAGGTACAGTTCTTTTATCTCCTTAGTTAGATTTATTTTTAGGTATTTTATCCTTTTTGGTGTGATTGTTTAAGTGTGACTTTTGCTTAATTTCTCTTTCTGTAGTTTCTTATTAGTGTATAGAAGTGCAACAGATTTCTGTGTATTAACTTTGTATCCTGCAACTTTACCTAATTCACTGATGGATTCTAGTTGGTTTTTTTCGTGGTGTCTTTAGGATTTCCTATTTATAGTGTCATGCCATCTGCAAACAGTGACAGTTTTAATTCTTCGTTTCTAATATGGATTGCTTTTATTTAGTTTTCTTGTCTGATTGCTTTGGCTAGAACTTCCAATAATATGTTGAATAAAAGTGAGAGTGGGCATTCTTGTCTTTGTCTTGATCTTAGAGGAAGCATTTTCAGCTTTTCACCATTGAGTATAATGTTAGCTGTGGATTTGCCATATATGGCCTTTATGATATTGAGGTATATTCCCTCTATATCTACCTTGTTGAGAGTTTTATCACAAATGGATGTATAATTTTGTCAAAAACGTTTTCTTCATTTATTAAGATGATCATATAATTTTTACCTTCAATTTGTTAATGTGGTGCATCACATTGACTAATTGGCAAGTACTGAGCCATTCTTGTATCTTTGGGATATATCCCAGTTGATTGTGGTATATGGTCCTTTCAATATACTGTTGAATTTGGTTTGCTAGTATTTTGTTGAGGACTTTTTCGTCTATTTTCGTCAGTGATATTGGCTTGTAATTTTCTTTTTTGTGTTGTCTTTGTCTGATTTTGGTATCAGAGTGATGCTGGCCTTGCATAATGAGTTTGGAAACATTCTTCCTTCTTCAATTTTTTGGAAGAAGTTGAGGATTCGCATTAAACCTTCTTTAAATGTTTGGCAGAATTTACCTGTGAAGCTATCTAGTCCTGGACTCTCGTTTTTTGGGAGGTTTTTTATTATTGATTAAATTTAATTACTAGTAATTTGTCTGTTCATATTTTTTATTTCTTCCTGATTCAACTGTGGGAGATAAACAATCTCCTGTTTGTTTCTGGGAATTTATTCATTTCTTCTAAGCTGTCCATTTGTTTGGTGTATAACTGTTCATAGTACTCTCTTATAATCCTTTGTATATTTGTGGTGTTGTTTGTTACTTCTTTCAGAGCTGGTATCAGCTTGCTGATGTGAGAGGCTGGTTCCTGACATGACTGACTGTGGTGTTTGGGGTGTCCCATAGCTTGTGTCAGCCCCCTGGGGGGTAGGGTCAGATCCCAGGGCAACTGACTTAGGGACCCATGGTGTCCCAGAGCTGGTGTTGGCCTGCTGGTGCATGGGGTTGAGTCCTGGAAAGGTTAGGCTCAGCAGGTCTAAGGCAGCTAGCCTGTTTGTGGGTGGGTCTGTGTCCCTGCCAGGCCAGCTCCTTGGCCTGAAGCATCCTAGTATTGGTGCCAGCAGGCTGGTGGGCCAGTTTGGGTCCTGGCACTAATAAGCTAGAGAGAGGATTCCAAAATGATACTTGCCAGCATCAGTGTCCTTGTGATAGAACAAGCTCCCTAATATGGCTGCCATCAGTGTCTATATCCCCAGGGTTAGAATCAGTCTCCTCCTGACTCTCCAGGAAGCTCTCCAAGATCATCAGGTGGGTCTGACCCAGGCTTGTCTCAAATCACTTCTTCTGCCCTGGGTCTTGGAGTGTGTGAGATTTTGTTTGCACCTTTAAGAATGGAGTCAATCTTCCACAGCTCTCTGGCTCTCTTATATGCAAGCCTTGTTGGTCTTCAAAGCTAAATGTTCCTATGGCTCATCTTCCTGGTGCAGGACTCCTGGGCTGGGGAGCCTGATGTGGGGCTCAGACCCCTTGTTCCTTGGGGAAAACCTCTACAATTGTAACTATCCTCCTGTTTGTGGGCCACCCACACATGGGAATGGGTGTTGACTATATCGTGACTCAGCACCTCCTACCCATTTCCTTGTGGTGCTTCAAATCTTTAGCTGTAGAAGATCTTTTCTGCTAGTCTTTTGGTCTTTCTGATCAATAGTTGTTTTGTAATTAGTTGAATTTTTCTGTGCTCATGGGAGGAGGTGAGCTCAGAGTTTTCCCACTCTGCCATCTTGGCCACCAACCCTAATTATTTTTTTAATCTGTCAATTTCTGTATGACACCAGCCTAGTCCAAGCCACCATATGTCTTATTTGGACATATAACAGACATCTAAGTGGACCCCTTAAATCAGTCTTTAACACAGTTATAGGGCCCTACAGATTTTGCCATCTGGTGGACCCTCCGTCTTCATCTTCCTGTACTCAGTCATCCTCCTCTGCTCCTCTGTTCCATACAGTTAGTCTATTGGATCCCTTAATATACTGTGGCTCTTTCCACCAAAGGCTCTTTTCTCATACTCTTTTCACTGCCTGGAACTCCTACACCACTGCTTTGACTGTTTCTGCTTATTTGTTTTTACCTAGTTCACCACCTCTACCCATTTTTCAGAGAGCTTCCTTTGACTATCCTAGGCTAGGTTACTTTGTAATTTGTTTTCCTTGCACCATTTTTTAAAAATTTCCCACACATCTTGAATTTTAATTATTGATATTTCCTCCTTAGTGTGACTATTTGTCAATCTGCTTCACCAAACTTTAAATAAGAATTAGGATTTTGTCTGTTTTGGCTTAACATTGAATTCCAGGAGCTTAGTGTAATACTACAAAAAAAAAAAAAAAGCATTTGTTACATGAATAAAATTAAAAACAGAGAAAAAAACCCAAAAGAAACAGAAAGAAAAATGAAAAACAAAAATTAAGAAATATTGAGAGAGCAGGTGGGCACTCAACTTTTCTAAAATTAATTTTTAGTTAATTTATTTTAACTAACTTATTTAAATTTATATAATGTTTTAAAATTATATAAATTTAAATATATAGACTGTTTTAAAATTATGTAAATTTAAATAATTTAAGTAATATAATATGTAATGTATAATATAATGTATAATATATAATATAGTTCTAGGGTCAGCCTTTAATGCAAACTATTGTCACCCTGAGGTCTTGTAGGATATTGCTGACAAGACAAATCAGATTTACATTTTTGCATCAGTAAAGATGGCTGTATTTCACTTTCTAAATTTTGGATAACATTAATCCAAAGTCCTTTGTTTTCAGTTTTAATAAAAGTGTCAGTAATTTTTTTCAGGATGCTTTCAACTTGAGGCTACCTAAGGATTTGAGGGGTTTGTTTGAGGACTGCCTGACTAGGTCCTCATTAGTTAAAGGCAAAACATGAAATCAGTCCTTCAAGAAAGTTTGACCAAAAATAGAAATTACTTCATATGTAATAGACTGTTTGTATAAAATGATGACATTGTTTAAAATGATGAGGTTATCAAGAAATGCCTTTTAAATTGGTTTTAAGTTATTCACCTTCTCATCTGGCTCCTTTTCTGTGATCAACAGCAAGCCTTTGTAAGAGAAATGATTGAAATTGGAGTTAAGTCCATTGCTCTCAAAGTTTGCTTTTTTTCTGTACATAACTCAGTGTTCCAAAAGGGTAAGCCTAATTTATGAATAACAATTTCATTACCTTAGGGTAATTTCATTGCCTTCTTGTCATAACCAGCTGAATTTCCCAGCCCAGACACTCTCATTTCTTTATTCATTCAGACATTTATGAGAATCTGTCAGATGCTCTGCTAAGTACATTAAAGATGAGTAAAATACTGTTCCTGCCTGTACATGGTTTCTATTTTCAGATTGGTGTCAATTTCTTTGATTTTATTTTCAGATTGATTCAGGCCCTGGGAAAGATTATTCGATTTATATAACCTTCATAGGTTAGCCAGGATTCCAGATGATCAGATCAACTTATCCAAATGTCATCTAATACATAAAGTCAGACACAAAACGTTATTTTTAACTGACGAAGAGTAACTTTGGAGAACGTTATCACTACATTGCTATACTGATGAGCAATTTTATATTCTTGGTTGCTACATGTAAATTTTGTTCAGTAGTGCCTTTGGGATGTGATCATCATATTTAGCCATTTCTCTTTTTGGAATTTCCTAATTCTGAAGCATGAATTAATTTCAAGACTGCCTTCCAAAATTTTATATGCTCCAGAAAGACATTTCCATTTAATATGCGATTTTTTTCTACTGAATTTTCTTTTTTCTGTTCTGTGCTAATGATGTTTCCCCACCTCCATTTCCTAAGAGTGATGCTCTTTTCACTCAATAGATATTTTGTTGAACAATTGAACTAGATCTTAATTTCAACTGAACCACCCAATTCTTTAATCTATTTATTTGCTTCAAGATATTTTCAGAGAAATTGATTCATTTTGTCTAAAATTTGACTGATACTGGATGGTATCAAATTTGTAGTTTATTTCACTAAAATGAAAAAAAAAGATTGGGAAAACAATTTTCAGAGAGACCTTTTTTTTCTTTCTTTCTGTATTTAGGTGGCTTATTACACATGTAAAAAACATTTAAAAAATAAGGCTCAGCACTATAGTTAAAGGAACTACTGTGGGGTACTTACCGTATTGTTATAGGGATGAATGCATTTCTGTTAATGCTGTAATTAGCAGAAAGAGTCAAGATATTTTGAGAACTTCCACATCCGTATTTAACTGTGGGCTTTCCTTCCACAAGAAATAAATGAAGAAACTGTTGTCCAAAATTCTTCTCATTACCTTTAAGAACAAATGTTACATTAAATTAGCGATTAATGTAGATTTACATTTTATTCAATAACAATCATTCATTTAACAAATACAATCTTAGTTCTCAAGGAGTAATCATTCAGTGAGATGATAGGAGTGTTATTAGATAATTATTCAATGTAAAAGGTACTGTACTAGAAATATACATTATTTTCCGCAGGCTGAGGATGGCATGGTATTAACAGCATTAATTTGACATGAGATTTTAACTTCTGACTTTGTTTCTTAATAACTATGACCTTAACTATTTTCAACCTCAGTTTTCCAATAGGTTCTAATGGGATAATGAGAGCAACTAATTGTTAGAATTACTGTGATAATAAAATAAGATAATAAATGAAAGGTGCCTGGCACCTACTGAGTATTGATAACTTGATTTATAATTATTAATTATTTATATTTTAATTTTAATATGTCTCATAAAAATTGAAATGGTAAAGAAATATATAAAGAAAAACAAGAGAAACATTCCCCTTTCTGCCAGCCCATCCTTCATCCCCCTTTGAGGTATTCTTTACTATGATTTATAAACATGCAAATATTTGCATAGCCCTAATTTTATTTTTAAAACAAATAATATAATAAATAGCTTTGCTCACTTGTCTTTTCACTTAACAATAAGTTTTAGATATCTGTCCTTGTAGGTACATAGATTTCTCTCTTTTTTAACATTCGTAATTTAAGTATCACTCACACAGAAAATCACACAAATTTTAACCATATAGCTTAGTGAATTCTCATGAAGTGAACCCGCTCACACAAACACCACCAACTTAAGAAAAAGAAAATTTTCTGCATTGTCAGAATTCCTATTGATCAGTGCTCTCCTCTTCCCTCCACCAAATGGAACTGAGATCCTGATGTTTAACTATAGCAATAGTTTTGCTTGATTTTCATTTTTATATTAGTGGGATCATACTTCTATGTTCTTTAGCGTCTATTTGCTTTTGCTCAATATTATGTATCTGAGATAGCATTCACCCTACATTTCTACTGCTTTATAATATTCTATTAAATGAATATTCACAATTCAGTTATTTTTTCTTCTATAGATGGAAATCCACCCACCCTGTTTTTGGTTTTTATGAATAATGCTGCTATGACAATCTCGTATGTGTCTTTGGTGTTGAAGTGCATGCATTTCTGTTTTGTATGTACCAGGAGTTAAATTGTTCTGTCACAGAATATGACTATGATTAATTTAGTAGCTACTACCAATTTTCTGAAATGATGTTTTAACTCCTTACCAACAATATATGAATGTCAGCTGATCTTTTTTTTTTTTTTTTTCCATTAATTGGTTTGATCACCTTGTAGATTTTAACTATTCTGTGTTTATTATTCTGGCTTTAATTTTTGTTTTCCTCATATTAGAGAAGTTGAGTATACTCTCATGTTTAGTGGCTATTTTGATATCCTATTTTGTGAAGTGTCGGTTTGTGTGTCTTTCTCTTATTTTTGTCTGCTTGTTTGCTTTTTCCTTATTGATTATAGAGTTATATCTATGTGTATATGTAATATTTATATACATATATATGCATACACATAAAAGAGCATACAAACAAGCTCTTTGTCAACTACATATATTGAAAATATCTTCTCCAATCCTGTAGAGCGTCTGGCCATTCTCTTAGGGGTCAATTTGCGGTATGCGGGCCTCTCACTGTTGTGGCCTCTCCCGTTGTGGAGCACAGCCTCCGGACGCGCAGGCTCAGTGGCCATAGCCCTTGGGCCCAGCTGCTCCGCGGCATGTGGGATCTTCCCAGACCGGGGCATGAACCCGTGTCCCCTGCATTGGCAGGCTGACTCTCAACCACTGCGCCACCAGGGAAGCCCTTAGGGGTCAATTTTGGTGAACATATGTTCTTAATTTTAGTATGGGTAAATTTACCAGTTGTTTCCTTTGTGGTTATGATTAGTACTTTCTGTATCATCTTTAAGATATCTTTGCCTGCCTCAAAGTCACAAAGTTATTCTCTTACATTATCTTCAGTAATCTTTATTTAAGAGCTACACTCTCCTGAGAATTGACTTTTGTGTATGATGTGAAGTAAGGGGTTGTAGCAGGTTGAATAATGGCTCTGAAAGATATTCATGTCCTAATTGTTGGAACCTGCGAATATTAACCTTATATGGCAAGGGAGACTTTGCAGATGTGGTTAAATTAAAGATCTTGAGATAGGGGGATTATCCTGGAGTATCTGGTTGGGTCATAAAATTAGTCACGTGTCTTTTTAAGAGAGAGGCAGAGGGAAATTTGACAGTGGAAGAGGACAAGTTATGTGAGTATAGAAGCAGAGATTGGAGTGATGCAGTCACAAGCCAAGAAATGCCAGCAGCTGCCAGAAAGAGGCTGGAAGAGGCAAGGAATAGCTTCTCCTCTGGAGCCTCTGGAAGTACTGAGTCCTGCTAACAACTTGATTTTAGTTGTATAAGATACATTTTATACTTCTGGTTTCTGTTGTTTTAAACCACTAAGTTTATGATAATTTGCTGCAGCAGCAATAGGAAATTAATACAGGGTCAATTTTTATTTTTTCTCTTTTGATTTCCAATTGATCCAAAATCATCAAAGCAAATAATTCTCATGATGCATTTACTGAATTCTCAGATATTTGTGGAATATATATTTAAAAATTTTTCATATCCCTTTTCTCTACTCTTTACTTTTATTTATTTTTGTGAATATATACATTTAAGATAATGATTTTGTTGTTTTTTTACTCAAGCAATATAAAAAATAGCTGTGAAAGTGCACTAAAAGCTGAAATTACAACCCTCAGAAATGACCAGCAATTGGAGAGAGTGTGGAGAAAAGGGAACCCTCCTATACTGATGGTGGGAAGGTAAATTGGTATTGCCACTATGGAGCACAGTATGGAGTTTCCTTACAAAACTAAAAGAGTTACGATGTGATCCTGCAATCCCATTCCTGAACATATATCTGGAGAAAGCCATAATTCGAAAAGATACATGTGCCCCAATGTTCACCACAACACTATTTACAATAACCAAGACATGGACGCAACATAAAAGTTCATCAACAGATGAGTGGATAAAGGTGTGAGATATATATATATATATATATATATATATGCACACACATAATGGAATATTGCTCAGCTATAAAAAATGAAATAATTTCAATAGCAGCCACATTGATGGACCTAGAGATTATCATACTAAGTGAAGTAAGCCAGACAAAGACAAATATAATATGATATCACTTATATGTGGAGTCTAAAAATATGATACAAATGAACTAATTTATAAAACAGAAACAGACTCATAGATATAGAAAATAAACTTTCAGTTACCAAAGGGGAAAGGTAGGAGGGTAAAAATTAGGAATCTGGGGGTAACATATAAATACTACTATATATAAAAAAAATAACAAGGACCTACTGTATAGCACAGGGAACTATATTCAATATTTTTAATAATGTATAAGGGAAAAGAATCTGAAAAATAATACATATATACATATATATATGTCAATCAATTTGCTGTATGCCTGAAAGTAACACAACATTGTAAATCAACTATATTCAATAAAAAATTAATTAATTAAAAAAGAAATAGCTAGCATTAATATTTGGCAAACACTTCCATAGATACGAAGGCTGATAACTGGATAGACGAATATATAGAGAGAAAGTTTTTCTTTTTACTAGAGCAAAATCATAGTGTACATGGATTTTAAAATGGAAATTATATTAAATTAGTAGTTCTCAAACTTTTAGGTCTAAGGACCCTTTAGCACACTTAAAATCTACCAAGAAACCCCCAAAAGCTTTTGTTTACATGGTTTGCATCTTTTGATACTTATTGTATTGGAATTTAAAACTGAGAAAGTTTTCAAATATTTATCAATTAGTTTAGTTAAAAATAACAATAGGGCTTCCCTGGTGGCGTGGTGATTGAGAATCCGCCTGCCGATGCAGGGGACACGGGTTCGTGCCCCGGTCCAGGAAGACCCCACATGCCGCGGAGAGGCTGGGCCTGTGAGCCATGGCCACTGAGCCTGTGCGTCCGGAGCCTGTGCTCCGTAACGGGAGAGGCCACAACAGTGAGAGGCCCGCATACCACACACACACACACACACACACACACACACACAAATAATAATAATAACAATAATAAAATCCATTACATGTTACCTGAATATAAACATATTTTGTGAAAAGTATTATATTTTCCAAAAAAAAAAGAAATAATCAGAGGAGTAGTGTTATTCTATTCTTTTGCAAATATATTTAATGTAATGCTTAATAAAAGACAGCTGGATTCTCATATCTACTTCTGTATTCAATCTGTTGTGAATTGTTCACTTTGGTTGAAATATATGAACTCTAGACTCACACAGAATGTAGTTGTAATGGAAGCCTTTCTAAATACAGACAAATTGGGCAAATGGTAGTTCCTTAAAATTTAGTTGAAAAGTGGAATCTGAAACTCTATTAATGACCTTTACATACTCTGTTACATTACAATTCCATTCGTCTTTCTTGCACTTTGAATGGATATTCTACCTGTGCATGATTTTGTAACATTGTGCATTGACTATTTGAAAAATGTTGGTTCACTGGGTTAAAGAGATCTTTCAAATGTTGACATATTTTATCATATAATATATTAATAAAGCACATTCATTGATATTACTACTGAACTCATCAGAAAGTATTGGGAAGCTCTGAAGCTCATTACAGAGGAGGTAAATTTTCTAAAATTCTATTTTTTCTTAGAAAGCTTGAGTTTTATCTTTGTGAACAAATATTGTTAGCTGCCTAACTTGAAATAACAGGTTTGCTTTGTTAATTTTTGAGAAAAAATCTGTAAAATATGCAAGTCTGAATAACCATAGGTTATGTTTTAGTCATTTGTCAAGTCATGTTTTCATAGTACTACTTCAACCAGCAACTTAAAAAAATGCACATGCATTTCCTCAAGTCAGTTTTTATACTTTAGTGTGTAGTATGTAGCAGACTTGCTTTATGTATACTTTCCCTTTGGAAAAAAACATTAAAGAGTTGTATATACAAGGACTGAGAATTTTAAAAGTGAATCTGTTTTTCTGCAACATGAAGAAAAATTTTTGTGTCTGCTTGTGCTTTGGGTGAATAGCAGAGTAGAACAAAATGACCGAATACAATTCGGTGCCACAGCCATGACCCGAGGTGCCAGAAGGTTCATCCACTGACTTTTGTATCATGAGTGCAACTGTCAACACAATGAAAAGGAAAATGTCTTAGTTTTAGTAAAACAATAATTTTGGTGTTATGGAAACCTGAAAGGGTCTTGAAGATACTCAGGGATCTGGATAAACTTGAACTACCTCTGTATTAGAATTCACATCAATTAAAAAAAAAAAAAAAAAGAAAATGAAACCAGAGTGAAACTAAAGGTATTGCTGAACCTCAGATAAATGTTTCTTTAACATCTCAGCAAGAATGTCAGAAAACCTAGGTTATCTCTCCCTCCAGGCATCAGGCTCTAGAGAATGGAATAAAAGCAACACTCAGCTCTCCAGGAATGGTTCAGAGAAAAGGGTCAGAAAAGACTGAAAGAATTTAAAATAGGAAAGAAAAAAATCTAGTTCACCCATTGTTTCTTGTCAACTTTCTTTATCTGTGAGCTATTTTGCAACTTTATAAGTTGAGAAAATGAATAATAATTCAAATAATTCTTGTCTATAGAAATGCATACTGTGTCTGGTAAAATGCAATTGGTTAGTACATGGAGGTAGAACTGCTTTCCACCACTTTGCAAGTTTGCTTCAGAATTCCTTAAACTTTTTGTATGACTTTGCTCCTTGTATTCTCCTTTGAAGTGGTTGTAGTATCTTACCAGTTCCCTCATCAATTAATAGCTTAAATAAAATCTCTGACGTGTTCATTTTATATGCCTTTTTGAAAAGTATCCTTTAACAAAGGAAAACAAGCTAATTTCAGTTTTTGAAATTATGAAGTATATCAGGAGAAATGATTCACATTATATTAGAGCAAATAAAACCAAAATCAACTCCAAGGAGAAAATTTTTCATCTAATACGTGAATGGGGTCCGAAACATGAATGACAGTTTGATCTGACATCATTTATAAACAAATGATCAGAAGAGATTCATAATTTTGAGTTAAAATAAAACTCAACATCATTCTTCATAGAATTGATGGTGATGAATACAGATTATATATATATATATATATATATATATATATATATATATACACATCTTTATTGGAGTATAATTGCTTTACATATGCCCCCATAACTATTCCCTCTTGCGTCTCCCTCCCTTCCACTCTCCCTATCTCATCCCTCTAGGTGGTCACAAAGCACCGAGCTGCTCTACCTGTGCTATGCGGCCGCTTCCCACTAGCTATCTATTTTACGTTTGGTATATATATGTCCATGCCACTCTCTCACTTTGTCACAGCTTACCCTTCCCCATCCCCATATCCTCAAGTCCATTCTCTAGTAGGTCTCTATCTTTATTCCCATCTTACTCCTAGGTTCTTCATGACATTTTTGTGTTTTTTTCTTAGATTCCATATATATGTGTTAGTATACGGTATTTGTCTTTCTCTTTCTGACTTACTTCACTCTGTATGACAGACTCTAGGTCCATCCACCTCACTACAAATAACTCAGTTTCATTTCTTTTTATGGCTGAGTACTATTCCATTGTATATATGTGCCACATCTTCTTTATCCATTCATCTGATGATGGACACTTAGGTTGCTTCCATGTCCTGGCTATTGTAAATAGAGCTGCAATGAATATTTTGGTACTATATGACTCTTTTTGAATTATGGTTTTCCTAGGGTATATGCCCAGTAGTGAGATTGCTGGGTCATATGGTAGTTCTATTTGTAGTTTTGTAAGGAACCTCCATACAGTACTCCATAGTGGCTTTAACAATTCACATTCCCACCAGCAGTGCAAGAGTGCTCCCTTTTCTCCACACCCTCTCCAGCACTTAGTGTTTCTAGATCTTTTGATGATGGCCATTCTGACCAGTGTGTGATGATATCTCATTGTAGTTTTTTTTTTTTTTTTGCTGTACGCAGACCTCTCACTATTGTGGTCTCTACCATTGTGGAACACAGGCTCCGAACGCACAGGCTCAGTGGCCATGGCTCATGGGCCTAGCCACTCCACAGCACGTGGGATTTTCCTAGACTGGGGCACAAACCCGTGTCCCTGCATTGGCAGGCAGACTCTCAACCACTGCACCACCAGGTAAGCCCTCATTGTAGTTTTGATTTTCATTTCTCTAATGATTAATGATGTTGAGCACTCTTTCATGTGTTTGTTGGCAATCTGTATATCTTCTTTGGAGAAATGTCTGTTTAGGTCTTCTGCACATTTTTGGATTGGGTTCTTTGTTTTTTTTTGTTATTGAGCTGCCTGAGTTTCTTGTAAGGTTTGGAGATTAATCCTTTGTCAGTTGCTTCATTTGAAAATATTTTCTCCCATTCTGAGGGTTGTCTTTTCGTCTTGCTTATGGTTTCCTTTGCTGTGCAAAAGCTTTGAAGTTTCATGAGGTCCTATTTGTTTATTTTTGTTTTTATTTCCATTTCTCTAGGAGGTGGGTCAGAAAGGATCTTGCTGTGATTTATGTCAAACAGTGTTCTGCTTATGTTTTCCTCTAAGAGTTTGATAGTTTCTGGCTTTACATTTAGGTCTTTAATCCATTTTGAGCTTATTTTTGTGTATGGTGTTAGGGAATGTTCTAATCTCATACTTTTACATATAGCTGTCCAGTTTTCCCAGCACCACTTATTGAAGAGGCTGTCCTTTCTCCACTGTACATTCCTGCCTCCTTTATCAAAGATAAGGTAAGTTTATCCCTGGAACTTTTATCCTGTTCCATTGATCTGTATTTCTGTTTTTGTGCCAGTACCATATTGTCCTGATTACTGTAGCTTTGTAGTATAGTCTGAAGTCAGGGAGCCTGATTCCTGCAGCTCCGTTTTTCGTTCTCAAGATTGCTTTGGCTATTTGGAGTCTTTTATGTTTCCATACAAATTGTGAAATTTCTTGTTCTAGTTCTGTGAAAAATGCCAGTGGTAGTTTGGTAGGGATTGCATTGAATCTGTAGATTGCTTTGGGTAGTAGAGTCATTTTCACAATGTTGATTCTTCCAATCCAAGAACATGGTATATCTCTCCACCTATTTGTATCATCTTTAATTTCTTTCATCTGTGTGTTATAATTTTCTGCATACAGGTTTTTTGTCTCCTTAGGTAGGTTTATTCATAGATATTTTATTCTTTTTGTTGCAATGGTAAATGGGAGTGCTTTGTTAATTTCACTTTTGGATTTTTCATCATTAGTGTATAGGAATGCGAGAGATTTCTGTGCATTAATTTTGTATCCTGCTACTCTACCTAATTCATTGCTTAGCTCTAGTAGTTTTCTGCTAGCATCTTTAGGAGTCTCTATATATAGTATCATGTCATCTGCAAATAGTGACAGTTTTACTTCTTCTTTTCCAATTTGGATTCTTTTATTTCATTTTCTTCTCTGATTGCTGTGGCTAAAACTTCCAAAACTATGTTGAATGAGAGTGGTGAGAGTGGGTAACCTTGTCTTGTTCCTGATCTTAGTGGAAGTGGTTACAGATTTTCACCATTGAGGATGATGTTGCCTGTGGGTTTGTCATATATGGCCTTTATTATATTGACAAAAGTTCCCTCTATCCCTACTTTATGGAGGGTTTTTATCATAAATGGGTGTTCTATTTTTTTGAAAGCTTTCTCTGCATCTATTAAGATGATCATATGTTTTTTCTCCTTCAACTTGTTAATATGGTGTATCACATTGATTGATTTGTGTATTTTGAAGAATCCTTGCATTATGGAATAAATCCCATTTCATCATGGTGTATGATCCTTTTAATGTGCTCTTGGATTCTGTCTGCTAGTATTTTGTTGAGGATTTTTGCATCTATGTTCATCAGTGATATTGGCCTGTAGTGTTCTTTCTTTGTGACATCCTTGTCTGGTTTTGGTATCAGGGTGATGGTGGCCTCGTAGAATGAGTTTGGGAGTGTTGCTCCCTCTGCTATATTTTGGAAGAGTTTAAAAAAGATAGGTGTTATTGCTTCTCTAATTATTTGATAAAATTTGCCTGTGAAGCCATCTGGTCCTGGGCTTTTGTTCGTTGGAAGATTTTTAATCACAGTTTCAATTTTAGTGCTTGTGATTGGTCTGTTCATATTTTCTATTTCTTCCTGATTCTGTCTTGGCAGGTTGTTTATTTCTATGAATTTGTCCATTTCTTCCAGGTTGTCCATTTTATTGGCATAGAGTTGCTTGTAGTATCTCTCATGATCTTTTGTATTTCTGCAGTGTTAGCTGTTACTTCTCCTTTTTCATTTCTAATTCTATTGATTTGAGTCTTCTCCCTTTTTTTCTTGATGAGTCTGGCTAGTGGTTTATCTATTTTGTTTATCTTCTCAAAGAACCAGCTTTTAGTTTTATTGATCTTTGCTATCGTTTCCTTCATTTCTTTTTCATTTAGTTCTGATCTGATTTTTATGATTTCTTTCCTTCTGCTAACTTTGGAGTTTTTTTGTTCTTCTTTCTCTAGTTGCTTTAGGTGCAAGGTTAGGTTGTTTATTCGAGATGTTTTCTGTTTCTTAAGGTAGGATTTTATTGCTATAAACTTCCCTCTTAGAACTGCTTTTTCTGCATCCCATAGGTTTTGGGTCATCGTGTCTTCATTGTCATTCGTTTCTAGGGATTTTTTGATTTCTTCTTTGATTTCTTCAGTGATCACTTCGTTATTAATTAGTGTATTGTTTAGCCTCCCTCTGTTTGTATTTTTTACAGATCTTTTCCTGTAGTTGATATCTCGTCTCATAGTGTTGTGGTTGGAAAAGATACTTGATACAATTTCAATTTTCTTAAATTTACGAAGGCTTGATTTGTGACCCAATATATGATCTATCCTGGAAAATGTTCTATGAGCACTTGAGAAAAATGTGTATTCTGTTGTTTTTGGGTGGAATGTATTCTAAATATCAATTAAGTCTATATTGTTTAATGTATCATTTAAAGCTTGTGTTTCTTTATTTAATTTCATTTTGGATGATTTGTCCATTGGTGAAAGTGGGGTGTTGAAGCCCCTACTATGAATGTGTTACTGTCGATTTCCCCTTTTATTGCTGTTAGCATTTGCCTTATGTATTGAGGTGCTCCTATGTTGGGTGCATAAATAGTTACAATTTCTATATCTTCTTCTTGGTTCGATGCCTTGATTATTATGCAGTGTCCTTCTTTGCCCCTTGTAATAGTCTTTATTTTAAAGTCTATTTTGTCTGATATTACAATTGCTACTCCACCGTTTTTTTCATTTCCATTTGCATGGAGTATCTTTTTCCATCCCCTCACTTTCAGTCTGTATGTGTCCCTAGGTCTGAAGTGGGTCTCTTGTAGGCAGCATATATATGGGTCCTGTTTTTGTATCCATTCATCCAGTCTGTGTCTTTTGGTAGGAGCATTTAGTCCATTTACATTTAAGGTAATTATCAATATGTATGTTCCTATTCCCATTTTCTTAATTATTTTGGGTTTGTTATTGTAGGTCTTTTCCTTCTCTTGTGTTTCTTGCCTAGAGACGTTCCTTTAGCATTTGTTGTAAAGCTGGTTTGGTGGTGCTGAACTCTCTCAGCTTTTGCTTGTCTGTAAAGATTTTAATTTCTCCATCAAATGTGAATGAGATCCTTGCTGGGTAGAGTAATCTTGGTTGTAGGTTTTTCTCCTTCATCACTTTACATATGCCCTGCCAGTCCTTTCTGGCTTGCAGAGTTTCTGCTGCAAGATCAGCTGTTAACCTTATGGGGATTCCCTTGTGTGTTATTTTTTGTTTTTCCCTTGCTACTTTTAATATGTTTTCTTTGTATTTAATTTTTGATAGTTTGATTAATATGTGTCTTGGCGTGTTCTTCCTTGGACTTATGCTGTATGGGACTCTCTGTGCTTCCTGGACTTGATTAACTATTTCCTTTCCCATATTAGGGAAGTTTTCTACTATAATCTCTTCAAATATTTTCTCAGTCCCTTTCTTTTTCTCTTCTTCTTCTGGGACTCCTATGATTTGAATGTTGGTGCATTTAATGTTGTCCCAGAGGTCTCTGAGACTGTCCTCAGTTCTTTTTATTCTTTTTCCTTTATTCTGCTCTGCAGTAGTTATTTCCTCTATTTTATCTTCCAGGTCACTTATCCATTCTTCTGCCTCAGTTATTCTGCTATTATTCTGCTATTGATCCTTTCTAGAGTATTTTTAATTTCATTTACTGTGTTGTTCACCATTGCTTGTTTCCTCTTTAGGTCCTTGTTAAATGTTTCCTGCATTTTCTCTATACTATTTCCAAGATTTTGGATCACCTTTACTCTCATTATTCAGAATTCTTCAGGTAGACTGCCTATTTCCTCTTCATTTGTTAGGTCTGGTGGGTTTTTATCTTGCTCCTTCATCTGCTGTCTTCTCATTTTTTTATCTTACAGTGTTTGGGGTCTCCTTTTTGCAGGCTGCAGGTTCATATTTCCCATTGTTTTTGGTGTCTTTTCCCAGTGGCTAAAGTTGCTTCAGTGGTTGTGTAGGCTTCCTTGTGGAGGGGATGAGTGCCTGTGTTCTGGTGGATGAGGCTGGATCTTGTCTTTCTGGTGGGCAGGACAATGTCTGGTCGTGTGTTTTTGGGTGTCTGTGGCCTTATTATGATTTTAGGCAGCCTTTCTGCTAATGGATAGGGCTGTGTTCCTGTCTTGCTAGTTGTTTGGCATAGGGTGTCCTCCACTGTAGTTTGCTGGTCACTGAGTGAAGATGGGTGCTGGTGTTGAGATGGAGATCTCTGGGAGATTTTCGCCATTTGATATTAAGTGGAGCTGGGAGGTCTCTTGTGGGCAAGTGTCCTGAAGTTGGCTCTCCCACCTCAGAGGTACAGCGCTGACTCCTGGCTGCAGCACCAAGAGCCTTTCATTCACATGGCTCAGAATAAAAGGGAGGAAAAAGGAAAGAAAGGAAGAAAGAAAGAAAGAAAGAAAGAAAGAGGATAAAATAAAGTAAAGTAAGATAAAATAAAATAATTAAAATAAAAAGATAATGATTAAGAAAAAAACTTTAAAAAGTAAAACAAAAACAAAAAAAAAGCCAGAAAGGCAGAACCTTAGGACAAATGGTGAAAGCAAAGCTATACAGACAAAATCTCACACAGAATCATACACATACACACTCACAGAAAGAGGAAAAAATCATCTACCTTGCTCCCAAAGTCCACCACCTCAATTTGGGATGATTCCTTGTCTATTCAGGTATTCCACAGATGCAGCGTACATCAAGTTGATTGTGGAGCTTTAATCCGCTGCTCCTGAGGCTGCTGGGAGAGATTTCCCTTTCTCTTCTTTGTTCGCACAGCTTCCGGGGCTCAGCTTTGGATTTGGCCCCGCCTCTGCATGTAGGTCGCTGGAGGGCGTCTGTTCTTCGCTCAGACAGGATGGGGTTAAAGGAGCCGCTGCTTCGGGGGCTCTGGCTCACCCAGGCCGGGGGGACAGAGGGGTGCTGATACGGGGTGAGCTTGCAGCTGCAGAGACGTGCATGATGTTGCACCAGCCTGAGGCACGCCGTGCGTTCTCCCGGGGAAGTTGTCCCTGGATCACGGGACCCTGGCAGTGGTGGGCTGCACAGGCTCCCGGAAGGGAGATGTAGATAGTGTCCTGTGCTCGCACACAGGCTTCTTGGTGGTGGCAGCAGCAGCCTTAGCGGCTCATGCCCGTCTCTGGGGTCCGTGCTTTTAGCCGCGGCTCGCGGCTATCTCTGGAGCTCCTTTAAGCAGCGCTCTTAATCCCCTCTCCTCGGGTACCAGGAATCAAAGAGGGAAGAAAAAGTCTCTTGCCTCTTCGGCAGGTCCAGACTTTTTCCCGGACTCCCTCCCGGCTAGCCGTGGCGCACTAACCCCTTCAGGCTGTGTTCACACGGCCAATCCCATTCCTCTCCCTGCGCTCTGACCGAAGCCCGAGCCTCAGCTCGCAGCCCTGCCCGCCCCGGCGGGTGAGTAGACAAGCCTCTCGGGCTGGTGAGTGCCGGTCGGCACCGATCCTCTGTGTGGGAATCTCCCCGCTTTGCCCTCTGCACCCCTGTTGCTGTGCTCTCCTCCGTGGCTTTGAAGCTCCCCCCTCTGCCACCCGCAGCCTCCGCCTGCAAAGGGGCTCCTAGTGTGTGGAAACCTTTCCTCCTTCACAGCTCCCTCCCACTGGTGCAGGTCCCGTCCCTATTCTTTTGTCTCTGGTTTTTCTTTTTTCTTTGGCCCTACCGAGGTATGCGGGGAATTTCTTGCCTTTTGTGAGGTCTGAGGTCTTCTGCCAGCATTCAGTAGGTGTTCTGTAGGAGATGTTCCACATGTAGATGTATTTCTGGTGTATCTGTGGGGCGGAAGGTGATCTCCACGTCTTACTGTTCCGCCATCTTCCCCCTCTCTCCAGATAATGTTTATTATATCAGGTACGTAGATAGTCGAGTATGGAAATTTCCATAAAGTGACATGGATTTCTACCATCTCCCATGAAATAAATAACACCATACATTTGTATGGTACTTTGTATTTTTCAAAACACTTTTAAATATATGTTTTCAAACTTGTGAATTTGATAGTACCAATTACATCTGCATGTTTCATAGTCAGATACAAAACAGAAAGTTTCATTGACTGGCTCTATGTTGTACAGTCAGCTCACAACCGATCTGGGCTCAAGTCTTGGGTGATGTTGTTACCTCCTGATACTTGGATCAGAACTGCCTGTGGCAGCAGCTGATGGTCTCTTCCTTCCTGGTACCACCTGGTGGCATGTGATAAAGACTGTTCTCCCAGCTTGCCCTGAGTTCTCTGCTGAACCCAGGCTTTTGCTGCAGCTCTAGAACTCCACTTTCCCCACTATCCTGAAAGGTTTGTGTTTGTCCAGAGCAGCAGCAATGCAACAGCAACCTCAGTAGCTAATGGTTTGCAGACATCGTAGAGCAGCATGTATGTAGGATATAGTTGGGGTGCGTTGGCTGGTCCCTGGATGGACAGCAGGCAGAGCAGCTCTGGGGAGGATGAAAGAGCCTGGAAGCAGGCTGGCATACATAATTCATTATTACATATTTCCCACATGCTGCTGCAGAGTGGGCCAGTTTCTGAAATTTACAGAAAGCCTATTTTAATTTTTCCTAGCCTGCTAACTCTGCTTAACCAGTAAAACAAAGTCATAATTCCAGAGTCTGAGAGGAATGAATCCTCTTTATTTAGATGAAATGGACAAGAATGAAAACTAAAAACTGCACCAATTTCATCCCACTGCTGTTGCAGTCCTGATTCTAGACTTTTTCATGGTCGAATTTTTCTTTTCCACAGTGGAGATGTCTATCAAACGGATGCAACATGAATGACACCCATTTGATAAAAATATCCTGGGCCTCCCATTCCTAGAGTCCTTGTCTGGCAGGCACGAGGGAGGAGGGATTAAAGCATATCTGAACAAGATGTTTGAGCACTTACTGCACATTGCCATATGCCAAACACTGTTTTAAGCACGTTAAACGTGGTAACTCTCTCAATCTTAAAACAACTTTTTAACATCTTTGGTATTGTTATTATTAATATTATTCCATTTTACAGAGATGTTCGGTAATATGCCAAAGGGCAGAGCCAGGTAGAGTAGCTCCAGAGTAATTTTCCTAATCACTGGTTGACACCATTCTTGAGGTGGGCACGGCAGCAAGTTCAGTCTTGACTAGGCTCATTTCTTTTTTTCTGCCCCTTCCTCTGTCGACCAGGAGTAACCTTGTTCCATTCCCTTATTAATTACATCAGAAGCAGAGTTGAATTGCTCACTGATCTTTTTCTTCATAAATTTCAGTCATAGAAATAGAATCTAGTTGTTTTAAACACAATCGTCTATTTCAAGAGAAGTTTAATGAATCACATCGTTCTAGGTCAAGGGTTGGCAAACTCTGCCCCATGGGTCAATTCTGCCATCGACTGGTTTTGTAAGTAAAGTGTTTTCGGAGCACAGCCACATTCATTTATTTACTTTTTCTATGGCTGCTTTCATGCTACACTGGCAGAGTTGAGCAGTTATGACAGACACCGTCTGGTCTGCAGAAAAAATTACTTTCTGGTTGTTATGGAAAAATTTGCCAACCCCCATTCTGTTCTTAATTGTTTAAGCAGACCCAGGAAAAAGTTACATTTGATTCAAACTGTGTTTTTTTTGTTTTGTTTTATTATTTTTGCGGTATGCGGGCCTCTCACTCTTGTGGCCTCTCCCGTTGCGGAGCACAGGCTCCGGACGCGCAGGCTCAGCGGCCATGGCTCATGGGCCCAGCCACTCCGCGGCATGTGGGATCTTCCCGGACTGGGGTACGAACCCGTGTCCCCTGCATCGGCAGGCGGACTCTCAACCACTGCACCACCAGGGAAGCCCCAGATTCAAACTATGTTTTGACTAAATCCTGAAAAATCTATACCCTTTTGTTGGAAGAAAGTATAGCCATGTTTAACAGAATAGTTCCCTAAAATAAAGTTTCAATAACTACTAATTTTTTATTGTAACCACCAAAGCTGAGTAACTCACAAACAGAAATTTAAGAACTATTCTAATCAAGTGCTGATCTATGCAAGGCCCTGGTTGAAGTACTGAGGGTGTGGGTGGAATAGATGTAAAACCCAACTCAGACGATGAGGTGTTCCCTAGTTAGAGAAGAGATATAAGCCCAGATTCCTGGTATTATGAGTCTCCACTCAGCCCCAGTCCTTACTGTGTACTCCTGTTGGAAAACTGTCACAGTCAGCTTTCTCATGGAGTTAGGCTCATAGGATCTCACCATTGAATGGTGAGAAGCAAGACACAGACCACATCTTATTCATATTTGTACCCCTCCCAGGGCCTGACAGCGTGCAGTGCACTTTGTGGCACTCAGTTACTATTTGTTGAGTTTGACTTTGCTGCCGCATAACGATGATACAATAAAGTGATTTCTAGATGCCTTATGAATGGCCATGCATGATTTCCTGCAACCCTGCTCTCAATCCCACTCTGTCCCTTCTCTGTCTGGAGCAAGCTCCACTGGAAGCTAGTATCAAGGGGTAAAGGCATTCAGAGAACTTTATGCTACACGTTGTAAAATTGATTTAAAAAATGAAGCAAACTTTTTGTATGAGAAAAGATGCTTCTTAATAAGACGTCAGGCAATGCTGTGGTGTCTCACTGGTCTTGGCATAGAAGGTGTCTAATGAAGATATTGTGTATTTTGCTGGGGAAGTCATTTTATAGAGAAAGACAGAGGTTATGATTCTTCAGATTTAATTTTTTTCTTCAGCAATATCAGATATCTCTTCTGCCAGTCCTTCCTAAATGCACCAGAAAGGAGGTTTCAATAATCTTATCTGTTCTATCAATTCCTACCTGGAATAAATTTCTAAGACCAGTCCTTTTGCTCTCTTTCTTAAATACAAACCCTAAGTAATATAAAGATTATTTCTGAATTCTTTTCTTCCACTGGAGCTGCTCATGTAATTTGCCTCCTGCATCTCGGTCAAATGTCTTTTCCTAATTCTCAGATCACATCCTTCCAAAGGGCCTGCTTATTTCTTCTCACAGAAATAGCACAGAATGGATTCACCTGCATAGTAATAAATCCCATGACAAAACCTGACTGATGCTGCTTGCTGAACAGAGCTCATTTTCTGAGAGTGCACCTAAAGAGTTTTGTGTGGTCTCACCCCTTCTCCCGTGACCTATTAGCAGCTCCTTTGACTGTGTTCCAGAATTCTGAATTGGTTCAGTGGCAGATTCAAAAAGCTTTCTTTTCATCTTGACTGCTGTTCTCAGAGCTGTCTCTCTCCCACAGAGAGTTCTTTTAAAAACTATCCTTTCTAAGGAATTTTACTGTAACCCCATAAGGATTCAAACTTTATCTCCCTTTTGTTCCCTTTTCAACATCAATTAGTTGCTGAGGCAAACTGAGAAAAGATAAAGCTACAGTTTTGAACTAGGAATATAATTCAAAACTGTCATTGGCTTATCAATCTAATATTTCTCTCTATCGTTTTCGCTTTAATAGGTGATGATACAAAGCAAAAATGTTCAATAAATGTTTGTGAAATGAAATTCAGTTTTTGCTAAAATGTTCAGGAATAGGTAAAAATAGCAAAGGTAAAAAACAACCCCTCTACCCCCCCAAAAAACCTTACACTCTAACATCTGTTTTAATTTCCTCACGACTTTTAATTGCTCCTACACATAATATACTGATTTCAAAAGAAAGAAAATTAGTCCTGAAGTCAAATTAAGGGACACCTTTAAAATTGCAGGTGTCTAAATGAACCACAAAAATCTTTGTGTTCATCTGTTGTGAGGCTTTTATGAGGTTGACAGATTCCAAGAGGAGTGAAGACAGCAAACCCATAAACCATTCTGCTGAGGTCTTCCCAAGAGTGTGGGATTAAATTACCACTTACACATGAACAAAAAGAATGTGCTACAGACAAAAATATTTTCTCCCTTCACAGGCTATGAAACTCCCTTGAGTAAACAGTTTCCACACATCCAGTGCTGTGATAGCAACAATTTTGTAAGACAAAGACACAGGCTGCTCATTATTCCAAGGGCACTCTTTTCTCATTAATAATTTCTAGTTTGACTTTTTTGGTAGGTCATTGGCTACAAAAGGCAAAATTAATTGTATGGCACTAACATCAGCTTAGGTTTGACTGTTTTAGAGCACCAGCTTGAACAGAGTGGACACACGTGGCATGTATGTCTATGGCCTTCAGAAAGAGAAAGTTGAGTGGCAGTTTGGATGTGGGCCTGCAGCGCAGGCCCAGGGTAGGAGAGTTCGCAGAGGTTGGCTGCTTCTTTGGCTCTGAGCTGTTTTCAGTTGCTAAAAACACACTTTTCACAAGGAAACACCTTCTGTATCTAGGTAACTTAAAACACTGCAAAGCCAGAAAACGACTTTGCTTTCTTTGTGGCTTTAAAGTATTATGTTTATATCTTTTGTTTTATGTTTTGTTTTGTTCCCCCTGAAATGCACTATTACCTCCAAATTTCATGGTCACCTATCACCACTTAGGTTTCCCATATAAAAAATCAGTTTTTCTTTTATTATTTTCTTCTCTTATTTTAAACATAAATAAATGAAATAATTTAAAGCTATCATTTAAACAGGGGCACTTACACTCCTAGGAAATAAATAATGCTGACCTAGTTCTGACAAGTTAGTTTCTTTCTAAAATGTAACATAAATTCCCAGTTTTAATTTAATGTTCAAAGCTTTTAACTATACCCAGTTTTCCAAAAATTCTTCTTTTAGGCATTTTTCTCATATTCAAGTAATAAAAAAATTTAAGTTTTGTTTAGAAAGTACAGTAAGATGAATCGATTTTGCAAAATATTTCAAAGTGGAAGAGAAACTCATTTGGGAAATAATGAGTTGCCTTACAGTGGATCATCTATCCAAGTACTGAAGACATTGTATCTCCAATATAGGGAACTGTTAAAACTATGGTATATTCATTTCAAAAGAGAAAAAAACAATTGTAACATTTGTAATATTGCAGGCAATACACTTTAGTGGTATTTGCCCGTGAGTGAAAGAGACCAAAATGTAGAGAACCCTGTACATGGAGGTATTTCCTTAAACAAATATTGTTTATACTACTTCTTTTTTTTTGCCAGCTAAATTTAAGATAATGCTTAAAGAGTGATAAGAATTTTCCCAACTGTCAAATGAATACCAGCTTTGAAATACCTTTTTCCAAGTTACCAAGTATTGAATGCAATTCATGTTAGTTATTTATATTATAAAAAATATGCTATTTGAAACATTTGTAGCATTACCGTTTCACTGCTCTAGCCATATGCTGTCAAATTTATATGCTTGCTGTATTCTTCTTTGCTGGTTCAGAGCCTGTTTGTAAGTCATGTTTCATTAAGTGACTCCTAAATTAAAGAAACTGCTAAAGAAAACTAGAAAGAAACAAGATTTCTTTTTGGTAATACTTCATTCGCTGGGCTAGAAAAGTTTCCCCAAAACATTTAAATGAATAATTCATTAATTCAGTAGGTTAATATTTGAGAAAGAAGCATGACATATAGAAGGTCAAACATTTAATACTCACTGTAGAGAATTGTTCCATTCAAAGTGCTTGTTTGTATAGTCAAGTAGATGTTAACAATTCTGTTACGTTCCTTCCTCAGGGTTGTACAAAAAGGCAGTTCTAAGTAGGAATTCCCATTGAAAGATGGAAAAAATAAACCTGCATCTAAAAAAAAAAAGTCATATTAATATATGTTCTGATAGCATTCTATTGCTAATCAAGTAGATGAGAACATAACATTTATAGTTATCATTCATATAAAATGATAACACTGGTATTTATAGATATTTGGCCAAACTTCAAGAAATTTAGATATATAAGTATAATAAATTTGTAAAGTCATTGTCTCGAGTAATTAACTACCAGTTCATAGGAAAAAACTTTAAGCAAAAATTTTAGATGGATGAAAAAAAATGCCCTGATATTGTATTAAAAATGTCTCCCTGCATATGTGAAATAATAGTTTTCATTAGACTCTTAAAATATCCTGTGATACAAATGGCAGTACATCAAATTACACTCTTAAAATTCATGAATTTTATTTGATGTAACCATACCTCAATAAAAAAGTTTAAAAAAAGTCTGTGACAAAAAAAGATTAGAAATTTGTCTCATAGAGGTATTTTATTAATATTCATTAATATTTAGTGCTTGTCAATAATACTTAAATATTTTATAAGTAGTATTACTATAATATGCAATGTGATTAATAATTTTTACAGTTATCCTTTTAAAATTATTCTTTAAATGAATTAATCTCATAAAATCTGGAGGCACATAAAATTTGGAAAGTATTTTATTGTCATATATATATTTAGATCTATAGACTTGATACATTGAACAAGTGTAATATAATATATGGGAGGCTAGAACTTTATTTTTGTCTCTCTCACAATGGGGGAAATTTTCTCTGCCTCTGGGTGAAAACTTGGCAGTCCCTATGAGTCCTACATTCTTTCTAAGTTATACAATTATACAGAAGCTAATCCAGGCTAAGAAATTTATCAACATTTAAATCTTCCTTTAGAGATATGACTTCCCCAGCCCCCTCCAACCAGCTAAGGCCTGCAGGGCACCTGTCACCCGCTGCCTGTTTTCCGGGCAGGAAGAAGTTGGTTTCTCTTCTTTTTATGTTCTTAGAGCCTCCTCTCAAGCTAGCTGCTGTTTCAGATACTTTGAGCTTTGCAGAGAGGGCAAAGTGGGCAGAAAGGAGAGAGAAGTTCATAGTAAAGTGTAGCTATTACAGCTGGCCACCAATACTGTCGTAAGCAGTCCTCTGCTCTCTAGGAAGAACAGATGTTTGAAACTGTTTTTCTCACAGTAGGAATGTCAGATAAAATATAGGGAGCTCAGTTAAATTTCAATTTCAGATAAAAAACACATAATATTTTAGTGTATGTCTCAAACATTGCATGAGTTAAGCTTATACTACAAAATTATATGTTGTTCATTTGAAATTCTAATTTAACTGAACGTCCTGTATTTTAACCCTATGACTCATGAGCATTTGTGTAATCTTTTGACACCCTTTGCCAGCTACAATTCCTAGGATTTTGTCTCTTCATTTCTAACTTGGTCCCCTCTGGTTTTTCACATTATATACAGACTCTTGCTGCCAACAACTACTTGCCTGTGTTGAAGCAACAGTTGCACTGGACAAAGTGAAAGAGGTAAGGAAGACTTTATTCAAGGCTATTGAAATAGGGGAGAGAGGCCAGAACTCAGCTTTTGCTCAACTCCTCTGAAACAAAAGGTGACAGATTTTTTAAGCTGAGGTGAGGGGCCCATGGGCTACCTGTGTCGCTATTTGGCCCTACCCCCTAAAAGCATAAACTCTCTCATGTCTTCATCACAGAAGACAGTTTACAGCTTAGAACAAGGCTCCTATCTGCCCACAGAGAGGGCCACTATCTTTATTGATGATTGCATTTCAAAGAGATGGTTCTGGGTCCCGAAGAAAGGCATCTTTGGTTGTCAAACTGGCAAGAAGATTTCAAAAAGATTTATATCTCAAAAGATGCAAAGAAAGAATTACAACGAAAAGTTTTCCATAGTAGAAGCTCTGAGAAATGTGAGGTCATGGGCCTAGAGTCGGGAAGAAGCTTCTCTAAAGTTCAGGACAGCTGAGGAGAATGCTAAGGTTGTCTTGAGCACCTGACTAGGAAAACCACTGGGGCAGAACATCAAGTGAATCCAGGCCAAATGGCTTTCCTGAGGAGTCCATATCTAGACCATGGTAGACATTTCCTTCCCTGCTGTCTATGGAGGTATAGTTAGTGGTCAATCTCTTCCCTATCTTTCTCTCCACACACACAGACACAGACAGACAAACAGACAGACACACACACACACACACACACACACACACACACACACAGGCTGCTTTGGCTTTTTCAGATATGAATGCATGACTCTGTTGGTCCGTAATGTTCCTTTCCGAATGATAGGGTTTTAACTATCCTTAAACACTGTCAGATGTGATGGGTTGGAGAGGGTGCAGGGTGAGGTCAACAGGATAGCTTTCTACAAAATCATTTTTCTCAAAATCGTGTTTTCATGTCTTTAAAATCCTTTCTCCTCTTCAAATGATGCTTCTTTTTATATGAAGAGTATTTTCTAGTCAAATCTTGCTTTTAGATATGGTACCTCATTTTGTTTACAACATTATAATCTGGTGTGTGAAAGTTTATTTTTAACATCCTGATTTTGTCTATAACTTTGTATTGTCAGATAAAAATTATATACTTTATCTATTAGCAAACTGATTTAAGGGAAAAGGGAAGAGGGGGAGGGACAAAGTAGGTATATAGAATTAACAGATACAAACTACTACTTATAAAATAGATAAGCAACAAGGATATATTGTATAGCACAGGGAATTATACCCATTATCTTGTATTAACATATAATGGAGTATAATCTGCAAAAATACTGAATCACTCTGTTGTACACCTAAGACTAACACAATATTTTAAATCAACTATAAAGTAATAAAAAATAAGTTATGTGACATCATATATTTCACCACTCCTTGGCCTTCCATGCACAATCTTTATCTCATTGAAATTTACCTTCCTGGCTCTGTATTTTACTGGATCTTTTTTGTCAAAAGTTTTAGGCCCAGTTTGCAAATCCTTCCGTAGTGCTCACCTGCCTCTGTAATACTTAAGACTTATTTTTATAAAAGTTTTCTCCTTCCTTGTCTCTTATGACACCACTACACATTGACTGTCTTCCTACCTGCCTGACAGCTTGTTTCCAGATGGCCCTTTCAACCACTCCATAATGCTTAGTTTTCGAGGCTCTGTTTTGGGTCATCTAATCCACCTCTGTCTTTCCTGTTGCTCCTCTTCTGTTGTTTTGCTCTTGGCACCTACTCTCCCAGGCCTAGAAACTCAGCATGGTTGTCCACCCATCTCTTCTCAAACTATTTGCTGCTTCCTGTCACCTCTTTCTTAGATCAAAACTTGCAGTGTTCCTTCTGCTGACATTGCCCTTGTTTAAGTTCTTATTACATTTCAACTCAGTTGTTGGCAATGGCTCCTTTCTAAATGGCCTTCCTTCCTACTGTGTCTGATAGATGTCTTCATTGTGAAATCATTGCTGTGACATCAACATTAGTTGTAATTATCTAAGATCTTTGGTCAAAAACCTTCAGGAACTACAGAACTGCCCTGTTCCCTTGACGATTTTTCCTGACATTTGTTGGCACCAAGGAGCAACTGTGAGATGTAAGAACCAATGAGAGCAGGGGTGGGGGGATGGGGGGGATGTCTAAAAAAACCCACCCCATCTGCCTTCTGTACTGCTCATTCTCCTATGGCAAGATTTGTGTTTGATTTATCTTTGCAGCTCCCTATGGCATGATGAGTTTCATACATTTTAGGCAAAAATATTCTTAGACAAATAAAAATATAGCTAAAATTTTCATTTGTGGTAGTTTTGGAAAAACAGGGACAGAAAGACATTCTTATAGTTAAAATGGAATGAGGAAACTCTATAGAGATGGGGTTCTAGCATTCTTCTTGTGGTTAAACTTTTCACATTGTTGATAAATCCACAAGAAATTTTCTTTATATAAGGGTTCACATATGAATTAAAATATTTGGATTCATAATCAAGCTTACCTATCCTGAGAAGTAGTGAACTCACCAAGAGCAATAAAGTATAATTCAATTTGCTAAAAAATGAATTCTGCATTGCTTTGCAGGAGAATAGCTACTGTGTAATTTAGGTGCATGTGTCTAGCTTACATGCTCCTTGAGCCTTTTTTTCAGAGCTGACATGTTTTACGAAAGTTATGACAGGAAACAACAATTATGAACTATAAACATTTGCTATTGAATTGCTTTCTAACCATATTAATTTTCATTATCATCATGTTTAGTGGATATGTTGAGAAACAGAACTGCCCTGAATGTAGAAAACAAGACTAATTGGGGTTAGGTAGAGTGTTTTCCTGCTGCTTCCAAAAGCTTCTTCGGCAATGCTATTTGAATACACTCTAAATTTATTTTTCTTCCAATTATAAATGGAAAAAAAAACCCAAGGTTTTTTATATGGAAATATGTATTAAACATCTTACAAAATATGTCATATAGTAATTAATTAGTGGCTTCTGATTACAACATAGATATCTGTAATGTTTAAATGTATTAAAAATCATATAGATTGATATAACAAAGTATATTAGCTTTAACATGCTTAAAAAATTTAAAATCAGTCTGAGTCATGGGCAAATCCAATAAATTAACCCAGAAGAAAGATCTTTTAAATCCCTTATATTATTTAAAACTCTCAAATTGTCAAAGGAGGCTATGGAACCTCAGTACTGAGTCTGAAGCACATTATGTTAAAAATATGGATGAATTTAATTTTTATTGCCAAATGTATTTCTAAAGTATGAATCAGAGCTATAGTCAGTTAATTGAAATTTATCCAGGAGACCACCATGGAGTGCTTTATGATAAAGAAAACACAGAAGAGATTAATACCTTTATTGTGAACACAATGCAGCTGAGAGCACAAGTGTTATTCATTCTGAATAGAAATGGAACACCTTGTCTACATGTGAGGCACACTCCTCTTATGTTGTATAAAGGTCTCCTTGATCTAACCCCAGAAAACGACATACTAACATACAAATAAAACCACAAATGCAGTGAATCACAAATTACCCACATACCTTTATTGTAATTCTTGGTATTAGAAGAAACATAATATTGTTTGCTATTGCTCCTTTATAATGGAAATAAATTTGATTTACTCAATAGACATTAAAAATTATTACTATTGAAATGTTTTTGTTCAGTTTTTCTTACTTTCTCCAGAAAGAACATCATACAAATGCAATGAAATTATTTACCTTGTTTTTAGTTTAAAAATATTACATTCCTTTTTTTATGATTCTAATTTTATTAAATTATGTGATTAAAAAGAGTATCACCAGTCGATAAGTCCATGTATCTCTCTTCCTGAAGAAGGATTCATCACTAAAAAATAATATATCTAACCAATAATATTCAAAGACACAAAAGTTATAATCATCTATATTATTCCAAAATTTAAAAAATTAAGTTCTAAGGCCAATGAAATAGAATTAAATGCTATACATATTAATGAAAATACCTTCCACGTAGTAAAAATAAAGCTAGGACAAGAAAGATACAAAGACCCATCAATATCTAACACTGTACTTGACATGTTTTCATAGTAGCTACTAATCTTTAGTCTATTTCTATACCTTCTCCTTCACTTAGTTTAGAAAATTTCCCTGCGTGATCTCATTTGTTCCCACAACTTTAGCTCCTTTCTAGCTTCTGAAAACTCTCAAATTTTTATCTTTAGCACAGATAGCTTCTGGCCTTATATATCCAGCTCTCTACTATATAGACCCATTTGGAAGGAAAATAGGCAACCTGAACTCAGTTCAGGTTGTTGCTTTTTTTTTTTAATTTTTTTTTTTAATTTGATCTTCCTTCTCAATATCAAGTTGACAAGAGCTTCCTTATTATTATCACAAATACTTGCTATATATTCCTATTACAGCACTTATTAAACTGTACAGTGACATTTTCCTGTATGACTCACTATGTAATAGTTGTGATTTCCTTAAATGTAGGCATCATGGGTTAATTTTTTTCTTCCAGTGTTATTGACCTATAATTGACATATAGCAACTGTATATTTAAGGTGTACAGCACGGTGATTTGACTTACATATGTCATGAAATGATTATCACTAGAAGTTTAGTGAACATACACCAGCTCATAAAAATTAAATAAATAGAGAAAAATTTTTCTTGTGATGATAACTCTTAAGGTTTATGCTCTTAAAATCTTTCATGTATAACACACAGCAGTGTAAATTATATACATCATGTTGTACATCACATCCTTAGTACTTATTTATCTTATAACTGGAAGTTTGTACCGTTTGACTGTCTTCATCCAATTCCCCATCCCCCACCTATGGTGACCACAAATCTGATCAATTTTCATATGGGTATTTTTTTGGGAGAGATTGTTTTTGACGTATAGTTGACACACAACACTATGTTAGTTCCTGTTACACAACATAGTGATACTATATTTCGATACTTTTCAAAATGATCACCATGATAAGTCTAGTTACTATATGTCACCATACAAAGATATTACATTATTATTGACCATATTATATACACTGTAAATTTCATACCCATGACTCATTTATTTTGCAGCTAGAAGTTTTGTACCTTTTATCTTCCTTACCTATTTATCCCCTTACCTATTTATTCCCTCCCAGCAACGACTTCCCCTCTGGCAACCACCTGTTTGTTCTCTGTATTTTTGACTCATTTCTGTTTTGTTTTTATTTTTTTTTTTAGATTCCTCAATAGATGAAATCATACAGCATTTGTCTTTCTCTGCCTGACTTATTTCACTTAGCATAATGCAATCTAAGTCCATTCAGGTTGTTCCAAATGGCAAGATTTCATTCCTTTTTTATGGCTAATATTCCATTGTACGTATATACAAGTACTTTTAAAAAATTTTAGTATTTAGTACATCACATTTATTAAGACGTGTAGATGGAGTAGAACTTTTGGCTGGTCTTTATGCTTTTTTGTTATGTTGTTATGTCCTGAACTTTCCACATCAAAGTCATTCAAAGAATCTAGTATACCAGTACTTCTTTATCCATTCACCTACTGATGGCATTTAGGTTGCTTCCATATCTCTCCTATTGTAATTAATGTTGCAGTGAATAGAGGAGTGCCTATATCTTTTCTAATTAGTGTTTTCATTTCCTTCAGATAAATGCCAAGGAGTGAAAAGGATCATATGATAGTTCCACTAATATTTTTACTTTTTTGAGGAATCCCCATATTGTTTTCCACAGTGGCTGTACCAATTTACATTCTCTTCAACCGTGCACAAGGGTTCCCTTTTCTACACATCCTCACCAACACTTATTATTTGTTGTCTTTTCAATAATAGAATTATGATAGGTGTAAGGTGATATCTCACTGTGGTTTTGATTTGCATTTCCCTGATGATTAGTGATGCTGAGCATCTTTTCATGTGTCTGTTGGCCATCTGTACATCTTCTTTGGAAAAATATCTATTTAGATCTTCTGCCCATTTTTAAGTTGGGTTGTTTGTTTTCTTGATGTTGAGTTGTATGAGTTCTTTATATATTTTGGCTGTTAGGCCTTTATTGAACATATCATTTGCAAATATCTTCTCCCATTCATAATGTAGCCTTTTTGTTTTCTTGATAGTTTCCTTCACCGTACAAAAGCTTTTTAGTTTGATGGAACTCCATTTATATATTTTTGCTTTTGTTTTCCCTGCCTAAAGAGACATATCTAAAAAAAATTACTAAGATTGATTTCAAAGAGCACACTGCCTATGTTTCTTTTTAGAAGTTTTATGGTTTCAGGTCTTACATTTAGGTATGCAATCCATTTTGAATTTATTTTTGTGCATGAGATGAGAGAGAGTTACAGTTTGATTCCTTTGATGTAGCTGTCTGGTTTTCCCAACACCAATTATTGAAGGGGCTGTTTTTTCCCCATTGCATATTTTTGCCTCCATTGTGATAGATTAGTTACTCATATAAGTGTGGGTTCATTGCTGAGCTTTCTACTCTGTTCTATTGATGTATGTGTCTGTTTTTGTAACATGTTTAGTTTCATAGTATAGTTTGAAATCATGGGGTATGAGACCTCCAGGTTTGTTCTTCTTTTTCAAGATTGTTTTGGATACTCTAGGTCTTTTGAGTTTCATACAAAATTTTAAATTCTTTGCTCTCGTTCTGTGAAAAGTGCCATTGGTATTTTGATAGGGATTGTACTGAATCTGGAGATTGCCTTGAGTAATATGGTCATTTTAGCAATATTAATTCTTCCAATCCATGAACATGGTGTACCTTTCCATCTGTTTGTGCAAACTTCAGTGTCTTTCATCCATGTCTTTATAGTGTTCTGAGTACAGGTCTTTTACATCCTTATTCAGATTTATTCCTAGGTTTTTAAATTCTTTTTGATATGATTGCAAGTGGAATTGCTTTCTTAATTTCCCTTTCTAGTAGTTAGTTGTTAATGTATAGAAATACAACAGATTTCTCTATATTAATTTTGTATCCTGCATCTTTACCTAATTCATTAATGAGCTCTAGTACAGTTTTTCATGGCATCTTTAGGACTTTCTATTTACAGTATCATATCATCTGCAAACAGTGTTAGTTTTAATTCTTCCTTTTCATTTGGATGTCTTTATTCATTTTTCTTGTCTGGTTGATATGGCTAGGAATTCAAACATATGTTGAATAAGAGTGGTGAGTGTGAGCATCCTTGACTTGTTCTTGATCTTAAAGGAAATGCTTCCAGCTTTTTCACCATTGTGTATGATATTAGCTGTGGGTTTGTCATACATGGCCTTTATTATTTTGAGATTTGTTCCTTGTAAACCCACTTTGCTGAGAGTTGGGTTTTTTTATCATATATGGATATAGAATTTTTTCAAAAGCTTTTTCTGCATTTATTGAGATGATTATATGATTTTTATTCTTCAATTTGTTAATGTAAGGTATCACACTGATTGATTTGCAAATATTAAACCATCCTTGCATCCCAGGGATAAATTCCACTTGATTGTGATGTATGATCCTTTTAATATATTGCTGAATTTGATTTGCTAATATTTTGTTGAATATTTTTCATCTATGTTCATCAGTGATATTTTCTTTTTTTGTGATATCTCTTTCCAGTTTTGTCGAACTGGGTGATGCTGTCCTTATAGAAAGAGTTCAGAAATGTTCTTTCCTCTTCATTTTTTTGGAATAGTCTGAGAAGGATAAGCATTAACTTTTCTCTAAAAGATGGATAGAGTTCACCTGTGAAGCTATCTGGTGCTGCACTTTTGTTTGTTGGTTTCTTTTCTTTCTTTCTTTTGTTCTTCTTTTTTTTTGTAATTACTAGTTCAATGTCACTACCAGTAATCAGTCTGTTCATATTTCCTATTTCTTTCTGGTTCAGTCTAGGAAGACTGCACATTTTTAGCAATTTGTCTATTTCTCCTAGACTGTCCATTTTATTGGTGTATTTGTTCATAATAATATACTGTGAGCCTTTGTATTTCTGTGGTTTCTTGTAACCTCTCCCTTTTCATTTCTAATTTTATTGATTTGAGTCATCTCTCTTTCTTTTCTTTCATTTTTTTTGTTGTTGTTGAATATAGCTAAAGGTTTATCAATTTTGTTTATATTTCCCTAAAGCAGTTTCTTAGTTTCATTGATCTTTTCTATTTTTTTTGTCCCTTTTTCATTTATTTCTCCTCTGATCTGTATGATTTCTTTCCTTCTACTAACTTTGGATTTTGTTTCTTCTTCTTTTTCTAGTTCCTTTAGGTGTAAGGTTAGTTTATTTATTTAAGATTTTTCTTGTTTCCTGAAGTAGTCTTTTATAGCTATAAGTGTCCCTCTTAGAACTTCTTTTCCTGCATCCCACAGATTTTGAATCACTGTGTTTTCATTTTCATTTGTCTCCAAGTGTTTTTTCTTTTTTTTTTTTTTCAATTTCTTCTTTGGTTTAGTCAGTAATCCATTGATGTTTTAGTAGCATATTGTTTAGACTCCACATGCTTGTGTTTTTTTCCAGTTTTTTTCTTGTAGTTGATTTCTAGTCTCATAGTGTGTGCTGGGAAAAGATGCTTGATATGATTTCAATTTTCTTAAATTTACTGAGACTTTTTTTGTCTAGCATGTGATTGGTTCTGGAAAATGTTCCATGTGCACTTAAAAAGAATGTGTATTCTTCTGCTTTTGAAAGGAATATTCTATACACTTCTATTTTTTTTTGACCACACCATGCAGCTTTCAGGATCTCAGTTCCCTGACTAGAGATTGAACTGGTGCCCCCTGCAATGGAAGCACAAAGTCCTAATCACTGGACTTCCAGGGAATTCCCTTCATATATCTATATATTAAGTTCATTTGGTCTAATGTGTCATTGAAGGCCAGTGTTTTCTTATTGATTGTCTGTCTGAATGATCTGTCCATTGATGTAAGTGGGGTAGTAACACCCCCAACTATTATTGTGTTACTGTCAATTTCTCCCTTTATGTCTGTTAATATTTGCTTTATGTATTTAGGTGTTCCTATATTCAATGCATATATATTTACAATTGTTATAGCTTCTTGGGTTACTCCCTTGATTTTATGTGATGTCCTTCTTTGTCTCATGTTACAGTGTTTATTTTAAATTCTCTTTTGTCTAATATAAGTATTGGTATCCTGGCTTTAAAAGAAAAAAATTTCCATTTGCATGTGTTTGTGTTATATCTGAAGTGATTATCTTGTAGGCAGCATATATTCACTCCATGACTCTTGTTTAGACTATTCCATTTACATGGAATAAAGTCATTATTGATAAGTATGTAATTGTTGCCATTTTGTTAATTGTTTTTGGACATTTTGTAGATCTCTTTTTGTTCCTTTCTTCTTGTTTTGCTATCTTGCTTTGTGATTTGATGACTATCTTTATTGTTATGTTTGGATTCCTTTATCTTTGTTGTGTTTAACTATTATAGATTTTTATTTTGTAGTCATCGGGATATATATATATATATATATATAATTTTATATATATAATTATTGTAAACTGCTAACACCTTAAGTTCAAATGAATTAAGAATCCTGAATTTTTACTCCCCCTCAACATGTTTACTGTTTTTGACATCAGACTTTACATCTTTTTGTTTTGTGCATCCCTTAACTGTTTATTGTGGATATAGATGATTTTACTGCATCTGTCTTTTAACCTTCCTACTAGATTTATACATGACTGATTTACTATCCTTACTGTATATATGCATTTACTATAGATTTAATATTTTGTAGATTTCAGATTTCTAGTTGTAGCCTCTTTTTTCCTTAGAGAAATCCCTTTAACATTTCTTGTAAAGGTGGTTGGTGGTGCTGAATTCTTTTAGCTTTTGTGTGTCTGTAAAATTTTGATATCTTCATCAAATCTGAAAGAAAGCCATGCTGTGTAGTGTTATTGGTTGTAGGTTTCCCTTTCATCACTTTAAATATATCATGCCACTGTTCTCTGACTTGTAGAGTTGCTGCTGAAAGTCAGCTGATAGCCATATGGGAGTTCCCTTATATGTAATTCATTTTTATGTTATGTAAATAAAAATTTTAGAACATGACAAAAAACTCACTGTGCTTTCTTAGACTTTTGATATAATCTGCTACTGTACAAACTTTGTTAAATCAAGATTAAAGACCTACATGACAGATTTCTTTCAGTGTTTACATTAGTGGCTTTGTATAAAAAGATTCTGTGATGGAGCTGTACACTATAATTTATTGTAAAAAATTGGTAATGTGTCCATAAGATTTTACCTCCTCTTGTTATTGCATTTTGTTTGTGATGTGGGCATGGCTGGTGCTTGTGGGCATGGCTGGTGCCCAGGGATCCCAGGGCTGGTGCTGGCTTGCTGGTGGGTGAATAGTGTCCTGATACAGCAGGCTGTACCACTGCAGTGTCCTGGGGCTAGTGTCCACCTCCTGGTGGGTTGAGCCAGTGATCAGGGGATGTCGGGGCTGGTGCCCATCCAATTGTGTGTGAGCCTGGGTCCTGGGGCTAATGCCAGTACACTGGTTTGCTGAGCCCTCTGGCGGACAGGCCTGGGTCCCAGCGTGGCTGTGGTCTCACTGTGTCTTAAGGCAGACAACTGCTGGTGGGTGTGGCTATATCCTGTCTTTAGCTCCTTGGCCTGAGTTGTCCCAGTATGGGTGCAGATAGGCTGGTGGGCAGGGCTGTGTCCTAGCATAATAAGCTAGAAGGAGGATTCCAAAATGGCACTTACCAGGGCCAGTGTCCATGAGGTAGAATGATTTCCCCAGAATGCCTCTCTCCAGTGTCTATGTCTGCAGGGTGAGCTCCAGTTACCTCCTGCTTCTCCAAGAAGCTCTCTAAGATCAGTGGGTGGGTCTGACCCAGGCTCCTTAAAATTACTGCTTCTGCCCTGGGTCCTGGAGAGTGTGAGATTTTGTGTGTGTCTTTTAAGAGGGGAGTCTCTTTCCTACAGTGCTCAGGCTCCCCTGAAATTAAGCTTAACAGGTCTTCAAAGCCAAACGTTCTGGGGGCTCATCTTCCTAGTGCAGGACCCCTGGGTTGGGGAGCCGGATGTGGAGCTCAGGACCCTCACTCTTTGGGGAGAACCTCTACAATTGTAATTGTCTTCCCATTTGTGGGTTGCCCACCCAAGTGTGTGGGTCTTGACTATTCCACATCTCTGTAACTCTGATCCATCTTGTTGTGGTTTCTTCTTTATATCTTTAGTTGTAGAAGATCTTTTCTGCTAGTCTTCAGGTCTTTCTCATCAATAATTGATCTGTAAATAGTAGTAATCTTGGTGTACCCATAGGAGGAGCTGAGTTCAGGATCTTCCTACTCTGCTATCTTGGCCACTCTCCCTATCACAGTTTAATATTTTTGTGTTGCCAAAAAGTAGTATAATTTTGTCAGATATTCAGTACCTGTTTGATGAATGAATGGACATACCTCTAATATTTTGTTTTGAATTTTACTTTTAGAATTTCCATTTACCTATTTGTTCAAATAACAATCTTGCATAGTCATCCCATGTTTTTCTTTTGGTCCCTATCCCCCCACACCCACATCATTCATCTTATCAGTTATTTAATTCTATTCTTTTTCTTTCAATTGTAATGCCTTCTTCGTCTCCTGTCTGTATTCTTCCAAATACTTTCTAACCAGTTCTCATGACTTCAGTTCCTCCTTTGTTCAATTCCTGTTAAATATATCTTATTCAAACACAAATTTGATCATATTATGTTACTGTTTAAAAGAGTCTTCAATGGTCCCTCATTGCTAGCAAAATAGTCACCTTTTAGTTTGGCATATAAGATCATTTTTAACTTGCCTTCCAATATTTTATAATTTTCCAAGTTAGCTATATGCTACCCACATTATTCTATTCTGCATTTTGAACATTCATTATTTAATTTCGCTTGCCTCCTTTAATACATCTGCTAATTGGTCTTTGTCTTTTCTTGAATCATTTTGGTAATTTTATTTTTTCCAAAAATATCATCTCTTTCAGATAAGTTTTCAAACATGTTGCCATTGACTTACATAGAACATTATAAAACTTTTAATGTGTATTTAGTCTATTGCTATGTCCCTATGTTCTTATTTAGTCTCTAATATATGTATTTTCTCCCTTCCCCCTCAGAATAACCTTGCCCTGTATTTGATGGCAGAGTAAGTCTGGGCTCCTGTGATGCTTCAGTTATAGTGGCTCCACTCTGTTCTGATTTCTATATAAGGTTTATGAGTAACAGTTTGCTCAATATGTTTGAAAATCATTAATCTAAGGCGAGATACATAGAAATTCACAAGTAAATCTACAATTAAGCTTCCAGGTCCCAGGACCCAGACCTCCACTTTGATCCCCAAACTTGCTCTTATCATGGGTGGGGTGATCAGGCACTGAGTATACAACTCATGCTGTCTAAGCATGGCCATAAGATGGACATAAGAATGATAATTTATTAATTTAAAAATATAACTGTCATATGGATTGGGATACTGAAGTTTTTTTAAAGTTTCTTTTTAATTTAATTTAATTTAATATTTTGGATTAAAAAATTATTGGAGTATAGTTGATTTACAATGTTGTGTTAATTTCAGGTGTACAGCAAAGTGAATCAGTTCTACATATACATATATCCACTCTTTTTTAGATTCTTTTCTCACATAAGCCATTACAGAGTATTGAGTAGAGTTCCCTGTGCTATACAGTAGGTCCTTATTAGTTACCTATTAGTTATCTATTTTATATATAGCTGTGTGTATATGTCAATCCCAATCTCCCAGTTCATCCTTCCCGCCCCACCCCTTTCACCCTGGTAACCATAAGTTTGTTTTCTACATCTGTAACTCTATCTCTGTTTTGCAGATAAGTTTATTTGCACAATTTTTTAGATTCCACATATAAGCAATATCATATGATATTTATCTTTCTCGTCTGTTTTACTTCACTCAGTATGACAATCTCTAGATCCAGCCATGTTGCAAATGGCATTTTTTTTTTTAAAGCTGAGTAATGATCCATTGTGTATATGTACCACATCTTCTTTATCCATTCCTCTGTTGATGGATATTTAAGTTGCTTCCATGTCCTGGCTATTGTAAATAGTGTTGCAATGAACATTGGGGTGCATGTATCTTTTCAAATTATGGTTTTCTCCAAATATATGTCCAGGAATGGGATTGCAGTATCATGTGGTAGCTCTATTTTGTTTTTTAAGGAACCTCCATACTGTTCTCCACAGTGGTTATACCAGGATACATTCCCACCAATAGTGTAAGAGGGTTCCCTTTTCTCCACACCCTCTTCAGCATTTATTGTTTGTAGACTTTGATGATGGTCATTCTGACCTATGTGAGGTGATACATTATTATACTGTTGATTTGCATTTCTCTAATAATTAGTGATGTTGAGCATCTTTTCATGTGCTTTTTAGCCATCTGTATGTCTCTTTGGAGAAATGTCTATTTAGATCTTCTGTCCTGACTTTATTTTTATTTATTTATTTTTTTTGTGGTACACAGGCCTCTCACTGCTGTGGCCTTTCACGCTGCGGAGCACAGGCTCCGGACGTGCAGGCTCAGTGGCCATGGCCCAAGGGCCTAGCTGCTCCGCGGCACGTGGGATCCTCCCAGACTGGGGCACAAACCCGCGTCCCCTGCATTGGCAGGTGGACTCTCAACCACTGTGCCACCAGGGAAGCCCCTGTCCTGACTTTTTTTTTATTATTTTTCCTAAAGCCATTTCACATTGAAAGAAAATTATAATCAGCCAGCAAGTCATTGATGATCATGGAAATCAGAATCCAGAGAATGAGACATCACAAAAAATAAGGATTTGTAGCAAAGATATTTTCATAAAATGAAACACTTTAAATAATGCCCCACCTCATTATTATTCAGGAAAATACACATTTATATTGCTCTTAGATAGATAATTTTATAGCTTTCAGATTAGCAAAATTTAAAAAGTCTCATCATTGGAAGTTGGTGAAGATGTGCAGTAATTTGAACTGTTACATATTTACTGGGGTGAGTAAAAATTTAGTATAAACACATTAGAAAACAATCTGGCACTATCTGGTAATAATTAAGAAGTACATAAACTAGAACCAATTGCTTTCCTAGATCTTTCAAGAATCGCTTGCATATGTACTTAAGAAGGCTTGTATAAGAATAGTCAGAAGAGTATAATTCATACAATAAAATAATTACAAAGAAAGTATAAATTTTCATGAGTAGAATGTGGAGAATATAAATTGATGGAGGCATATAAATGAATACTATACAACAGTGAAATGTTACTCCTACAAATATCAACATGGATGAACTTCTAGAGTATAATATTGAACACAAGGGGCAAGCTGCAAAAGCACACATACTGTTGGTATTATATATTTTAATTTTTATTTATTTATTTTAATACAGCAGGTTCTTATTAGTTATCTATTTTATACATATTACTGTATATATGTCAATCCCAATCTCCCAATTCATCCCCTACCACCGTGGCTTTCCCCCCCAGTGTCCATACATTTGTTCTCTATATCTGTGTCTCTATTTCTGCCTTGCAAACGGGTTCATCTGTACCATTTTTCTAGATTCCACATATATGCATTAATATACAATATTTTGGTATTACTTGTGCAAAGGGTTTTAAGACAAATAAAGCAATATTATGTTATTTAGTGATATATACTAAGAGTACAGACAAATGCATGGGGCTGATAAAGACAAATTCAGTATAGTGTTTATTCCTGAAATGGCAGGAATGTTTACACAACGGCTTCAAATATATTGGTAATGTTTTACTTCTTACACTGTAAAGGCTATGAAATGGTTGTTATGCTATTCTTTATATCTTCTTGGAAGACAAATCATAATCTTAAAGTCATTGGTAGTCATTGGAAATAGAACACACAAAAAAATTCAGAAATAACTTTTGTAAGACTCCAATGATAGGATATTTCCAATGTCCAAATTCTTTCTAATTATCTTCCATCCTCATGGCTCCACCAAAGGAGCTCTGACTAAAATTATCATTGAGTTCAATGTCTCCATTGAGATTTAAAAGTACAAGCCTGGTGATTTATATTATATGCCCATTATATTTCCCTTCCATGTGGCTGGTACAGAGGTCTTTGAGAATGAGTTTTGGAGAATGACAGTGTATAATGCTAAGCGTACATAAGCATAACTCCAATGTTAGCACTGTTTCAGATGTGATCACTTTATTAGACCAAATAAACAGTCTCCTGGCACCTGGTATGTAAGTATCAATTCAGCAAAGCCTATATCTCTATTCTAACAAGCAAAGAACTCTTGAATTTGTTTGCCTTTACCTGGCAAGGATAACATTATGCCTTCATATCCCTGCCTCAAGGTTACTTCAATTCTCCAATACGATATCACAATTTAATCCATGAGGAGCTTGTTTGCTTTACTCTCCCATAAAATACTTTATCTATTCAATGATTTACTAGTTTTGGTGATATATTGCTGATAACTGTTACATAGTACCTGGAAAATAGAATGTATCTAGCTGTCTTGATTAAATATATGAGTGCTAAAGAATGGGAAATATGTTCCTGTGAAAATTAAGCATCCTGACACTTATGAAACTTTTGTGGATTCTTTCAGCCAGAGCATATAGAACATCCCTGTCCAAAGCAAAAATCAATTTACAGATGACTGGCAGATAACTTGCTACCATAAAGGAGAAAGCTGAGGACAAATTTAACTCACTAAAAATCATATCATGGAGAATTTGAAAGAATTTGCATTTTTTTATATACTGTTTTGTTTCAACTCAAGGAATATATTCAAATTATTGTTTTATATAGACAGTTTTTTTTTCCTTTTTGATTTGCTGATTTTAATTCTGGAATCATTTTCCTTATTCTGGAAGTACTTGTTTTTCATGTTGCTTTAGTGAGTATCTCTTGCTGGTAAAACCTCTTAGTTTTTGTTTTTTTTCAGAAGATATATTTATTTGGATCGTATTCTTCAATGAAACTTCAACTGTGCAAATATTTGTAGACTGAAATTTAGTTTCTCTCCACAATTTGAAGATATTATATCTCTCTTGGTTGGATTCCATGGTTGATGTTTCAAAATAATCAAAAATATGCTAGAAAAATTATGTTACACATTCTCTTTCTATTCAGCATATTTTAAACTTCTCTTGCATATTTGCTTTGTCTCTCTGTATTCAAATATTCAGGTCCAAATTCCTGTACTTAATTCTTTTCTCAGCTGTATCTAATTTTCTATTTAATTTATCTATTATATTTTCAATGATCATACATAACTTTAACACACTTCAGAAAAAGCTGGGACTTGCCTGGTGGTGCAGTGGTTAAGAATCCGCCTGCCAATGCAGGGGACAAGTGTTCCATCCCTGGCCTGGGAAGCTCCCACATGCCACGCAACAACTAAGCCCTGTGTGCACAAATACTGAGCATGCACTCTAGAGCCCGTGAGCCACAACTACTAAGCCCACGTGCTGCAACTACCGAAGCCCGCACGCCTAGAACCCGTGCTCCGCAGCAAGAGAAGCCACAGCAATAAGAAGCCCGCACACTGCAACGAAGTGTAGCTCCCACTCCCCACAACTAGAGAAAGCCCGCTCACAGTAACGAAGAGCCAACACAGCCAAAAATCAATCAAACAATAAATAAAATTTTTAAAAAAAGAAAAAGCTTAGGAGAGAACTGCAAATTATCGAAAAGTAGGTAGCTATCATTTCAAGGGTGAACTTTAGTAGAACATTCCTACTATTAAAATGATAAATATCGGGGGGGGGACCTTGAACATGGCGGAAGAGTAAGAGGCGGAGATCGCCTTCCTCCCCACGGATACACCAGAAATACATCTACATGTGGAACAACTCCTACAGAACACCTACTGAAGGCTGGCAGAAGACCTCAGACCTCCCAAAAGGCAAGAAACTCCCCACGTACCTGGGTAGGGCAAAAGAAAAAAAGAAAAAACAGCGACAAAAGAATAAGGACGGCACCTGCACCAGTGAGAGGGAGCTGTGAAGGAGGAAAAGTTTCCACACACTAGGAAGCCCCTCCGCGGGCGGAGACTGCAGGAGGCGGAGGGGGGAGCTTCGGACCGCGGAGTAGTGCACAGCGACGGGTGCGGAGGGCAAAGCGGGGAGATTCCCGCACAGAGCATTGGTGCCGACCGGCACTCACCAGGCCGAGAGGCTTGTCTGCTCACCCGCCGGGGCGGGCGGGGCTGCGAGCTGAGGCTCGGGTTTCAGTTTTGGACGGAGCGCAGGTAGAGGACTGGGGTTGGCGGCTTGAACATAGCCTGAAGGGGTTAGTGCACCACGACTAGCCGGGAGGGAGTTCGGGGAAAAGCCTGCACCTGCCGAAGAGGCAAGAGACTTTTTCTTCCCTCTTTGTTTCCTGGTGCGCGAGGAGAGGGGTTTAAGAGCGCTGCTTAAAGGAACTCCAGAGACTGGCGCGAGCCGCGGCTAAAAGCGCGGACCCCAGAGACGGGCGGGAGACTCTAAGGCTGCTGCTGCCGCCACCAAGGGGCCTGTGTTCGAGAACAGGTCACTCTCCACACCCCTCTTCCGCGGAGCCTGTGCAGCCCGCCACTGCCAGGTTCCCGGGATCCAGGAACAACTTCCCCGGGAGAACGCACAGCGGGCCTCAGGCTGGTGCAACGTCACGCCGGCCTCTGCCGCAACGTCACGCCGCCTCTGACGCCGCAGGCCCGCCCCGCACGCAGTGCCCCTCCTTCCCCCCCCAACCCCCGGCCTGAGTGAGCCAGAGCCCCCAAATCAGCGGCTCCTTTAACCCTGTCCTGTCTGAGCAAAAAACAGACGCCCTCCAGCGACCTACACGCAGAGGCAGGGCCAAATCCAAAGCTGAGCTCCTGTGAGCTGTGAGAACAAAGAAGAGAAAGGGAAATCTCTCCCAGCAGCCTCAGAAGCAGCGGATTAAAGCTCCACAATCAACTTGATATACCCTGCATCTGTGGAATACCTGAATAGACAAGGAATGATCCCAAATTGAAGAGGTGGAATTTAGGAGCGAGATCTATGATTTTTTTCTCTTTTCCTCTTTTTGTGAATGTGTACGTGTATGCTTCTGTGTGAGATCTTGTCTGTATACTCTTGCTTCCACCATTTGTCCTAGGGCTCTATCCGTCCATGGTTTTTTAAAAAAATTCTTTTTTCTCAATAATTAATTTTATTTGTAATAACTTTATTATACTTTACCTTCGTTCTTTCTTTCTTTCTTTCCTTCCTTCCCTCCTTTAGACAACGAATCACCCCAAATTGAGGAGGTGGTCTCTGAGAGCAAGATTTATGATTTTTCCCCCTTTACCTCTTTTTGTGAAGGTGTATGTGTATGCTTCTGTGTAAGATTTTCTCTGTATAGCTTTGCTTCCAACATTTGTCCTAAGGTTCTATCCGTCCCTTTTTTATTTTTTTCTAAATATTTTTTAATTCAATAACTATATTATACTTTATTTTATTTTTACTGTATCTTCTTTCTTTCTGTCTTTTTTCCTTCTTTCCCTCCTTCCTTCCTTCCTTCCTCCCTCCCTCCCTCCCTCCTTTCTTTCCTTCTTTGCTTCTTTCTTCCTTCCTTCCTTTCCTCCTTTCCTTCTTTCTTTCCTCATATTTCTACTAATTCTCTCTACTTTTTCTCCCTTTTATTCTGAGCCGTGTGGATGAAAGGCTCTTGGTGCTCCAGCCAGGAGTCAGGGCTCTGCCTCTGAGGTAGGAGAGCCAACTTCAGGACACTGGTCAACAAGAGACCTCCCAGCTCCACATAATATTAAATGGCGGAAATCTCCATCTTAACACCAGCACCCAGCTTCACTCAACGACCAGCAAGCCAGAGTGCTGGACAACCTATGCCAAACAACTAGCAAAACAGGAACACAACCCCACCCATTAGCAGAGAGGCGGCCTAAAATCATAATAAGGCCACAGACACCCCAAAACACACCACCAGAGGTGAACCTGCCCACTAGAGAGACAAGATCCAGACTCATCCACCACAACACAGGCACTAGTTCCCTCCACCAGGAAGCCTACACAACCCACTGAAACAACCTTAGCCACTGGAGACAGACATCAAAAACAACGGGAACTACGAACGTGCAGCCTGCAAAAAGGAGACCCCAAACACAGTAAGATAAGCAAAATGAGAAGACAGAAAAACACACAGCAGATGAAGGAGCAAGATAAAAATGCACCAGACCTAACAAATGAAGAGGAAATAGGCAGTCTACCTGAAAAAGAATTCAGAATAATGATAGTAAGGATGATCTGAAATCTTGGAAGTAGAATGGACAAAATGCAAGAAACAGTTAACAAGGACCTAGAAGAAATAAAGATGAAACAAGCAACGATGAACAACGCAATAAATGAAATTAAAAGTACTCTAGATGGGATCAATAGCAGAATAACCAAGGCAGAAGAACGGATAAGTGACCTGGAAGATAAAATAGTGGAAATAACTACTGCAGAGCAGAATAAAGAAAAAAGAATGAAAAGAACTGAGGACAGTCTCAGAGACCTCTGGGACAACATTAAACGCACCAACATTCGAATTATAGGGGTTCCAGAAGAAGAAGAGAAAAAGAAAGGGACTGAGGAAATATTTGAAGAGATTATAGTTGAAAACTTCCCTAATATGAGAAAGGAAATAGTTAATCAAGTCCAGGAAGCACAGAGAGTCCCATACAGGATAAATACAAGGAGAAATACACCAAGACACATATTAATCAAACTGTCAAAAATTAAATACAAAGAAAGCATATTAAAAGCAGCAAGGGAAAAACAACAAATAACACACAAGGGAATCCCCATAAGGTTAACAGCTGATCTCTCAGCAGAAACCCTACAAGCCAGAAGGGAGTGGCAGGACATACTGAAAGTGATGAAGGAGAAAAACCTGCAACCAAGACTACTCTATCCAGCAAGGATCTCATTCAGATTTGATGGAGAAATTAAAACCTTTACAGACAAGCAAAAGCTGAGAGAGTTCAGCACCACCAAACCAACTTTACAACAAATGCTAAAGGAACTTCTCTAGACAAGGAACACAAGAGAAGGAAAAGACCTATAATAACGAACCCAAAACAATATAGAAAATGGGAATAGGAACATACATATCGATAATTACCTTAAATGTAAATGGACTAAATGCTCCCACTAAAAGACACAGATTGGCTGAATGGATACAAAAACAAGACCCTTATATATGCTGTCTACAAGAGACCCACTTCAGACCTAGAGACACATACAGACTGAAAGTAAGGGGATGGAAAAAGATATTCCATGCAAATGGAAAACAAAAGAAAGCTGGAGTAGCAATTCTCATATCAGACAAAATAGACTTTAAAATAAGGACTATTAAAAGAGACAAAGAAGGACACTACATAATGATCAAGGGATCGATCCAAGAAGAAGATATAACAATTGTAAATATTTATGCACCCAATATAGGAGCACCTCAATACATAAGGCAAATACTAACAGCCATAAAAGGGGAGATCGACAGTAACACATTCATAGTAGGGGACTTTAACACCCCACTTTCACCCATGGACAGATCATCCAAAATGAAAATAAATAAGGAAACACAAGCTTTAAATGATACATTAAACAAGATGGACTTAATTGATATTTATAGGACACTCCATCCAAAAACAACAGAATACACATTTTTCTCAAGTGCTCATGGAACATTCTCCAGGATAGATCATATCTTGGGTCACAAATCAAGCCTTGGTAAATTTAAGAAAATTGAAATTGTATCAAGTATCTTTTCTGACCACAACGCCATGAGAGTAGATATCAATTACAGGAAAAGATCTGTAAAAAATACAAACACATGGAGGCTACACAATACACTACTTAATAATGAAGTGATCACTGAAGAAATCAAAGAGGAAATAAAAAAATACCTAGAAACAAATGACAATGGAGACACGACGACCAAAACCTATGGGATGCAGCAAAAGCAGTTCTAAGGGGGAAGTTTATAGCAATACAAGCCCACCTTAAGAAGCAGGAAACATCTCGAATAAACAACCTAACCTTGCACCTCAAGCAATTAGAGAAAGAAGAACAAAAAAACCCCAAAGCTAGCAGAAGGAAAGAAATCATAAAAATCAGATCAGAAATAAATGAAAAAGAAATGAAGGAAACGATAGCAAAGATCAATAAAACTAAAAGCTGGTTCTTTGAGAAGATAAACAAAATAGATAAACCACTAGCCAGACTCATCAAGAAAAAAAGGGAGAAGACTCAAATCAATAGAATTAGAAATGAAAAAGAAGTAACAACTGACACTGCAGAAATAAAAAAAATCATGAGAGATTACTACAAGCAACTCTATGCCAATAAAATGGACAATCTGGAAGAAATGGACAAATTCTTAGAAATGCACAACCTGCCAAGACTGAATCAGGAAGAAATAGAAAATATGAACAGACCAATCACAAGTACTGAAATTGAAACTGTGATTAAAAATCTTCCAACAAACAAAAGCCCAGGACCAGATGGCTTCACAGGTGAATTCTATCAAACGTTTAGAGAAGAGCTAACACCTATCCTTCTCGAACTCTTCCAAAATATAGCAGAGGGAGGAACACTCCCAAATTCCTTCTACGAGGCCACCATCACCTTGATACCAAAACCAGACAAGGATGTCACAAAGAAAGAAAACTACAGGCCAATATCACTGATGAACATAGATGCAAAAATCCTCAACAAAATACTAGCAAACAGAATCCAACAGCACATTAAAAGGATCATACACCATGATCAAGTGGGGTTTATTCCAAGAATGCAGGGATTCTTCAATATACGCAAATCTATCAATGTGATAAACCATATTAACAAATTGAAGGAGAAAAACCATATGATCATCTCAATAGATGCAGAGAAAGCTTTCGACAAAATTCAACACCCATTTATGATAAAAACCCTGCAGAAAGTAGGCATAGAGGGAACTTTCCTCAACATAATAAAGGCCATATATGACAAGCCCACAGCAAACATCATCCTCAATGGTGAAAAACTGAAAGCATTTCCACTAAGATCAGGAACAAGACAAGGTTGCCCACTCTCACCACTCTTATTCAACATAGTTTTGGAAGTTTTAGCCACAGCAATCAGAGAAGAAAAGGAAATGAAAGGAATCCAAATCGGAAAAGAAGAAGTAAAGCTGTCACTGTTTGCAGATGACATGATACTATACATAGAGAATCCTAAAGATGCTACCAGAAAACTACTAGAGCTAATCAATGAATTTGGTAAAGTAGCAGGATACAAAATTAATGCACAGAAATCTCTGGCATTCCTATATACTAATGATGAAAAATCTGAAAGTGAAATCAAGAAAACACTCCCAATTACCATCGCAACAAAAAGAATAAAATATCTAGGAATAAACCTACCTAAGGAGACAAAAGACCTGTATGCAGAAAATTATAAGACACTGATGAAAGAAATTAAAGATGATACAAATAGATGGAGAGATATACCATGTTCTTGGATGGGAAGAATCAGCATTGTGAAAATGACTCTACTACCCAAAGCAATCTACAGATTCAATGCAATCCCTATCAAACTACCACTGGCATTTTTCACAGAACTATAACAAAAAATTTCACAATTTGTATGGAAACACAAAAGACCCCAAATAGCCAAAGCAATCTTGAGAATGAAAAAAGGAGCTGGAGGAATTAGGCTCCCTGACTTCAGACTATACTACAAAGCTACAGTAATCAAGACAGTATGGTACTGGCACAAAAACAGAAAGATAGATCAATGGAACAGGATAGAAAGCCCAGAGATAAACCCACGCACATATGGACACCTTATCTTTGATAAAGGTGGCAGGAATGTACAGTGGAGAAAGGACAGCCTCTTCAATAAATGGTGCTGGGAAAACTGGACAGGTACATGTAAAAGTATGAGATTAGATCACTCCCTAACACCATACACAAAAATAAGCTCAAAATGGATTAAAGACCTAAATGTAAGGCCAGAAACTATCAGACTGTTAGAGGAAAACATAGGCAGAACACTCTATGACATAAATCACAGCAAGATCCTTTCTGACCCACCTCCTAGAGTAATGGAAATAAAAACAAAAATAAACAAATGGGACCTAATGAAACTTCAAAGCTTTTGCACAGCAAAGGAAACCATAGACAAGACGAAAAGACAACCCTCAGAATGGGAGAAAATATTTGCAAATGAAGCAAATGACAAAGGACTAACCTCCAAAATTTACAAGCAGCTCATGCAGCTCAATAAGAAAAAAACAAACAACCCAATCCAAAAATGGGCAGGAGACCTAAATAGACATTTCTCCAAAGAAGATATACAGAATGCCAACAAACACATGAAAGAATGCTCAACATCCTTAATCATTAGAGAAATGCAAATCAAAACTACAATGAGATATCATCTCACACCAGTCAGAATGGCCATCATCAAAAAATCTAGAAACAATAAGTGCTGGAGAGGGTGTGGAAAAAAGGGAACACTCTTGCACTGCTGGTGGGAATGTGAATTGGTTCAGCCACTATGGAGAACAGTATGGAGGTTCCTTAAAAAACTACAAATAGAATTACCATATGACCCAGCAATCCCACTACTGGGCATATACCCTGAGAAAACCAAAATTCAAAAAGAGTCATGTACCAAAATGTTCATTGCAGCTCTATTTACAATAGCCCGGAGATGGAAACAACCTAAGCGCCCATCATCGGATGAATGGATAAAGAAAATGTGGCACATATATACAATGGAATATTACTCAGCCTTAAAAAGAAATGAAATTGAGCTATTTGTAATGAGATGGATAGACCTAGAGTCTGTCATACAGAGTGAAGTAAGTCAGAAAGAAAAAGACAAATACCGTATGCTAACACATATATATGGAATTTAAGGGGAAAAAAATTGTCATGAAGAACCTAGGGGTAAGACAGGAATAAAGACGCAGACCTACTGGAGAACGGACTTGAGGATATGGGGAGGGGGAGGGGTGAGCTTTGACAGGGCGAGAGAGAGTCATGGACATATACACACTAACAAACGTAGTAAGGTAGATAGCTAGGGGGAAGCAGCCGCAAGGCACAGGGATATTAGCTCGGTGCTTTGTGACAGCCTGGAGGGGTGGGATAGGGAGAGTGGGAGGGAGGGAGACGCAAGAGGGAAGACATATGGGAACATATGTATATGTATAACTGATTCACTTTGTTATAAAGCAGAAACTAACACACCATTGTAAAGCAATTATATCCCAATAAAGATGTTTAAAAAAAATGATAAATATCAATAATAACACAGCTAACTCATAGACATATCTTAAATTATAATTTTAAAAATAGCTTTCCATATGGCAATTGACCTGCCAATCAGAAAATATTGATTGTGGGCTTCCCTGGTGGCCCAGAGGTTGAGAGTCCTCCTGCCGATGCAGGGGACACAGGTTCGTGCCCCTGTCTGGGAAGATCCCACATGCCGTGGAGCGGCTGGGCCGGTGAGCCATGGCCGCTGAGCCTGTGCGTCTGGAGCCTTGTGCTCCACAACGGGAGAGGCCACAACAGTGAGAGGCTTGCGTACCGCAAAAAAAAAAAAAAAAAAAAAAAAAAAAGAAAATATTGTTTGTATCAAATACTTTAAAATTTTGTTCATTAAAAAATAACCATTGCTTGTGATAAGCTGTAGTTTAATGAAGAATATATTTTTCAAATATATTTACTACACCAAGTACACATGCTAGCATGAATTTAATGTTTTATTTGAGAATAGCTAGAGTATAAGCAAAAAAAAAAATCTGAAATTTTGCATCATGATTTTTTAAATGTTACAAAAATTTTTGAGTATCTAAATTACATTACTATGGTCATCATAGAGATTATTTTGGGAACTGTTAAAAGTGACATTATCAAACTGATATATTATTAATTTAATATTATAATTTCATATTGATTAAAATAATTCATATTTTTAGTGGTAAGTCCTTTTTTGTTATCAACATACCTCTCAGAAATAAAACTATCTATTTTTGTCAGATATTTCAAATATTCCATAGTAATTTTTTTCAACCTACAGTTTAGTAGGTTAGTAGAGGGCAGGACATTCACATGTAACAAAAGACATCCTTGTCTAACAGACAAAATTTGAAATATGATGTAGAAGAAAGCAAATATGGTAGTTAGAGAAAAAAGTGACCTATATGATGCCATGACAATAGGAACAGTTTGAAGCCTGGATGGTGACAGGACAGAGTGGTTTGGATCAATTTCCTGGAAGCAGAAAGATGGTGGTCACAAGAGAAAACTATTTCCTACAATATGGAAAATTGTACACTAGATGAATAATGTATCAACAAAAAAATCACAAAACTATAACCTAACATGAATATTATTGTTAAAAGCATGCAGTTAAATGATTTTAGAATCCTTAACTGAGATAAGGAAGCTTAAAAACTCATTTGTTTAAAAAATATTTCAAGTCAACTTTGCTGAAGGCACAAGGGGGATCCAAATGCATCAGATGTAGATCCTTAATTCACTGAGTTTCCATTCCAACTGGGAAAATTAGTGAATTAATTAATTGATTATTTCATTCAGCAAATAATGAGCATGTTATATCACAAGAAAGGTGTAAAAGCATGAGTAAGGGTAACAGTGGAACAGCCTGGTAAGTATACAGAGAAAAGTCTAAAGTTCAGCTGGTCAGGAGGACAGAATGCATGAAGGGGAGTAATAGAAAATAGATGTGGAGAGGCAGGAGGAGGATCATAGGGGCTGACATGCCAGAATAGAGAAATTAAACTTCATTCTGCAGCCAGAGATACTAAACCTTTCTGAGCAGAGAAGCAGCAAATTCGAATTGTCCTTCAGGGATGCAAAGCTCCCAGCAATGTACAGATAGCTTGCATTAGGAAGAGTGAGACATTGCGAATTCAGATTAAACAACTATGTCAATAGTTCAGGTGGTGAAATTCAGGTTCAAATCAACGATGTTGGCAATAGCAAAAGAAAGGAGGGACTAGATGGGGAAGACTTTCTGAACTAGGAGGGACAGGAGTTGGCAATGAGTGGACTGTGGGTTAGGGTGAAATTAGATCTCAAGAGGGAAAGTAGTGTTTTCAAGTGTGAGTAAACTGTAATAATGGAAGGGACAGAAACTAAAACAGGAAACCCAAGAGGAAGAGGAGTTTAGCAATGGGAGGGTGATGGAGTCAGTTTGTACACTTGACTTTGTGATGCAAATGGGATGTCTGTGTAGAAGTAACCAGCAGATGATAAAAATATATGTGTACACTGGCACACACACATGCATACATGCATGGGCAATAGCACAAGGAAGAAAACAAAATGTCACTCTTATTTTCTGGACTCAAACTTTCCCTCAGGTTGTAGGTGCATTGTATGTGGGGGTGAGAGGAATTTAGTGACAACCAGTTGACTTTGTTGGACCTCTTTGGGAACTATTACTACAGTAGGCAATTCAAAGCCTCTGGTTTTGACAACAGCGTCGTAGGCAGCTGACAATTGCCACTCTTTCAAAATATGATGACATGTCTCCAAAACAGTGCAGATGTTCTGGGTAAAACTCAGTTATCTCTGGTCCACGAAGTTAATTAATTAATTAACAACCATTTCCAAACGGTTGTTAGTCCACAACATTCCCACTAGTTCCCTTCAGTTTTCATATTATCACAAAGATATTTTTTGGCAACCATGACCCTCAACAGTTTAATTTTTAAGTCAATTTTGTGTATAAGCTGTTTACATTGCCTGTTATTTCTGTGTCCCAGGCTTAGATAGAAAAATATGATCAACGTCTATATTCATCTCTCCAATACAGATAATTTGGTGAGCGGAATGGAGGGTGGAGAGAGGGAAGGAGGGGGAGAGGATGGAAGGGGAGTGTGGAGACTCAGGATCATCCTCAATACAAGCTAGCTTTTATTGATCACTACTATGTGTCAAGCAATGCGCTCAAATGTACTGTTATTATCTCTGTCTTTATTTTTAAGAGAAGGCTTCTGAGACTTTTAATCCTCTTTTAAAAAAAACAATTTTCTGAATGTTGCACAGTTAGAAGTATTTGCTTTGAGAATGACTCTGCTGTTTAAGAATTATAAAACTAAGGCTCTTAAACATACTGCCTGATTCTCAAAGAGTTATGGAAGACTGATTGCCACACAGCAGTTCCATCCCTGACTGCCATGTTTCCCATTTTCCACCCGATTTCTCCCCCTTGTTAACCCTGTAGCTCAGAAGACCCTGTCTTTTGAGCCCCATCATCCCTATGACATACCTTCCATACCACTCTAACAATGATAATGTCTAACCTGTTCTGAGCTCTCATTTGGTGTAAGAACTTTGCTAAGAACTATTTTTACATGAATAATCTCTTTTAATCCTCAGTGCAGCCCTATAATTATTCCCTTTCACAAATGAGGAGTCAGAGGTTTGGAAAGGGTAAGTAACCTGTGCAAGGTCACACAGGGAGGAAAGGTCAAGTAAGACCTGAATTTCAGAGATCCTCTTCTTAATCTCTAAAGCATACATAATACATATTACTTCCATTGCATTCAGCAAAGTGTTTACACTGGCCCTTTCATGGGCCAATAAACTGAGTTTCTGTGCTTTCCCAGCTTTGAATATGAAATACCTACCTCTGTAAACACTGCTCATTAGCCTAACATTACTACATCTTTCCTCCTCAACTTTAAGCCCCTGATATTGTTTTACAAATGTATCCCAGGAATGAAGTCATCTATTCTTCTAAACTTACTACAGCCTGACATTAATTGTTTCTCAAAGTCTCTCATTTAGCCTTCATTATTCAACCCTTTGTCCTATTCATTGGTCCTTCTATTATTCCTCTCATTTTTCCTTATAACTTGCATAGCGATATTCAAGAACTAGATATCTACATAATATGAAAATAATTTTTAGCCTTCTATAGTCATTTTGAGGTCACTAATGCAGTATCAATGATATAATTAGGGAGTTATCTCAAGCATTGAAAATAATCACAAATTCTGAAAATGTTAAGTAATAAATTACTACAAACAGTAAGGAATTGACTATAATTACATGAGCACACTATTTCACTAGTTGAAATGCCTCAAATGCAATAAGAACTTGGACACATGAAGGTCCAAATCCAGAGATAAACCTAAAACGGTTCAGAGATTTAGTTCAATAAGCTCAAAAGTGAAAAAAAAAAAAACCTACATTAGGAAGTCCACAAATTACCTCCACTTATGTGCCTGATCTTTTTATCTGTGGCCCATATGACAGCACAGTCTCATTCAGCTAAACCACTTTATTCTGGCTAAGAACTGTGAGTACAAAAGCACTTGAATATATGGGAAATTGTTGGCTTCAAGTGTGGGGCAAGCAATTGGTATGAAAATAAGGGAAAGTTTAAAAGTTCATATTGTAAACCAATTTTCCCTCTCCTTTAAAAACTAGTGGGGTAGAAAACTGCTTCCAAAGAAACCTCTTTGAAATCACAGCTAGATATTGCAAACATACTCTTTAGCTGGTAGGCCCATTTTGTCTTCTTTCTACAGCTGGATATGTACTTCTTTTGAATTAAAGATAAAAATACATTGTAAAATGCTACACAGTATGAACCTGGTGGTTAATGGCATTTTGTGCACACAGAATCTAAAGAATCTTTATAAAAAATATTAGCACACACACACAAAGTCTCCTACATACAAACAAGTTCTGTTCTGAGAGCATGGTCTTAAGTCCAATTGTTCATAACTCCAACAAACTTAGCCTAGGTACCCAACTAACATAATCGGCTGTATAGTACTGTACTGTAATAGGTTTATAATACTTTTCACACAAATAATGCATAACAAACACAAAAAATAAAGAAAACATTTTTAATCTTACAGTACAGTCCCTTGAAAAGTACAGTAGTGCAGTACAACAGCTGGCACACAGGGGCTGGCATCCAGTGAACAGGCAAGAAGAGTTACTGACTGGAGGAGGTAGAGGAGGTGGGAGACGATAGAGCTGAAGGATCCTCAGCAATAAGAGACAGAGGGCAAGCTGCAATTTCACTCACACCTGACTTTGATGGCACAGGTTCTGGTTCCTTGCTGGATTCAATTCTATCTACCCTCTTGAAACAATGATCCAGAGCTGTCTGGGTAGTAGCTCTTTTTCTCTTGTCATAGATGACATGGTAGCACTGGATTGCATTCTGAACGGCTGCTGCAACCTTCATGTACCATTCTAATTTCGGGTCCTGTGCCTCAAAAACTAACAGTGCCTCCTCAAATAAAGAAAATCCTTCTGCCATTCCCTACACCATGAACCTCTTCTTAGCAGTACCAGTTATGTCACCCCTGCTTTTTTGCTTGCTTCTGAACATCCTAGGCTTGAAAAATATATACTGTACTACTGTATTCTATACAGTAATCGACAGTAAAGTACACAAAAGCACAACCACTTGTAGAGGATGCACACACGTGACACTGTACGCCAGACTTGTGAACTAACTTATGTGATTGGACATGCAAATACATCTTTGAAAGCTTGCAACTTGAAGATTCATATGTAGGGGACTTAGTGTACACATACTTTTACACTAAATCCTTTATCTGTATATCTATATCTATATATCTACCTATATCTACATCTACATAATACTTAGATATACTTGTAGATTATTCCACATTGACCCCTGCTTGTCAGACTTCTTGGGTCTGGAACTGGGGTAAGTAGGTAGACCACATATAAAAAACACTGGCAGAAGACTGACTCTGTGAGTATGTGTGTAGATCAGGAGTGCAGTTTTTATCATTTGATACTTGAAGAGGAATCCAAATGAAGATGTCTATATGATGTGTGTTGGCTATATGGGCCTGAAGTCCAGAGGTATGGCCTATTCTGAAGATATAAAATTTTAAATTAAGGGAATATTACCAGTGAAGCTGAACAATGAAAGTGGAAGAGATTTCTTATGGAAAACGAGTAGATTATAAAGAAAATGAAATTTAAGATCAAGACCAAAGGAATTGTGAGGTGGGAGAGAAAATAGCAAAGGAGACTGAAAAGGGACAGTTAAGAAAACAGATATCACAAGGGAGTGTGGCATTAGAGAAGCCAAAAAAGGAGTCTTCAGGTAAAAGAGAGCCTCGGAATGTAGGTTCTCTGGATCAGCCTGTGTTACGGCAGAGCTAGGAAGTAAGGAACTAGAAGTACTAAAGCAGACCCAATAGATTAATGTTTTCTTTGAGAAAGGGAGAAAAGTCATGGGGCAGGAACTACACAGTAATGGGATTCTTGGGATGATTTTATTAAATGGGAAGACTAAAGTGGCTTAAATGCTATTGAGAGGATCTAGTAGAATTGAAAAATTTGAAGATACAAGAGAGTGAATATTTTATAGTTTCCATAAAGGGGAGAGGGAATATGTGCTGCATATCTTAGGGTTCTTAGTTGCAAAAAACATAATTCTCTCACTAGTTCAAGTAGAATAAAATAATTGCTCCTGATTGGTAGAGGCTCTGTCATGTTTATGTCCTAGTTGTAAGGCAGGTGGAAATTTGAGTCACATGTTATGTTACAGAGGCAAGTCTCATAACATGGGATTTTATAGAATATAGATGTTATTTAAAATGTAATGGACATCTGCTATAGGATATCTACTATAAAAGCCAACACATGAGTGGAAGAATTAGCCTTAGTTAGTAGCTTAGAAATTTCCTCTGTGGTATGGAAAGAAGAAATAATAAATGAATGATGATTTGAAAGTCAGTTTTGAGAGATGACATCTGAGGGCAATAATTTCTCTCAGAGAAGTAGGACATAAATTCATCTTCTGAGACTGAAGGGAAGAGTGGAGTTCTGAGGCTTGAGAATGTGGAGAAGATTTTAAATGATCACTGTGGAGACTGGGAAAGAAGGCTGAAAAAGCAGACATAATATTTATGAACTGTGTAGAGGTTTTCACTGTAGAATGTTGACTATGAATTTATAGTGGTACCAATTCTTCCAGTTAGATTACTTTATTTATTAAAAAACAATCAGGGACTTCCCTGGTGGTTCCGTGGTTGAGAATCCACCTTCCAATTCAGGGGACTTGGGTTCGGCCCCTGGTCGGGGAACTACTAAGCTTGTGCACCACAACTACTTAGCCCAAGTGCCACAACTAGAGAGCTTGCATGCCACAACTAGAGAGGAACCCATGCACCACAACTAGAGAGAAGCTCGCAAGCCGCAATTAAAGATCCTGTGTGCCGCAACTAAGATCAAGCACAGCCAAATAAATAAGTATAAAAAAATAAAGGACAATCAGAGGCAGGGAGATGACATGGAAAAGATGGATACCCAGGTTCGAATTCTGTTTGGAAGTCGTGTGAAATGGTAGCGAAGAGTTGGGAGGTTAAAGATATTAGAAAGAGATTGGCATAGATCTACAAATACCAAGTAAGTTTGCATAGCAATCATGGCCATTGGCTAGTGTTATCATATAAAACCTGAAGTGTACTTGAGCCATTAGTATCTGCACAGATCCTGTATGATGTGAGTTGTCCTATTATTCCAGCCTGTCAAGGGTTTTTGGTTTTGATTTTGTCATCCCTAATATTCACTTTTCTTCCCGGCTTTGTTTAACCTAGAAATTTGATAAACTGACTACATCTCCATCCAAGTAACTGATGAAAAAGTTGAGCAGGACAGGCTAATTATATGGCCCTGTAATATGCTAAGAAATTAACCCAAATGCTTAGATATGTGGACTTCAGTAATCCTTTATTTTCAGTGATAGAATCATATAATTTTATAGCTACTCCCCCAACCCCCTTTCCTAATTCTCTCACAGCTGAGTAAGATGATGCTTAAGGAATTTACATAATTTTCCCAAAGTCACCAACTAGGTGGTAAAATTCAGTATCGGAACTGAGTTTTCTGACAGAGGACTCTTGGGTTAGTGACTCTTCCCACACTACTTCTCTGTTCCCTTATATGAATCAAATTCTTTTCAAATTCGAAGATTTCTACATTTTAAGTAAATTCTTATTTTCTATTAATGAACATAGAATACTATTATTATGTCTTCAGTCAAATTGATTCTCCACTTTTTAGCAATCCTTTTAGATACAAGTTTTACTATGGATGAAGTCCCAGGGAGAATGTTACATTCATATCATCTGTCTGTCCCCCAAGATTATAGTGAGAAGATAAATATTGCTTTGGCATCATGACAATACAAATGCAAATTAAACTGAAATTAGAGTTCTGTAATTATAAGTAAATTTTGATTCTGTCTGTTCCTTAAGGGTATGTTGATTGGAATCTGCAAACTATCTTTATAGCTATTGGCTGATAAAAAACTATTCATTCACAGTCAACACTTAAACTGTAATGTAATAATACACAAATTTTTATGTGAAAATATTTTCCAAACTGCAAGTTTAATTATAAATAGTGTTAGACTAAGCTATAAACTTTTATGAGTAAATTTCTCTCTTTTCTTTTTCCATTGGGAACAAATAAAAATTTAGATATAAGAATGTTTCACACTCATTTAGTCACTGCAGTACTATAGCATAAGTTTTGAAAGACATTTTGGGGTTTGAATTTCAGATCTGTCACCTTACAGTTGTGGTAGTTGGAGAGGGCTATGTAGCCTTTTTGGCTTCATCTTACTCATATGAAAAATGGGACTGTACTACCTGTCTCATTAGGCTGTGAGAAGTAAATTACTATATGATATATATATATATATACATATATATATAATTTTAACATCTTTATTGGAGTATAATTGCTTTATAATGGTGTGTTTGTTTCTGCTGTATAACGAAGTGAATAAGCTATACATATACGTATATCCACATACACTCTCCTTCTTATGTCTCCCTCCCACCCTGCCTATCCCACCCCTCTAGGTGGTCACAAAGAACTGAGCTGATCTCCCTGTGCAATTCAGCTGCTTCCCATTAGCTCTCTATTTTACATTTGGTAGTGTATATGTCAATGATACTCTCTCACGTAATCCCAGTTTACCCTTCCCCCTCCCAGTGTCCTCAAGTCCATTATATTCGTGTGCGTCTTTATTCCTTCCCTACCCCTAGGTTCGTCAGAACCATTTTTTTCCATATATATGTGTTAGCATGCAGTATTTGTTTTTCTCTTTCTGACTTACTTCACTCTGTATGACAGACTCCAGGTTCATTCACCTCACCACAAACAACTCAATTTTGTTTCTTTTTATGGCTAAGTAATATTCCATTGTATATATGTGCCACATCTTCTTTATCCATTCATCTGTCAATGGACAATTAAATTGCTTCTATGTCCTGGCTATTGTAAATAGTGCAGCAATGAATATTGTGGTACATGACTCTTTCTGAATTATGGTTTTCTCAAGGTATATGCCCAGTAGTGGGATAGCTGGGTATTTTGGTAATTCTAATTTTAGTTTTTTAAGGAACCTCCATACTGTTCTCCATAGTGGCTATATCAATGTACATTCCCACGAACAGTGCAAGACGGTTCCCTTTTCTCCACACCCTCTCCACCATTTATTGTTTGTAGATTTTTTATGATGGCCATTCTGATTAGTGTGAGGTGATACCTCATTGTAGTTTTGATTTGCATTTCTCTAATGATTAGTGATGTTGAGCATCCTTTCATGTGTTTGTTGGCAATCTGCATATCTTCTTTGGAGAAATGTCTGTTTAGGCCTTCGGCCCAATTTTGGATTGGGTTGGGGTTTTTTTAGCTGCTTGTATGTTTTGGAAATTAATCCTTTGTCAGTTGTTTCTTTTGCAAATATTTTCTCCCATTCTGAGTGTTGTCTTTTTGTCTTATTTATGGTTTTCTTTGCTCTGCAAAAGCTTTTAAGTTTCATTAGGTCCCATTTGTTTATTTTTGTTTTTATTTCCATTTCTCTAGGAGGTGGGTCAAAAAGGATATTGCTGTGATTTATATCATAGAGTGTTCTGCCTGTTTTCCTCTAAGAGTTTGATAGTGTCTGGCCTTACGCTTAGGTCTTTAATCCATTATTAGTTTATTTTTGTATATGGTGTTACGGAGTGTTATAATTTCATTCTTTTACATGTAGCTGTCCAGTTTTCCCATCACCGCTTATTGAAGAGGCTGTCTTTTCTCCACTGTATATTCTTGTCTCCTTTATCAAAAATAAAGTGACCACATATATGTGGGTTTATCTCTGCACTTTCTATGCTGTTCCATTGATCTATATTTTTGTTTTTGTGCCAGTACCATACTGTCTCGATTACTGTAGCTTTGTAGTAGAGTCTGAAGTCAGGGAGCCTGATTCCTCCAGCTCAGTTTTTCGTTCTCAAGATTGCTTTGGCTATTCGGGATCTTTTGTGTTTCCATACAAATTGTGAAATTTTTTGTTATAGTTCTGTGAAAAATGCCAGTGATAGTTTGATAGGGATTGCACTGAATATGTAGATTGCTTTGGGTAGTATAGTCATCTGCACAATGTTGATTCTTCTAATCCAAGAGCATGGTATATCTCTCCATCTGCTTTTATCATCTTTAATTTCTTTCATCAGTGTCTTATAGTTTTCTGCATACAGGTCTTTTGTCTCCTTAGGTAGGTTTATTCCTAGGAATTTTATTCTTTTTGTTGCAATGGTAAATGGGAGTGTTTCCTTAATTTCTCTTTCAGATTTTTCACCATTAGTGTATAGGAATGCAAGAGATATCTGTGCATTAATTTTGTATCCTGCTACTTTACAAAATCCATTGATTAGCTCTAGTAGTTTTCTGGTAGCATCTTTAGGATTCTTTATGTATAATATCATGTCATCTGCAAACAGTGACAGCTTTATTCCTTCTTTTCTGATTTGGTTTCCTTTTATTTCTTTTTCTTCTCTGATTGCTGTGGCTAAAACTTCCAAAGCTATGTTGAATAAAAGTGGTGAGAGTGGGTATCCTGGTCTTGTTCCTGATTTTAGAGAAAACGGTTTCTGTTTTTCACCATTGAGAACAATGTTGGCTGTGGGCTTGTCATATATGGCCTTTATTATGTTGAGGTAAGGTCCCCTTATGCCTACTTTCTGGAGAGGTTTTAATTATAAATTGGTGTTGCATTTTGTCAAAAGCTTTTTCTGCATCTATTGAGATGATCATATGGTTTTTATCCTTTAGTTTAATATGGTATATCACATTGTTTGAGTTGCATATATTGAAGAATACTTGCATCCTGAGATAAACCCCACTTGATCATGGTGTATGATCCTTTTAATGTGCTGTTGGATTCTGTTTACTGCATGATATTTTAAAGTGTAAAGAACAATCTCTATTTTTTGGTATTTTACAGTATGAAGATGTAATTTTTGAGTTCCTAGAATAAGAAAGGATGGAGAAAAAGAATCCTACACGTGAAATCTGTTCTCTTTTTCTGAAAGGAGTTAGTTTCAATTATAAATTTCACCATGGTAATGCATCAAACAGAATTGTGTTATCATAGTTTGTACTGCAAAATGTGATTATGGCTATATTTTTTATAAATATTCTATATTCTATATATATCCTATTTATGCTATATTCTTTATTCTTGTATATTGTGAACAAAGAAGAACAGAGAGCACTGCTCACCACCCAGTTCTACAAGGGTCAACCCACTGCAGTTCCCCACTGACAGTGCCCCCCAAGGGGAATTCAGGATGAAACCAGGATGAGGCCCTCTGTGCTTTGGATAAACAGCCCCTATATAGTTAGAAGAATATCTCAGGAAGGACTCCAATGACCCCAGATTCTTGCATCTTTTTGTACATAGAAAAGCTCTAAGATAATAAACTTGAAATGTCTGTTCTTTGTGACTAGCAATAATCATTTACCAAGATGTGTGCTTGACTACATGTATTTCCCAGCCAAAAAATTCATTTTTATATACTGGTTCTTCCCCTACATCTTCAGAGCAGTTCCTCAGAGCAGTCTCCCAGGCTATAGTCCTCGGTAAGACTTTAAATAAAACTTAAACTTGCAACTCTTATGTTGTATGTTTTTCTGTAAGTAGAGAACATCAACTATTAACTGTGAAGATAGTTTCTTATAGTCTTGTTCAAAAATGGTTATAAAATTGCTAATATAAGTCTACGTCAGGAGTTGGAAAGCAGGTCAAATCGACATGCATCATGTTTTTGTAAGTAAAATGTTACTGGAGTCATGCCCATTCATTTACATTTTGTCTATGGCTGCTTTAACACTACATAAGCAGAGTTGAATAGTTGTGTGTCTTGTAAAGCCTAAAATATTTACTATCTGTCCCTTTGCATAAAACTGTTTCCAACCCCTGTTTTATTTGACTAAAATCAGTAAGGCTGTGAGGAGACGAGATTTAATTACTTTAAAAATTTCTCTTTAAGATATCAAGATTTGGAAAAATATTGAAAAAATGCATAAAATTCTGGACTTTACAAAAGAGCTGTTATGATAATTGAAATTTTCCCTAGTCTATTTTTTAACTTCTGCTATTATACCTTTTTTCTTAAAAAAATTATTTCTAGTATTTATTTTTGCTTTTATTACTTCATTCTCCATAATGCCTTTCTAAATTAAAAGCATATCACCCTTATTTAGACACTAACTTTTTCCCTGTAAAATTCAATAAACAGGGGGACTTCCCTGGCGGTCCAGTGGTTAAGACTTTGTCTTCCAATGCAGGGGGTGTGGGCTCAATCCCTGGCCAGGGAGCTAAGATCCCACATGCCTTGTGGCCAAAAAACCAAAACATAAAACAGAAGCAATATTGTAACAAATTCAATAAAGACTAAAAATGGTCCACATTAAAAAAAATCTTAAAATTCAATAAACATGAAGACTTTTGTAGACTTATCATAGAAAGGATCTTAAATAATACAAAATAGGTAATGGCATAAAAATCACTTGTTTAACAAATATTGAACATCACTAAGTGCTAGAGTTATCCCAATTGAGAGATAAGATGTTTTAAGTAATTATCATACCATGTATTGAATTGAGTTTAATTCCTTTAATATGACTTATACAATTTAGTTTTTATGTTATTGAACTGATTTTCCTTTATCACTCAAATTATATTCCCACATCTAGAAGAAATGGGCTTTTCATTCACACAAATCTCAAATCTTATTTAAAGAATGTGTTCCCTGAAATTACTATTATACTGGGCATGTTTACATAATATGAAAGTATTGTAATCAGAAAACTTTTTCAACAAAATTAGAATAATGTTGCCTTATGATAGTTGTACCACTTGATTGATTGAATTTTCTGTGTTTTCCTGATGGCCATTTTGATACTGCAGAGGTATCAAAGTCTTACTATTTAGTTATTACTAAAAGTTATTTACTAATAACTTTTAGTTATTACTAAAAGTCACCCACAAAAATGCTACTAAGACTATCAACTTACTAAGTCACATTTTTTCAACTACTAGAAGAATATGGAAATAATACAGTAAATTAACATGTGACCTAATTTTGCTAAACAATTATTTAAGCATGTTAATTTGTGAGTAAAGTTTCATTAATGAAGCTGTGTTTAATAAGCATTTATTGGGTTCATACCCACACCACTATCAGGAAATGCAAAAATATCTTTTCTCTGAAGAATCTCATAATATAGCAAAGGACAGATACACAGAGATAATTTGTTATGCATCTTTTTATTACTAAGCTGGAGGGCTTCACAGAAGTAAAACTGGTTATAAAAGGCATTCCAGGCAGAAGGCACAGAATAAGCAAAGCAATAGAGGAGTCTGGAAAAACACTGGAAAACCAGCTTCACAGCTTTAATGTATTGTACACCATCACAGAGGTAAAAATGTATCTTAGTTTTCATAGTGGTTTCTCAGCTTTATTTATTTTTTTTTAATTTTTTTTATTTTGACACTTACAAAATTAAACTATCCCATGATTAACTTTTTATGATTAAATTTATTTTGAACTTAGTTTCCACAAAACATTTAACAAAATAAAAATCTCAGTGTTTTAACATTATATTTGGACCTCAGCAAATTTACCAGTATTAATGTGTTCATTCATTTTTTAAAACTCACATATTCTTAGACAACAAAGCAAATAACAACCAAAACAACAACAATCAATATCTTACTAATAATGGCGTATTTGAACTAGTTTTTTGAGATCTTCCTCTACTAAATTTTAATGAAATCAAATAAAATGGTAGAAAAAATTAACATTGATCAAAATTCTTTAGAAATGCTACACTATTGTCATTAAAACATTACTTCCTGATGAATTTCTTTAAGCCTTTGTAAGTAAATTGGTATTTATTTTCAATTCTAGCAAGAGAAATAGGATTCAGGAGGTTCCATAACAGTGCTACCAAGGTAGCAATTACTGTATATCATTACATAGAAAATACTATAATAGACATTTTATAGTTATTATTACATTAAGTTATCTAATCCTATTGGCATATTAGTTTTCTATTGTTGCACAATAAATTATCACAGACCTGGTGACTTAAAACAAGGCAAATATTTTTCAGAGTTTCCACTAGATAGGTTCTCTGCACAGGGCTGCACTAGGATGAAATTAAAGTGCTGGTGAGGGGCCGTTATCTCATCTGAGCCTCAGGGTCCTCTTTCCAGCTCACTGGTTATTGGTAAATTCATTTCCTTTTGGATGTAGTAGTGAGATCCTTTTTTTTTTGGCTGCACGGCATGGCACACGGGATCTTAGTTCCCCTACTGGGTATCAAACCCAAACCATGCTCCCTGCAATGAAAGTGCGAATTCTTAACCACTGGACCACCAGTGAAGTCCATGAGATCCTTGTTTTTTCTTACTGGCTGTCAATTGCTCTGGGCTGCTAACTAGACGTCACCCTCAGTTCCCTGCCTTGTGACCACCATGTTTGTTTTCCTCCAGAACTGCAGGCATGCCTCCCTCCAGTTTCTCCATCTAGACTCAGTCTTACAAAATGTATAATCCTGCAGGTGACAATGCCATCATCTTTTGCCTTATAACACAACTCCATTAAAGAATGACTATCTTACACTTATAGGTTCCACAAATATTCAAGGGGAGGGGATTCTACAGGGCAGGAACCCCAGGGGAGGAATCCTGTGGACCATCTGAGAATTCTGCCTACCACAGCTATGCACATATTCCTTCCATTTTATGGTTTAGGGAATTAGGCTTTAGAAAGGTTTAGTGATTTGCTTAAATTCACACTGCTAACATGTGGCAGGGATAACAACAGTCTGATTTAAAAGACAGAGCTCAAAACTATTATATTTAACATCCTCTTTAGGCTTAATGGTATAGTAATCAAATTTTCCTTAGTATGGTTAATTCACTTTCTTAGTTTCAATTTTCCAGTCTGTACAGAAGACATTCAAATTTATGTCTTTAATCCTGATGCCTTGCTTAAGCTATATGTCCCTATCTCTTAGTATCTTCTGCAGTTTTATAATTTTATGACCCCGTTCAAATTCAACTCACCCAAAACCAATTTCAAGAAATTATCCCTCCTAAAGTTCCAATTTCTATTAAGTGCATCAACATTTTTCTTGCCTGTACTGCCTTCCTTGTTCTTCCCTCTTGGTTGCACTGTGGCTTAATTGAAGGCTAATATCCTTCTCCTATCATGGAGCTCGTCTATGGACAAGGCTCAGTCGATACCTATGTTTTTCTTTCTTTTAGGTAAGCATTTTTTTTGCAGTCATTTAGTAAATATACTTGATGTTTTGTAAACATGCATGGCTTTTACTCTGTCTGCAGTAGCATTTCAAATGCATTTAATTTACTTAAAGAAGTAGAATCCAATAGTAAAAAAAGTAGTAAATAGTAGTGAATTACAGAAATGTTGCCAACAGTCTAAGATTAGAAAAATTACTATTAGCAATTAATAAATTATTAAATTACTATTAAATATATAGAACCCATTTTCATAACATAAGCATTTTCCCGCCAGAAGAATGATACTTTAAAAATAATTGCTTATGGATATGTTAGTAAAGTAATGCCTTAGGTAAGCTTATAGAGTTCTAGACTTCTGAGTACCTACAAGGACTTCTTGAGTTTAATGTTAGCTGATATGAATGAACACACATAACCTGCATAAGCATTTTATTCTATTAAGGTAGAGCACTGGGGAGTGGCTAAGTTTGTGGAACCCAGAGCCAGGCTGCCCGAGAGTCCATCTCATTGTCTCCAGTTTCTGTTTTGTGACCTTGGGGAAGATACTTGACCTTTCTGTGTCTTGTTTTTTTTTTGTTTTCTAAAATGAAATAATAATAGCATCTATCTCACAGATATGTTAGAAGAATGAAAAGAATTAATATTTAAAGAATTTTAAATATCTGGTACTTTGTAATCACTATATAAACAAATTATTGACAGTAGAATATTTTGGATATTTTAAAGATTCATTTTTCTAAGACTATGCAGATATAGTTCTAGTTTAAGGATATTTAAAAACATCCATATAAAAGCATTTCATTTATGATGCAAGAAATAATGTAGAACATTTTATTAATAATTACCCAGGACAGATAATGTTTACAAAGCATTTTTTAGAAATAGAGAAAACAGTCTCATACTATTATCAATGTCATATTAAAATTACTATGTTATCTCTTATTATTTTATACTATTATCATTAATTTTTCCATACCAGGTCCAACTTCTACTTGGGAACAAATTTCTTGAATTGCCTTATCTTTTAGCAGATATATTTTTGAAGAATTTTGCCATGGTGGTTAGATTTCTCTGAGCAACAAGCACAGTGAAATAAGCACAGGAGCAGGATCAAATCTGTTTGTAGGAAGAGAGACTGTGGCATGGGAAGTGAGACACAGATGTGGTCTGAACCTTTTAGCAGCCTTGTGTTAGGAGAGAGACAGCTTTATCATTCCTAACTGCCAGCTGTGTGCTTGATGTGAGCTGGATATTTTTGAGATTAAATCAAAAGGCAAAAATTGGGTCATAAATCCTATGGAGTTTTGTTCTGGGAAATATACTAGGAAACAAAGTGTGGTGGCAACCTTGAGTGTCCCCTCAAGGGCCTGGCAAAGCAAACACGAGACAGAAATAAAAAATTAAAATGGATACAATTAAGTTAGAGAATGATTTCAGGCTTAAGATCCCCATTCAAAGATGATGCCTTTGGTTTAAAAGTTACCACAGCAAAATCTCTTTGCAGAGTCCCCATTTCCAGGATCCACTGAAAATTCTTTCCTTGGGCTCAGTAAGGCCAGAAGGGATTTGTCAGAGCTTTCTAATTTTACAACTATTAGATAAAATGATGAGGCAGCTGGGTCACTGGAAGGTGAAACATCCAAACCAGGATTTTGCTGGCTTAGAGAAAATAAAAGTAATGTATAAAATAGCAAGTCTCATGGAGCAATATCAAGAAAAGTGAAGAGAAAGTATACAACTACAAAAGATATTTAAAGCAAGGAGTCTCACAGTGTCTTATTTTCATTTGAAAGCTGGAGCCAGGAGCAAATATTCACTTTGTTTGAGCAGGTTAGGAATATCTTGCTAGTTTTTATTTTACTCAAAATAAGTATGAGAAACATATTGATAATGTGAGGTTCTTCTTACTCTGTCCACCCCACATTCTAGTCTTTCCCTTACACTTGAATCCTCCTCCTCTCATCTACCTCATCTTGTCTCCAGGGGAAAGTTTTGAAAGCTAGCTAAAAGCACAGGAAAAGGAAATTCTCCCTGACAAGTGTTAAGCATATTGCTCACAGTATCCAGTGCAACATACATAATTGAGCTCTGTGGGTGTGAACCAAACATCCACTGACTGAGTGGTCGTTTCCACAGGCCTGAATTTTAACACAAGATTTGATACTGGCGTAACTTCAGTTCAGTGGAAAACAAATGTTTATGCCATATATACTTTTGAAATCTTCTAGGCCTCCTCAGGGCCATGATTTATGAATTACTTAAATAGTCTGTCATAGAGCACACCAGTTGTCTTCTAACATAAGGTGCTTTCAGGCATTGTATCAATGGCCATTAATGACAACAAGTTTCTTGATCACTGCTATGTTCCAAGAACTCATTTTGTCATGTAAATAAAACTCTTCAAGTATTCAAATATAATGAGAAATCAAGGCAGCATGGCATTAGCAAAAAGGGGGAAGGAAGGTATAGCACAGGGAACTATAGTCAATATCTTGTAATAATGTAAAATGGAAACAAATCTGAGATTATATATATATTATATCCTATATATATATTTAGAGTGTCACATATATATACATATATATATATATATGTATATATATATATATAACTGAATCACTTTGCTGTACACCTGAAACATTGTAAATCTAATCTATTTCATTTTTTTAAAAAAAAGGGGATGAAAGAATGAGGTCATGAGCAGTGAGAAAGGAGATGAGGGGAGAGAGGTGGAGGGAACCAAGCATGACTTCACCTCAGTCCTCAGTGGTGCCTGGGTTTGTGCCCAGTGGGTGAAGACGACTCTGTGCAATGAACAAGGAGGTCTTTCCTTCATGAAAGTGGTTACCATTGTCTTGCATTGAACAAAGACAAAACTTCTTGTCTAAATTCAAGTATATTTTGGAACATGTTTTGTGGCCACTCTGCATGAGCAGGATGGACTGCAGCCCAAACTTCGGTTCCTGTGTAGAGAGCAATAATAGCAACACACAAGGGGTAGATGAAAGGCTTGTTCTCACATTACAAGTCCCTCTGGGGTTAACAAGGCAGGCCTCCCAAGTTGGGATGAAATGTTTTGAGAGGGCAGGGAAAGAGCCTGGCTGGGCTTTTATGGTCATTAGTGGGTGGGACTGGGCTGACACTTCCTGGGTATGGGCCTGGGCTTGTGTGACTTGAATTTCCCAGTTTCAAAAGAAAGGAGCACCCAATATTTCCTATCAGCATGCCCAGATATAGGGCATCAAGAGAAGAGAGAGTGAGGTTTAAAAGTTGTCAGCAAACATCAGAAAATGGAGTCAGACTCCTTACTATAATACTCAGCAAAAATTGCCAATTGGTGTTTGTGTATTTGCATTATTCTCTTCTACGTCAGCTTACTTTTTTTTTTTTTTGTCAGCTTACTTCTTAAGTTGCCTCAATATTTGGGCACTGCCCATCACCCTAGCATATTCTTCCGTAATATCTAACTATTCATGGATATTTCAAAGTGCTGGCACCAAAACATTCTGTTTAACACTCCCAATGCCTTTCAAGTCTTACTTTCTCTGCTGAGTCAGCCAGCTCTCTCCTCACTGTCCCACCCTTTTCCAGCTCCTGCACTCTGCCCTACTAGAACTATTCTTCTTTCAAAAAGCAGGTCAAGTCCCTTCTTCTGTAAAGTCCACTCTAATCACTTATGTTCTTGTCAATTTCTATATGTAGTTTCATTACGAAACTGAGCAGGACCCTATGGGTCTCCTGGACACAAAAGTCTTTCTGTGTCCCCTTCCCTGAGTTCCAAAGGGCAGGTTCAAACTGTTGCTAATCATTGAAGGGAGGGGTTGCAGAGACAAGGGAGGAGCAGTCAAGAAACTATAGTGCAGCCTTGGGGCAGGGTCCTGGTTCTTCCTCAAGGGATATACATAAAAATATCTTTGAGCTCTTCTGCAGAAGAGCTCACCAAATGGAAGATGTTCCAGAGAGAAGATACAATAACATCTAGAAGATCTCTAGATTGAAGGAATGCAGACCCTGCACACACCCTGATCCTTTTCAGCAACCCCAACCCTTGACTACAGAACTCTTTACATCCCTCCGCCTCAGGTTGGGATACAAGGTTTTGAGGGCATTACCCTGCTGTGGACCCCTTTGTCTGGCAAAGCAATAAACCTATTCTTTTGTCCTTCTCTGAGATTTAATTCAGTGTTGGGATTCAGTATCAATTAGTAAATCCCCGAAACAACTGATGGTAATAATTGTTTGTTTATTATTTTATCCAAATAAGTATTGAGTGTCTGGTGTATACCAGATGCTGTTCTAGGTTTTGAGTAAGACATAATTTCTGTATCATGTCATTTTAGAAAGTCACATTACAAGCAACTTTTCATAACAGTGGGCAAGTTTATGGAAGTCTCCTTAAATGGGGTATGCTGGAGTTTAATTTTGAATGACAAATATATTTATTTATAATATTTAATCTATCTTTCACTATTGATGTAAATCTTAAAACTTTGTACTTTTAAAAGTCATGTAGTTTTGCACTGTATAACCTGAATATTATTTGTATTGTTTGTATCTACATCTTTTTAAAACTTAAACACAAATTCGACATCAATTACGTGGAAGGAAAAACAAATTCACTAATTTACCTGAACAGCATTTTATGTGTGTGATTCTTAGACCAAGTGACTTTTCAAATGGTAGTAACTGAAACACAATAACTACAATTACTTACAATCATCTAAAAAATTATAAGAAGGTAAGCTGTGAAAATTGCTTTTCACTGAAAGTTGCTTTTCAACCAAAAGGCTTAGCTTTAGTTGGGCCAGATTTTCTCCCTTTTGTTCTTTTTAAATATTAATACAAATTAGATTATTTATTTTCTCTATAGATGTTTCATATTGTGTTCAAATTATTTCTCTATATTTCTATTTATTTAGAGAGAAGAAAACTTGTAAAAATTTTCACATTTAATTTTCTTAACAGTTCACAGAAAGTAATTGTTTCTACTGAAACATAATTTACAAGATTTTGAAATTGATGTAAGCTGTATTTGTGGTTCAATACATAAAAAAATTGTTTAAAAATCAATAGAATGAAAAACAAATGTATTTGAGGCACCACACCCAGAAGAAGTACACTGGGGAGAGCAGCGTTGAAATTGTTTCAAAAAACCTTGACCATCACAAACATTATGGTGATTGCTGTCGTTTGCATATAGTATAATGTAGGGAGCAAAATTTGCTACCCCGAAATGTGTCTCTTTGGCATGAGAATTAATAGGCTGATTATTTTTAAGAAACAAAAGACTCAGGAGGAACCTGAGACCTTTCCTCTAACTGCCTAAAAAAATTTAGATAGAAGGCTTATTCCCAAAATAGAGTTATCACCAGAGGCATCTGCAAAGAATATGGGCTGGGTGTGGTGGGAGAAGGGGGCCTAGAGATCAGAGTCCACTGTGTGTCCCATTGTTTGTTAACATATATTAACAGACATGTGCTTTTCCATCTCCATGGGAATTGCCTTCCTCCCCTTTGAAGTTCCAAACCACTACCCACAACATTCTCTTTTGTCTTTAGCTGAAGATGGTATTTAAGGTGAGGGTTTCAGGCATTTTGGTAAGTTACTCATTTCTCTTAGGTCTCTCCCAAATATACATGTTATCAAATTTCTGTTTAACTTTCTCCTGTTTATCAGTCTCATGTCAATTTAATTCTAGATCATCCAGAAGAGCCTGCAAGGCTAGGAGAAATTTCTTCTTTCTCTATAATAGAAAAATAGAAAGTTTAAACCCACCAAAGAATTGTGTCTCAAAAAAGTGATCTTGACAGTTCAGTATAATTTTAACAAGAGATATGAAATATAGCAAATCAGAGATTAAGCAGATGTGTGTAATTATAAAAGTTGGTATCTAAATATTATTTGACAGTATCATGCAAAATCTCATCTAATATCTCCTGGATATGAGATCTATCCATCGAGGTCAAAGGCCTAGATGGAATTTGGAACATCTGAAGAGCTTCACTGAAAACAACTTTCTCTAATGTAACTTCTGCTGTGTACAGAGCTTATTATATTGCTACAGATTCTCACCTGAGCAGTATGATCTTTTATTTTTAGCTCCTGGGATGTTTCAATTGCATTTCTAAAAATAATATTTTCTTTGCACATGCAATTTTGTTCATCATTGCCCCTAATTGCATCTTTAAAATGCATGCTGTGACTATTTAGCCCTAAAGCAAACCATGAACTTTTTTTAAATGGAGCACGCTTTGATTGCTATGACTTCATTTTCTCCATGAAATGAACATCCCTCATGTATATACTATGAAATGAACAATGCTAGAGGAAAACTGTATCCTCCAGATGGCCTGTCCGGTTCTAATTCTCATAACACCCATATTCAACAAAAATGAGGTCATGCTTATCTCTATTCCCTAGACAATCCCAAGGCAGCAGAAACATAAAGGCTATAAACATTCCAAGATCATAGGAGCTCGGGACTGCAAAAGGGGATTTCCCTGTCCTCTACATTCTTCAATAAAGCTTATTTCAAAAATTCTTTATAAAAGATGCATTCCTTCAATTTGTAATCTATATAGCTCATTCAGCAATGTTCTACTGATTTGATTTTCTTGAATCTCAAAGTCAAATATGATGGTATTTATTTACTCATTCAAAATTATTTATTGAGCATCATTTAAGCAACAGATACCATGCTAAATGCTACAGTTGAGTATATGTGGAGGGTTTCACAAAGAACAGTAAACAAGTAAATACATTAAATGGTTATACATTGTGATATGTGCTATGGAAAAACCAATCACAAGGCTGAGATGCAGAATAATAGCAGAGTCAGTAATGCTGTCTCTGAGGGATAGCTTTTAAATTAGGCAGTGAGGGATTAGATTACAGTCATTAGGAACTATAGCTCACTGGCCAAATACTGCTCACTGCCTGGTTTTGTAAATTAGGTGTTGTTGGAACATAGCCACACTCTTCTTTTATGGTTGTCTGTGGTTGCTTTTGCACCAGCAAAGCTGAGTGGTTGCCTACCCATTTGAGTCTTTACTATTGGTCCTTTTACAAAACAAGTTTTCTGATCTTAGTAGAAAGTGCCGTCCACTCAAAGAATGGAGAAGAAGATTTTGAAGCAAAGGGAATCACAAGGCAAAATGACTGACATGAAAAACAAAAACAAAAACAAAAACAAAAACCATGGCATATTAAAGGAATTGAAAGAAAGCCAGGTAGCAAGAGGTGAATCAGGGAGACAGTGGAAGCCTCAGAGTTTGTGGTGAGCAGTTTGGGTTTTTAATTCTTAGTATTACAGAAAGTTGGTGGAAGGTTTTTAGAGGGGAGTGATATAATCTGATTGTTCAGAGATTTTGCAGCTGATCCTTACTATGTGCACATTGTAGGCCATTCATATTCATTAATCTATGCCATTCCTACATATTATAAAGTAAATAGTATTATTTTCCCTGTTTTACCAAAAAAAGAAAGAAAAAAAAAGCTGTTTAGTTTGTTCAACATGATACTCTTGCAAATGGTTGAGACGGAGTATGGATCCAAGTCCTTGTTTTTAAAAAGTTTATTTTATTTTATTGAAGTATAGTTGATTTACAATGTGTTAATTTCTATCGTACAGTGAAGTGATTCAGTTTTACACATATAAACACATTCTTTTTTATATTCTTTTCCATTGTGGTTTATCACAGGATATTGAATATATTTCCCTGTGCTATACAGTAGGACCTTATTGTTTATCCATTCTATATATAATAGTTGGCATCTGCTAATCCCAAACTCCCAAGCCATCCTTTCTCCACCCTCCTCCCCCTTGGCAACCACAAGTCTGTTGTCTATGAGTTTATTTCTGTTTTGTAAATACGTTCATTTGTATCATATTTTAGATTCCACATATAAGTGATATCATATGATGTTTGTCTTTGTCTGACTTACTTCACTTAGTGTGATAATCTCTAGGTCCATCCATGTTGCTGCAAATGGCATTATTTCATTCTTTATGGCTGAGTAATATTCCATTGTATATATGTACCACATTTTCTTTATCTATTCATCTGTCAATGGACAGTTAGGTTGTTTCCATGTCTTGGCTATTGTAATTAGTGTTGCTATGAACATAGGAGTGGATGTATCTTTTCAAGTTATAGTTTTGTTGAATCCAAACATTCTTGATGTGGAGTTCAGTCTTTTAACCACTTAGCTGAACATACCTCACTTGTCTGTATGTCTGGAGTGTTGTGTCTGCTGTGATGCCTAGGGTGGTCATGTGGTGTTTGTGTGTGTGTACAGGACAGAATTGGAGAAATGAATATCTTGGGAGACCGTGGAAATAGTAAAGGTGTAATAAATGTAGTTTCCTGGTCTATGGGACTGAACACTGAATGAAAAATGTTGAATGACTTAGAGAGATGTCTCAGAGGGAGAAGAGTTTGGAGAAAGAAACAGTCGCCCACATTCAGTGCTGAGGAATGGTGAAGTAGTAGGAGAATTGAAGAGTGCACCCTAGAGTTTTCAGCCTGGAGACTATGGTTCTGGACAGACCTGTTAATCAGTAATCAACAATTGTATTTAACCCTATATTTCTATTTCTTCCAGAAAGATAACATGAATATTACTAAACTATGGTAGAAGACTATTTCCTTCTGAGTCTTCATTTAATTTTTTTATTTTCCAGTTTACCAAAAATGTTAGCTACAATAATGTACTCTATTTCTACATTAAAACTTTTTAGAAGAATAATATTACATTACATAATATATTCATTTTTATATTTTATTAATTATAGTTGTCTTTTTCTAAGTAAAATACCTGCCAAAGAAGACATTATCAGATATAATTATAATTTATGTTCTTGGAACTAGGTGATTTGTTTTCACATATAGGTCAAATAAACCATTTTGATAGCATTAGAAATAAGTTATAATAGGTTAATATATATATGTTTCTTAAATATAGGTGGCCCATCATTGAATATACTGAGTTAGAATAAACAAATAAGAATTGAATATAATGAATTGTTAACTATCCTGGTGAAGTAATAGCAGTTGCAATTCTCTTATTTAGGAAATAACTATCTCCAACAATATAAATAAAGTCAAAAAAGGTAATGGAATAACGGAATGGTCTTTAGAGAGCATAAAATAAATTGACTCTTCTTTCTCTCAAGAGTTTATGTGTGCATTTTCATCTCTGAAAAGAGAGATAGTGTATGTTAATACAATTCTTCAGATTACAAATTTGAGTTAATTATAGGAGAAATTTTCTCTCCTATAAGGAGACAGTTACACTTGCATTATGAGCATTAAAAATATCTGCAACTTGGGCTTCCCTGGTGGCGCAGTGGTTGAGAGTCCGCCTGCCGATGCAGGGGACATGGGTTCGTGTCCCGGTCCGGGAAGATCCCACATGCTGCGGAGCGGCTGGGCCCGTGAGCCATGGCCGCTGAGCCTGCGTGTCCGGAGCCTGTGCTCCGCAATGGGAGAGGCCACAACAGTGAGAGGCCCGTGTACTGCAAAAAAAAAAAAAAAAAAAATTCTGCAACTCAATCTTGGTCTCCCCCGTGTTTTTTCCCCAGGTCTAGATATACAGGACTCTTAGAATTATATATTTTAAAATCTTCAACATATTCAATATTATTCAATCATATTCAATATAATTTGTTTAGATTTTTAAAACTACTCTTTGCAATAAGATAAACCAGAGAAATAACTACAATACAAATTAATTTTAATGTATTTGTTGCTTAAAGATTAATAAGTCAGTACCTAATAGGGAGAATCATTATTATAGTTTTTAAAGTAACAATTATAGTGAGGTGTACATGACACAAATTTAGATTTTCACTACAGTGTAGTATTCCATTTTTATGTTCACAGCAAATAATGTTGAATGTACTAAGTTTAATTTTGTACACATTTTGTTTGATTGGATGTTTTGCTTCTAAATCTGTATTATAATTCTAAATCTTCTAAAATGTTGCAAAATATGACAAAGGGAAGTTAAGAGAGTATTATTTTAAAGTCTGTCTTGGGATGAAATATTTAATATATTTTGTAACTGAAAAAATAATAAAAGGGTAAAATTTTATTTAGATTTTCAAATAGGTGCCACATATTAATATTATTGTGATAAATTTTAGACTATCATTTAGATGAGCAGTTTTCCCTGAAGATTTTGTGCATAATTTTTAGTTATATTGAGTTTTACCAATAGAATAACATTATAATAAAATAATGTCTTGAATAAAAATGTTCAAGTTTTTTTCTCTAGGTATATTTACACACACAAACATGCACACAGATTAATTTATAATTTGTCACCCTCACCAATGGCAGGACTGTAATAAAGAAACCACAGTCTAAAGTCATTTATTCAAATGAGCACACTCTTAAAAATCTCAAAGATAAATGGAACAGTATTTGAAAAGATTGTGTAATCTTCTTAAAAATTATTTATCCTTATTTTGGAATCATCAAAGATTTCATTAGCCAGTCACAAGCCACTTATGAGGACTGAATCTACTTTAAAAAATGCTTGAAGGGAGAGAGACAACAATCCTTCCAAACAGTCATAAAGTAATTAACTGAAAGTAAATTGTAAACAGGAAGAATATTTTCTTCAAACAAATCATGTTTCTACAAAGGTGAAATAAAGGCTTTAGATTTATTCTACTGCTAAAAAATGAGGAGTGAATTGGGTTTAGAAGTACAGTTTAGAGTAACATCCAAAGTAACATCCAAATCTTTTACAGATTTACCTTAACACTGTTTTGTTATACCTATCTATATCTATATCTGTATCTCCAAATCTATATACTTCACTGCAGTATATTTGCCATTACTGCCAAAATATAATTATGTCAAAAACCTTCTTAAACGTGTAAAATAATTTTGAAAATTTCTTGACTGGAAAATCCTGTTACTATCCAAAATCTTATTCCAGATTTTCTTATTCTGCTATTGTGAGATAATATTTTTTTACTTCTTTCATTCTAGAGATGAGATAATTTATATTTAGAACTGATGGTGTATTTTCTAAATCTATGGAAAATTTTGGAACTAAACAAACTTTACCTATTTTTATTCTATCACTTTTGCTTTTCTCTCATTTATTTATGAGCTAATGAGTTTTTTATTTCTCCTATTTTCATTTTGTTTCTTGAATTGTTTTCTCATTTTTTTACTGTTGAATAGTAATAGTTTAATATTGTTAATTAATGCTACGCTTTCATCTTCTCAATAACTCTTTAATCATTGCAATCTCATGTTGTATTTTTAAAAATTTCTTCCACTTAATTATAGGTTCATAACTTTTGAATTCTTTTATGAAAAATGGTTATGGATATTTATATACATAGATATGTGTATATATGTATACTTATTAATTTACTTATTAAAGGAAACTGAAAATATCCCAACGTAGTTTGGCTTGAATCAGGCCTGGTATCATGTCTGTAGTGACTATAAGTCTATTTTCTTCTACCTCAGTTTGGTCTTGGAGATCTAAGAAACTCAAAACAATGATTATTTCAGTGTTTTGATCAGGTATGTGCAGCATTTTCACTCACTTCTGAAACGTTCTGGTGGTGGTGGTTGAATGACAAACGCTTATGTCCTGGTTAAAAAAATTTTCTACCTTCTTTGGAAAACTGAGCACGAGGGCCCACACGAACCACTCTACCTCTCTGTCCTGCCACTGAGAGGGTTTGCCCTTATGATCCTGGGCAAAGTGGAAGAAGCAGTTTGTAAACTGTGTAGCTCCTTGGCTTATATTGGCTACAATTTTAACTGCAGCTCTATGGCTATTTCTCATATTAATTTATAATTCTTGTTCATTATTCTTCATTTCAATTAAAAAAAAATTGTCAAAGTCATACGTGTAAGTTTTTTAAAAGTATCAGGCAATGCCAGGATGTTTACCATAAAACTAGCAGAGAGAATGGCAGAGCTTTGCATAACTCAGGCTCATTCCCAGAGTCAATTAAAACAACACTTTCAGCTCTTTCATCTGGTGGCTTTCTCCATAGCTCTAAAAATATGTTTACTTATTTTTTTAAAACTTACCAAGTTTAGCCGTTATTTGTTGATTTGTTAAGAAAGAGGAGGACTTGGCTTTTATGACTATTACTTCACGTGCCCTATCTATATATCTGTATCTCTTAATCTATATATAAGTGTCACAATTTGAAACTATTTTGATCAGTCCAATTACATTCTTTTAACTTTATCAATAATGCTCATTGCAGACAAAGGTATTTATTTATAATATTTATATTCATATACCAATTTTCATTGTGTTTTTCAATTTTCTTTTCTCTGTATCTTGCAATTATTTTAGCCATTATCAGACCCTCAGCTCTGCCCCAACACATCAGTTAGTCCTCCATGAGCACCTGTCCTCCTTTTCCCCTAGAGCTCTTTCTCCTGGAGCCTTACGCCCCTAAGTTCCTACTGCCCTGTTGATCTCTGGGCCTAACTGAACAGCTCTATGATAGGACTTGCATTCCCTGCTCTCCTATGGCTACCCCATTCCCCTATATCTCATGTCTTCATTTTCCTTTGTTTACTCTCTCTCTTTCCTGAGTTTTAGCCTTTTGTATCTCATAAAGTATGGCTGGAGTTGGAGATGGTTCCTGACACATAGATGGTCAGGGACAATTCCCTGAAGAAGCAATCTTTGATCTGAAGCTTGACCCATCAAAGACCTAGAAAGAGTGACTTGTTACATTAAAAGCTCCTAAGAAAGTAGTGTTTTCTGGGTGTTTGTTAGTAACAGAGGGAAGGATACAGACTACTTATGGGAAAACTTGGAATGGTATACTATATGGTCCAAGATTTATTCAAACAGGATCCAGGTCATTTAGGGGCTTGCAGTCCATTATAAGAGTTTTGGAATTTAGTTTCATTTCAATGAGATGCCACTGGTCAGTTTTAAGCCAGGGAATGATAAGAGATATTATTATAAAAATATAGAAATGAGGAAGGCAGGCCTTTTTGATGACCTGCATTTCTTCATCTAAAGAAGAAAAAGCTGGTAAAGTAGATAGAAAAGGGATTAAATATATTTCAGTGATCTGGACTAAAGGGATAGGTAGTTCTAGTATAAAAGATTATTTTTTAATAATAGCAAATGCTAACACATTATGTAGGATAACAGCTCTAAAAAATATGTTTAGTGAAAATATATACCCAGATTAAGAAATATGTAGATGGTGAAGAAATGAATGAAAATGCAGAAGACAATTTTTAAAGTTTTGACAATGAATTAAAAGGTAAAAATAAATTTTGCTTGATGGGGAAGCGCAGTTGAGGAAGGGTTTGGAAATGTAGATGCCAAGAAGGTTAGTGCAGGAGATAGAGAGGAAGCAGGAAGCAGGGAGAGGCTGAAGGTTAAGGTAGCAAATGGAGAAAATGGAAACCTAGGTAAGTGTGTGGACATGAGGCCACACAAAGATTCAAAGATTGAGGATTCAGACTACCTGAGAATGAGGAGCCCTGCATATTGATCTAGAGAGATTTCGAGAATGGAAGAACAGAGGAGGAAACAGATGCCCATCAAGTAGAGTGAAGTCATTTAATGTCTCTGATTCATTTAACAAATACACTGAGCATCTATTTGTTAGGCATATGTCAGGTGATAGGTATGTAATGACAAGACACGTTCCCTGTTCTCAAAACGTTCCCATTTAGTAAGGGGGGCAAAAAATTAAGTATGTTTCATTGCACTGGAAGCATCTACAAGACAATACTGGTACTCAGGGATGGAGCAACTCTTCAGATTAAGGTGGGAAGCTGAGGGAGGGTTGCACAGAGCAGGTGGTGATTTGCTGATTTACTGAAAAATAAATATCCACCCAGTAGTAGACACAGAGAGGGTCAGAGGGGAGTTCATGACAGAAATAATACTTTGTGACAGAAAAGAAAAATGTTAAACTTTGGAAAGTGCAAGTTTTACAGTATTGGAGGCCCTCAGAAAGTTCAGAAAGTGAGAGTAGAAAGCAAAGCCTAGATCATGAACTCCCATGATCAGGATTCTTTAGCATATAGGTATTTTCATAGACAATCTTGAGTAACAATCATATTTTTTATTCAGAAATATTCCTATGATAAAAGTAGGGTGATGATTTTCGGGGCTGAGTGGGAAGGGATTGAGATTGGAGACAAATACTGTAACATTATAGGGATACTTTAAAATAGAATAATTAAACATGAGCAGTGGGAAGGGAAAGAAAGGGTGTGAGTAATATGCAAACAAAATTAATAGGACATGGGATTGATTGAGTGTGGGTGGAACTGACCTAAAGAAGGATGACAATGCCCAGATTTCTCCTATGAACAACCGAGAAAATGATGGCCCCATTAAGCTAGGCTGGGGATGTAGGAGAAAAAGCTGGTTTGGTGGTCCAGACAAATGATGGAACTGGGATTCAGGAGAGATGTCTGGGTGAGGGAAGGGGGTAGGATAATCAGAAAGAAGAAAGAAAATGAGTCACCTTTCTTGAGTGCCTACTACGTACTAGGAGCTGTGCTAAAAATCTTGTAAGTGATATGTGTGGCTGCTTTTACTTCTCACTTTTACATTTGAGGAGTTCCTCGTTCAGAGAAGCTTTTGCCCAATTTGCTCTGGCTATGAGGTACCAGAGCTGGCATTCAGCTACATGTCTGATTCATTAATATTCTGCTCCCATTTGTTGCATAAAATTTGGGGGAGAATTGTTACATAGTTAGTATTTGAAGACATGGGAATGTATGAGGCATATGGAGGCAAAGGGAAGAGCATTTGGAATGAAGAAGACATGTATAACAGTATTGAGGAGCAACTAGAAGAGACTGAGGTAACAGCAAAAGGTGAGAGAAAACAAAAAAAAAACTATAGTTGTGTCAAAGAAGCCAAGAAAGGAGAACATTTAAACGAGGGAATATAATTAGTGTCAAATGCCATGGAGAAAGGAAGCTCTGTTAATAAACTCACTAGACTTGAAAATTCCTAAACCCAAGCACAACTTATGTGCTGGTGGGACAGAAATCCATTTGTAAGTAGTACTGATAGATATTAATAGTAGATGAATTATAACTGGTAGATGAAAGAACAGACTTTTAGTTTAGGCAACTCTTTAAAGAAAGTTGATTACAAAGAGAAAGAGAGAAATGGCTAAAAGCATATACAGAACTAAAAAATATATTTCTAAGGTGGTTATTTAATAAAGAAGAAATTTGGAGGAGTTGTGAAGTGAGAAAGAGGCAAGATATGGGAAAGAGGGGTACATAATACAGCAAAGTCTTGGAGGAAGAGAGAAGGAAGGGATGGGATATAAAACCCAGGCAGAGGTAGGAATTCACTAGAGTGAGAGTCAGAACATTTCATTTTCAAAGGATCCGAGAGCAGCGTGAGTAAGAACAGATATAAATAAGAATGTAGGTGTGTGGTATGTCAAGAGTGTTTATTCCTCTGGCTTCTTTATTTTATTTTATTTTTTTTGCGGTACGCGGGCCTCTCACTGTTGTGACCTCTCCCATTGCGGAGCACAGGCTCCGGATGCGCAGGCTCAGTGGCCATGGCTCACAGGCCCAGCCGCTCCGTGGCATGTGGGATCTTCCTGGACCAAGGCATGAACCCGTGTCCCCTGCATCGGCAGGCAGACTCTCAACCACTGGGCCACCAGGGAAGCCCAATTTTTAAAAATAATTTCCATCCTCATTTTAATTTCATTTAGCACAAAGCAAAATTCCAAATGTACATATATCTATGTTTTTTAACTAGTTTATACTAAGTAAGATTTTTGGTAGCACAATGCATTCTGTGCTCTTTGGCTTGAGAGATACCTAGAGATTTCTAGCAAAGTTCTTTAGGTATAGATATATGTGCCCATCTTCAAAAACATTTGAGTCAGTGGTGTTGGTTGGAATAGTTATGTTGAATTACCAAAAGGCCAGAAGGCTTTTGTCTTGGCAGGAATGGAGTGATATTTGAATATGGGACATAGTATTTATTATAAAAGAAATAAATTGCTTCCCACAAACACTTCCTTAAATGGAAATCAGGTTGGTCACTTTTAGTATTGTAGATGATTGACTAGAAAGAAAGCCCACGTGCCAGAACAAAAGTGTTAATACTTGAAATAGCCTCTTTTTCTTATTTTTGGCACCCAACTAAAGGACAACTTGGAAAATCATAAAAAGCCATGAAAACAAGCCCTTTTAACAGAACATCTTTATTTTATGCTGAAATCCATTAACTTTGGAACATATTGTATTTAAATTCACAGGCTCTAATCATATGCAGATTGGGCTTCTAGTTCATTCCTAATTGATTTTAATCACGTAGAGTGATCTACAGCCTAAAATGTTAATTTTTTTTTAAATGGGCATATTTTTCCCTTCAATGTAAGAATAGGGTTAAACATTCAGATCTCTAAAACCTGTATTGAATGTGTGGCAGTATTTTATATCTAGAAATAAATTTTGCATGTTTTTGTGTACTTGTACTCTCCACCATGCTGTCATTGACACCTCCAGAGCAATTCTTCCTTCTTGCTCCTGTACCAAAAGCAGAAATACAACATCAGTGAAGCTACAAGCCTAAGTCTGAGTCAGACAAATTCAGATTCGAGCTTGAAGCGTAGTGTTTCTATCATATCAGGCTGGTCTTGCAGGAAGAGGGAGCAAAGTGGACTGGATAATAAATGGTGAGGAACTGGGAGTCCTCAAAGTGGGGAGGAGAAGAAAGGTCTTCTCCTTTCTTCAAGAAGAAAGGAGGCAGCTGAATAGAGTGGAGAAATCCTGCACCTGTAAACAGCCTTCTGTTTATGGTCCTGGATACTTGAAGCTCCAAGCCAGACAAATGAAGATGTTGCTATAATGGAATATAACAAAGGGTCTGGGGTGCTATGGAAACACATAGGAGGGTCCTTAACACAGACAGGTGGTGTTGGGAAAGCCATCCCAGCAGGGGCAAGCTCTGAGCTGAGGTCTAAAGGAAGGCCCTGACTTAGCCAGCAGGACACTGCAGGAACAGTCCAAGAAATGGAAGCATCAGGTACAGAGACACAGGTTGGAAAAAACAGAGCTGGTTCAGTGAGCAATAATACTACAGTATGTCTGGAACCTAAGGTATAGAAGGCAAATGCATTCAAGGGAAAGGAATGTTGCGTAGAGATGAAACTGGTCAGGTGTCCTCGACCAGGTCACAGCACAGCTTGAACTTGCTATATATGGAAAGCCATTGAGGATTAAGGAAAGGAGGGGCAATGATCAGCCTTATGATTTATAATGATAATTCCTGCAGTAATGTAGGGCAAGTATTGGTTGGTTAAAAAGTAGAGAGTATACTAGGAAGTGAACAGAACTGTTATGTTGCCTTCAAATAGAAAATGATGAGGGCCTGAAATAGTGCAGAGAAAAATCTAATAGTTACCAATGGGGAAATAAGTGAGGGAGGAGCAAGATAGGGGTAGGGGAGTAAGAGGTGCAAACTACTATGCATAAAATAAATAACCTACAAGGATATATTGTGTAGCACAGGGAAATATAGTCAATATTTTATAATAACTTTAAAGCAAGTATAATCTATAAAAATATCAAGTCACGATGTTGTACATCTGAAACTAAACAAATATTATAAATTAACTATACTTCAATTAAAAATAGAGTGGATCTAGCATGACACTTAGAGATAAAACACAAAAGTGTAATTCTATGTCAATTATATATAAAGTGTTTGAAAAGACTTTGCCACGTTGAGTTATTTTCTCCCCTGAAACCCTCTACTTGTCAAATTCTTCCTTCAGTCCTACAGGCATATATGAGAAATCACAAGCACAAAATGAATTGAGTTTTACTCTTCCTCTTGCTCATTTCCAATTCATTCCCCAGAATAAGTACATGCTTAAATTTTAAAACATTTTTTTCTTTACTCTTAAAAGAAAGTTCTTCATGCATTTTTAAATTAAGATTTTAATAATTGAGGGGAAAAATAAAAAGCTTACCATATGTCTCCTGCCTATATTCCCCACATGGAATACAAAATGCTTTCATAAGAAGATCTGTTCTGGACTTCCCTGGTGGCACAGTGGTTAAGAATCCACCTGCCAATGCAGGGGATATGGGTTCAAGCCCTGGTCCAGGAAGATCCCACATGCCGTGAAGCAACTAAACCCGTGTGCCACAACTACTGTGCCTGTGCTCTAGAGCCTGCAAGCCACAACTACTGAGCCCATGTGCCACAACTACTGAAGCCTGCATGCCTAGAGCCCGTACTCCACAACAAGAAAAGCCATTGCAGTGGGAAGCCCGAGCATGGCCACAAGAGTAGACTCCACTTGGTGCAACTAGAGAAAGTTCGCACACAGCAACGAAGACCTAAGGCAGCCAAAAATAAATAAATAAATAAATACACTTATTAAGAAAAAAATCTATTCTTCCTTATCCTCATTCCCTCCTAGTCCTTCCGTCAGCCAGTAGCCAGGACCTGAGCGGATGGTCATGAAGTTAATGAAGTTCAAGCTTCAGGGCCCCTCACTGGCATTGATCCCTCCGAGGACCTGACAAAATTTCCAGCAGGGTGTCTGCATGGCTTTACATTTGTAAGTCTTCTCAAGTAAGTGAGTATAACTCCACAACGAGCTACACCATTTTCTTTTTCTGTTCTGAAGTCCTCTGTCACACTCCTCCTTGGGCTGCATAATTTTGAGTGGCCAGGGACATTTTAGGGACCTAGTTAATGGTGGTTGACTTGGGAATACATTTAGTTCGGGTTTTATAAGCAGTTATTTATGAGGTTCACAGTGACTTGTGTGAGTATAATTGGCTGATTTCTAGATGTCCAGGTGCTCACCCAAACTGGGACAGAAATCAGAGGTGGGCCGAAGATACATGATGTGGGAGACAGAAATATTTTACAGCCATTTCTCCGATGAAGAAATTGAAGCTCAGTGAGGCTAGTCAGGTCCCTAAGATTGCATGATACACCAGTGATAGAAGGAAGATTTCTGTGTGCACTTGCTTGATACCAAAGATCATTCATTTTCCATCATATCCAATAACTCCTCAGGGACACAGGGCATCTAAGCCAATGGGTCCTGTACACTCAACACTGTTCACTCACATGATATGTATGGCATGAGTGACGGGAGTGGATGAAGCCAAAATGATGGTTCAGGGCCATGCTAGTATTTTCCCAGTGCCTGCTGTGTGAGGTGAACGGTTGGTCACTCTTTGCTTGTAGAAAAGCAGCCTGATCTTTATGAGCACATCACCAATTCATACATACCCACTGGAAACCCTGGATTAAAAGGTATAATACAGGGACTGTCAACATGGTGGAGGAGTGAGACGTGGAGATCACCTTCCTCCCCACAAATACATCAGAAATACATCTACATGAGGAACAACTCCTACAGAACACCTACTGAACACTGGCAGAAGACCTCAGACTACCCAAAAGACAAGAAACAACACATGTACCTGGGTAGGTCAAAAGAAAAAAGAAGAAACAGAGACAAAAGAATAGGGACGGGACCTGCACCAGTGGGAGGGAGCTGTGGAGGAGAAAAGGTTTCCACACACTAGGAAGCCCCTTCGCGGGTGGAGACTGTTGGTGGTGGAGGGGGAAGCTTTGGAGTCACGGAGGAGGGTGCAGTAATAGAGGTGCAGAGGGCAAAGCGGAGAGATTCCCGCACAGAGGATCAGTGCTGACCAGCACTCACCAGTCCGAGAGGTTTGTCTGCTCACCCGCCGGGGTGGGCGGGGCTGGGAGCTGAGGCTCAGGCTTCAGAGGTCAGATCCCAGGGAGAGGACTGGGGTTGGTTGGGTGAACACAACCTGAAGGGGGCTAGTGCAGCGCAGCTAGCCAGGAGGGAGTCCAGGAGAAAGTCTGGACCTGCCTAAGAGGCAAGAGACCATTGATTCAGGGTGCGCGAGGAGAGGGGATTCAGAGAACCGCCTAAACAAGCTCCAGAGATGGGCGCGAGCTGCGGCTATTAGCACGGACCCCAGAGACAGGCATGAAATGCTAAGGCTGCTGCTGCTGCCACCAAAAAGCCTGTGTTCAAGCACAGGTCACTATCCACAACTCCCCTCCCGGGAGCCTGTGCAGCCCGCCACTGCCAGGGTCCCATGATCCAGAGACAACTTCCCCGGGAGAACACATGGCACACCTCAGGCTGTTGCAATGTCACACCGGCCTCTGCCGGAGCAGGCTCACCCCGCATTCCATGCCTGGTCTGAATGAGCCAGAGCCCCCTAATCAGCAGCTACTTTAACCCCATCCTGTCTGGGCAGGAAAAGACACCCTCAGGGGACATACATGCAGAGGTGGGGCCAAATCCAAAGCTGAGCCCCGGGAGCTGTGCACACAGAGAAAGGGATATTTCTCCCAGCGGCCACAGGAGAAGCAGATTAAATACCCATAATCAAGTTGATTTACCCTGTATCTCTAGAATACCTGAATAGACAACAAATCATCCCAAAATTGAGGGGATGGACTTTGGGAGCACTTACAGACTTGGGGTTTGCTTTCTGCATCTAATTTGTTTCTGGTTCTATGTTTATGAATGAATGAAATGAAATGAAAAAGAAATGAAGGAAACAATAGCAAAGATCAACAAATCTAAAAGCTTGTTCTTTGAGAAGATAAACAAAATTGATAAAACATTAACCAGACTCATCAAGAAAAAAAGGGAGAAGACTCAACTCAATAGAATTTGAAATGAAAATGAAGCAACAATTGACATTGCAGAAATACAAAGGATCATGAGAGATTATTACAAGCAACTAGATGCCATAAAATGGACAACCTGGAAGAAATGGACAAATTCTTAGAAAAGAATAACCTTCCAAGACTGAACCAGGAAGAAACAGAAAATATGAACAGACCAATCAAAAGCACTGAAATTGAACTGTTATTAAAAATCTTCCATCAAAGAAATATTTGCAAATGAAGCAACTGACAAAATATTAATCTCCAAAACATACAACAACGCATGCAGTTCAGTATCAAAAAACAAAACAAAACAAAAAAAAACCCAATCCCAAAATGGACAGAACACCTAAACAGACATTTCTCCAAAGAAGACATACAGATTTTCAACAAACACATGAAAGGATGCTCAACATCACTAATCATTAGAGACATGCAAATCAAAACTACAATGTGGTATCACATCACACCAGTCAGCATGTCCATCATCAAAACATCTACAAACAATAAATGCTGGACAGGGTGTGGATAAAGGGAACCCTCTTGCACTGTTAGTGGAAATGTAAATTGATACAGCCACTATGGAGAACAGTGTGGATATTCCTTAAAAAACTAAAATCAAACTACCATATGACCCAGCAATCCCAGTAATGGGCACATACCCTGAGAAAACCATAATATAAAAATAGTCATGTACCACAATGTTCATTGCAGCTCTATTTACAATAGCCAGGGCATGGAGGCAACCTAAGTGTCCATTGACAGATGAATGGATGAAGAATATGTGGCACATATATACAATGCAATGTTACTTAGCCATAAAAAACACCGAAATTGAATTATTTGTAGTGAGGTGGATGGACCTAGAGACTGTCATGTAGAGTGAAGTAAGTCAGAAAGAGAAAAATAATTACTGTATGTTAACACATATATATGGAATCAAAAAAAAAGAAAAAAGGGTTCTGAAGAACCTAGTGGCAGGACAGGAATAAAGATGCAGACATAGAGGGCTTCCCTGGTGGTGCAGTGGTTGAGAGTGCCTGCCGATGAAGGGGACACGGGTTCCTTCCCCAGTCTGGGAAGATGCCATAGGCCACGGAGTGGTTGGGCTCGTGAGCCATGGCCGCTGAGCCTGCGCTTCTGGAGCCTGTGCTCTGCAACGGGAGAGGCCACAACAGTGATAGGCCTGCGTACCACAAAAAAAATAAATAAATAAAAGATGCAGACGTAGAGAATGGACTTGAGGACACGGGGTGGGGGAAGGTTAAGCTGGGATGAAGTTAGAGAAGGTCATGTACATATATACACTACCAAACATAAAAATAGATCGGTAGTGGGAAGCAGCCTCATAGCACAGGGAGATCAGCTTTGTTGCATTTTGAACACCAGAGGGGTGGGATAGGGAGGGTGGGAGGGAGGTGCAAAATGCAGGGTATATGGGGATATATGTATACGCATAGCTGATTCACTTTGTTATGCAGCAGAAACTAACACAACAATGTACAGCAATTATACACCAATAAAGATGCTTAAAAAAAGGTATAATACAAGATAAAAATTCTGTTGTTAAACTTAGTCAAAGAATATAGCTATGCAGGTCATGTCAGATATCATTCCTCAAAGGCAGGAGGTATGGTAATACTCTAATATAGATAACTTACAGTATGGTTTTATATATTTGAGTGCAGCTACAGCCCAAAGGGGACTACTGTGAACATTTACTAACTACTTAGTCCACACCAGGCAGCACAGTAATGACTTTACATACGTTTTGTAATTTAAATAGTCAAATGAGGCTATTACATGATTAAATAATCTGAGAGAATTCCATGGCCCAGTGGCATCCAGGAGGCTAGTGACTATGGTAGACAATATCTAAGGTTTACTGGGACTTTATCTATCTCTACTTCCAGAACAAGGAGAACTGAACTTTCCAGTACTGTGCCTGGCGATGAGATGGGAGCTGAAATGGCTGGCCGCTTCGTCATGGATATTCTGATTGCTGGTGCTCAGCTCTCCAGCACCCCGTTCTGGTGCTACCCAGTCTGCGGAAGATAGCTCATGTGCACAGGGGTCGTCAGAGCAGCCCAGCCTGGATGCTGAGTCACCCCAAAGAGCACAGCTTCTTTGGAGCAACTGTTGCCTTTGCACGAGCCAGACAGGGAGATCAGCTCCGTGCTTTGTGATCACCTAGAGGGGTGGGATAGGGAGGGTGGGAGGGAAACACAAGAGGGAGTGGCTATGGGGATATATGTACACATAGAGTTGATTCACTCTGTTATACAGCAGAAACTAACACAACATTGTAGAGCAATTATACGCCAATAAAGATGTTAAAAAAAAAAAGAAATAAACGTTTAGTTTTTTAAAGTCAAAGAGACTACTGGGGCTGCTTGATACTGTGGCACACCATAGCCTGAACAGGATAACATCTGAACCCAAGCTAATGTAATTTCAAAAGTCATATTTGTTCTTTTAACTGCAAAATAGTGTCTCCTACTTCTAGGCTATTTTATTTTTAAAATGTTTATCATATGTTTGGTTATAAAAGTAATTCATGAACTGTGTGAACAAAAATATATAGAATGTACTCAGAAAGAAATGAAAAATCTTCTCACAGTCTCAACTCAATTAAAATTTTGGTGTATTTTATTTTCAGCTTTATTTTTTTTTAACATCTTTATTAGAGTATAATTGCTTTACAATGGTGTGTCAGTTTCTGCTTTATAACAAAGTGAATCAGTTATACATATACATATGTCCCTATATCTCTTCCCTCTTGCATCTCTCTCCCTCCCACCCTCCCCATCCCACCCCTCTAGGTGGTCACAAACCACTGAGCTGATCTCCCTGTGCTATGTGGCTGCTTCCCACTAGCTATCTAATTTACATTTGGTAGTGTATATACGTCCATGCCACTCTCTCACTTTGTCCCAGCTTACTCTTCCCCCTCCTCATATCCTCAAGTCCATTCTCTAGTAGGTCTGAATCTTTATTCTTGTCTTTATTCCTAGGTTCTTCTGACCTTTTTTTTTTTTTTTAGATCCCATATATATGTGTTAGCATACACTCTTGTTTTTCTCTTTCTGACTTACTTCACTCTGTATGACAGTCTCTAGGACCATCCACATCACTACAAATAACTCAGTTTCATTCCTTTTTGTGGCTGAGTAATATTCCATTGTATATATGTGCCACATCTTCTTTATCCATTCATCTGTTGATGGACACTTAGGTTGCTTCCATGTCTTGGCTATTGTAAATACTGTGGTAATGAATACCTTGGTACTTGACCCTTTTTGAATTATGGTTTTCTCAGGGTATATGCCCAGTAGTGGGATTGCTCGGTCGTATGGTAGTTCTATTTTTAGTTTTTTAAGGAACCTCCATACTGTTCTCCATAGTGGCTGTATCAATTTACATTCCCACCAACAGGGCAAGAGGGTTCCCTTTTCTCTACACCCTCTCCAGCATTTATTGTTTGTAGAGTTTTTGCTGATGGCCATTCTGACTGGTGTGAGATATCTCTTTGTAGTTTTGCTTTGCATTTCTCTAATGATTAATGATGTTGAGCATTCTTTCATGTGTTTGTTGTCAAACTGTATATCTTCTTTGGAGAAATATCTATTTACATCTTCTGCCCATCTTTGGATTGGGTTTTTTTTTTTTTTTTGATACTGAGCTGCATGCGTTGCTTGTATGTTTTGGAGATTAATATTTTGTCAGTTGCTTCATTTGCAAATATTTTCTCCCATTCTAAGGGTTGTCTTTTTGTCTTGCTTATGGCTTCCTTTCCTGTGCAAAAGCTTTTAATTTTCATTAGGTCCCATTGGTTTATTTTTGTTTTTATTTCCATTTCTCTAGGAGGTGGGTCAGAAAGGATCTTGTTGTGACTTATGTCATAGAGTGTTCTGCCTATGTTTTCCTCTAAGAGTTTGATGGTGTCTGGCCTTACATTTAGGTCTTTAATCCATTTTGAGCTTATTTTTGTGTATGGTGTTAGGGAGTGTTCTAATTTCTTTCTTTTACATGTACCTGTCCAGTTTTCCCAGCACCACTTATTAAAGAGGCTGTCTTTTCTCCATTGTATATTCTTGCCTCCTTTATCAAAGATAAGGTGACGATATGTGTGTGGGTTTTTCTCTGGGCTTTCTATCCAGTTCCATTGATCTATATTTCTGTTTGGGTGCCAGTACCATACTCTCTTGATTACCCTAGATTTGAAGTATAGTCTGAAGTCTGGGAGCCTGATTCCTCCAGCTCCATTTTTTGTTCTCAAGATTGCTTTGGTTATTCGGGGTCTTTTGTGTTTCCGTACAAATTGTGAATTTTTTGTTCTAGTTCTGTGAAAAACGCCAGTGGTAGTTTGGTAGAGATTGCACTGAATCTGTAGATTTCTTTGGGTAGTAGAGTATTTTCACAATTTTGATTCTTCCAATCCAAGAACATGGTATATCTCTCCATCTATTTGTATCATCTTTAATTTCTATCAGTGTCTTATAATTTCCTGCATACAGGTCTTTTTTCTCCTTAGGTAGGTTTATTCCTAGATATTTTGTTCTTTTTGTTTCCATGGTAAATGGGAGTGTTTTCTTAATTTTACTTTCAGATTTTTCATCATTAGTGTATAGGGATGCAAGAGATTTCTGTGCATTAATTTTGTATCCTGATACTTTACCAAATTCATTGATTAGCTCTAGTAGTTTTCTGGTAGCATCTTTAGGATTCTCTATGTATAGTATCATGTCATCTGCAAACAGTGGCAGCTTTATTACTTCTTTTCCAATTTTGATTTATTTTATTTATCTTTCTTCTCTTATTGCTGTGGCTAAAACTTCCAAAACTATGTTGAATAATAGTGGTGAGAGTGGACAACCTTGTCTTGTTCCTGATTTTAGTGGAAACGGTTTCAGTTTTTCACCATTGAGGATGATGTTGCCTGTGGGTTTTTCATATATGGCCTTTATTATGTTGAGGAACGTTCCCTCTATGCCTACTTTCTGGAGGGTTTTTATCATAAATGGGTGTTGAATTTTGTTGAAAGCTTTCTGTGCATCTATTGAGATAATCATATGGCTTTCGTCCTTTAGTTTATAATATGGTGTATCACGTTGATTGAGTTGCATATATTGAAGAATCCTTGCACTCCTGGGATGAACCCCACTTGATCATGGTGTATGACCCTTTTAATGTGCTCTTGGATTCTGTTTGCTAGTATTTTGTTGAGGATTTTTGCATCTATGTTCATCAGTAATATTGACCTGTAGTTTTCTTTTTTTGTGACATCTTTGTCTGGTTTTGGTATCAGAGTGATGGTGGCCTCGTAGAATGAGTTTGGGAGTGTTCCTCCCTCTGCTATATTTTGGAAGAGTTTAAGAAGGATAGGTGATAGCTCTTCTCTAAATGGTTGTTAGAATTCGCCTATGAAGCCATCTGGCCCTGGGCTTTAATTTGTTGGAAGACTTTTAATCACAGTTTCAATTTCAGTGCTTGTGATTGGTCTGTTCATATTTTCTATTTCTTCCTGGTTCAGTCTCAGAAGGTTGTGCATTTCTAAGAATTTGTCCATTTCTTCCAGCTTGTCCGTTTTAGTGGCATATTGTTGCTTGTAGTAATCTCTCAGGATCCTTTGTATTTCTGCAGTGTCAGTTGTTACTTCTTTTTCATTTCTAATTCTATTGATTTGAGTCTTCTCCCTTTTTTTCTTCATAAGTCTGGCTAATGGTTTATCAATTATTTTATCTTCTCAAAGAACCAGCTTTTAGTTTTGTTGATCTTTGCTATTGTTTCCTTCATTTCTTTTTTATTTATTTCTGATTTGATCTTTATGATATCTTTCCTTCTGCTAACTTTCAGGTTTTTTTGTTCTTCTTTCTCTAATTGCTTTAGGTCTAAGCTTAAGTTGTTTATTTGAGATGTGTCTTGTTTCTTAAGGTAGGCTTGTATAGCTATAAACTTCCCCCTTAGAACTGCTTTTCTGGCATCCCATAGGTTTTGGGTGGTTGTGTTTTCATTGTCATTTGCTTCTAGGTATTTTTAGATTTCCTCTTTGATTTCTACAGTGATCTCTTGGTTATTAAATAGTGTGTTTTTAGCCTCCATATATTTGTATTTCTTACAGATTTTTTCCTGTAATTGGTATCTAGTCTCATAGTGTTGTGGTTGTAAAAGACACCTGATACAATTTCAATTTTCTTAAATTTACCAAGGCTTGATTTGTGACCCAAGATATGATCTATCCTGTAGAATGTTCCATGAGCACATGAGAAGAATGTGTATTCTGTTGTTTTGGGATGGAATGTCCTATAAATATTAATTAAATCCATCTTGTTTACTGTATCATTTAAAGCTTTGTTTCCTTATTTATTTTCATTTTGGATGCTCTGTCCATTGGTGAAAGTGGGGTGTTAAAGTCCCCCACCAAGATTGTGTTACTGTCGATTTCCTCTTTTATGGCTGTGAGCATTTGCCTTATGTATTGAGGTGCTCCTATGTTGGGTGCATAAATATTTACAATTGTTATATCTTCCTCTTGGATTGATCCCTTTATCATTATGTAGTGTTCTTTGTTTCTTATAATAGTCTTTGTTTTAAAGTCTTTTTGTCTGATATGAGAATTGCTACTACAGCTTTCTTTTGATTTCCATTTGCATGGAATATCTTTTTCCATCTTCTCACTTTCAGTCTGTATGTGTCCCTAGGTCTGAAGTGGGTCTCCTGTAGACAGCATATATACAGGTCCTGTTTTTGCATTCATTCAGCCAGTCTATGTCTTTTGGTTGGAGCATTTACTCCATTTACATTTAAGGTAGTTATCAATATGTATGTTCCTATTACCATTTTCTTAATTGTTTTGGGTTTTTTATTGTGGGTCTTTTCTTTCTCTTGTGTGTCTTGCCTAGAGAAGTTCCTTTAGCATTTGTTGTAAAGCTGGTTTGGTGGTGCTGAATTCTCTTAGCTTTTGCTTGCCTGTAAAATTTTTAATTTCTGCATCAAATCTGAATGAGATCCTTGCTGAGTAGAGTATCTTGGTTGTAGGTTTTTCTCTTTCATCACTTTAAATATGTCCCGCCACTCCCTTCTGGCTAGCAGAGTTTCTGCTGAAAGATAAGCTGTTAACCTTATGGGGATTCCCTTATGTTTTACTTGTTGTTTTTCCCTTGCTGCTTTTAATATTTGTTCTTTGTATTTAATTTTTGATAGTTTGATTAATGTGTGTCTCGGCATGTTTGTCCTTGGATTTATCCTGTATGGGACTCCCTGTGCTTCCTGAACTTGATTAACTATTTCCTTTCCCATATTAGGGAAGTTTTCAACTATAATCTCTTCAAATATTTTCTCAGTCCCTCTCTTTTGCTCTCTTCTTCTGCGATCCATATAATTCGAATGTTGGTGCCTTTAATGTTGTCCCAGAAGTCTCTGAGACTGTCCTCTATTCTTTTCATTCTTTTTTCTTTATTCTGCTCTGCAGTAGTTATTTCCACTATTTTATCTTCCAGGTCACTTATCCGTTCTTCTGCCTCAGTTAGTCTGCTGTTAATCTCTTCTAGAGAATTTTTGATTTCATTTATTGTGCTGTTCATCTCCGTTTGTTTGCCCTTTCATTCTTCTAGGTCCTTGTTAAACGTTTCTTTGATTTTCTCCATTCTATTTCCAAGATTTTGGATCAGCTTTACTATCATTATTCTGAATTCTTTTTCAGGTAGACTGCCTATTTCGTCTTCATTTCTTAGGTCTGGTGGGTTTTTATCTTGCTCCTACATCTGCTGTGTGCTTCTCTGTCTTCTCATTTTGATTAACTTACTGTGTTTGCAGTCTCCTTTTCACAGGCTGCAGTTTCGTAGTTTCCCTTGTTTTTGCTGTCTGTTCCCAGTGGCTAAGGTTGGTTCAGTGGGTTGTGTAAGCTTCCTGGTGGAGGGGACTAGTGCCTGTGTTCTGGTGGATGAGGCTGGATTTTGTCTTAAGTGGGCAGTTCCACGTCTATTGGTGGTTTTGGGGTGTCTGTGGTCTTATTATTATTTTAGGTAGCCTCTGTGCTAATGGATGGGGCTGTGTTCCTGTCTTGCTAGTTGTTTGGCATAGGGTATCCAGTAGTGTAGCTTCCTGGTCTTTGAGTGGAGCTGGGTCTTTGTGTTGAGATGGAGATCTGTGGTTGATTTTCACCGTTTGATATTACATAGAGCTGGGAGGTCTCTTGTGGACCAGTGTCCTGAACATGGCTCTCCCAGCTCAGAGGCATAGCCCTGATGCCTGGCTGGAGCACCAAGAGCCTGTCCTCCACATGGCTCAGAATAAAAGGGAGGAAAAAAAAAGAAAGAAAGAATGAAGAAGATAAAATAAAATAAACTTATTAGAATTAAAAATTAAAAAAAATAATTAAGAAAAAAATTTAAGTAATAAAAAAATAAGCATACAGACAGAACCCTAGGACAAATGGTAAAAGCAAAGCTATACAGAGAAAATCACACACAGAAGCATACGCATGCACAGTCAGAAAAAGTGAAAACGGGTTAAAAATATATATATATCATTGCTCCCAAAGTCCACCTCTTAAATTTGGGATGACTTGTTGTCTATTCAGGTATTCCACAGATGCAGGTACATCAAGTTGATGGTGGAGGTTTAATCCGCTGCTCCTGAGGCTGCTGGGAGAGATTTCCCTTTTTCTTCTTTGTTCTTACAGCTCCAGGGGTTCAGCTTTGGATTTGGCCCCGCCTCTGCGTGTAGGTCGCCAGAGGGCGTCTGTTCTTCACTCAGACAGGACGGGGTTAAAGGCGCAGCTGCTTTGGGGGCTCTGGCTCACTCAGGCCGGGGGGAGGGACTGGTGCAGAGGCAGGGCGAGCCTGCAGCGTCAGAGGCGGCCTGACGTTGCACCAGACTGAGGCTCGCCGTGCGTTCTCCTGGGGAAGGTGTCCCTGGATCCTGGGACCCTGGCAGTGGCGGGCTGCACAGGTTCCTGGGAGGGGAGGTGTGGATAGTGACCTGTGCTCGCACACAGGCTTCTTGGTGGCGGCACAGCCGCCTTAGCATCTTATGCCCGTCTCTGGGGTCCGCGCTTTTAGCCGCGGCTCGCGCTTGTCTCTGGAGCTCCTTTAAGCAGCGCTCTTAATCCCCTCTCCTCGCACACCAGGAAACAAAGAGGGAAGAAAATATCTCTTGCCTCTTCGGCAGCTCCAGACTTTTCTCCGTACTCCCTCCTGGCTAGCCGTGGTGCACTAACCCCCGGAAGGCTGTGTTCACGCTGCCAACACCAGTCCTCTCCCTGCGCTCTGACCGAAGCCCGAGCCTCAGCTCCCAGCCCCGCCCGCCCCGGCCGGTGAGCAGACAAGCCTCTTGGGCTGGTGAGTGCTGGTCAGCGCCGCTTCTCTGTGCGGGAATCTCTCCGCTTTGCCCTCCACACCCCTGTGGCTGCGCTCTCCTCCGCGGCTCTGAAGCTTCCCCCCTCCGCCACCCGCAGTCTCCGCCCGCGAAGGGGCTCCTAGTGTGTGAAAACCTTTCCTCCTTCACAGCTCCCTCCCACTGGTGCAGGTCCCATCCCTATTTTTTTGTCTCTGTTTATTCATTTTTCTTTTGCTCTACCCAGGTACGTGGGGGAGTTTCTTGCCTTTTGGGAGGTCTGTGGTCTTCTGCCAGCGTTCAGTAGGTGTTCCGTAGGAGTTGTTCCACGTGTAGATGTATTTCTGGTGTATCTGTGTGGAGGAAGGTGATCTCCGCGTCTCGCTCTTCCGCCATCTTGAAGCTCCTCCTCCAGCTTTATTTTCTATGCATGAGTATATATATTTTTTTACATTGTTGAAATATTACTGAAAGTAATATTACAGTAAAATTACTGCTTTTTTATACAAAATCAGTTTTGTCCAGTGTCATTAGATGTTCTTTGAACTTTGGTTGGTGGGAGGTATAAATAATTCCTTACCTTTGCCTCACTTGCTAGCTCTCTTTTTCCTATTTTAAAGTGCACTTTTTAAATTACTCTTTCAATGCAAAAAGAGGATGGATATTCTGTTACCCTGATCCGGGAACCTAGTCCCATATGATAAGAAATGTTGTCCCTAAATCCCATCTTGTATACCAATAGTTCAGTTGCTCACAGAGAATCAATCAGATATTCATATAAAATAACAGTTAACTGGTTAACAGCTGACTGAGCGGAACAATTGTTCACCTTACTGACAGTCCTATGAAAACATAATCTTGTATTTTTTTACCCTAAAATTTATCTTAAATATTTATCTTTGTTCTATAGTACTTTTATTTTTATTGCACACCTGAAGTCTCTGAAAATTGTTATAGCACTGAAAATCATGTTATAATGATCAAGTTCAAGGAGAAATGATTATATGTTAAAATACCTAGAACTATGAACTTTCCAACTGCAGAACTGACATATGTTACAAAAAGGAGTGATGATTTAAATACGAAAATATTGCACCTTTATTCCACCTGATGAAAAAACTAACCCAAGATAGAATGAATAGTTTTTATTTGGTAAGAAAGACATTATTTACTTATTTATTTATTTATTTATTTATTTAGGCTGTGTTGGGTCTGCGTTGCTGTGTACGGGCTTTTCTCTAATTGTGGCGTGTGGGGGCCACTCTTCGTTGTGGTGCATGGGCTTCTCATTGCAGTGGCTTCTCTTGTTGTGGAGCACGGGCTTCAGTAGTTGTGGCTTGCAGGCTGTAGAGCACAGGCTCAGTAGTTGTGGTGCACGAGCTTAGTTGCTCTGTGGTATGTGGGATCTTCCCGGACCAGGGCTCGAACCCAGGTCCCCTTCATTGGCAGGTGGATTCTTAACCACTGTGCAACCAGGGAAGTCCCTGGCAAGACATTTAAGAAGTCTGTGCTGCTCAAGCCTGGATGTTAGTAATATCAATATGGTACAACCCTTTCTTTTGCTTTTTCTCATTTATCTGTCATTGACGTAGAGTTTTTCCTAGGGGCACTGCTCATCTACCTCTGCAGAAAAGATAAGTGGTGAAATCATGTGAAGCTTAGCCAAGTATAATGGTTCATCAGTATCTCACCATCCAAAAAATAACTTCTATTCTGCACTTCAAGAAAATGTGCATGGATTTGTAGGCTTGTGAAAGGAGCCATAGTAGAAACTCTGCAGGCAGAAATTCTTTATGTACATAACAATACATCAATAGGCAGCTACCCTGCAAGTTCTCCCACATGTCCTGCTTAAATAGAGACACAATGAAAAAAGGCCCACTGTGGTGTCTAATCCCATCACACTTTTCATGTAGAGTCCATGATGGTCAAGTGCTTCAAGGAAGTTAGATATTCCTTGCAGGTGGGCACTAAGATTTTGCTGAGGTATGGGGAAATTCTACAGAGTTCTGGAATAATAAGGATGACAAAAAAACACCAGCAGCAGTTACCATTTAAGTTGTGATTACCGGGTGACAGCCACCTATACTAGGAAATTTAGAGATTATTAGATCTAACAAGTGTATGAAATAGGCATATTCAGATTATAAATGAGGGAACTAAAATAGAGATGTTAAGTAACTTGTACGATATTCAAAGATAGGCAATATCTAAAGCCCAGCGCTCTTAGCTATTCTGTTACATTGTCTCTGTGTCTGAGAGAACTGCACAGATCACCTTGCCACTTACTGGTTGCATGACATTGAGCAAGAAAGTTAACGTTCCTCAACTTCTCTTCTGAATAATTAACGTCCTGCCTTTATCAGGGAGTTATTGTGAATATCAGAAGGAGTTAACAAATGTCAAAGTGCTCTGTCAACTTGAAATGCCATATAAATGTGAACTATTTTATAGTCACCATTATTGGTCAGAGTAATTGTTTTCATAAATGGAAACACTCGGCAGTTTCTCTCATGAAAAGAATAAATCTGAAGCCTGGGACTCAGAGTGTGGTCCACAGAGCTGCAGTGTCAGCATCTCCCAGGAAGTTTTTAGAAATGTAGAATCTTAGGCACCAACCCTCATCTACTGAATTAAAATCTTCCATTTTTACAAGATTTTCAGATGATTCTTAGGTGTATTAAGTTTGAGAAGCCTGAAGATAGAGGCTAGATTATGGATATTTATCTGTTTAGAAGTTTTAGAGACTTTAGATTTTAATACAGGTGGCAGAGTCTCCCGATCACTGAGATATCTCCACATGAGTGGATTAGAATATAAGATCTTAGTATACCCATCCATCCCAGGCAGTTTCTTAGCACAAGTTGTACTGAGAGTCACAAGAATGGGCTTGCCTTGCTGCTCCCTTATAGCAGCATCTGTGGCTCTGGCAATCTATCAGATCGTAGGAATAGACATGTGCTTTATTGACATGATTTCCAAGTGATAATCTTATTTTTTGTTATTTTGGCTGGCTCACTGGTATGTTTGACTTTATGTATGGTGTCTACTTTCTTTTACTAGAGGAGAAATGGTATCCTGCACACTTCAGAAGGATTTGGCAGATGTTGGGAGCTGATATGGGTTACATACATCAAGGTTTCAACTTCTAAAAGCGGGCTATGAGAAAGACGAGACCAATGATGTGACATCTTTGGACAATCATTCTGGGTGGTTTCTCTTACATCTTTGGATAGGAACATCACAGGAAGCTTGAAGAATTCTAACAAAGGAAAAAAGAGAGTAATAATTCTCTTTATAAGGCAGTAAAGGGAGTTAGATGAGAGAAATGTGAGTAGAATAATGAAAACAGTCAATTTCAACAATGGACTTGTTGAACTTTGTGGGAAAGAAATGAAAGAAAGTGGCAGTAATAATTAATCTTTGAAATTATTTACTTAAAGCAATTTTAGCTGAAAAAATAGCTGGGAAATCCTAAAGACAATTTGAGGAAAGAGGCAGGGTGTTTAATTAAAAATATAATATATAATCTGAATACAAAAATGGAAGCTAGTAAATGAGTTCAAAAGTCATGATATAGATTGCTCAGGGGGAGGAATAAAACATGAAACAGATAATTCTCTAAAGGGTGTACTGTCCAGCCAGAATTTAAGAGGAGGCAAGATGTAGGGTGGATAAAGGATCTCATTAAATCACACAACCATTAGATCCACTGGACTAGAACTTGGGTTTTCTAATATATTCAAGCATTCTTTCCAACTACGCATGAAATTTACTTAATAGGGAAACATTTATCAGATAGATTAAATCATGAAGAAATTATGATCCTAATTAGAAAATAAAAGTGTCCCTAAGTTGCTTTCACTTAGAATGGTCAGAGACCCACAATGACTAGCAGGTGAATTCTAAAGCTGCAGGGTTAATATTCAGGAAGACACCAGCCTGCATGAAGCCTTCGTAGCTTGGATAGAAATAGAATCAAATTTAGGGGTAAAGGCTTTTGAGGGAGCACAAGATATTTCTTAAATGATGGTATGAAAGAAAAGGCTTATAATGTTTTATAATATATTATGTATATTCGAAGTAAACAGGTAGGATTTATAGTCACTGAAAGTGTCTTATGTGTGTTTGAAACCAAAGAAAAACTTGGGGAAGAGCAGGAAATGATTTATTCCGTCTGCATGTGTCACAGTCAGCAAGAAAACAGCAACAACAAAACAATATATTAAGGGCAGAAAGTACATAAATCTACAAAATATTTTTAGGAGAAAATATAGAATGGGGTGTCTAAGGTGAAGGTCTTCTAATAATTATACAATCTCAAAAGCCATTTGCATATTTGATTGCATCAAAACTGCAAACTTCCATGTAATAAAATGTTCTATAAATAAAAGCCATATGTACACATAACATATATACATTTTATGTATACATATAGTATGTATCATAATATATAGAAGGTTTTTTTTTTATTGAAGTGTAGCTGATTTACAATGTCTTGTTAGTTTCAGGTGCACAGCACAGTTGATTCAATTATAAATCAATTTTTTTCAGAAAGGTATTTGTATAAATAATAAACATATCAAAGATTCTTAACCTCATTAGATGTCAAGAAAATACAAATTGCAAGTTCAATGAGATACCCTTTTTACTTTATCAAATTGGCACAATCTTAGAAAGGCTTTATTACATCAAATGACATACCCTTTTTACTTTATCAAATTGACACAATCTTAGAAAGGCTTGATTACGTCAAATTGACAGTTTTACAAGGGACCCCTCATTCTCACACTCTGCTGGTAGAAGCACAAATTGGTGTGATATATTTGGAAGTTTCCATTGTAGACTCTATGCCCACTTAAAATGATTGTCTCATAACCAAGAAATCCCATTTCAAGTAAACATTCTTACGTGACATATATATTTTGCTTAAATATACAGATATTTCTGTGTAATGTTTTTCATGCTTGGCAGTAAGAAAAAAACAAAGAATGCAAATGTCTACCAGTAGGGGAATCGATAAATGCATTCAATGATACATCAGAATAATCTGCTGCATTTACAGAGAAATAGGTAGTTTATACAAAGAGTATTTATGTGATAAATATCCATGATATATGGTTCAGTGAAAATAAGTTACAGATGATATATGTATACATATACACATTTATATGTGTATATATATTATCACTTTAAAATATTTATATAATTATATACTTTCTTATGTATTAAAACAGGCTTGAAAATAGAAAAGCAAAACTGTTGAACTGGTGCTATGTGGAGGTGGCTTTGGAAAAGGATGAGAAACTGTCAGTTTTAACAGAATCATTGCATTATTTGAATTTCGTATAGCAAGCGAGGAGATTTATAATGAAAATAAAGATTAAAACAGTTGGCATTTCTCTTTCTGTGTCTTTCTCCTTTACACAAAGAAGACTGTTGTTTTGTGACATTCTGAACCTCTGCATCTTCCTCCGAGGCTGCCTCTCCTCCAGCTGGACCATAACACTCTCCCCTCCAGTAACAGCAGCTGTGCAGTCCACAAGTTCAAGACGCTAACTGTTATTCAGCAGTGTGCTCACTTTCAATTCAAAAATTGTTTTTTTACCTTGATTGCAACACATTCAAGGACAATTTTTGAATAAAAAGTGGCAAGAGCATTAGCTCATTAAGATGCTAATGCAACTTTAAAGTGTGAGAAATAAGGACGGGGAAGCGGACAAGGGTTTGTGTGGGACAGCTGATAAAAATAATGATTTCCAAATGTAACGTTTAAGTTATGTGGAAGAAAAAAGAGGGTGGCAAATTTGAAAGTCCATCATATTAATCATTCTGGGTGGTTTCTCTTGATATGAACATGGAAGAAATGTTAGAGACTATTTTAAACTTGTGGTTGAATATGTCTTATTTCAGTTTGTGATTAGATTTCAGTGCTCACAGGCATCAGCTGTCTCATGCTGCTTCCATAATTTTCTATCTTTTGTTTTTTGGTTTTTTTTTGCGGTACGTGGGCCTCTTACTGTTGTGACCTCTCCCGTTGCGGAGCACAGGCTCCTGACGCGCAGGCTCAGCGGCCATGGCTGACGAGCGCAGCCACTCCGCGGCATATGGGATCTTCCCGGACCGGGGCACGAACCCGTGTCCCCTGCATCGGCAGTCGGACTCTCAACCACTGCGCCACCAGGGAAGTCCCATAATTTTCTATCTTGATCCCTCAATTTCTAGTCTCTTAGCAGGCTTCCCAGTCAATTATAAGGGATGTCTCTAGTATTGAAGCTTTTAACCCAGATTTTAGTGCTGGAGTCAAGGATATTATTTTGTAGCACTGCAATCAAATGACATTTCCAGTTATAGCCAACTTCTAAGATTGTCATTTCTTGCTAAGATTTTGGAAAATGATATGATTTTGTATCTAGTGATTCACTTTCTTGAGTCACCTGAAAATGAAAACCAGTGACATTTTCACAATGTTCTTCACTGACAAGTTTCAAAGCATTTTCATGGCATTCATTAAGGTTTGCAGGGCCATCTATGCAAGTAGAGAGAAGTTTTTTCTGAAATGGAGAATGAAAAATTGCTTAATAGGACAAAAATAGTAAATAAAAACCTATGGAGATGAGGAAAAACATAATGGTTTAAAACATAATTACATGCCATGTAGAAAGAAACAAATTACATAGACCAAAATGTGATTACTGAAGGCTTTTCTCCCATCTCGATGTGCCTCAGGTGTCATGTGATTTATATAGTATGCTGTGTCTAACACATCATCACCATCATAATTACTGTGCGCCAGACACTAGGGCAACTTTACATCAGTTACCAGTTATTATATACACCCAACAATCCTGTTGTGTTTAGAATTAGGGGATTGGAGTTATATTATTATCTCATTTCAAGATGAGGAAACTGAGACCCTGAGATCGGTTTCTTATCCAAAGTCACACATAAAAAGTAATAGATGAGAATTTGAACTTAGAAAGGTTGGTGCTTTTGTTTATATGTTTAATTGTACTTTGTATACTACACGAATGATGACAGGGGATCAGAATTAGTCCCTGATACAGTCTTTCTCTAAAGCAGCACTAGATGTGTTTGAGGGATACTGGGAGGCCCCAGCCCAGTAGGAAGATCTTCGTTATTAAGTTCCGATTACTTGAGGAGTCAATGTTAGATATTTTCATGGAAATAAAGTATTTTTGTCATTACAAAATATAGAATGTGATGGGGACAGGTGATTCACAGAAGAGGAAATCCAAATGGATAATTAATATTTGAATAGATTTTTAACTTCACACGTTATCAGGGAAATGCCAACAAAAACCACTATGGGGCTTCCCTGGTGATGCAGGGGTTTTGAGTCCGCCTGTCGATGCAGGGGACACGGGTTCGTGCTCCGGTCCGGGAAGATCCCACATGCAGCCGAGCGGCTAGGCCCGTGAGCCATGGCCGCTGAGCCTGCGCGTCCAGAGCCTGTGCTCCGCAACGGGAGAGACCACAATAGTGAGAGGCCCGCGTACCGCAAAAACAACAACAAACAACAACAACAAAAGAAAAACTATGAAGTACCTTTTCACATCCTAGAGTTGGCAAAAATTAATAAGTCTGACAATGCCAACCGCTGGTGACGATGTGGAGACACGATAGCTCCCACCCTACACAGGGTAGAATACAGACCACTGTGAGAGCAGACTGGAGTTGTCTAGTGTAGGCCTGGATGTTAGTATACTCTGACCCAGCAATTTTACTTCTAGTTACTAGCTCTAGAGAAGCCACACATGCACAAGGAGACATTTACAAAATTAAAAATTTTTGGAGCATTGGTTGTATGGAAAAAACCCAAAAACAATAGAAAATAAATAAATGAATAAGAACTATGTGTATCAAAATGGATCAATTACAAAGTAGCTGACCTTCACACCACTATATATAAAATAGATAAACAACAAAAGACCTATTCTATAGCACAGGGAACTATATTCAATATTTTGTAATAAACTATAATGGAAAAGAATCTGAAAAAGTATATATATAAAACGGAATCACTTTGCTGTACACCTGAAACTAACACAACATTGTAAATCAACTACACTTCAATTAAAAAAAAGCACAAAAAAAATAGTTGACCTAAAAAAGCAGACTGTCAACAGATATATACAGGAGAATGGGATTTATACAATGTTTGAAAATTTCCAAAATGATACTTCCTTTTTGGGGGAGGGTCTGTATTTAAATAGTTCAACAATTTATAAAGTAATAGTAAACACTACCTCCAGGAAAGGAGATTCAAACTTGGTCTTACTGGAGGTTTAAATTTTGTCTTTAATGTTATATTTAACATACGTTTAAAAATAAATATGGAAAAATATGGAGATTTGTTAAAGCTAAGTGTTTGCTACTTGATGTTTACTATTCTCTATCCTTTGAATATGAATAAAATATTTCACAAAAAGCTAATATGTACTAAGAGAATGGAAAATGCAAAAAAAAAAAAAAGACAACTTATCCTATCTCTTAAGCGTAATTTTTTAAGCACAATTTAAAAAATTCATATATTTTCTTACAGTCATAGGATTCATTTACAGCTGACAGTATACCATATAGACAATTTTGTGCCCCCATAGAGGTATGCCATGATGATTTTTTTTTCCCAGCCTCTGTTAAAATGCTAATATTCTGGCCATGAAAACACATTAAAATATTATTGAACATCACATGACAAGGCAGCTTATTGTAAGTTATTGTTTTCCAATCACAGCTACCTAATTGGAGGTCTGCAGAGCTGGTGGGCATTTTTCCGTGGGGGGAATGGAGAAGTTTAATGAGCTTCCTATAGGTCCTGCAGGGCCCAAGGGCAGGTCAGCAGGGTGTTTGGGTAGCTGGTGAAGAGACGGGACGTCTGCATATGTTATGGAGAGAGAGTCCGTCTGTCAGGATAAACTGAACCTGTTTTACAATTTAGCCTAGGGCCAGCCCTGGAGAGGAGAATGAATAAATACACCACATTTAATGCCATGCTGTAGCTAACATGCAATTTGAAGCAATAGCTTGTAACTAGAAACATTGGTCAAAACATAATTTTATTTCATGAGTATCTTAAAGGATTTAAACATTCCAAACAGCACAGATCTCTTTCTGAAATGTTCCTGGTGTGACTGATTGAAGAGTGAGCATTACTGTGTAGTTCTTGGTGCATTTGTAAAATAGGTCCCTGGTTTTCGGCACAGGATCAGGAACCCAGCTCTGCTTTTAGAAAAGGGAGGTCATGTTCATGAGATAATTTAATGGGTCAATAGAAAGGCTGAACTGCAAAGTGCTGGTCTGACAATATGCAGGTAGAGATTACTTTTGTCATGTACTAACATACCCCTAGGAAGGGTATCCTGCAAACCTTATCGTTCATCTCCTTGCTGTGTGGAGAAAGGAAGAATTAAAACCTCAGCCAAGTCCATGACTAGGGAGAGGCAAGTGAGGTATGTAAGTGTTAGGGTCTCATCCTGTTCTTATTTAAAATTTTGATATTTTATTTGTCATGGATTGATGTATTAATTTTGATTTTAAAAATATGTTTGTATTTGTTACTGAGTTTTTTGGTGCCCCATTCAATTTTGTGTGAGGTGAGTGCTTCACTTGCTACTTCTTAGTCCCATCAGGATAAAACAAAGAGACAGTGGAAATAAATGTGGGACTTTTCCCACAACTGCGGATTATGTCATAGGCTTTATATATATATATATATATATATATATATATATACATACATACATATTTGAGAATATATTGTATACATTCGTTAAGTCGTACTCTCCCCATTTCTCTAGTCTCACATGATTTACTAGCCAATTAAAAAAATTACTTTTGCTGAATTCTTACAAGTTTTTGTGACCTTCGCCTAGTCTTTTGGACTCTTACTTTTCTTACTTATTAAAGGAAATGATAACTCCTACTTCACAAATTATTTAAGGGATTAAAAATTACACATAAAGAATCTAACTAGGGCTTCCCTGGTGGCGCAGTGGTTGAGAGTCCGCCTGCCAATGCAGGGGACGCGGGTTCGTGCCCCGGCCCGGGAGCATGCCACATGCCGCGGAGCGGCTGGGCCCGTGAGCCATGGCCACTGAGCCTGCGCGTCCGGAGCCTGTGCTCCGCAACGGGAGAGGCCACAACAGTGAGAGGCCCGCGTATCGCAAAAAAAAAAAGAAAAAAAAAAATCTAGTTGGCACCCTATCATATGGTTGGTTATGATAAATACTTGTAGTTGTTATTATTAAAAGTAAAAAAGGAGTAATTAAGGCTTCATGCTTATTCCTCCCATATAACACGTTTTAATCCATATTTAACGTTGATGGTGAGAACTGGTATCTCAGTATAGATCTCTGTTATTTAATTTATCCACCTATCAGAACAGCTTTGCCCAGATATTGCAGGACTTAATCTCTCTCTCACTCACCTCTACCTTCCGAGTGTGGTCCACTCTGACTGCCGTATTAAAACTGCTGTCACCTCCCTCCCTCCGGCTTGAGAGGCCCTGTCCTGGTTTCTCTGCTTTATATTTCTGCATGGTATCAATTATCCTTTCACATCATATTTATCTTATTTACAAAATTGCCTTCCTACTGTTAATGTCTGCTTTATGAGGCAAGTATTTTTGTCTGTGTTGTTCACTAGTTTATTCCCAAACTGGTTAGAGGGTAGGCACGGGTGCTTAATAAATTTTTCTGAATAATTGAATAGATTAATGATGGTACTTAAATTTCTCATTTTCCCATGTAGATGAGATAGTTTTGATTAAGCAAACTGATATATGTTGCTGAGAAGAAACCCTAAGAAGAAAAATAAGTTGTTCAAAAACCTAGTTATTCAGGTAGCTGAGTAAATGCCTGAGCAGTGACTTAGGGCGTTCTCAGCTGTGCCTGCACAGAACTGAGGGACTGCTCCCTCTCTCTCTCTCCTTTTCTCTCTCTCCTTCCCTCCCTCTCTCTGAATTAAAGCAGCTGTGCAAGAACGTATCTTTTCCTGAGTAATTTTCTGTCACTCACTCGGTCCCACCTTGCATGTCTTACACTCAAACAAGGGTTGCAGTCCTCAGTCTTTATCTAAGATTCACCCCTTCACCCTTGTTTAATTTACTCACTCAAATATTCAGGTCATCTCACAAACAGCAGTAATTAGAGTTATTTTGAGGAACTTCATACCCCCTTGTTAGCCATGGACAAAATAGTCTGGCTTCTGGGGCGTTCTGCATGATAGAGCTTGAAGAATTGTGAGAATTGTTGGAATAGGGCAATGGGTTGTGAATGAATGATGTATTGTGCCTTCATGATACTTAGAGGGAGGTATTGCAGATAGAATATGTTAATTTAGATTTTTTCTTCATTAAACTACTTTTTTCATGCTTGTTAACTCCCAGCCAAGAAATTCAGCTGTATAATAGCAATTAACTGTACTTTAATATATATTAAAAATTCATAGAACTAAAAAAACCTTTTTTTCCGCCTCATGGAGGTGTCACAATAGTGTGAGCACAGGGTAAGTTTGTGAATTCATTGTTTTTCATTCTATATATTCTATTTATTCATTTATTCATTTTATTTATTCTATTTATTTAGTGAACACCTACTATGTGCAAACACAGTGCTGGGTGTTGTGGACTTAACTATGAGAATAATTGACCTTTGGTGTAGATGGATTTAAAACTACAGCTATGATGGAAAACACAGTAGTGTATATTCTTAATATCAATCACTTATTTAATTTCCATTTGAACAATTCCTTTTTCCCCTACATCTGTTTAGCCTGCATCACAGGATGTCCACATACCCAGGAGAAGTTGCTATCACAGGAAATAAAATCCCCTCAGAGATGGGAGCGTGCCAGACTGCTGTCAGGGGTTTCTTTTGTTCACACTAATAACTTTTTTTTGTATTAAATAAGTTATTCCTGACTAAAAATATAAAACGAAGTGGGTACTATTATTATTCGATTATCAGAATGATAAAACTGAAGTACACACCGAGGCACGTCACTGGCTCAGGTCCCCAGAGTGGAACCAGGTTCCTGACCCAGGGCTCTAACACCTCTTATTGTCTATTTTTGTGCCCAAATGAAAAATGATTTGAGGAATTTTACTAATCCTTGTCCATTCAACAATTGCAACATCTAGTGAAGAAAGCAATTAAAAAATAGATTTAGACTATTATTTTCTAGTGACTTCCAGTGTGAGAGCAATCATTTCAAATTGAATAGCACCTAAAAAAATTCATAAGCACATGTATTAGATGGCTATAGTACATGCGCTATTACTTTCCTGAAAAAATTGGACCATTGGCTTCAATTACATGAAATGCCCAAGTTAGCGTATTCATCCCAATGAACTGAGTGTATAATTTTTCTACAGAAATTATATTGACTTATTATTGAACACTGAATAGATTTTAATATTTAACAAGGTAAAGCATTCCTGTGACATGGAGGATAAATGCATTTGCTCTTTACACTCTGTGTCTGAATCCAGCTTCTTCTGTAGCAGAATGATTGCTTATCCAAGATAGAGTTAAAACTGACCTTTTTTTTTTTTTTTTTTTGAAACTGTTACACCGTCTGCCTGACTTTTGGGCGCTCTGCTGGATTCATTGAACTAGTTTAAACATAAACTTAGTTTTTATCTTTCCAATGCAGGCATTTTCTGCTTTAATGTATTTTTGCCTTTCTGGTCATGGGCTGTGTCAGGGTGAAGGACAGAATATGTGCGGCTATTTGATGTAACACACTGTTGACAAGGTGGTATGTGTACCTGCCAGAGAGCCCACCTGTCTACTGGTTGATGAAAGGATTCTTAGGAACGTGTTCCCTCTTGGAGTCCCCTCCTAGCTTTCGGCAATAGAGTTCTTTGGGAAGAGCACCAGCTCTTGTGAATGATGCCAGGACTACTGTTCCATTGCCAACATGGGCACATGCTAATTTACAGCCACTAGGTGTCCTGGGAAATAAACAAAGCTATACAGGTCTTGGGGAATATTAGCATAAATGATTTCATTCATTTAATTTAAAAAATCCGTATAAAAGTAGACAATAAATAAAGGTTGCTTAAATGAACTAGCGTAAAATGTGTAACTTGAAATACCAATTTTAGATCAACACTCCCCCTACCTACCCCTCTTCAGAAGCACTGTGGAAAATGCAGGACTAGTATTTTTTTTAAAGTTCTCAGATGATATAAAGAAGCATGTGTTATAAGAGGGGAAGCTTGTGTACTGCCGGGTAACATGACAGATCACCTATGTATATACATAAATAACTACTGTCTAAGGATTTGATTGGCCACATCTAATCAAGAACCTGTTGATAACTGAGAATAAGCCAGGTATCAGCAGTTTCTTGGGTATGCCAAACACAAAGTGGAGCAAATATTTGCTTGCCATCAACAGGCTGCTGCTGTAATGGGGGTAATAAACCAGCTAAGGTCTCTCACACAACAGAAAGAAGGGGTATATCCAATTATATCTTAGTAATTGCATTTAATGCAAGGTGATTTTAACATATGGTTATTTCTCTTGGGAAACAATTTCTTTAAAGGACTAAATAAAGCACATTTTAAGTTATTTTTGAAAGAGGGTAAAATGTATCTGTGATTTTTTAATACCAGAAAACAACTGGGAATAATGTGAGATAACATTTTTCATATATTATTAAATACAAATGGACAATTATTACAAGAACTTTTTATTACAAAATGATTTAAAAGTGGAATTATATAAAGACCTACGTGGGGGTCTGTTCTTTATAACCCAAGAAAGGACTCATGATCTTTACATGTAGGGGGAGTGCTGGTAGTTTTATGACACTGACATTATTCAAGGATATCTCTGCTTACTGGAATTTCTAGACCCAATCTCAGAAAGACAAGTTTTAATCTATATTTATGTGACCATTACCTTTATCTCTTTTACTTTTGTTGTTTTTAGCTTGTTTGTTTGTTAAGTCAAATATATTTTGGTTCATGGTAATTTCCAAAAAGTGTTGATAGGGCAGTTTTATGCCGAGAACTTAAATTCTAGCCCTGCCTGCTCTACCAACATGTAGATTCCAGTCCCACAAAGAAGGGAAAGGAAGCAGTGCTCTGTCCTCCCTTGTCCCCTTCACCCAAATAAAGGGATTCATGGGGAACTAGTCAGGAGAAAACATGACTTTGAGATTCCTCTGAAGATTCATGGCATTCCCATGAAATATACTCAGGGCCTGAGAAACTCTCATTTGCAAAATATCTCGCAATGGCAGTTGTCCATCTATTTCTGTTATTATTTAATTCATTTCTACCATCCTCTCTGTGAAGGCTCTGTGAACATGAGAACCATGGCTTTCCTCTTCACCATGCTTCCATGTATCTTCAGCTTGGCCACAGAGGAATAAGCGATTTTGTAATTAAGAGAGACCAGTAATCTTCATCCTTATCTGCTCCTTCGCCAGAGTCCCTGGGGAACCTTAGGGCTCTGGGGTGGTTCCCCCTTGTCCCTTAGACAGGGAAGTCCAGAGCAGTTGTTGACACGGTCCCTCTGATGAAATCACTTTGGGAAACTAAGGCTTCTGCTCATAGGCTGTGGGTCAGAACTCAGATTCCTCTCAACACAATTCAGAGGCAGAGAATCCAGAGGCCTCAAGTGTATTTCACTCTTCATACTCCTTGCCCTTTCTTTCTCTTCCTTAATTCACAGAAGCTGTGGCAAGGCTATGCCAGAGGGAGGGCAGCATGCTAATTTTGTGAACACATTACCATTTATAATTGATTAGCATGTATCACAATAATGATTAATTATACTATTAACTTATGAAGGGTAAATTAGTTGCCTGTAATTTTCATTGTTGCTTCAAACTTTGGTATGTTCAGCCTTCACAATTTACTGCTCACAAGTAATGTGAACTCATGTATTTGTTCAGCTCGTAAAGTGTTGATTGAGGGCTGTTCCGTGCTAAGCACTGCACCTGCTCCTAGACACGGATGCAGAGGGAAGAAAGCAGGTGGCTCCTGTCCCCAAGGAGCCACCAGTCAAAGAGACCACCGCCCTGTGCTTCTGTGATGTGAGACCTTGAGCACTGACAGGACTTGGCATGAAAAGGGTTTAGATTGGGGCAGGGGGGTGTTCTAACACAGACAAAAAAGCCTATCAGCCTATACAAAGTTTTCTAGCAGAGAAAACAAACAAACAAAAATTAGGGAGACTATTGCACCATTATTTTCATTTTTTGATCTTCTCAAGTTACAAAACTGATCAGCTCTTATTTTAGTCATTTTATTCAGATTGGCTTTTTTTTTGTCGTGTTTCACTTTTTGAAAAGTTAATTCATCCTTTTTTTTAACCCTAAATATTTGCAGAAAGCAAATTTAAGCTAAAATTAAAAATGAGTATTCCTTCCAATGTGCTGATATTTTCTCACACCCACAAGAAACAAAGTAACTATAATCTACACATTAAGTTATTTATTTATCTATCTCTTGCCTTGGATATGCCCATCTATCAGTTTTATCATAATGTGTGCTATCTAATTACAGGATGGGTCTTCCGAGCCGGCGAAGCCTTCTGGAAAATCATTAATAACACCAGAGCAAAGGAAGTGTTCCTGCCTTTTCATCCAAGTTTGGGGTGAGTTACAAAAATTAATTGGGGAAGAGAGCATGGTGCTTATAGTAGCTGACTCTAATTTACTTGTTTCTCTGTAAAGGTAGCCTGTTAAAATAATGTTTCTTAAAATCTCATAGTAGCACAATGTTCTACTTTAATTTAGTGACATATTTCCTGGATACAATAATGTGTTATTTCTTTGTGACTCACAAAGTCATAAAAATTTTGCTAAAGTTGTAGAAGCACAGTTTATAAAGTAACGGAGAGCTTCATTTAGATTCCCCACCATGTGCACACAAATAGGTTATTTCATAATTTTCTAAAATTATATGAGCAGTGGAAGATGTCTTGCTGGCTGATCCAAAGTACTTTGCTGCGAGGAGTGAGACAGATTTCATTTAGATGGTCTAAATCTTCCTGTTCTTTCAGTTCATGGTTATGTAAATTTTGTAGGAAGTGATGATTCTAAATAAGGAAATCATAGCGTAAGGAATAATTACCATATATTTATTTAGTTGTCTCTGGTACATAAAATGGTGCTTATGATTTAAAAGTAAATTACACAGCAATGTGGAGCATCATGGACTTCTTGTGGTTTGAGCAGCCTTGAATGCCAGACAGTAAGGACTGTGATGGTGATGATGGATTATTGCTATTTAGGCTCACGACAGTAAAGTGATATGAAGATGAACTTTTCACAACACAAAGATGACGATGTCAGGACTTAGAATAGTGCCATCATGTGACTTTTTTCTTCTAAATTTAGTGCATGGGCTAATTTTGGGGAGACAGGTGTACATTCTGAGCCTCTTTAAGTCCCAGAGTTACAGAATTAGACCTTTCAATTTCATGCAAATTCAGGGCAGTTTGGAAGAAAAGATACAGAATCTGGCTTGAATCTGACTGAAAGGTAGGTAATGTACAAGATTCAAAGAGTATGGGTGTGGCAAATTTGATATATATAATATATATATTATTTATATATACACACATATATGCATATATAAATACACCCATATACATATACACACATGCCTGTATGTTTATATATACATACATATAAATACACACACACATACATGGTATAAAAAATTATATTAAGTAAATGAAATGACAGGTGACAGTTTGGGAGAAAATATTTATAAATCTCATATCTAGTGAATAGTTTGTACCCAAAAAAACACAACACAGTAATAAGAAAAATAATACAAATAAAAAAGAAGAAAATGTTTGAATAGACATTACAACAAAGAAGATTTATGAGTGATCACTAAGTAAATGAAAAGATGCTCAACATCATCTGTCACTAGAAAAATGCAAACTAAAACCCTAATAACTTATCACTTCATTACAGTCTCTATAATTCAAAGGCAGACAATAACAAGTGCAGATGAGAACGTGGAGAAATGGGGGCTTATACATTGTGTATAGGAATGCAAAATGGTTTAGCCACTTGGAAAACAGTTCGGCAGATTCTTCAATAGTTAAATATAAGTTTACCTTACAAGCCAGTGTTTCTACTCTTAGGTATATACCCAAGTGAAATAAAAACGTGTCTACATAAACACCTGTACATAAATGTTTATAGCAGCATCGTTCATAACAGCTAAAACCTGGAAACAACCACCTAAATGTCCACCAAGCAGTAAATGGATTTAAAAATTGTGTCATAACCACACAACAGAATGCTATTCGGTAATATAAAGGGATAGAGTACTGAAACTAAATACTACAAAGCATTATGCTATGTAAAAGAAGCCAGAGGCAAAAGTCCACATATTGTACAAGTTCATTTTATGAAATGTCAAAGAAAGGAAAATTTATAGACAAATAAATAGTCTAATGATAACCTTGGACTGGGGGATATGCTCATGCTCAGGATATAAAAGGTTTGTAGGGTTGGAGCAGAAACCTGGGGCTAGAAAATGGGAGGAGTCTCAGGAAAAGGGCCTGAGGCAGGAGAGGAGGGAAGGGTTCCTGGAACACAATGGAGAGAGCTGTGCAGAGACAGCCGCCTGGAGAGGAGTGGGGACTGTTGCTCATGGTCCCAGCTGGCAGTACCTCTCATGGGGGAAGCAAGAAAACAAACACCCTGACCTCATTATCCTCCCCCCCGCTGATGTCCCTCTGGGGCTTTTCATGGTCTAGCCCACACTGAAGTCTAGGGTCCCTTTGGCTTAACTTCTTCTATGAATCATGGTGGAGAGCGGATGCTGAGATACAAATGGAGGATGTCAGCCCAGGAGTGAGCCTTGGACCACTGGTTGGATGTAAGGAGGAAGGAATTGAGGTAAAATGCAGAGGCTGAGGATTAACACCCATTACACAAATTCCTAGCCTGCACAAACAACCACCCTGCAAAGGCAGACTAAGGAGGTCTTAATACCGGCTGCCTTAGGTCTAGAATCCTTCAGTTATGGCAGGGCTGAGATTTCAGAGGGCAATCAGTGGACCTCAGTGGAGGAGCTGGGAGAGGTTAAAGTAAGCAAGTGTTGATCTTGTCTGCACTGAACCTCATTAGGCTGGCACCCCTAAATTGTGCCACTCTTAAAAAAGCAAAACCATTTACCACTTCTTCCTGCAGTTAGAATAAATAGCCGCTAGGAGAAAATAACAGATCTTGATTCAGGAGGCTTAGAGCACCAGGAAGCAGGGGCTCCAGAAGTGATGCACCTCCTGAGTTATGTGCTTCTCTTTAGATTAATGTATTTGTTTCTCAAGGCTTCTGTTATGAATGACCACAGACGGAATGACTTAAAACAACAAATGTATTCTCTCACAGTTCTGGAGGCTAGAAGTCTGAAATCAAGGCATCGACAAGACCATGCTCCCTCTGAAGGCTCCAGGAAAGAGTCCTTCCGTGCTTCCTCCCAGCTTCTGGTGGTTGCTTGTAGTCCTTTCTGTTCCCTGAGCTGCAGCTCCATCACTCGATTTCAGCCTCATCTTCACATGGCCATCTCCCCTGAATGACTCCACACCTCTCTTTCCTTCTAGGGGAACCAGGCATCGGATTCAGGGCCCACCCTAATCCAGTATGGTTTCCTCTTTACATCTGCAAAGACTTTTGGGGGTACACCATCCAAGCCACAGCAACTAATGACAATAATAATAAAAACAATAAAGATGACCTCATTCTTATGAAGCATTTCATATACTATTTTCATAATCATTATGTCCCTTTTCACCTCAACTTTGCCACTTTATTTTTTCAGATCTCTAAACTGAGAGGTGGGCAGGCAGGCAGAGGCAGGGTTGGGCATAGGGTGCTGTTACTTTCTGCAGCCCAAGGTCTCATTTGACCCTCTTCTGCCACTGGCCCTGACCTTACTTACTACCACTTCTTCTGCTTGATATGTAGTCTCTGGCTAAAGTTATTCTTTTACAGGTTTAAAATGGTAGGATAACCTACTAACTGCTATGTGGTATAAGGGAAAGTCCTTTTTAAATTGTAGATTTAATAATTTTAACATTAACATTATTTTGTGACACTATTAGTTTAGTTACTGAATTGGTTAAAACTCAAGTAATAATTTCAATAATATCAATTTACACCCTTGACCATGTCTCTGAATTTATATATCTGTTATATGGTAAGTAAATAAAATGAATATAAAGACAGTAAACATCTTATCTATTGTAAGGATCTGTGTGGTCTCTTAAAACATTATGGTTTAAACAATGCCTGGGGTAGTCAACATACAATGTTGTACCTAATAATGTCATTTACGGCTTAGTGTTCAAGTTCTCTAAGCTGCCTCTTGTGCTCTAAAAATATGTCTTGGGGACTTCCCTGGAGGTCCAGTGGTTAAGACCCTGCACTTCCATTGCAGGGGTTCCATCCCTGGTCGGGGAACTAAGATCCTGCAGGTGTGTGGGGTGGACTCACCCCCACCAAAAATTTCTTGCATGAGCGTATAGATACATTTCCATTTATAGGTATATCTGTGCTTTATTGCTAAACAATCAAACCTTTTACTGATCGAAAGCTAGAATGCACATTTTTAAAGTACCATTGAGAAATAGCTAAGTATAGCAAGGTTTTGAAAGGAAAGAAATCCTTTGAAAATATAATTTTGATTAATGATCATTGTTATATCAGTTAGGATTCCTCACGGCAAATAACATAATTCCCGACTCAAATTGGCCTCAGTGATAACAAGGATTTATAGTCTTAGGTAACTAAAAATCTCCATAGATAGAAAAAGTTTCAGATGGATTTCATCAGGGTCTTAGGTTTATTCCTTGGCTATTTTTCAGCACTCTTCTTCTCTGTGAGTTGACTTTTTACTAGGCTGACTTCCCTAGCTCAAACAAGAAGGCTGCTACCACTTGTGGCCTGTACAATTCATCCTCCAGATGCCGAGAGCGGGGCTGTCACCTTGTAAGTGTTCTCATCAAGGGATCTGAGGCCCACGCTGATTGGGGTGAGTGTGGTCACAGCGTCACCCTTAGCAATTTCTCCTGGCAGGGGAATGAAACATGCTGACTGCCTCAGTGAATCAGGGACTGCTCTGGATCAGAGCTGAATGAAAATCAGAATAAGTCTTAAGAAGAGGTACAGCAGGGTGATCAAGTGTCCATAACAAATGCCCATAATTTTTTTCAGTAGTATTTCTTGAACTCTTTTTTGGTGTGGCTGTCTCCCCATAAAAATGCATATAACCAAATTTTTATAATATGTTTTCTTCTCCGTCTGTTTTTATTTTTATTATTGTTTAAGAACACAACTTCAGATCTGCCCTCTTAAATTTTTAAGCACACAATGCAGTATTGGGAAAGATCAGTACAATGTTGTAGAGCAGAACTCTAAAGCTTACTTATGTAACTGAAACTTTATACCCGTTGACCAGCAACTCCTCATTTCCCCCTCCCCCTGCAGCTCCGGGCAACCATCATTCAACTCTTTGCTTATGTGAGTTTGACTGTTTTAGATTCCTCATAAAAGTGAAATCAACACTGTTGGTGGGAGTGTAAATTAATGCAGCCAGTATGAAAAAACAGAATGAACGTTCTTCAAAAAGCTAAAAATAGAACTACTCTGTGATTCAGCAATCCCACTTCATTGCAGTATTATTCATAGTAGCCAAGATATGGAGACAACATCAATGTTCATCGATGGATGGGTGGATAAAGAAAATGTGGTATATATTTTCTCTCTCTCTCTCTCTATATATATATATACACACACACACTAGAATATTATTCAGCCTTAAAAAAGAAGGAAATCCTGCCATATGAAACAACATAGATGAACCTGGAGGGTATTATGCTAAGTGACATGACTCAGTCACAGAAGGACAGAATTGTATGATTCCACCTACATGAGGTATCTAAAACAGTCAAACTTATCCACTTTATTTACACGTTTTAATAAGTTTGCATATCTTTAGATAAAATCCCTGGCCCACATAGGCAGAAGTCTAATTTTTCCAATTGAAATGAAAACAAGTTTTCTCTCTGATGTTAATTTTTAATTTCTTAAAATGCAGATGCATTTTTCTTCTCTCCATTTTTGATAAATTCTTAAGCTTATGCTAGAAGTAAAATATAATTTGAGGAATAAATGTGATTCATTGTTGAATACATATTTTTCTTAAATATCAAAGTTGTATGACTGTGGGGAATCTTATTATGGTAATTCTACATTTGCAAAATGAAATAATATTATATTTGATTATCACTAAAGATCTTAATAAGTATTTTTCGTCTAAAGCTCTAAAATTAAAATTTTTCAATTACATTGGTAGGAAAATAATTTTATTCATATGTAAAGGCTTACCCTAGACTTAAATATTACAACCATCTTCATGATGAGGGCATTCATTCTGTGCAACAATTTAGGTTAGTGTAGAAATACAAATACAAAATATTGAAGACAATGAGATTTACATGTCTGATAGGAGAGATGCTTAACAAATCTCAGTTATTACACTAGTAAAAGATATATGTCTTAAGTTAATTGTCTTAAATTAATATTAATATCTCATTAGAATGCATGCAATAATTTATTCTAATATTGCAAAGCCTGTTTTGACCATATGTATTTTTGAAAACAATAAAACTATGTAGGAAAATGGTAAAATGTCTAGTGAATAGATAAGTTATATAATCATGAGTCAATACAAACTCATGTTGAGTTTAAGAGTATTTTCTGAAACTAGTGGACTAAAGATGGTTGTCTATACAAGGTCACTAGAAGCTTAAAATAAAAATATTACTTATACAGTACTGAGGGTTTCCAGACGTCTTACACTAAATATTTATGGCTTCTTGTCTTTACATCCAGGAAACAAACTGAGAAAATATAGCACATTTACATCAGTTATCTTGTTATAAGTTAACTCATGAATAAATATTTTCTCGTTCTTTAGGCTTGATGTTATAACTATTCCTTGGATGTCCTAGCATAAGTTTAACTCACTCAATATTTCTACGCCTCTTTTGGATATTATAAATTAATGTTAATTTATTCAATAAATAAATATTTGTTTAGTAACTGCTGTCCTAACCTAGGTTCTTCAGAAAGTAGAGCCTGACCTGAGATAAAAGCTAGCATGCTGCCATTTTTTCAGGGAGGGGGTGAAATCCCATAGAGAGAAATGAGGGAAGAGAGCACTGAGGCAGGGAGGGAGAGAAAACCTACACAGGGGGGCATAAATCACCCAGCCACCACTCAGTGTCAAGGACATGCTATTGCTTAATTTCATACAACTGCCTTCTGAGAGGTCATATAAATGATCACTTCTTCTGAAGTTTAAATAAGGGAGAACTTATTCACCTCCTTCTGTTTCTTCGTGGTGAGGTTGTAATCTTGTCTGCATTCTGGGTTGTGCCCTGCAGAGTGTGCCATGTAAACTTGGTCACCTTAGTGACAGCTTTGGATAGAACAAGGATCAAACCCCAGAGACTAGATCCGCAGAGAATCTACAATGAAGACTTGATCTAGTACATGAGAGTTGCCTGAGATACGTACTATGTACCACAGATAGTGGGGAATGATTAGGGAATTAAACAGAAACTGCTCACTGGAGTCTGTTCTAGCGTGGGTATATAGACAATAAAACACAATCAGTAACATGCTGTAGATTGAAACATAAGTGTCATGGGGAACACTGAGCAGGTGGGGTTGGGAAGGGATTTGGGGCAGGTGGGATTCAATTTTAGATACGCTAGTGAGGGTCAGCCTCACGCAAAGGTGACATCTGAGTGAAGCAGCCAGCAGGAATGCTGAGCAGGAAGGAGCTGGTGTGGTAGGGTGGAGAAACAGAAGGGCAGGAGGGGTAGTGTCCAGAGGCAAACCAGGTCAGGCAACATCTCAGAGGACACTGCAAAGACTTTTCACTCTGAATGAAAAGGACTTTGCACCAAAAAGGATTATATGAATTGTATAAATCAGGTTTTGGCTTCTGTGCTGAAAACAGACAATAAAAGTACAAGATGGAATCAGGAGGACCAGAGAGAAGGCAATTGGGATATCCCAACTAATTTTATATAGTTGCATGGCTCCTTAAGATGAAAAACTTTGATAATAAAAGTTTTTGATGTTAAAACACTATTTGTAGAGTAGAAGAATAAAATTTTAACATATCACATCATCATAAATATATCTATGTAAGCCCTAAATATATGAAAAGTTTTATTTTCTATTGAAATTTGGAATCTGATTTGGTCATTTGATTTTGGATAAACATGAAAAATACTTCTCGAATCAAACCTTTTAATTATGGATTGTACCATGGAGAATAAACTACTAAATTCTCTGAGGATACGGGTGCTTTAAATGTGATGCTAATTTTTCTTTAAAAAAAACCTCTCAATTACAGACAGTTTGCTTCCAATAACTAATAACTAATTTGTTGTTCAATTTTTAAAGTGCATCAACATTGAATCTGAGTCCTGCATTGTGTGTTCCCATAAAAAATTTTAGTGTCAAGGACCATTATTGAAAAAGATTCAAAAAGTGAACTTGGGTTTTTAGTATTATTTTCCATTTAGTTTGAAGAGAAAAGTGAATTAAAAATGTAAATGTATCATATCTGATATAAAATAAAAGATGTAATATAGATTTTAAAAATTCTTCTTCTCTTATTGTTGTTGCACAAATGGTTGTAAATGATGGATATTACTAATAATTTATTTTACATTATACATAACTTGCATTGTTATCTCCTTGGCATCATCATGGTAATTTCATCTTTTAAGAAAAGCAAAAATTTATATTTTTGTCCATAATTATTGAAGTTATTATTTAACAGTTTAATATAAATTACTGAAACACCAGATTTTTATACTCCTTATCATCTTTCTGTGTTTTTCACTTTTCTACGTACTTTCAGAAAAAAAACCCTGACAATTGTTTTGAAATGAGATAATTTCATATATTATCATTTTTTGCATTTTGTTACCTGATTTTTTCCTGTATCTTTTACTTACTATTTCTCATTTCATTTTTTTAGGCTTATTCTTTAAACTATTATAAAACTAATCAACGTTAATGAGATTATGTTTTAAGTTATTATTCTAATTAGTTCTCCCTTTTTGAAATGTCAATCCTTTGAATTAATTATTTTCATATGAATATGCATGATGTGTTTTTCTAGAAGTCCATCTAATTTATTTTGCTGATTGCATTGCTAATCACCTAGATAAGTTTTTGTTATCCTCATCAAATTATGTTTACTGAGGTTTATGTTTATGGAATACTACTATGACAGGTGCTATAAGAGCCCTCTATGGCTTAATCTACTATGACTAACCCTTTGCAAGTCTATTTAATCTTCCACACTTAATCCTCTCTCGTCCAAAACTTAATTTCTCTGATACTTTAGACACAATAAAAGAGGCTTTACTGGTCAGAAGTTTCACTTCATAATTTGAGTGATCATCTATGTTTTATTCCTCCAGAATACCTCCTCTTCTTTAGTAATATGAATTATTATAACTTCAGGGAACTACTTCTGCCATATTCTCTATACTACAACTCTCAAATAATTATTGTTGGTTTTGGCCTGTTAATTTTAGCAGTAAATTCGTGAGCAGGGGACCCAAACCTGGCTAATCAATGTTCTTCTCTTAGGTTTGTTTTCCTTTCTTGGAATAAAAACCAATGCAGTGAAAGAAGGGCTACAAGTGACCAGTTTTCTGGCTGGTAAATTTTTCTGAATTAGTTATTTTGGTGTGAATGTGGATGCCATATATTTTACTGGGAAACCCTTCTAATTTAATGTGCTGGTTGCACTGCTGTCTATCCAGATAAAGGATTTTGACCGGCAGATGAAGACAGAATTAGAGATGGTCAATAAAAAGGCATTATTATGATGTTTCCAGCTCTGGTTCTAGTTATCTTTGAGTCCAACTGTACCAGGCTCTTTCCTTGGTTTAGTTACATAAGACAGCAATAGGTTACTTATCTAAATTATTTCTGACTGTAATTTTCTACATAGTTGGAATTAGTTTAGTGTCCCTAACTACAAGAGATCCCTCATGACATAGTAAATCACATTACTGGGTTTGCAAATATCATGGCTGGGGTTAAAGTGTTAACTCTGTACATGGAAATGAGGTGGGAAGATAGAGTTCTGTATTTTGCCTCAGCATCATCCCCTTACACTTAGTAGAAATCAGAGAAATGTGACCTTTGACAAATGATACAGTATTAATTCACTTTCTCTATATGAAGGAAGGAACTGACATAACAAACAAAGGAAACTTCAGCATTGCCAGGAGGATATTTAAAAAGCACTTTACTCGCCATGGAAGAAAAACACCAATAATAAAAAAAAAGTCGTATAAATAATATATAATCCCTTATTTCTGACACTAGTAGTTCTCTGCTCATGTCCCTACAATAATATTAAATCATTACTATGAGGAGACCTAGATTTATAAGCCACGTTTGTCTTCTGAGCAAGTTCACAATTGCCTTCCTAGGCAAGAATGTTGGCTTTTCATTCTTCCTTTTCTGTTTGCCTTGTAATGTGAAATTATACTCATAGTGTGGCAATAAACTTGTGATAGGTTTTAGAATCACTAGATATCTCCTTGGCATTAAAAAGCAATCCAAAGCCTCAGGTACATACTGATTCATTTTAAAACCAACTCAATAGTTTCTCTAGTGAGAGAATGGAATGAATACCATTTTATTTAAGAACTAAAGAACGTTATGTCCCAATAGTTTCTGATCGTACTTGGGAGCTAGTTCCCTGGGGTACAGTTTCTAGTTTTCAATTGTTTTGGAGTAGGAAATAAAAGAATAAAAGGTAAAGTACTAGCAGGTTTCTTCAATATGACATCCTTTATTGCTATAAAACTACCTCGGGCTAATTCCACACTAAAACTGCCAGAGCATGACACTCGAGAAATTACATTTTTAAAAATACCTAAAATGCCAATTCTAAATTACAGTGTAAACCAGCAAACTAACTTGTAAGGTTTTAGAAATAACCAAAATATCCACTGTGTGATGAAACTTAAGATATAAAACCATGAACTGGTTATTTCCCTTGAAATTTTAGATTGACATTCCCACAATATATTACATATGTCAAGCATTAGTAAAGGACCTGAAACTTAGTAGGTATTCTAAACATGTTCAATTAATGATTAAATGAATGAAAAGAAAGAAGTTTTTCAAAGTTTATAAAGTCGTCTTGGTGGCAAGTGTAATTATAAAATTTCAAATCCTATGCTTCAAGGACGTGAATCCTTACTTGTGAGGGTCCCTCATTCCTATCCTTCATCTGCAGTTTGGTCTGTGTTGTAGGTAAAAATTGATACTGGAGTTTGTGAATTGATTCGTAAAGCCCTGGGGACAGAGTAGGAGAATAAAGCTTTATGTCTAGTTAGTCATTTCAGACAGTGAATTGAGGGAACTCAATATACAGCTGATAAATATATGAATCAAGCGGGAAGTGGGCAGAAGGAAGTAATTTTCCAAATTGCATATGGGTAATTCAGTGAATTAGGAAAACATTACAAAATCTGGGGTTTGAGATAAAATAAAATGAATGAGGCAGAACCTTGGATCTATAGAGGCCATAAAGTACTGGGGAGAAAGTACATAGGCTTGGATAGATCTAAACCAGTTCGAGATTTTGTTATTATAACACTATTGCCCTATTAAAACAGCATACTCTCAGCTTAAAAAGTGACTGGATAAATATTTTTTCTTTTCAAAAATTTCAAACTGGTTTATTAAAGGATCACTCTCTCCCTTGTTATGGAACTATACCTCACATTTTATACTTTTAGGCAACTTGTCAAAAATATTTACATTCCTTACATGTATTATGCTCCTATATGTTGAAATTATTTTTAAATAAAAATTATTTTGTCTTCAAATTTTCTAATACCAAGTGTTATTACCAACAAAAATGAGTCAATGAAGTTAGGTTTAAACCTCATCGTAGTAATACCTGAACTCAACAAGTATTTACTGAAAGTATAACATTGGGATGGGTATTGTAGGCATCAAAAAAGACTCTAAGATTGATACTTGCCCTAATGGACCATGTAATCTTTTGAAGGAGACAAAGCATATTACGTAAGACAAGTTAGAGAGGAAAAAGAAAACACTGCCAAAACACAGAGAACTGCATTACAAAATGCTAAATTGTCTATAATCAAAGACTATGGTCTATGGTACAGACAACATCCTTCATTTGATATTAAAGATTTTAGATTAAAAGTTATGGTCCAGTTGTATAAATTTATTATTAAATCATTAGATTGCAATAGAGTCCCTTCAGTTAAAAGCTCTTCCAATATATTGTTTAATAAATAATAGAATTATGTACTATGCAATGACTCATTTTTTAAAAAGGTTTTATCCTAGATGTACTCACTAATGCCAATAGAAATTTCCTGTAAGAGGATAAAGGCCAAAATTCATTCTTTATTTTTGTTTTCTGACACCACAGTAACTTCAATTATTATATGTAAACATAAAATGAATATTTATTCACTTTGCCTATTTTATTATTATATATTTCTAGTGGAGTAATGCAAATGATTCACCTTTGAAAACAGGATGCACCTTGCATTTCCAGAGAGGCTAAGGAGACATGTAACATTTCCTTAGATTACTTAATTATAAGAAAATTACCACAAACAGAATTAATAGTAGCATTTCAGTCCTACCAAAAAAGATGTCTTTTTATCTCTAAGATGCCATAGATGGGGTATAAAAAAGCAATTACTTGCTACTTCTACTGCAAAGGTTGTAATATTAAACTTACTTTAAATGACAGTTTTTTCCATGGGTTAGAAAATTAGCTGCTAAATAGGTCCCAGCTTTTGCAAACAATCCATTTTTGTTACCAATATTCTCAGTTAATTAAAAAAGCTGAAGACTTCTATGACATGAAGTCCGATCTATCAGAATTTAATTTTTGTCTGCCTACTTCTAGTTATGCTGTATTTACAGCTGCCACTCACCCATTCTTTCTCTAACTGGTTGAGAAAAACTTAACATGTCCTCGAGTATTAAATATTCATTCCCACTGATATGTTATGTTGAATATATATATGTTGAATTTTAATATGGAAAACCATGAAGAAGTATTGAATAAGGTCACAAATTTGATCGTCTTCAAAATGTTTCTAATTTTGCCTGTTTGGCTTTACGTAATACAGCATTTTTTTCTGATTTTGTTGAAAGTGTTTCTAAAATTTTTATTGCTCTGTGAAATCATTGTGTGGAATAAGTCCTGCAATCTCACTCTGTTTCCCTAGTCCTTTCACTCCCCTTATCCCTGAAGGTGAGTTCATGCCTTGTCTTTCCTCAAAATTGTACCACTTATCCTTTCAGTGAGAAAACAGTAGCTCTGAAAAGGCTCCCAGAGTCCTCCCAGCTAGAGTAGAGGAGAAGTCTGTGCTCCTCCCAGGGCCCCCGCCCTAGCACACTCCTGAGCACCACTCTGCCAACTCTGCTTTTCTTATAGGTGAAGTTTTTTTTGTTTCTATTGTACCATTCCCATGAGTATACAGACTTACTGTTGTTTTGCTCCTCTTAAAAGAAACAAAGAAACAAAAACCCCTTCTCTTGCCTCTGCTATCTCCACCCACCGTCAGTGATCACTAGTTGTTCCCTTAAGGCCCCAGAAGCTTCTCCTCATCCTTGGGACAAAGACCAAGCTCTTCACTGGGCTACTGACCTCTTCAGCCTCAGCTTTACCACCTTAAGGTCCCGCCTCTCTGAATTCACTTCTTCCCACACTCCTGCTCCCAAAATTTCACAGTGCAAGCCTGTCTCCATCACAGCCTGTGCCAGGTCACTGAACATTCTGTAAGGGCCACAGTTTATCTGTCTTGTTACCTCTGTATTCCTGGCACTTAACACAGGACAGTTAATTGGAAATATTTGCATTTGGGTGAAAGAAGGAAGAACTGACGACATTCAGTATTGCTCAATAAATATTGGTAGGCTACCCATCTGAAAAAACAGTGTTAGCAATAAAAATATAGTAATTTGGTTGTGAAGTATGACTTATAGATTCTTGGATGATACCGGCTAGCATAATTTCTAACATTCTCTTTGTTTAAATATAAAAATCTACTATAAAAACTTCCTTCTTAACCAAATGGAAATACACTGTTGTCTTTCTACTACAATTTACAAAATTATTTCACGAGTTGATTGAAATAGTGACATGTCATCAATGATAATAAAATTTCACAGCCCTCAAAATAAATGCCTGATTTCCTAAAACTTTCTTTTTAATGGCAGGTCTCCTCTACTGAGGATACAATTTTTCATCATGAGATCCAGGTGTAAGAATTTATCTCTACTTTGTGGGGAAAAAAATGTTTTCAAATAGGATAAAATATATAAAAAATAAAGTAAGTGTACCTCCCATTGTGGTTGGCAGGAAGCTAGTACTTCACATTCCCACTTCACTTCTGTAAGTGGGAAAGAAATCTGAACTCTGCCTGAAAGCCACTTAGTACTCTGGCTTCTCTGAATTCTATTTTAATATAAAGTCACCATTATGCAAAAAAAAAAATGCCTTTGAACTACTGGCATCTCATTTTTTTTTCTTTTTCTTTTCTTTGTGGTGATTGTGACTGGCATTTGAAATTACTTGAAGAGAAGAAGCTAAATTAACAAAAGACACTGAAAATAATCTAGAAAATAGAAAATTTGCCTTTTGCTCCTTGTTCAGATTTCACAGATTCAAGGACTGAAGAGAAAATTTTCATTAAAAATAATCTCCAAGGGCTTCCCTGGTGGTGCAGAGGTTGAGAGTCCGCCTGCCGATGCAGAGGACACGGGTTCGTGCCCCGGTCCGGGAAGATCCCACATGCCGTGGAGCAGCTGGGCCCGTGAGCCATGGCCGCTGAGCCTGCGCGTCTGGAGCCTGTGCTCCACAATGGGAGAGGCCACAACAGTGAGAGGCCCACATACCGCAAATAAATAAATAAATAAAAATAATCTCCAAGATGTATACCTAGCCAGCCAGCCTTTATTCATGTTCAGGCTATTTATAAATGTCTATAAACCCCACATACTCTGAAATCATTGTTCACCAACACATTAAGGCATTGTTTAATGCCCTGGAAAGAATTTGTCATCTAACACACAAAGTCAGCTACATGTTGTTGACAATCATTATTATTCAATCATTTAAAAAAAAAAAAACTTTACCAGAGGGAAAATACCTTATTCACTTAATAAGATTATTTTCCCATCCTATCTTATCTAAGCATATAATTCTCCTCTAAGTTACAAGTCATACTCCTGAAAAATCTCAGGATTTCACAGCAGATTCTTAATCCATCTTTGTTTTTTACAACTAGCTAATGACAAATTAATTGTGCTTAATTTTCACTGAGCTTTATCATAGGCATTGAGAAATGACTGCTTTCCTATGAACATGCTTTAAAAACAATGCAAAGACTCAGAGGTTTATTTTATAGAACTCTAGATTCACAAGGAACATGATTTAAAATCCTATGTTGGACATATTAAGTGCTAAAGAGCTCTGTTGTGACAGATACATATACATACATACACACACACATCTGTATAAATACAGTGTTCTGAGTTTTGAAGGCAATCAAATACATGTCAATAAAATAGTGTGGATGTCAAATACAATATCAGGAGGGTATTTGCAACCTCTGGGTTATATTAATGAGATTAAAGAGTTCTGAATAAATCTGCATACATTTAAATGAACTTGGTACCAGAGCAAATGTTTAAAACTTTTGTGAAAAAGAAGGATATAGTTTGGTCTCTGTCACCTAATTCATATTCCTGGATAAGTGTTTCCATGTATTTTTCTTTTCCTTTGTTTTGAACTTTGTGGAACCCTTAAAAAGAACACCACCAGAAGAAAAAAGAAGTGCACTAGAGGATCACTGCAGGCGTCCTGTTCTCAGGAGCAGACCTGACACCGTTCTCTCCTGAAGTAAAAGCAACAGGCGCTCAGACAGGAACAGAGAAGGCTTCCTCCATCACTTGTCAGGCCTTCTTCTCTCAGGGAGAAAACAAAGTGGGGGAAAGGACTCTCTCAGCTCAGTTTTGACCATCTTAAAAATGTAAGCACCTGGGGCTTCCCTGGTGGTGCAGTGGTTGAGAGTCTGCCTGCCGATGCAGGGGACGCGGGTTCATGCCCCGGTCCGGGAAAGTCCCACATGCCGCAGAGCAGCTGGGCCTGTGAGCCATGGCCGCTGAGCCTGCGCGTCCGGAGCCTGTGCTCCGCAACAGGAGAGGCCACAACAGTGAGAGGCCCGCGTACCGGAAAAAAAAAAAAATACGAGCACCTGGAAAGTAGGGTATGTTTTGAAACTTTACTAGGAGAAGTGGGTCAACTCTTTCATGAAGATGGGTTATAAGTGACAGCTCTTTGTGCAGAGAAAAGCTTGAGCTGTTTGCCCATCTCCCTCATTCCTCACTTAGGGGCAAAACACTTCTGTGTGAACGTGTTGGGATGATTACCAAGTGCAGCTACAGAATGCATTCTTTCCTTCCTGAAATTCATGGCAATCTTTCTTTGATAATTTAAAGAAAATCTGGTCTGGGAATGAACCAGTTGACTAAACTTTGTCTAGATATGGAGATATTTTCCCCATCCCTTTCTAAGCTTCCCCTTCACCAAATTTTACTTTATTGGATCAAACTTGCACTTATACTTAGTGCTTTTTTTTCCTCTTTTACCATCTCGAAAATTTTTGTCTTTACTTTGTGCCTTGTCTCTGACTTATCTGTGGTACCTAGGAATCCCACAGTGAAATATCCCTTTTCTCAAATCTCACCCTTTTTAAATCTTTTAAAGATGTCTCAAGTAATACAAAGAAAAAAAAACAATTTTTAAGCTACTGTGCTAAAATTAAATTATATTCTAACTATTCTAGAATAGTCTTTGTAGCTGCTGGTGAGATTTCATGTCTTTATATTGGAAAACGTTTGAAATACAAGATTAAATACCTTGTGTTTAACCATTTAATAAATGGTTCAGTGATTAAGAATTAAACATTTTATATCAGTTATAGTAGAGGTTTATCTTAGTGTCCACCTATACAGTTTGGGGAAATGAAGAATCTTTTCTACCTACACAGCAGACTTTATTTGAAGTTAAGAATTAGTCACATATTGCATTAATCAGAAGTCAGCTGTGAGCTATAATTATCTTTTCCATCTAGAAAAGAGAAATCAGGAAGCAACAGATATTCTTGTCTCATCAACAACTTCATGTGTGAAATAATTCTTTTAGCTACTTGGTAAGGACTTCTGGCTTTCTTTTTTGATCTACCATGAACTTGTAAGACAAAGTAACTGGATATATTTTCTTCTTAAATTTCACTTGACCCCTGTATTTAGTATAGTTTATTTCTTCACAAATGATAAAATAAGATTTGAACTTTCTTATGTTGATGATATCTGGAATTAGAATCTTAATAAATATTGGCCAATTCTGAAAAAAGCAGTAAAATGTGATTATCTATGGGAAAATTTTCTGTTAACACACAGAGTGATGAGTCAAGATGCTAATATTAAATGCAGAGAGAATCTTGTAAAGGTGAGCATTATTTTGTAAGGTCAAATAAAAATTAAATTGTTCAAATTTGTTTTGATCAATTGATTTTTACTTACACTTTACTCACTTCTTAGCCTTCATTCACACATTTGGCCATATGAAATTATCTAGATGGAATTAATTTCATCCATTTTGCCTCCCCAATGCACGGGGGTACATCCATTTTCTTTTATAATCTGTCTGTATATCTAGTTTTAGTGTAGGGAGAAATTACAGGGAATTCCAGATGAATGAACTTGAACAACTAAATTAATCTTCTTGAGCATCACTTTACTCCCATATAAACTTGATAGAGTAATTCCTACTCTCATTGAGCTAGAGTTGCAAGATTTAGCAAATGAAAATGTGTATTTCAGATAATTTTTATCATCAGTGTTTCCCAATTATTTTTTATTATTAGTATGTCCTGAATATTGCATGGAAAATATTATACTGAAAAAATGATTCACTGTTCCTGTGAAATCTAAATTTAACTGGTTCTGGCTTTCACCTGGCAATCCCTACACTGAGCTGTTTTAGAGAGTAAATCAGATGACTTACCTAAAATGGCAAATAAATGGTGGATATCTAACAATTTTTTCTTGCCTAGTCCTGTGATTTATTATTAAAGAAATATGACTTCAATTAGATTAATTCTTTGTATCCTGTATCTGGTGAAAAGCCTGATATATTGTAAGCAGATTAGTAAATATATATAGTACGGAATAAATGAAATGTGTGTGTGTGTGTGTGTGTGTGTGTGTGTGTGTGTGTGTATCCATGTTCAGGGCCTGAAGCTGAGGATTAGTTAATTTGAAAAGGGGAGATTGATTATGAGAAAGGCTGGCAAGATGGCAGAGCAGAAGGACTTGAGTTCACCCCTTCTTACAAAAACACCAAAGTCACAACTACCTGCAGAACAACAATCAACAAAAAAATGCTGGACCTACCAAAAAAGATACCCTTCATCCAAAGACAAAGAAGCCACAATGAGACAGTAGGAGGGGTGCAATCTCAATAAAATCAAACCCCATACCTGCCCGGTGGGGGATCCACAAAGTGTAAAATAATTATACCACAGAAGTTCTCCCACAGGAGTAAGAGCCCTGAGCCCCACATCAGGCTCCCCAGCCTGGGGCTCTGGCAATAGGAGGAGGAGGCCCTGGAGAATCTGGCTTTCAAGGCCAGCAGGGTTTGATTGCAGGAACTCCACAGGACTTAGAGAAACAGAAACTCCACTCCTGAAGGGTGCACACAAGGTCTAGCATGCCCTAGGACCTAGGGAGAAAAGCAGTGACTTCATAAGAGACTGGGCCAGGCCTACCTTCTAGTATTGGATGGACTTCTATGGATGCAGGGCTCACTTCAGGGACAAATACACTGGCAAAGGCAGTTCTGGTGAGTACTCATTGGCGTGAGCCCTCTTGGAGGCCACCATTGCCTCCCCAAGACCTAGCCCCACCCAACAACCTGTAGACTCCAGTGCTGGGACACCTCAAGCCAAACAAACAACAGGGCAGGAACACAGCCCCACCCATCAGCAGACAGGTTGCTTAAATTCTTCCTGAGCACTGCCCTGCCCACCAGAGGAACAAGACCCAATTCCACACACCTGTGTGCAGGAGCCAGTCCCTCCCACCAGAAAACCTGGAAAAACCTCTTAGGCAGCCTCATCTACCTGAGGGCAGACAGCAGAAGCAAGAAGAACTGCAACCCTGCCACCTGCAGAAATGAAACCGCAATCACAGAAAGTTAGACAAGATGAAACAGCAGAGGGATATGTCTCAGATGAAGGAACAAAGTAAAACTCCAGAAGAACAACTAAGTGAAATGGAGATAAGCAATCTACCAGAAAAAGAATTCAGAGTTATAATAGTGAAGATGATCCAAGACCATGGAAAAAGAATGAAGGCACAGAATGAGAAGATTCAAGAAATGCTTAACAAAGACCTAGAAGAACTAAAGCATAAACAGTTGAACAATACAATAACTGAAATGAAAGATACACTAGAAAGAATCAATAACAGAGTAACTGAGACAGAAGAACAGATAAGTTACCTGGAAGACAGAATGGAGGAAATCACTGCTGTGGAACAGAATAAGGAAAAAAGAATGAAAAGAAATGAAGACAGTCTAAGAGATCTCTGAGACAACAGTAAACTCACCAACATTTGCATTAGGGGTCCCAGGGGTCCCAGAAGGAGAAGAGAAAGAGAGACAGGACCTGAGAAAATATTTGAAGAGATAATAGCTGAAAAATTCCTTAACATGGGAAAGGAAAGAGTCACTGAAGTCCAGGAAGAGCAGAAAGTCCCAGGCAGGATAAACTGAAGACACATGCCAAGACACATAGTAATCAAATTGACAAAAATTAAAGACAAAGAAAAAATATTAAAGGCCACAAAGGAAAAACAAGAAAAATAACATACAAGGGAATTCCATAAGGTTACCAGCTGATTTCTCAGAAGAAACAGTGCAGGTAAGATAGGAATGACATGATATATTTAAAGTGATGGAAGGAAAGAACCTACAACCAAGAGTACTCTATCCAGTAAGGCTCTGATTCACATTAGATGGAGAAATCAAAAGCTTTATAGACAAACAAAAGCTAAGAGAATTCAGCACCACCAGACCAGACTAGCTTTGCAACAAATGCTAAAGGAACTTCTCTAAGCAGAAAAGAAAAAGCCACTACTAGAAACAAGAAAATTACAAATGGAAAGCTCACCTGTAAAGGCAAACATACAGTAAAGGTAGGAAACCATCTAAACACAAATATGATATTGAAACCAGCAATTGTGAGCACAAATGCACGATATTGGAAATGCACTTGAAATTAAAAGACGAGCAATGTAAAACAATCTTGTTTATATGTAGACTGCTATACCAAAAACTCATGGTAACCATAAACCGAAAATCTACAATAGATACACACACAAAAAAGAAAAAGGAATCCAAACACAACACTAAAGTTAGTCACCAAATCACAAGAGAAGAGAAGAAAAGAGGAAAGGAAGAGAAAAGACCTACAAAAAAAATTCAAAACAATTAAGAAAATGGCAATAGGAACATGCATAGCCATAATAACCCTAAATGTAAATGGATTAAATGCTCCAACCAAAAGACATAGACTGGTTGAATGGATACAAAAACAAGACTCGTATATATGCAGTCTACAGGAGACCTACTTTAGATCTAGGGACACATACAGACTGAAAGTGAGGGGATGGAAAATATATTCCATGCAAATGGAAATGAAAAGAAACTTGGCATAGCAATATTCATATCAGACAAAATAGGCTTCAAAATAAATACTGTTACAAGAGATAAAGAAGAACACTATATAATGATCAAGGGATCAATCCAAGAAGATATAACAATTGTAAATATATATGGACCCAACATAGGAACACCCAATTATATAAGGCAAATACTGACAGGCATGAAAGGAGAAACTGACAATAACACAATAATAGTGGGAGACTTTAACATCTGACTTTCAACAATGGACAGGTTATCCAGACAGAAAATCAATAAGGAAACACAGGCCTTAAATGACACATTAGACAAGATGGACTTAATTGATATTTATAGAGCACTCCATCTCAAAGTAGCAGAAATTACATTATTCTCAAGTGCATATGAAACGTTCTCCAGATTGATCACATGCTGGGTAAGAAAGTGACCCTTGGTAAATTTAGGAAAATTGAAATCATATCAAGTATCTTTTATGACCACAATGCTATGAGATTAGAAATCAACTACAAGAAGAAAACTGTAAAAAACACAAACACGTGGAGGCTAAACAATATGTTACTAATAAACCAATGGATCATTGAAGAAATCAAAGAGGAAATTAAAAAAAAAAAACAAACCTAGAGACAATGAAAACAAAAGCACAATGATCCAAAATGTATAGGACACAGCAAAAGCATTTCTAAGAGGGAATTTGATAGCAATACAACCTTACCTCAGGAAACAAGAAAGATCTCAAATAAACAACCTAACCTTACACCTAAAGCAACTAGAGAAAGAAGAACAAACAAAAACCCAAAATTAGTAGAAGGAAAAAAATCATAAAGATTAGCACAGGAATAAATGAAATAGAAATGAAGAAAACAATAACAGAGATGAATGACACTAAAAGCTGGTTCTTTGAAAAGATAAAAAAAAAAGTTGATAAACCTTTAGCCTGACTCATCAAGAAAAAAAAAGGGAGAGGGCTCAAATCAGTAAAATTAGAAATGAAAAAGGAGAAGTTACAACAGACACCACAGAAATACAAAGGATCATAAAAGACTACACAGCAACTATTTATATGCCAGTAAAATGGACACCCTGGGAGAAATGGGCACATTCTTAGAAAAGTACAACCTTCCAAGTCTGAATGAGGAAGAAATAGAAAATATGAACAGACCAATCATAAGTGCTGAAATTGAAACTGTCATTAAAAACTCCAAACAAACCAAGGTCCAGGACCAGATGGCTTCACAGGAAAATTCTATCAAACAGTTAGAGATGAGTTAACACCTATCCTTCTGAAATTATTCCAGAAAATTGTAGAAGAAAGAATACTCCCAAACTCATTCTATGAGGCCACCATCATCCTGATACCAAAACCAGAAAAAGGTGTCACAAAAAAAGAAAATTATGGGTCAATATCACTGATGAACATAGTTGCAATAATCCTCAACAAAATACTAGCAATTTGAATCCAACATTACATTAAAAGAATCATACACCATGATCAAGTGGGATTTATCCCAGGGATGCAAGGATTTTTCAATACCTGTAAATCAGTCAATGTGATACACCACATCAACAAATTGAAGAATAAAAACCATACGATCATCTCGATTGATGCAGAAATGCTTTTTGACAAAATTTAACATCCATTTATGATAAAAACTCTCCAGAAAGTGGGCATAGAGGGAACATAACTCAACATAATAAAGGCCATATATGACAAACCTACAGTTAACATCATACTCAGTGGTGAAAAGCTGAAAGCATTTTCTCTAGGATCAAGAACAAGACAAGGACATCCACTCTTGCTACTTTTATTCAACATAATTTTGGAAGTCCTAGCCATGGCAATCAGAGAAGAAAAAGAAATAAAAGGAATCCAAATTGTAAAAGAAAAAGTAAAACAGTCCCTGTTTGCAGATGACATGATACTATAGATAAAAATGCTAAAGATGCTACCAGGAAAACTACTAGAGCACATCAATGAATTTGGTAAAGTTGCAGGATACAAAATTAATACGCAGAAATCTGTTGCATTCCTATACATTAACAATGGAAGATCAGAAAGAGAAATTAAAGATACAATCCCATTTACCATCACCTCAAAAAAGAACAAAATACCTAGGAATAAACCTATCTAAGGAGACAAAAGTCCTGTACCCTGAAAACTATAAGACACTGTTGAAAGAAATTGAAGATGACACACACAGATGCAAAGAGATACCATGCTCTTGGATTGACAGAATCAATATTGTCAAAATGACAATATTGATATACTAACCAAGGCAATCTACCAGATTCAATGCAATTCCAATCAAATTACTAATGGCATTTTTCACAGAACTAGTACAAAAAATGTTAAGATTGTATGGAGATATAAAAGACCCCCAATAGCCAAAGCATTCTTGAGAAAGAAAAACGGAGCTGAAGGAATCAGGTTCCCCAACTTCAGACTATATTACAAATCTACAGTCATCAAAACAGTATGGTAATGACACAAAAACAGAAATATAGATCAATGGACCAGAATAGAAAGCTCAGAAATAAGCCCACACACCTATGGTCAATTAATCTACAACAAAGGAGGCATGACTATGCAATGGAGGAAAGACAGTCTCTTCCATAAATGGTGCTGGGAAAACTGGACAGCTATATGTAAAAGAATGAAATTAGAACACTCTTTAACAAAATAATAAAATAATAAACTCAAAATGGGTTAAAGATCTAAATGTAAGACTGGATACTATAAAACTCTTAGAGGAAAACATAGGCAGAACACCCTTTGACATAAATCTCAACAGTATATTTTTCAAGCCATCTCCTAAGAGTAGTGGAAATAAAAACAAAAATAAACAAATGGGACCTAATTAAATTCAGAAGCTTTTGCACAGCAAGGGAAACCATAGACAAAACCAAAAGGCAACTCACAGAATGGGAGAAAATATTTGCAAATGATGTGACTGACAAGGGATTAGTCTCCAAAAATTTACAAACAGCTCATATGGCCCAGTATCAAAAAAAGAATCCAATCAAAAAATGGGCAGAAGACCTAAATAGACATTTCTCCAAAGAAGACATACAGATGGCCAAGAGGCACATGAAAAGATGCTCAACATCACTAATTATTAGAGAAATGCAAATCAAAACTACAATGAGGTATCACCTCACACCAATCAGGATGGCCATCATCAAAAAAATCTACAAATTGTAAATGATGGAGAGGGTGTGGAGGAAAGGGGACCTCCTACATTGTTGGTGGGAATGTAAATTGGTACAGCTACTATGGAGAACAGTATGGAAGTTCCATAAGAAACAAAAAAATAGAGCTACCATATGATTCTGCAATCCCCCTCCTGGGCATATATGGGAGAAAAACATGGTTTGAAAGTATACATGCACCCCAGTGTTCATTGCAGCACTGTTTACAATAGGCAAGACATGGAAACAACCTAAATGTTCATCAACACAGGAATGGATAAAGAAGAAGTGATACATATATGCAATGGAATATTACTCAGCCATTAAAAGGAATGAAATAATGCCATCTGCAGCAACATGGATGGACTTGTAGATTATCATACTAAGTGAAGTAAGTCAGACAGAGTAAGACAAATATCATGATATTGCTTACGTGAGGAATCTAAAAAAAAATGATACAAATTAACTTATTTTCAAAGCAGAACCAGACTCACAGACTTTGAGATCGAACTTATGGTTACCAGGGGGAAGTGTGTGGGGAGGGATAGAATAGGAGTTTGGGATTGACATGTACACACCACTATATTTGAATAGCTAACCAACACAGGGAGCTCAGCTCAGTATTCTGTAATAGCCTTTGTATATGTATGTGTGAGTGTGTGTAAATATATGTGTAAATAAATATATTTGTAATTCGCATAGATAACACATGGAACACACTGTCCTGGAGCAGGGGGTCACCAATTATAGCCACTGGACCAGATTTGGTCCACCACCTGGTTTGTATGGCCTATCCATGAGCTAAACATGGTTTTTACAGTTTGAAGTGTTTTGGAAAAAAATAAATAAAAATTATAATTTGTGACTTGTGAAATGTATATGAACTTCAAATTAAATAAAGTTTTATTGGAGCACAGGAACATCCATTTGTTTACATATTATCTATGGCTGCTCTAGCATTAAGCAATGGTTAGTCTCATGTGTTAACTTCACTAGGTTATATTATTCAGTTGTTTTTTTTAATGGTATTATTTATTTATTTATTTAATTTATTTTTGGCTGCATCGGGTCTTAGCTGTGGCACTCGGGATCTTCACTGAGGCGTGTGGGCTCTTCGTTGTGGTGCGCGGGCTTCTCTCTAGTTGTGGTGTGCGGATTTTCTCTCCTCTAGTTGTGGTGTGCAGGCTCCAGAGCATGTGGGTTCTGTAGTCTGTGGCACGCGGGCTCTAGTTGAGGCGTGCGAGCTCAGTAGTTGTGGCACGTGTGCTTAGTTACCCCACGGCACGTGGGATCTTAGTTCCCTGACCAGAGATTGAACCCGCGTCCCCAGCATTGTAAGGCTGATTCTTCACAACTGGACCACCAGGGAAGTCCCCATTCGGTTGTTTAATCAAACATCACTCTAGGTATTTTGTAGATGTGGAGCACAATTACAGTCTACTGACTTTAAGTAAAGGACATGAACCTCAATAGTGACGGTGGGGTTCATCCAATCAGCGGAGGTCTTTAGAGCAATACTGAGGTTTCCAGGAGAATACGACTAAAACATCAGCTCTCGCCTGCCTTTCCAGCCTGCCAGTCTGCCCTAAATAATTTGATTTTGAGACTGCAGCATTAACTCCTGCACGAGTTTCCGTGTTGCTAACTTGCCTCTGGGGTTTCTGCTTCTCCAGCACCCACAATTGTGAGCTGATTCCTTGTAATAAATCATATGCAGGTATCGTTTCTCTGAAGAACCCTGAATGATGCCCACTACAATAGGAGAACTGAGCAGCTGTGATAGAGGCAGTAAAAATATTTACTTTCTGGCCTTTTACAGGAAAGTCTGTGATAGACACATAATATGTTTGAGGTACGTGTTCTTTCATTCTTCCACACAATTTTGTATTCAGCCAATATTTACTGATGCCTATGTATCAGGGATTGTGTGGGAAATTAGCAATAGAAACAATGACATAGACTCTATGCTGGTGACTCTCACAGACTAGTGGGGATGGTCAGTAAAACGGCAGTGCTGGGAAGGTGGGAAGCAGGCTGTGCTGAGTGGACAAACGGGAGGGGCATCTAATACAAACAAGCCTGCGTATTAAGGTTGTCTGCATTAGCAAACATTTGGTCCTGTCCAAAACGTCCAGAAGACATTCAATCCACCCACAAAGCTCCTTGAATTTGGTCCTATCCAAAATGTCCATGAGCATTTTTGGTTCATGCCAAATGGTTTTGGACAGGACCAAATATCAAGGACATTTTGGCATGGGCCACATATTTTATGGACATTTTGGACTGGTCCAAATTTAGCTATTACCTAACAGAGGTCACAAGCTCAAATGCCTTCAATGGTGGGCAGGTAATAAAATCAATTAGCACGTATGGAAGGGTGGAGACCATGACATCTCAGAACACGCAGTCTCCACATACTGATATTTAAATCTAAAAAATTCAAAGGTCTGGTGCAAGCTAAAGAAAACAAATCTTCAGGCCTCAAGAGCTGCTAATTTGAAATCTCCGAGACGAAACCTACTTCTTCTCATTTCATAACTGGGCATTAAAACCCAAGATCTTAAGGAATTTGACTAAAGCCCCTCTGTTTATTCACAGCAGAGACCATACTGGAGTCCAGGTCTTCTAGCTCCCGCTGAATTTCCTTACTTCTTTCTGTGGCGATACCCCCGAAGTTTAGGACAGAATTATAAGAGGAGGAATGGAAGTCAAAATTAGGCTAGAGAAGAATCTTGCCCTTACAAAAGAGTTTATGGCGCGAAACATATTAAGTATACATTTACACATTTAGATAGCATCTGTGATGTTGTCAGGTGCCCTGATGTTTGAAAGAAGTGTGTAAAAACAATATCTCACTTTTGTTTTTGTTTTGCATTTTCCTAATTAATAATAAACAGGGCTTCCCTGGTGGCGCAGTGGTTGAGAGTCCGCCTGCCGCTGCAGCGGACACGGGTTCGTGCCCCGGTCTGGGAAGATCCCCCATGCCGCGGAGCAGCTAGGCCCGTGAACCATGGCCGCTGAGCCTGCGCGTCCGGAGCCTGTGCTCCGCAACGGGAGAGGCCACAACAGTGAGAGGCCTGCCCGCGTACCACAAAAAAAAATAATAATAATAATAAAAAAATAGTAATAATAAACAGACTTTCATACATTTACTAGCTATTTATTTCTGCTCCTGAAAAATATTTTTGTATTTTGTCTAATTTTCCATAGGTTGTTTTGCTTTTTTCTTATTAATTTATAGGAATTAAAAATGTTCTGATATTAATCCTTTGTGTACAACTTCTGTATATATTCTTTTCGTGTACCTTTTCCCATTTTTGGTTTATTTTTCCACTTTGCTCAGTGTCTTTTGATGAATTGGAGTTCTTAATGTTTTCACATTTATCTTTTCCTTTATTCTAAAGTGGTTTTGTGTCTTACAAAATCCTTAACTATCCCCAGCTCAAAGAGAAACTTTCTTATATACTCTGCTAAGGTTGTTTCTTCCCACCTTTTATATTTAAGTGTCTAATTTCACTTGAGAGCGATTTTTGTATGTGGCATGATGGAGAGGTACAAGTTTACTTTTTCCCATGTGGAAAGAGTAAGACAGTTTGGCAGTTTCTTACAAAGTTAAACAGTCTTATATGATTTGGGAATTGTACTCCTAGGCATTTATTGGAAGGAGTTAAAACTTCTTGTCCACACAAAACCTGTACATGAATGTTTCTTGTAGGTTTTTTCATAACTACCCAAGCTAGAAAACAACTATGGTCTCTCAATAGGCAAATGGGTAAATAAACTTTGCACACCTATACAATGGAAAATTATTCAGTGATTAAGTAAAAGAGGCATCAAGCAAGAAAAAGACATGGAAGAAACTTAAATGCATATATGGTAATTTAGAGAAGTCAGTCTGAAAAGGCTCCATGCTATATGATTCCAACATATGGTGGTATGGAAAAGGAAAAACTATAAAGGCAGTAAGAAAGCAAAGCAGTGGTTGCCACAGGTTCATGGAGATGGGGGAAAATTTGAACAGGTAAAGCACAGGTGATTTTTACGGCGGTGAAATTACTCTAAATGATATTCTAGCTCTGTATACATGGTGTTACACATTAGCCAAAACCACAGAACTGTACAACACAGAGTGAGGGCCAAAGTAAACTATCCACTTCAGTTAAAAATAACATATCAAGAGTGGTTCATCAATTGTAATAAATGTGCCATGCTGATACAGGACATTAATAAGGGGAAAGTCTACATGACAGTTGGGGGTGTATGGGAACTCTGTACTAACTACTTAAGAAAAGTTTTTTAAAAATGGAAAAAAAGTAAAAAAAAACCCCAGAACTGCAAGTGTTATATTCTAGCCTATGGTAATTACAGGAAAGGAGCACCAAAGCGGAAGAGGGGGCTATCCTGTTCCCTGTCTTCCTGAGAGCTGCTTCAGGTGGGCATTGGACCTGAGTTCATCGTGGCCCAAAGTTTCTAGTGTGCTTGGGTGTGCAGGAGAAGGGGTGCAGAGAAGGTGGTGCATCATGATACTGGGGTAAAGACCCTGGCATCTGGGAGAGTTAAGCTTCAGGGCTCCTCATTTGTAAAGGCTTCTTTCATGATTATGTTCCTAAATCAGAATTTGTAATTTTGTTGTATTTTTCTTAAGAAACTCCCACCCTCAAAACTATATAAACTTTAGTGCCCACAAAACCTAGGAAGGATATATAAAAGAAAGTCATATCCAAATTTGACATTCTGGCCCTACATAAGAAAAGTAAGGAGGCCCAGTGAGTACTCAGTTTATACTGTTCATACAGCTCTATTTTTTTGGTCTGCTGATCATATTTTTTAATGTCTTGCCGAACTGAAACTGTCCAGATTACTCTATCTTGTTAACAATTCACCAAACTCGGAAATTTCCTGGAATCTGAAAGATTAAAGCCAATATGACTCAGATTTAAATCAGATTGTGCTTCTTGAATAATAATTCACAATATTTTAGTACAGCTTTTTCCACATGAAGGAGAGTTAATATATTGATAGATAACTTTACAATATATACTGTACATTCAAGTCAGAACAGAATATTATCTGAAATAAAAGACAGTCACTTGTCTCATACATTTGTGCTTGCTTGTTTCCTTTTTATTCCAGGTTTGAGTAATTAGAAACACTTCATATAGTTTTAGAGAGAAACAGAAGGTCTGTCAATACGTCAGAAATTTTTATGAGCTTTTCTGCTTCTCTATATGAATCATATGTGGGGCAGAATGGTGAGCTATTATTCAATATGTTGGGGCTAATGGGGCTTTAAATAAAATGGTAACAGAGCCTTAGAAACTAAGTGTTTCTAAATTCAAAGGAATGGTTTGTCTTTACCAAGGAAAATAATATCTCCCTGCACAGAAGCAGTATTATCAGTATGCACCTTCGCCTCCTGAGAATGCCATATAACAATGTCTGAACCGTTAAAATTAATGACGTGGAATATGAGACCTAAATAGCCCTATTAAGTCAAAAATAATGCCATCAATTCTTAAAGTGAAATAGATGTTGCACTTATCTAAAATATGCACTTAATGGAAAAAAAATTTGCTATGTTTCAGAGAATCCAAAATTTTTTAACTATATTTAATTCAAAAATATCTGAAACTTGGGAGATCGTTTCACAACCCCTTTACAGTAATAGTAATAAAGTAATAGTGTCTTTTTAAGGATCTAAATTTGCTAGTGAATATTAATAGTGTTCAGCTTATACCAGTGGGTCTCGAGTGGGAGTGATTTTGCTCTCACGAGGACACTTGGTCATGTCTGGGGACATTTTTGATTGTCACAATTGGGGGGTGGTACTGCTGGTACCCAGTGAGTCGGGCTGCTAGAGCTCCAGCGATGTACGGGGCAGCCTCAACAAGGGATGCCGGTGCTGACACGTTTGAGAAGCCATGAGACAGACAAACTGCTGCAAGTAAATATCAAATTTATATAATCAGGGTTTGGGGTATATCGAGAAGTACCAATAATTTTAGATTCCCTACTTACTCATTTCTTTCCAGTATGGCCTCAGGATCTTGACAGACACTGTCAGTTGAGGACAAGGTCCCCTCTATGTGCTTTCCTTTGCTGTGTTTCTTCCAAAGGGGAACTGCTCAGTTCAGTCCTAAAGAAGTGGCCAAGCTAATGCTGGCCCTCAAAATCCTAACCCTGGACTGTTTTCCAAGAAGCATCTCTTAAAAGCGTGCTGTTTGAAGATACGTTTTCTTAACCTCTACCTGCTGCCACCAAAACAAAGTACAGTGCTGCATGAAATGTGAAACTGCATGAAATGTGAAACAGGCATTAGGCCTGTAAAAAGCAACAGAAATAATAGAAGAGTGTTGACAGAACTTTTAGTGGGTTGAATTGCAGTCCACCAAAAGATAAATGCACCCAGAACCTAAAAATGTGTTCTTATTTTGAAAAAGAATGTTTGCAAATGCAATTAAGGTAGGATTTTGAAATGAGATCATCCCGATGAGGGTCAGCCTTGAGTTCAATGATAAGTGTCCTATTTAGGGGAAAGGGCACAAATCTACTTCTAGATTTCTGTGCTCCAAAACTGTGAGAGAATATACTTCTGTTGTTTCTAAGCCACCCTCTTGTGAGGATTTGTTACAGCAGCCCCAGGACACTACTGTAGAGTCAGAGATCTGAAAGATGTGAGGTACACCGTGGGAGTCTGCTGATGTCCAGGCAGCCCTGGAAGCTGGAGGAGTGGTGTGTCGGAAAATTCCAGGTCATTCGAAGGAGTAGAGGCAGAAATGAGCTACAGAATGTGCTGGATGTCTGTTGTGAAGGGCAGCAACCCATGACTTGATGCTGCTTGTGAGCAGGATGGCCAACGGATACCTAGTATCTGAAAGAGTTTGATTTCAACACAGAAAAGGTAAGGAGGTGGGCCAGGCTTGGAAGAAGTAGTGCTCTTTGTCAGGTAAAAAGCATCACTGTGAAGAAGCTGTGAATTGGTGCCCTTGGGGCAGGACTCTAGTCGCCAGCTGGAGTGAGGGAGACAGGGTGGATGAGTGTGTGAGGGCATCTGGGTGTTAGTGGGCCAGGCTGTTCATCAGGGAAATGTTCTAGGCCTTGGGGAGTTACTCAGGGCCCCCGAAGCCCGGCATCCATTTGACTCATTGGAGGGCAGTGGAGCTCATGTACCCATGGTTTCTCCAGGATATGCCGAAATTGCTGACTTGAAACACGTTTTTCTGAAAGTCCTAAGGTTAAAAGTATTATAGCTATGGTTAATAAGAGATGGAAAAGGCAAGTGAGGAACAGTAAAAGCAAAAAGATAGTATGTTAAAAATGCTGATTAATAAGAGGAAACAACCAGAAAGCTATAGCAACGACCTTGCAAATATATTTGCCTTGTTCTAGATCTAGAACAATACCTGGCACATAGTAAGTACTCCATAAGTTATTGAATGGCTGAGTAAATTTATGAATGAATGAACAAGTGCTTTGGGGGAGAAGAGAAAGTTTATACTTAGATCTTCACTGAACAAATTCCACATTGAAGCTATGATGCTATTATCACTATTATTTTTTCTTAAAATACATTAATATTCAACATAAATTATATAAATTCCAAGGCTATTCTCTTTCTAAAATAAAATCTTATCTGACTATATATGAAAATGATTTATTTGAAGCTAAAACACTTGCCATTAAATATTTTATTTAAGTACATTGAATTAATCTACAATATATAATCAAAAGAGACAGAGTAATGTATTTGTATCTTATGGAAACATGTATTAGTGTGTTAACTATTTTTTCTAAGATTTCATGTTATTGATATTGCAGGTTGTTGCTTCAAACCAATGTTCCCTGAGTATTTGATTTTATATTAAAAACAAAAACACTTACAATCACTTTGGAAGATCTGGTAGTTTCTTATAAAATTAAGCATAAACTCACTCCATGACTGAGCAATTTCATTCTTGGGAAATAGCCCAAGAAAAATAAAAATACATGTTTCCAAAATGGCTTTTATAAAAATGTCATAGTAGTTTTCATCATGATAGCAAAATGATGGGAACAGCTCAGGTGACCATCAAAGGGGGACACATAATGAAATATTACTCAGGAATAAAAAGTAATGCACTACTGATACACTAAAAACATGGATGAATCTCAAGCACATGCTGGGAGAAAAAAGTCTTATAAAATAATATATGGTATACTATAGTATATTTCCATTTATATGAAGTTCAAGAACAGTTAAAACTAATCTATGTGGGAAAAAAGTCAAAAAGCAGTTGCTCCCGGAAGATCCAGGGGAAGGGATTCATTGTGAATGAGCACAAGAAAACTTTGTGGGATAACGTTCTACGTCTGCTAGGCGATTGCATTTCACAGGAGCATGTATTTGTCAAAATTCATCTAATGGAATGTCTAAGATTTGAGTATTTCAATCTCTGTGACTTTTACCTCAAAAGAAAAAAGAGCTCTGCAAGCAAATATTGAATCTAGCGATATGCCTGCTGTGGTATTTAGGGTATAGTGTACCAATAGGCAACTTCCGAAATGCATCAGAAGTGGGCTGATGGACTAAGTGGGGAATGGATAAGTGTGTAATAAGACATGTATGATACAATGTTGATGATCCAATCTAGATGGGGGTAATATAGGCATTAAAATTCTTCAGCTCTTCTGTATTTTGAAAATTTTCATGATAAAGTGTAAGAGAAAAATTAAAAGCCATTTTCATAGCTCATGCTTCCTTTTTCTAATTAACATTCACAGTGGGAATGCTTAAAAATCATTTAAAAATATTTCATTTCCATAGGAACCAAAAATATTAGCATAATTCTATTTCACTATAAAATTTTATTCAACTTAGTTTGTCTGTTTTTAGAGGTTTGGTCATATTTTTGCTATTCCTTTGTGTTTTCCAGTTTTTAAATTATAACCAAGTAATATGATTTGATCTTCAATAATCATGATTAATTTTATAAATTCACACTACATTACAAACTGTCCTGGTATAAACTGTTAGTCATTTGTTAGATGATGACGACATGACAAATCTCAATTTTAGCACTTTCTTGTGGCCACTGAAAGTAATTTATATGGAACCAGTGTGAAACGGTAAATTTGCAGGTAAAGTTCTATCCCTTTTAATTCCACTAACCAGGACACATAATGATCTAGATTTAAAGATTAATTCCTCTTTTTGTAATGATGGTAATTGATTGCAGAAATATAGCCCACAAAGCTCCTTTCAGGAAGTTTTCTGAAATAACTGCAGAGTCAACCCAATTCCTAAATCATCCGGGTGCATGAAGATCTTGATACCCCCTAGGATGATTTGAAAGTACCACATGACATGGAAACACTGAAGATCAACTTGTCACAAGTTCATGTTAGCATTAACATTTTATGGTAGTTTAAAAAAGGATTTCTTCCTTCCTTCCTTCTTTCCTTCCTTCCTTCCTCCCTCCCTCCCTCCCTCCCTCTTTCTTTTGTTCTTTTTCTTTGTTTCTTCCTCTCTTCCTCTCTCTCTCTTACTTTCTTTCTTTTCACTGTTAGTCAACAAGACCCTGCAGGTGAACTTTCCAATTGGTTACTCAAGTTATACTCTGCTTCTCAGAGAAAGGACCTCATGGGCAGGCATTTCAAGGACTTGAAACTTGTTGAGAAATTGATCTGCATGAACCTAAGGTTCTTATTTTGAAGGAATATTTGGTACATGCATACTGCCTAAATAAAAACTCACTTGATGAGACTCACTTTTAAAAAGGAAAAAAAAACTCAAAATATTTTATTAATAATTTATCTTCCTGAAAGAAGCTAAACATTTATAAAAATAAATTTATTTTATATTTCACAAATAGAGTTTTTAGATTATAACCATATACTAATATTTGGTATAATACTTCTTAAAATTCTTCTTAAAATTAATAGCACAACATAACACTATTTAAGGTACATTTGATTTTTCACACTGTGTTCCAGCGTTAATTTTGTCAAGAATATTCGTGGACTTCATCAGTTTTCCCAAGACCCTCTCTCCATATGTTGTTATTCAAATAATTTTTATTTGAAGCACATCTCTTGTCATAAACCTTTTGATTATCTAATTCTAGGCGATTGTTAGGTGGCTGGAATCTGCCAGATTATCATTGGACAATGACTTTTTAAAAAATTAATTAATTAATTTTTGGCTGCATTGGATCTTTGTTGCTGCGTTCTGGCTTTCTCTAGTTGCAGCGAGCAGGGGCTACTCTTCGTTGCGGTGTGCAGGTTTCTCATTGTGGTGGCCTCTCTTGTTGCGGGGCACGGGCTCTAGGCACACAGCCTTCAGTAGTTGTGGCACACGGGCTTAGTTGCTCCATGGCATGTGGAATATTCCCAGACCAGGGCTTGAACCCGTGTCTCCTGTATTGGCAGGTGGATTCCCAACCACTGCACCACCAGGGAAGCCCGACAATGACTTTTAATGTAATAAGTGACTTTAACTTGTCCTATTTGCAACTTTACTTCAAAATCAATTTCTTATCATTAATTTTGCGTTATGTAAAAATCAGAGAGAAGAATTACAGCACCCAAAGATGTGATCCTGATTGGTCATGAATCGTATTCAGGAAGGAAGAATAAGTGGGTAATCATGTTAACAGTGAACATTTTTATACCGTGATAAACTTAACTGTCTTATGCTACACTGAATGTGGGAACACAGATTATAGAGCACTCAAATAATGACTACTTAAACAAGGAGGTGTCTGCCATATGTTTTATTATTAAATACAGTTAATGTCACTGATAGTGTCTGGTTAAGATAGGGAGCATTTACACACTCGCTACTTAAACATCTCAACCTCCTCTGACAGAGTCTGTATGGAGCTTGGGGAGATGTGAGAAGGTAAAGGGAAGAAAATGGACTATTCTAGAAAAAGACAGAATTCATCAAGGTTTTGCCCAGATGTCAGATTTTTGATAAATTTCAAATATTGTTTTTCACAGCTGATGAAAACATGTAGAGATCCTGAGATTATTCTGTCATTCTCTGATTGAGAAACATGTGAGCCATGGAGAGCTGTTGGGGAGAGGCTGGGTATTAAAATGACTTCTCATCAGCTAGCTCATTTTGTTATCTGAAAGACATGACTTTCAGCTCAGCAGTGTTTGTCCGTATGTTCCACCCCATCATCGCTCTGTGACAATCTTCTATCATTCTTGTGTGTGTGTTGTGATTATGTAATCAGCATTAACCCTCTCCTCTCCCACAGACCCTGAGAATTGATTAAGCTGAAACATCTGTTGTCATTGATCCAACCACAAACAGAATTCCTCATATCATAACTGTAGATACAATTCTCAGTTCTTCCAATAATGCATATTCATATGTTTGCGATCAACAACATGCAATCTTAAATGTCGTTCATACTTTACCTCCATTTCACTTTCTGCTACCAGGCTTTCTATGCTAGTCTCAATTCTGTTCTTTCTTCCATATTTCTTCAGGATCTCACCTCTCCAATACCACTGTTTTCTTTTTTTCAACAAAAAAATTCTCCGTATTAGCCCCTTCCCTTCTGCTTTTAAGAGCTACACCCCTTGTTCTTAACTTAAAAATCTTTCCTAGATCCCCCTTCTGCCTTCAGCTACTGCCCGGGTTCCGCCATTTCTGCAAAAGCACTGTCTCAACCTCTTTTCAGTTCACCTCTTGAAACTGTGGTCATGGCTCTGTTTTTTAATGCCAAATCCAATGTTTTTTTCTAAACCATTATTTTTTTGATCTTTGTGCTTTACCCAATGAAAATGTCCAGAGTCCTGAATCTCTCTCCTTTGACTTCCTGGATGATTTCCTTATTCTAGCTTGCTGCTTGCCTGTTTGATAACCCCTTCATTTTTGTCAGTTTAATCACACTTTTCCTAATCTAACTCTAAATTCTGGTGTTCCCATTGTGGAGATTGCAACTTGTTTTCTCTATATCCTACATTTCAAGCTGACCAGCACTACTATTAACTATTTGTATTTATTCTTTGCCTTTTTATATAAGCTAATTTATTTTTTTATTTTTATTTTTTTTAACATCTTTATTGGAGTATAATTGCTTTACAATGGTGTGTTAGTTGCTGCTTTATAACAAAGTGAATCAGTTATACATATACCTATATCCCCATATCTCGTCCCTCTTGCATCTCCCTCCCTCCCACCTTCTGTATCCGCCCCCACTAGGTGGTCACAAAGCACCAAGCTGATTACATTGATCTTTATGGTCGTGCAGGCATTCCGACCTTAGAGGAGATCTGGTTAATATACAATGCAAATGCACATTGCACATTAAGGAGTGTTCAATATGGGCAGGAGTATGTTATGCTTACATTTCCTTGTGCTGCCTTAAACATTATTTTTTTTTCCGTCAGATTTTTTTTTTTTTTTAAACATCTTTATTGGGGTATAATTGCTTTACAATGGTGTGTTAGTTTCTGCTTTATAACAAAGTGAATCAGTTATACATATACATATGTTCCCATATGTCTTCCCTCTTGCGTCTCCCTCCCTCCCACTCTCCCTATCCCACCCCTCCAGGCTGTCACAAAGCACCGAGCTAATATCCCTGTGCCTTGCGGCTGCTTCCCCCTAGCTATCTACCTTACTACGTTTGTTAGTGTGTATATGTCCATGACTCTCTCTCGCCCTGTCAAAGCTCACCCCTCCCCCTCCCCATATCCTCAAGTCCGTTCTCCAGTAGGTCTGCGTCTTTATTCCTGTCTTACCCCTAGGTTCTTCATGACATTTTTTTTCCCCTTAAATTCCATATATATGTGTTAGCATACGGTATTTGTCTTTTTCTTTCTGACTTACTTCACTCTGTATGACAGACTCTAGGTCTATCCATCTCATTACAAATAGCTCAATTTCATTTCTTTTTAAGGCTGAGTAATATTCCATTGTATATATGTGCCACATTTTCTTTATCCATTCATCCGATGATGGGCGCTTAGGTTGTTTCCATCTCCGGGCTATTGTAAATAGAGCTGCAATGAACATTTTGGTACATGACTCTTTTTGAATTTTGGTTTTCTCAGGGTAGATGCCCAGTAGTGGGATTGCTGGGTCATATGGTAATTCTATTTGTAGTTTTTTAAGGAACCTCCATACTGTTCTCCATAGTGGCTGAACCAATTCACATTCCCACCAACAGTGCAAGAGTGTTCCCTTTTCTCCACACCCTCTCCAGCATTTATTGTTTCTAGATTTTTTGATGATGGCCATTCTGACTGGTGTGAGATGATATCTCATTGTAGTTTTGATTTGCATTTCTCTAATGATTAATGATGTTGAGCATTCTTTCATGTGTTTGTTGGCATTCTGTATATCTTCTTTGGAGAAATGTCTATTTAGGTCTTCTGCCCATTTTTGGATTGGGTTGTTTGTTTTTTTGTTATTGAGCTGCATGAACTGCTTGTAAATTTTGGAGATTAATCCTTTGTCATTTGCTTCATTTGCAAATATTTTCTCCCATTCTGAGGGTTGTCTTTTGGTCTTGATTATGGTTTCCTTTGCTGTGCAAAAGCTTTGAAGTTTCATTAGGTCCCATTTGTTTATTTTTGTTTTTATTTCCATTACTCTAGGAGGTGGGTCAGAAAGGATCTTGCTGTGATTTATGTCATAGAGTGTTCTGCCTATGTTTTCCTCTAAGAGTTTTATAGTTTCTGGCCTTACATTTAGGTCTTTAATCCATTTTGAGCTTATTTTTGTGTATGGTGTTAGGGAGTGATCTAATCTCATACTTTTACATGTACCTGTCCAGTTTTCCCAGCACCATTTATTGAAGAGGCTGTCCTTTCTCCACTGTACATTCCTGCCACCTTTATCAAAGATAAGGTGTCCATATGTGCGTGGGTTTATCTCTGGGCTTTCTATCCTGTTCCATTGATCTATCTTTCTGTTTTTGTGCCAGTACCATACTGTCTTGATTACTGTAGCTTTGTAGTATAGTCTGAAGTCAGGGAGCCTGATTCCTCCAGCTCCTTTTCTTGTTCTCAAGATTGCTTTGGCTATTCGGGGTCTTTTGTGTTTCCATAGAAATTGCGAAATTTTTTGTTCTAGTTCTGTGAAAAATGCCAGTGGTAGTTTGATAGGGATTGCATTGAATCTGTAGATTGCTTTGGGTAGTAGAGTCATTTTCACAATGTTGATTCTTCCCATCCAAGAACATGGTATATCTCTCCATCTATTTGTATCATCTTTAATTTCTTTCATCAGTGTCTTATAATTTTCTGCATACAGGTCTTTTGTCTCCTTAGGTAGGTTTATTCCTAGATATTTTCTTCTTTTTGTTGCAATGGTAAATGGGAGTGTTTTCTTGATTTCACTTTCAGATTTTTCATCATTAGTATATAGGAATGCCAGAGATTTCTGTGCATTAATTTTGTATCCTGCTACTTTACCAAATTCATTGATCAGCTCTAGTAGTTTTCTGGTAGCATCTTTAGGATTCTCTATGTATAGTATCATGTCATCTGCAAACAGTGACAGCTTTACTTCTTCTTTTCCGATTTGGATTCCTTTTATTTCCTTTTCTTCTCTGATTGCTGTGGCTAAAACTTCCAAAACTATGTTGAATAAGAGTGGTGAGAGTGGGCAACCTTGTCTTGTTCCTGATCTTAGTGGAAATGCTTTCAGCTTTTCACCATTGAGGATGATGTTTGCTGTGGGCTTGTCATATATGGCCTTTATTATGTTGAGGAAAGCTCCCTCTATGCCTACTTTCTGCAGGGTTTTTATCATAAATGGGTGTTGAATTTTGTCGAAAGCTTTCTCTGCATCTATTGAGATGATCATATGGTTTTTCTCCTTCAATTTGTTAATATGGTTTATCACATTGATAGATTTGCGTATATTGAAGAATCCTTGCATTCCTGGAATAAACCCCACTTGATCATGGTGTATGATCCTTTTAATGTGCTGTTGGATTCTGTTTGCTAGTATTTTGTTGAGGATTTTTGCATCTATGTTCATCAGTGATATTGGCCTGTAGTTTTCTTTCTTTGTGACATCCTTGTCTGGTTTTGGTATCAAGGTGATGGTGGCCTCGTAGAAGGAATTTGGGAGTGTTCCTCCCTCTGCTATATTTTGGAAGAGTTTGAGAAGGATAGGTGTTAGCTCTTCTCTAAACGTTTGATAGAATTCACCTGTGAAGCCATCTGGTCCTGGGCTTTTGTTTGTTGGAAGATTTTTAATCACAGTTTCAATTTCAGTGCTTGTGATTGGTCTGTTCATATTTTCTATTTCTTCCTGATTCAGTCTTGGCAGTTTGTGCATTTCTAAGAATTTGTCCATTTCTTCCAGATTGTCCATTTTATTGGCATAGAGTTGCTTGTAGTAATCTCTCATGATTTTTTTTATTTCTGCAGTGTCAGTTGTTACTTCTCCTTTTTCATTTCTAATTCTATTGATTTGAGTCTTCTCCCTTTTTTTCTTGATGAGTCTGGCTAGTGGTTTATCTATTTTGTTTATCTTCTCAAAGAACCAGCTTTTAGTTTTATTGATCTTTGCTATCGTTTCCTTCATTTCTTTTTCATTTATTTCTGATCTGATTTTTATGATTTCTTTCCTTCTGCTAGCTTTGGGGTATTTTTGTTCTTCTTTCTCTAATTGCTTGAGGTGCAAGGTTAGGTTGTTTATTCGAGATGTTTCCTGTTTCTTAAGGTGGGCTTGTATTGCTATAAACTTCCCCCTTAGAACTGCTTTTGCTCCATCCCATAGGTTTTGGGTCGTCGTGTCTCCATTGTCATTTGTTTCTAGGTATTTTTTTATTTCCTCTTTGATTTCTTCAGTGATCACTTCATTATTAAGTAGTGTCTTGTTTAGCCTCCATGTGTTTGTATTTTTTACAGATCTTTTCCTGTAATTGATATCTAGTCTCATGGCGTTGTGGTCAGAAAAGATACTTGATACAATTTCAATTTTCTTAAATTTACCAAGGCTTGATTTGTGACCCAAGATATGATCTATCCTGGAGAATGTTCCATGAGCACTTGAGAAAAATGTGTATTCTGTTGTTTTTGGATGGAGTGTCCTATAAATATCAATTAAGTCCATCTTGTTTAATGTATCATTTAAAGCTTGTGTTTCCTTATTTATTTTCATTTTGGATGATCTGTCCATGGGTGAAAGTGGGGTGTTAAAGTCCCCTACTATGAATGTGTTACTGTCGATCTCCCCTTTTATGGCTGTTAGTATTTGCCTTATGTATTGAGGTGCTCCTATGTTGGGTGCATAAATATTTACAATTGTTATATCTTCTTCTTGGATCGATCCCTTGATCATTATGTAGTGTCCTTCTTTGTCTCTTGTAATAGTCCTTATTTTAAAGTCTATTTTGTCTGATATGAGAATTGCTACTCCAGCTTTCTTTTGGTTTCCATTTGCATGGAATATCTTTTTCCATCCCTTTATTTTCAGTCTGTATGTGTCTCTAGGTCTGAAGTGGGTCTCTTGTAGACAGCATATATAAGGGTCTTGTTTTTGTATCCATTCGCCAATCTGTGTCTTTTGGTGGGAGCATTTAGTCCATTTACATTTAAGGTAATTATCGATATGTATGTTCCTATTCCCATTTTCTATATTGTTTTGGGTTCGTTATTATAGGTCTTTTCCTTCTCTTGTGTTCCTTGTCTAGAGAAGTTCCTTTAGCGTTTGTTGTAAAGCTGGTTTGGTGGTGCTGAACTCTCTCAGCTTTTGCTTGTCTGTAAAGGTTTTAATTTCTCCATCAAATCTGAATGAGATCCTTGCTGGGTAGAGTAGTCTTGGTTGCAGGTTTTTCTCCTTCATCACTTTCAGTATGTCCTGCCACTCCCTTCTGGCTTGTAGGGTTTCTGCTGAGAGATCAGCTGTTAACCTTATGGGGATTCCCTTGTGTGTTATTTGTTGTTTTTCCTTGCTGCTTTTAATATGCTTTCTTTGTATTTAATTTTTGACAGTTTGATTAATATGTGTCTTGGCGTATTTCTCCTTGTATTTATCCTGTATGGGACTCTCTGTGCTTCCTGGACTTGATTAACTATTTCCTTTCCCATATTAGGGACGTTTTCAACTATAGTCTCTTCAAATATTTTCTCAGTCCCTTTCTTTTTCTCTTCTTCTTCTGGAACCCCTATAATTCGAATGTTGGTGCGTTTAATGTTGTCCCAGAGGTCTCTGAGACTGTCCTCAGTTCTTTTCATTCTTTTTTCTTTATTCTGCTCTGCAGTAGTTATTTCCACTATTTTATCTTCCAGGTCACTTATCCGTTCTTCTGCCTCAGTTATTCTGTTATTGATCCCATCTAGAGTACTTTTAATTTCATTTATTGCATTGTTCATCGTTGCTTGTTTCATCTTTATTTCTTCTAGGTCCTTGTTAACTGTTTCTTGCATTTTGTCCATTCTACTTCCAAGATTTCGGATCATCCTTACTATCATTATTCTGAATTCTTTTTCAGGTAGACTGCCTATTTCCTCTTCATTTGTTAGGTCTGGTGCATTTTTATCTTGCTCCTTCATCTGCTGTGTGTTTTTCTGTCTTCTCATTTTGCTTATCTTACTGTGTTTGGGGTCTCCTTTTTGCAGGCTGCACGTTCGTAGTTCCCGTTGTTTTTGATGTCTGTCTCCAGTGGCTAAGGTTGTTTCAGTGGGTTGTGTAGGCTTCCTGGTGGAGGGGACTAGTGCCTGTGTTGTGGTGGATGAGGCTGGACCTTGTCTCTTTAGTGGGCAGGTTCACGTCTGGTGGTGTGTTTTGGGGTGTCTGTGGCCTTATTATGATTTTAGGCAGCCTCTCTGCTAATGGGTGGGGTTGTGTTCCTGTTTTGCTAGTTGTTTGGCATAGGTTATCTAGCACTGTGGATTGCTGGTCGTTGAGTGAAGCTGGGTGCTGGTGTTAAGATGGAGGTCACTGGGAGATTTCCGCCATTTAATATTATGTGGAGCTAGGAGGTCTCTTGTTGACCAGTGTCCTGAAGTTGGCTCTCCTACCTCAGAGGCAGAGCCCTGACTCCTGGCTGGAGCACCAAGAGCCTTTCATCCACACGGCTCAGAATAAAAGGGAGAAAAAGTAGAGAGAATTAGTAGAAGTATGAGGAAAGAAAGAAGGAAAGGAGGAAAGGAAGGAAGGAAGGAAGAAAGAAGCAAAGAAGGAAAGACAGGAGGGAGGGAGGGAGGGAGGAAGGAAGGAAGGAAGGAGGGAAAGAAGGAAAAAAGACAGAAAGAAAGAAGATACAGTAAAAATAAAATAAAGTATAATATAGTTATTGAATTAAAAAATATTTAGAAAAAAAAAAAAGGGACGGATAGAACCTTAGGACAAATGTTGGAAGCAAAGCTATACAGAGAAAATCTTACACAGAAGCATACACATACACCTTCACAAAAAGAGGTAAAGGGGGAAAAAATCATAAATCTTGCTCTCAGAGACCACCTCCTCAATTTGGGGTGATTCATTGTCTAAAGGAGGGAAGGAAGGAAAGAAAGAAAGAAAGAACGAAGGTAAAGTATAATAAAGTTATTACAAATAAAATTAATTATTGAGAAAAAAGAATTTTTTTAAAAAACCATGGACGGATAGAGCCCTAGGACAAATGGTGGAAGCAAGAGTATACAGACAAGATCTCACACAGAAGCATACACGTACACATTCACAAAAAGAGGAAAAGGGAAAAAAATCATAGATCTCGCTCCTAAATTCCACCT